>NC_080697.1:44457253-45076836 GCF_030445035.2 Dasypus novemcinctus | reverse complement strand
AAGATATATAATAGCCTTTATCTGTCATTGTAATGTCATTCAGGACAATTCCCAAGTCCCCAAAATGCCTCCCTATTTCACCTGTTTTTCTCCCTACCCTCAGAATCTTCAGTGGCCATTGCTTCCACATTAATGATATTTCTTTCTTTGTTAGAATCACAATAAGTCTATAGTAGGATACTAGTAAGTCTACTTTAGTCCATAGTTCATTCCCCAGTTCTGAGGATTCTGGGATGGTGATGGCCACTCCATCTTTAAATGAGGGGAGGCTTCTATTCCATTCGGCCAATGGATGGGACTCCCTTGCTTGCAGTTGTAGACACTCTTGGTTCCTTGGTATGTTGGTTTATATTTCATTATTTAAGAATTGGTTAACACTAATAAATGAATTTAAATCCTTTTCTACCAAGGCATTACAAATGGAACAATTTTGAAATATAAATATACTATATATAAATGGGAATTGAATAATTTAAGACTATTGCATGAAAATAGATAGAAAAAGGTGTTTCAAGCAGGTCGGAAAGACTCTATCATTTTCACACATTTATAATCAACCTTATTAAAAATTCTACCTATATTAAGCCTCAGCTGCCTCTTTTCAAATCTCATTCTCCTAGAAACCTTTACTCTAGATTTTAACTGTTTACTTAAGGTGTTTAGTTCATATTAGTGAGACTTTTTAAAAAAGGACTTCAGCCATATTGGATTACGACCCACCCTCATTCAGTTTGGGCACACCTTAACTAGTAACACCTTCAAATGTCCTATTTACAAATGGGTATGCAACCAAAGGACCAGGAGTTGGGACCTGAACATGCTTTTTGTGGGGGACATGATTCAGTCTTCAACAGAGAATTTTAAAAATAGGAGCAGCCTTCTGACCTGTCCCCATTGCAGAAAGAAAAGGAGGAACTTATAAATCCATTGTGATCAGTCAATGAAGGTGAGTCTCCCCAGAAATAGGATGTTACCTTTGGCAAGGTGGCTCTTCATAGGAGGCAATCCCTGAAAGTGGCTGACAGCTGAAGGCTGTCTGCCAGTCACACTATCAGCAGTTGAAGTTAGTCCTTGATTGCCTGAAGTGAGTTCTGAACAGGAACCACCATTTTGTCTGCCCTTTGTGGCAACCAGATCCACTTATTTGTGTTAGCTCTGGGACCAGCCTTTTCTCGGAACCTGTCATTCGTGGAGAATGTCAGAGAGCAACATTAATGGGGTAAATTATGGGTCCTACCGCTGCAGCACCTCTTGGAGTTGCTATTGATACTCGTAGTCTCCCTCCTTCACTGTCCATTTTAGAGTCTCTCCATCATCTCACTCCTCTGCTTTTTTGGTAGCTTACGTTTTGACATGACCCAGATGTTCATTCAGGAGCTCCTATTTGCTATGCTAGTCTCAGATGGGGAGTGCTCCACTTACCCATTTACCTTTAAAATTGAGTAAGCGAGTACCAAGAGGCACCTAAGTGGATCCTCTGGGTTCCAGACATGTTCCTCTTTGTCCCCATTGTGCTACTGATGATTGGTGTCATTTACTCTTGGCAAGACTGTGATTTCTCTTCTTTTCTGCTTGTACCATGACACAAAGAGCATGATGTGTCCTGACTACAGCTACTGTTTACAGTTCAAAAGGACTATTGCTGTACTCCTGCTGGAAGCTTTCCACCTAGGAGGACCAGGATCTCTCAATGTACAGAGGCCAAAGTTGTAGGAACCGGGAGCACTAATTTCCCCAATTGTGTCCCTGAGATTTATGCTAAGTGGAACCATCCCTCTTACCCTCCCTTTCCCCCCTGGACACATGTATTCTTTTATAAGATATAAATTTTATACGTACTTTGTCCTGGAGCATGTTGCTCCACTTCCCCAAATTATTATCTCTGAGCTTGGCACTTTGCCTATGCCTTCAATAGGCTGTTCTAATGCTCTGTCACTCCAGTTCTTTCAAGGTGGTGGTGTATATAATATGATCAGGGGAGCCCTTGGTCAAGGACCTGTTTCTGTATGTGTGTCACTGAGAAGTGGACACCTTTGCTTGACGCCTATTTTGTGTATCCTGCACTGATGGATCAAATACTTGTTAAGATAGTGGTATTATTTTCATCAAAATGAATCATTTCTCTTTCAGGATGGAAGGGGCTCAGTGCAGTCAGATTGGTTCCAAATAACTTTGACTTCTTAAGGAATTGTGCCATATTAGGGATTCTGTTTTGGTTTCTTTTGTTGGCAGGTGGGAGATTTGGCAGCAACTGAAGCTAGATCAGCCTTGTCTAGTGGGAAAAATATCATTGTCCTCATGCATAGTCTTCATCTCTAGCTACTCTTCATGGGATTATTTTTGTGTGATTGCTGACAGAACTGGCACATGTTGACTTGCTGAGTCATTGTGTATGTCCTTGTTTGATGCATTTTCTGTAGTAGATGCTTACTAGTAATCATTACCATGAGATTAAGAGATCTTCACCATTTCCTATTTACGTTTGTACATTATATTGGTTTGTCTTCATCCTTTCAGTTTTTCTCTGTTTAGGTCCCTGAGCAACTAGCCATACAATTATACTGTCCATGAGTATATTTCTACCTTTGGACTTGTATATTTCTTTACACAAGCATTAGAGAATAATGGAGAAATAGTTACTATAAGGTTAGTGGAATATAGTGGCTCTTGTCAAGCTCAGTTGCCAATTTGGGGAAAATATAGCAAAAGGCTGAGATTGATCAGCACTTAGGTTAAAATTTAAGTATGACTGTCAGATTGATCCTCCCAAGTAAAGAGGCATCATTTTCTGCTAAAGCAGTGGGTCAGAAAAGGCTGAATACTAGACCCAGAACTGAATCATAAGAACACTATAGAGTTCCAAAGAAACATGAACTTAGAAATCCAATTAGATCAATGGACGTTCAGTAGAGAAAACTACACCTAGACACCTTATGTGAAACTCTTGAAATCCAAAGATAAAGATAAAATCTTGAAAACAGCAATAAAATTACAATTAATGTTTAACATCTCATTATAAACAGTGGAGGTCAGGTGACTTGAAAAAGCTTTTATCCAAGTGCTGAAAGAAAATCAAATACTCATCAATTCCAAATTTTATATCCAGCAAAGCTAAAGATGCAATAGGGACATTTCCAGATAAATGAAAAATGAGAAATGTTTTGCTAGCAAAAGCCCCCACACTAGACATGCTAAGGAAGTTCTTAGGGCTGAAGGTGACTTAACCTTAGACCACTTTAACTTTAATCACCTTCCTGCCATGACTAATATACTGTTTGCTATTTTCTGGCATTTTATTTCTCTCTTGATATTTTAACTTCACAAATTAGTCACTGTTGTTACTATTTTATGAAGTCAATATCTTCTGTTATTCACTCTATACATTATTCCCTTGTCTATGATTGGCATTCCTTCTGGGATCATTTTTCTTTTGGAAGAATATTCTGTAGTATTTCCCAAAGTAAAGCTCTCTTATCACTAATAGGTGTAGAATTTCTGTAAAATTTTTCAAATAGTCCCTTATTACTAATATCTCTCTTTTTGTGATACCTTCTTGAAAAAAAAAGATACTGAATTCTGTTTTGTTCTAGAGAGTATTTTGAAGGCTTCCATTGTTGTTTATAAGTCAGCTGTTAATTATATTTGCCATTCTTTCATGGGTGACTGTATTTATTCACTTGTTTGTTAAAGATCTTTATTAAACATTCCCTGATTGAAAAGGACATTCTTTATATCTTTCATATTCTTCAGCATCAATACTCTGTCTTGAGGTAAATAATTTTATTTATTTATCCTGCTTGATATTCAGCGTGCTTCCTGAATTTAAGTGGTGGTGTCTTGCATCAATTCCAGAAAATTTTCAAGCATTTTCTCTGATAATTTTGACCCTCTGCACAGTACATTTCTCTGAATCAGGAATTCCAACAGGATGTAATTTATTCTTTATGTCTTTTTAGCTCCCTGGGGTGTACCAATTCTCCATGAGGTGGACCACTCAGATATTTTTTCAAGAGAGCCCGCAGTGGGGGAGCATGCCCTTATTTTCTGCACATTTGTATCCTTTTCTGCTTGCACACTGAGGTCAACCTTCTCCCCAGCTGTTCCCAGTCTGCTCCCAACCAATGACTGAGTTTAGCCAGACTCCTAGGGCAGGATTCTTCTGATGGGAAACCGTTGCTGGTGTCTCCCTCTGGGCCTGCCTGAGATTTCTCAGAACTCTGATGTCTCTTTCCTGCTCTTGGTTCCTTTGCTTTTATCCTTCACAGGAATTTCTCCCAAGAATTCTCTGGTATCCTCAAGCCTCTTTTGGTGTCTGCTTCTTGGAGCACCTGAACTGCCATGTTCTTTCCTTTTTTCCCCGCTTCTTTTCTCTCTATGCTGCATTCTGGCTAAAGCCTTTAAATTTACTTTCCTGATCATCAAAGCTAGTTAATTTTGATAATTTTAAAATTTTATGGTTATACTACAAAAACTAATTGTAGTTGTTTAAATCCATTAAAAGTATTTTGTATTCTGTACTTAATACTTTCAACATCTGTGTTCTTTGCCTAGTTCTGTAATTTATTACTTTTATTTATTCTAACTTTTAGGGTATTACTTATTTCCTTGTGTTTTTCATCATTTCTCTTTGGAAGCTCATGTTCCTTTGAATTCTGTTGAAGAGAATTCTTTGAGGAATACAGTAATTTACACTTTAACTGTGAGGATTCTTTGAGGCCAGTGGACCTCTTTTTTTTTTTTTTTGTCCATGTTCTTCAATTCCACATCTCATTATTACCTTCTTTCTTTAGATGTTTTCATTCTTTCCTTTAGTTCACAATCCTATATGGTTTTCATTGTGCATGGTTCATTCAGAATTTTATGCTAATTTAAGCAGCTGATTTCATCATTATAGTTTCACATAGCAGTTTTGTATCCTCATTTTCAACTAATTTGTGGGCACCTCACTCTCCTTTATATATACCACCTCCAAGTAGAAAATTCAGAGTGAAAGGTACGGTGGTCTAGAAGATGGTGGAGCAAGGAGATGAACCCTGAGGTTGCTGCTGTAATCTTTATTTGAGTTTCTGTTTGAAGTAGAAATGGAGAAGATGGAAGATGAGGCAAACAGACATCTGATGAATTGATTTGATAGGACTCTAGTTGTCAGACTGAATTGGAGGTAAAGAGATGGAAATAGAAAAGAGGGCTTTTAAGAATTATTTAGGAATATTGAATTTATATAATAGAATAGTTGGAAAAGGAGGTTGATTTGTTGCTTGGTAAAACAGTGAAAGACAAAAGAAGTTCATATTAGACTAAAAAGTTTTTGTTGACAATAAACTAGAGAGGTTGGCAGATTCATAGGTGAGAATTTTAAACGGGAAAAAATGTATTTTAAGGTCATCCCATAGATGGTATTTGTACTTACGTAGATGAGATCTCTAATGGCTTGTGTAGAAAAGTAAAAAAAAAAAAAAAAATTTTTAAAGTTTGAGGAATTGTGTTATCACTGTTAAGCCTAATTCTATAATTTTGCTTACATTTTGATAAAAAATTACAAGGCAGGGAGTGAATGTAGCTCAAGCAGTTGAACACCCACTTCCTACATGGGAGGTCCTACATTCAGTTCCTGGTGCCCCCTAAAGAAAAAAACAAGCAGACAGGAGAGCGGATGTGGCTCAACTGATTGGGCTCCTGTCTACCATATGGGAGGCCCTTGGTTTGCTCCCTGGGGCCTCCTGGTGAGGCAAGCTGGCCCGTGCCCACTCAGAGCTGATGGCCATGCCAGTGGAGAGCTGGTGCAGCAAGATGATGCAACAAAAGGAGACAAGCAGATACAGAAGAATGTGCAGCAAATGGACACAGAGAGCAGACAGTGAGCAAGTGGTGGTGGTGGTGGGGATAAATAAATAAAAAATATAAATAAATCTTTAAAAAACAAGCAGACCATGACGGTAAACAATGAGCAAAAACAAGCAAACAGATGAGAGAGCCAACGTAAAAAATTATAAGACAAACATAAAATATGAGTGATGAAAAAAAAAAATCTCAGTTTTAGAAAATAAAGCAATCACGAAAGCAGACCTAAAAATAACCCAGATGTTGGAAATATCAACAAGAATATTAAAATAAAATAAGAACACTGGAAAGGAAGAATTCCCTTAATGGGCTGATCAGCTAACTGGACACAGTGGAGGAAACAATCACTGAACTTGCGAATAGAGCAATATTTACTATACACACTGAAACAAACAAAAGAATAAAGAAAGAAAGAAAAAGAATAAAGCATGTAAGAGCTGTGGGAAAATATCAAAGAAAGAGTGCAACACAAATATAATTAGGGTCTGTGGCTGTTTGAAATTATTTTATGAATCCCAAAAAGAACGATTATGTTTGTAAACTAATCTCTTCCCGTAAAGTGTGTGATGCCCTTTGATTGCATTAAATTCAGTTGAGGGGCCTTTAATTAGATTACTTGTTAAGATTGCTTGAAGTCTTTGGATTGGTCTAGGTCAGTGAGGTATGACTCAGGTTGAGTCTCCCTTCCCTTGGTGGACCTGATATAAATGGACACACAGATGGAAAGACACAGGTAAAGAGAGCTCTGCCATTTTTGATCCTGCCATGTGACAGAAAGGAGGGGCCCAAACAGCTGAGGCCCAGGGGGAGATGAGCCATTTGCCTGATAGCTGGCAGCTGAGACTGGGAAGAGAGCGGAGCAGCATAGCTGAGAGGAAAGCCTTATGCCTGGGTGCCCTCAGCAGAGCTTTGGGAGTCAGTCCAGCCCAGAGGGGAAGGCCCAGACACCAAGCAGAGTTCGCCCATCCTGTTGCTTCAACTCATAGCATCAGACTTGGGTGAGAAAGCACTTGTTAAGGGGTCTAGAGTTGGACTTTTCATGGTCTTGGAACTGTAAGCTTTTACCTCAAATAAGTACCCTTTATGAAAGCCAATACATTTCTGGTACTTTGTGTCAGCAGCCTTTTTAGCAAACTGAAAAAGGCTCCCAGAAAGAGAAAAGAGAAAATAAAAGACAGGGAAATATTTTCAGAGTTAACGATGAAATTTTCACGTAACTAATTAAAGGCAACAGACCGACCACATATTCAAGATGCCAAGAGAATCCCCAAAATAAAACTGTCTTTCCTTCCACCTCCCCCCTCAAATAGCTAAACTTATATGCATGAAACTGCTAGAGAAAGAAGAAAGATAGCATACAGAGGAGCAAAATAAGAGTACAACAAACTGAAAGACATTTTAAAATTATGGAATGGAAAAAGAAAACAAGGTGAATTTTTTTGATAGAAGCAAGTCACTATGTCCTCCCCATACCCAAAGGGTAGAATATTAGACTCCATCTCTTAAAGACATGAGTATCAAAGAATTCGTGCACTTACTATGGATGACGTGTGTATGTAGTGTTTGTGTGTGTGCATGCATTTTAAGTGTGTGAATGTGTGTGTGTGGCTACTGCTAATTTTTATTTTTCTGAAAGTACATATAAGAAATTAGTGGGAGGTTGGTTTTACTTTTCATTTTAAACTTGATTTGTTAATTTTCTTAATAAAAATAAGTAATATTTTTATTTGCAAAGTATCTTCAAAGTTCAACTGGAGCGTAGAATAATAGGCATATTTTTCATTATCTCTTTATGAATTTTTTTGTGTTGGGAGTTTATTGTGTCAGTTCTATTATGACAGGATGTTTCTTTTGTTCAGTGCATATACCTAGTATCTGACACGTAGTAGGTGCTCAATAAATATTTGTTGGAAGAGTGAATGAGCAACAGATTGCAGTGTATGTTTTCCCAAATCCTTCCCAATGAGGAAATTTAGCATAATTTTTTTTCCCTAAGAGGTGAGTAATGGAATCTTACTATTTTAACTTGGACAGAATGGTCATCTTTTCATATATTTTTGGCTAGTTATAATTTTATCTGTTTGAAGGGAAATCGATATCTTTTACTCTTGAGATCTTAATCATTTTTAGTTTCTCATTTTCTGAAACTTTTGTAAATTAAAAATATAGTTCTTTATAATATGTTTTGTAATATTCCATTTCATTGAATGTTTTGAATTTGTTTTTTTAATAATTTATATTTTATTCATCTTGCAATTTTTAAGAAAATTCTCATTGTCAGATATGTGTGCCTTTTCTTTATGGCTTCTGTGTTGTAAAGGCCTTTCCAAATCTTAGATTCTTAATAAATTTCAACTATATTTTATTCTGTAAATTATATTTTATAATTTATAATTTATATAATTTTGGAATTAGTAATTAACTAGAGATCCAACTTTATTTTCTTAATTTTAATTTTTTATAAGTAAATGACTTCCAGTATAATGTGTTATCTGAATAAACAAATTAAGAAATGTGAGGCTTTTTCCATCTCTCTTCCTCCCTTCTTCCTGCTCTCACCTACTTGGCTCCTTCCTCAATACTTCCTTCCTTCCAAACTTGGTTTTTATTTTTTATATTTGTCTCAATATAATTTATTGAAGAATCCTTATATCAGCATATTTTCTTATTAATTTTAAAACTACTGGAACCTTAGCACTGATAAGCATTCTCCAATAAAAACTCTAAAATATATTCCCCAACTATTGATTTCAATACAAGGGTCTTGAGACATTATTTTCAGTTGAAACAACTGGTTAGAAATATTGTGGAAGAGGAAAGGTAATCATGTGTGAGTCAAAAAACCCTAGAGGTCTTAATTCATTTATGTAGATGATAAAATACACCCACTTCCCAGGGTAGTAGCCCTTGTAGAAATGTGGAGTAACTATAGGGAAGAGTAACTTTATTAACATAGTTAACTTAGTATGCCTTCAGAATGGGTGAGAGTAATATATTTATTTCTCTTTGTGCACTGGTTCTTTGTTTTTATTAATTATCTTCAGGAAGATCCCTCACCACTTTCTTTTGGAAGTGTCCAGCTTAACCTGAAAGCCTGAAACGTGCATGTCCAGCAGCACATGAAGTAACAGTTTTGTAATATAAGCAGCACAAGAGCTTGCAGGGACATAGACATTAAATAGGATGTTCTCAGACTCTGACAACTACCAGGACTGATTAGTGAGATAGCAAATTTGGCTGAGCTACTGCCAGAGAATAAAAATTTCAGCCTTGATCTTCCATAGCTCCTTGTGGGAGACTATAAATTTGTTCAATGCTCCTTTGGTTCAGCATCTTTTGGTATATTAGTCTTCAGTCAGTTCACCAAGGCTCATAATCTTGAGATATAATTACAAAAGATTCTGTTATATTGTGATCTTCACTGTGGTGGTCTTACTTCTGAGGAACATGAAGATAATTTGGGGGCTAAATTGACAAAGTTATAATTAAAGAACTTATTTTCCAGATCAATGTTTAATTGATCTACTTGAGACCATAGTGTCATACTAGTTCTGTTTTTCAAAAATGCTCAACCCCAATCATCCTCGTCCAATTTTAGAAAAGAAAACAATATTCCCATCCAGAAAAATCTTAGTAGGTTGCCGGTTTGGTGCCCCAGGTCTGGAAACCTCGGGGCACCAAACAAAGGGACAGCTTAGATATTAGTGTTGAGAAAGTGAATGATTGTAATGCTAAATATCAAAGTACTTTGCCTCTTTTATTACTCTGATACTTCTGTTGAAAGTCAATTGATCATAAAGGGCATGGGTGTATTTCTCTACAATCTATTCTTTTCCAGTGATCTAAAGATAAATTCTTAGAACAGTATCAAATTGTGTTGATTACTGTAGTTTATAGTTAATCTTAAAATTAGGTAGTATGAGTCCTCTAGATTTGGTCTTCATTTTCAAAATTACCAATTTCGACAAACATGTCTGCTGGAATTATTACCAAAATGGTATTCGATCTATAGATCAATTTAGGGAGATTTGTCTTCATAATAATCTGTAGGTTTGCAATCCATGAACACAGTATACTCTAAATTTATTTTTCTTTTTCAAAAACTTTACTTGAGATAAAGTTTTCTGGTTTACAGCATAAATTTGTTTTTATTTTCTTATATTTATCCATCAGTATTTCATGATTTTAATTGTTGTAAATTATATTATTTTAAAATTTCACTTTCCCAAAATTTTGTTAGTACAAAAGTGGAATTGCTGTTTTTTTTTTTTTGTTGATCGTGTATTCTGTGATCTAGTGAAGTAAATTATTATTGTACTTTTTTATAGATTCCTTGGGATTTTTTTATATAGATGATCATGTCATCTGCAAATAATGAGACTAATGTTTCATCCTTAGAAATCTGCATTCCTTTTACTTATTTTTGCCTACTTTCTCTGGCTAATACCACTAGTACAGGTTGTACAGAGTTAATGAAAGTAGACATCATTGCCTTTTCTCCAATCTCTGCTATTTATCAAATATAATATATGCTTTTTGTGTATGCCTTTATTATGTTGAGAAAATTACCTTCTCTTTTTAGTTGACTGAGATTTTTTATCAGGACTGGGTATTGAATTTTGTGGAATACTGTTTTACCTCTATTGAGATGGTATAATTTAATTTCTTTTTTAGTGGGTTAGGGTGCATTACCCCAATTCATGTCAAATGATGAGACCTTATAATCTTGGATTAAATTCTACTTTGGCACAATGTAATATACTTGTATATATTGCTGAATTCACTTATACTAGTATTTGATCTATATATATTTGTGTCTATGTTCATGGTAGGTATTATTTTTCTTGTTCTTTCGGTGTAATGCCTTTGTCTGGTTTTGATTTCAGAGTAATTCTGGCCTAACAAAATGAATTAAAAAGTGTCCCTCTTCTTCTATGTTGTGATAGATTTTGCATAGTATTTCTGTTATTTCTTTATTAGCTGTTTGTTAGAATTCATGCTCAATCCATTTGAGCCTGGAGTTTCAGTTGTGGAAAATTTTAAATTACAAATTCAATTTCCATAGTAGGTACAAGGCCATACATAATATCTGTTTCTTCTTGAATGAATTTTGATAGTTGTAAGAAATTTTCTCTTTAATTATCAAATTCTTTGTCATAATGTTATTAGTTCTTTAAAGTTTATAGGCTTTATAGTGATGTCTCTTTTCTCATTTGTCATACTTGTAAGTTTGTCTTCTTTCTATTTTTAACTTAGTCTCTCTAGTGTGTTTGCTCATTAGTGATCTTTCCAAAGATCATTTTTAAAATTTCATTTTTCTTCTTCTTATTTTAGTTTTCAATTTCATTTAATTTTTTTCCTAATCTTTATTACATTTTCCTTTGGCTTGCTTTTTATTCTCTCATGTTTCCTTTATTTTTAAAGTGGAATCTTAGGTTGTTGATATGAGATATTCCTTGTTTTCTAAGATAAGCTTTTAATACTATACATTTCCTAGTAAGCACTTTTGAAATTGCTTCACACAATTTAGTTGTGTTGTGTTTTTATATTGCTTAGAAAACAGTTAATATAGCAGGCCCGAGTCTGCTATCTTTACAAAGACTTGCAAGGTGGGTCTATGACTGGTGTCTGTGAACTTGGATTTCAGGAGTGTTGCCACAGTTCCTTACCTGATAAAGATGAGTCATTGTGCCTAGACTGCTTTTTGCCTTCATTGTGTCTTTCAATGTGCCAACAAAGCTAAGCATCTTGGACACTACGATTTTGGTTTGTGCTAAGAACCATCTACTTGTACAGCCCCAAATAAAAACCTGCACCGCTGAGTCTCTAATGGGCTTCTCTGACCAAAATGTCACATACATATTGCTGCACTTTTGTTGCTGGGATAAGTGTATTCTATTACCCTTCATGGGAAGATGAGAGCATGAAGATGCCTGAGTATGGATGCCTCCTAACTACATCTCTCTCTTTTCCCCTTATGATCTACTTGTGCATCCTTGCTATGCTGAGTTCCCTGAATCCTTTCAGTGAATCTCAGAATGTTGGGTGTGGACTCTCAACACACATGTTCACTCAACTTAAAATATTTTTTCATTTTTGATTCTTGCAAAGGCTTATGATTTCCATAGATGTAGATGGTTTACTTTCCAAATATTTGGAGGTTTCTATTTATTTATTTCTGTTGTGGGTAGAGAACATATTTAGTGTATTACTCCTTTTACATTTAAAGAGATTTGTTTTATGGCCCAAAATATTCATTATCTTAGTGAGGACTACAGGTGCACAAGTATACTTGAAAAGAATTTGTATTCTGCTGTCGTTTGTTGATGGTTCTATTATGTCAAATTGGTGAAATTGTTTGATACTATAGTCCATATCTTCTATATATTAATTTTCTTTCTACTTTTTCTATTAATTACTGAAAGAAGAATGTTGAAATATTCAACTACGTAACTTGATTTTACTATTTCTCCTTTCATTTCTATTTGTTTTTCTTTATGTATTTTGAAGCTTTGATGTTGGGTGCATTTATGTTTTCTTAATGAATTTACAGTGTTAGCATTATCTAATATCCCTGAAATATTTTTTGTTCTGAAGTCTATTCTGTTTGCTATTAATGTAGCCATACCACCTTCCTTTTGGCTAGTATTTCATGGGATATACTTTTCCTTCTTTATTATTTTTAATTTATCAGTATCATACATAAAGAGTACTTCTTATAGACATATGATTGCTGAATATAATTTAATTCAATCTGAATACCTCTGCCTTGGGAGGGGGCAGTGGTTAGACATTTTACATGGTTCAGTTTCCATCTTGCTAATTGTTCTCTCTTTGTCCTATCTTTATATTGTTCCCTTTACCCCAAGTTTCTTGTTTTCCTTTTAATTGAGTATTTTGTGATTCTCTTTTAACTTTATTGCATTATTAACTATTCCACTTTTAAATTTTATGTGATTTGCCTCATCTTCACAATACACATTTTTAACTTTTCACTGTTTAATTAGTATAACATAATACCATAATGTAATATATGATGCTATTTCAAATCTTACAACAGTATGAACACATTTCTTATCTCCCATTCTTTGTGCTGTGCATATCATATATTTTTATATTGTGTATAACGCTACAACATATTGTTTCTGTGTTTGATTTAAACAATCAGTAATTTTCATAGCACATATAAAGAAGAAAAATATCATCTTACTTCCTTTTTGTTATTCTTTAACCCTTTTTGTAGTTTCACATTTCCATCTGCTATCAAGCTCTCTTGTCTGAAGAACATCCTTTAA
Organism: Dasypus novemcinctus; assembly: GCF_030445035.2. Taxonomy (NCBI): domain Eukaryota; kingdom Metazoa; phylum Chordata; class Mammalia; order Cingulata; family Dasypodidae; genus Dasypus; species Dasypus novemcinctus. The sequence continues at coordinate 45,063,700 of NC_080697.1, read as the reverse complement.
CATTTCTTATAGTGCTGGTCTTATGCCAGTGAATACTCTCAGGTTTTGTTTTACTGAAACAAGTTTTAATTTTGCCTTCATTTGTGTAGGATACATTTTCCAGGTATAGAATTTTGGATTACGAAGATTTGTCTTGTTTTCTTTCTCCATTCAGTAATTTAAAAATGTCTTCCAGTTTGTTGTATTATTATTTTGCTTCTCTCTTTCTTCTTTATCTAACTACTTTTGAGGATTTCTCTTTATTTTTAGTTTTCAGAAGTTTCATGTATATAAGTTTAGTTATTTAGGGGGTGTAAGGAGAGACAGTTATACATTTGGGATTCTCTGAGCATCTTGAATGTGTGGTTTATTGTCTTTAATTAGTTAGACAAATGTTTCATTGTTAGTTCTGAAAATATTCCTCTGCTTTTTACTCTTTTTTTTTCTGGGACCTTAATTACATTTCTGTTACACTCTTTAATATTTTCCCACAGCTCTTTCATGCTTTGCTCTTTTTCATTCTTTTTTTTTATTTTTTTAGTGTGCATAATAAATAATATATATTGCACTATCCTCAAGCTCATTCTTTCTTTTTTCCACTGTGTCTAGTTGGCTTATTAGCCCATTGAAGGGATTCTTCATTTCCATGGTTGTTATTTCATATTAATATCCCTGTTAATATTTCCAACATCTGGGTCATTTTGGGGCCTGCTTTTGTGATTGTTTTGTTTCCAGTAAATGAGTTTTTTTTTTTTCTCCTATAGGTGGGAGCAATGCTTACTTATGGTTTTCTATATCCTAAACAAAATGTCCAACAACAACAACCACAAGAACAAACCCTAAAATAATTTGTCTATCCCAAATTTAGATTACTGAATTTTAGTTATTCTGTACTTTAGGTCACATGGTACTGGGAGGTAAAATTCTCATACAATAACAATTATACATATAATCTCATACACATATGTACATTAAAAATGTCAATTTGTGTGAAAATCTCAGGATTCTGAAAAGGGCTAGGAATATCAAATACATTGGCATCTAATATATAGAAGACTCTAAAAATTTAATGAATTAATGCTTAAAGAATGAAAATATTTTTAAAAAGCCATAAAGCAGTATTCCCTCATTTCCCATTCACACATACTTTTTTTTTTTAAGGAAGTACCTGGGAATGAACCCAGGACCTCATACATGGGAAACAATTAGTCAGCCACTGAGCTACATCTGCTCCTCAATGACAGTTGGCTTTTTTGTTTGTATTATTCTTAGGAGGTACCAGGGATTGAACCTGGGACCTTGTACATGGGAAGCAGGAACTCAGCCACTTGAGCAACATCACCTCCCCCTCACCACATGTTTATTGTTGGCAAAAGTGGGGGTTTTTTCCTTAATGACGAATCAAATAAACAAAGTCAAAAACTATATGTGTTTATCTTAAATATATTTTGTAAATATATTGGCTTTCAATATGGCAAAATTATTTTCCCAATAGTTGGGTAAATATTATGTTATTGCTGTATATTCATGCAGCCATTATTATTCATTTATTTCCCCAAATCTTAATGGTTTTGCTTTTCCATGCACTAAACTATTAATGTGGCATGAAAAGATACTCTAATATGTGATTAAGTAGTAATAACAATGCAAGTACAATGGTTTCCACATAATATTACATATAAAATCAAGAAAGTCAAATGTCTTTAGATTAAATGCACTTACACTCAACATCCTGAACAGATTCTCCTACTTCTGTTAGTTTTTTGGGGGAGGGGATTGGAACTCAGGCTGGAAATGTAAGACATAAAATAAATTTGAATAGTTGGATGAAGTATTTTAGAATGGGAAAGTGATAAAGTGTCATAGATGTGATTTTTTTGCCTCTCTTCCTTCCTTCCTCTCTCCCGTGCCCTTCCTGCCTCCATTCCTTCTCTTCTTCCATTTTTAATTTGTGGCTCTCTCAGAGTGTCTTAATTTGCCAGGGCTTCTATGACAGATACCATAGACTGGTTGACTTAAACAATAGGAACTTATTATCTCACAATTTTAGAGGCTAGAAGTTCAGAATCCAGTATAGGCAGGCCATGCTTTCTCTGAAGTCTGCAGTGTTCTGGTATTGGCTTGCTGACAACCAATCTCTGCCTCCATCCCATGGTAATCTTTCTACTTTGGTCTCCTCCTGTGGCTTCTACTTTCATTTTCAAATTTTCTATACTTGTAAGATTCCCACCATACTGGATTAATGCCCTCCCTCCTTCAGTTTGTCCTCATCTTAAAAGAATTTTGAGGGTGACATTTACAATTGAGTTCATAAACACAGGATCTGTCTGGGGTTAGGACTTGAACATACCTTTTTAGGGGATGTAATCTAGCACAGAGGTTTAGTTAAAAATATGTCCAATAAATGAAAGTTTTTATTTTTCTGTATCTTATTTAGAACAAATCAGAGCTGACAAATAACATTTGGGAATGTTAATCTTCCTTAAATATTAAAATTATTGTAGTTCCTTTTAATTACCCAGCCACTATCTTTTCACCCAGCTGAGTTCATCTGCTGTTGGGAATGAACAGTTCTCCACATGTTCAGAGACACTCACCTCAAGAACCCAAGTCTTTTCCTCTCTACCTCACTGCCATCTCCTACCTACTCCACCAGAAAAACAGGAGATTGCTCAGCTTGCATGCAAGGCAGCCTCAAAGTAAGGGGTAATTTTGCTCTCTCAGATGCATTCTTCAGCCATTAAAGGACAGGAGACCATGGATAAAAATCCAGATTTCTCAGTCCATTGGTGGAACAAGTCTGAGCACATTTCACTTGGTTTCACCAGGACTACAGAAGAAACCCACTTTAAAAAATCCATCCATTTTTGGCTTTTCTCATTTTTGCCTCATTTGCCCATTTTTTTTCTTTACTTCCTCGGATCTACTCCCAAATAAACTTCCTGCATCAAAGTTCTTCTCTCAGGGTATGCTTTTGGGGAAAGAGAGATGACAGGGTTCAACTTTGATTTCTCCTTTTATTTAAAGCTGTATATTCAGTCTCCAAAATCTGTTGATTCTTCTTCCATGACGGACTGTAACCCTGCCCATTTTTCTCAGTGTCTCTGCCTTCATCCTCATTTAAGCCACTTATATCTTGAACTTATGTTAACTATTAGAATGTCTGACATATTTCCTTCCATTTGTATATGTTTCCAATCCACTCCCTGCAATGGTTTGTATGATCTTTGTAAACCATAAGTTAATGTTATCACCTTGAGGCTTCAAATTCACTTATGACTACATATTATTTATAGAATAAAGTCAGATTCCTTACCATTTCATATCTTTATTAAATTTTACCAAATACCTTCCTAATTGTACTGTTTCATCCCTATATCACTCTTCTCTCCCCTTTACATTCCATGCTCAATAGTCTCTATTCCATTACAGGGCCTTCCCACATATAATTCCCTATGCCAGAAATGTACTTTCCCTACTTTTCATATGATTGCCCTTTACATATTAAAGATCCCAGTTCAAATGTCATTTCTGAGACAGGCCTTTGAACACTTCAAATAAAAATTATTATTGCCTATAATATCATTCAATTTATTTTTATTATAAACATAAAGTCAGTACTTATATATTTGTTTTTTTGTTTGTTATTGAAATGTTGGGATGGAGACATACTCAACATGATAGATTCCACAAAAATTGGTAAATGATTACATATGACAAGTGAGGGAGAGAGAAAAATAAAGGTCACCTCCTATTTGGAGTCACTAGGTCCTTGGGGGTCACTAGGTCCTTGGGGACTCACTTCATTGAAATATGGGACACAGCTGAAAGTGCAGCATGGATTCAGGACTCAAAAGAAGATGGGAGTGCCTATTTTCAGTTCTGTACACTGAAATATTAGCTCATTAAATATGGAAAATGATACAGAAAAATACATTAATAAAATGGCTCAAGCATTATTAAAATTTCCCTGTCTCAGAATTATGAAATTAGTACCTTCTTATTTAAGTTTAATAGATAAATGTCGTCATTTATTTTTTTCAAGATCAATAACCAAAACTTCATCTAATAAGGAACAGGTCTCAAAATTTAAATAAACAGGGAAATATTTGTGGATATATCATACTTTGGGTTCATTTTGTTTTTACCTTAATTTTCCACCCACCAAATAATAAGATGCATAACTTCTACTTGACATTGTTGCCACTGTTGGCTAAGGATATGTGTTAAGCTATACATCCCTGTGATTAATGGCACTTGTGCAATTTGCTGACTGGAGCTAAAGATATATTTGGGAAGTACCTTTTAAAATATAGATATTCTGACCTATGTGGATGTTTTTATGTGTGTAATTGTGCATTAAGTGTAATGCATTCAGTTAAAATTATTCTGTTATTCTGTATGTATCTAGTAGCACAATAGAAAGAAATTAGATGCAGTTAAGAGCCTTGAATCTTTTATGTTTGCACTAATCAGTCATATGACCTTGGGCTAAAATCTTATTTGAGCTAGAATTTAATGATTCTAGAATTTAATGATCATCTTTAATGATTCATAAGGATAAACCTTGTTTATAATACTGTTATTGCTCAGCATTATATATTCACTTTTAAATTTTGAGCACTTGGTGCATGCTCACTGCTAGGTATTCAGGATTCAGAATTTTGTAATTCAAGAACCCTGGCCTCATTCTCTCATATTCTTATAGGAAAAATTGAAATGCAATAAAAATACCGCCATGAACTAAGTGATCTGCTGGTATACTGGTTCTTCAGTGGTGGAGTGGCATACCTTATTTGCTCTGTTAGCTCATTTCTGTGGTATCAGTACTGTCACAATGATGATTTCAGGATACCAGTGTATTAACTACCTCTTTGAAATAATCAGCTCTCCCAAACTAGTACAGTGATCCATTCAGTGAAATAATTGATTAAGGAAGAAGTATAAACTCAGGAGGAGTTCCAAGAAGATGGTGGTGTAGAAGGCAGGCAGGGCTAAACACTATCAAAACACCAATGGAGAAAGGGCCGAAGTTAACCAAGGGACTTGCTTTGGGGGTCAGCAGACAAGGACAGTGCTGTGCAAACCCAAGGAGGATAAGGGAAAGAGACAAAGAACTCAAATTGACAACCATGAGTTACTAAGCTCCAGCAGTTGTTGGGAAGAAGTGCAGCCTGGATAAAAGCCATGGCCCACTGCTGCTGACTGGGAAAAGGGAGGGTGTGGTGGACAACGGAGAGTGGTTTCTCCTCAGTGAATTTGGCCAGCAGAGCCCGATTTGAATCTCAGCTCTGGCCTGACCAGAAACACCAGCAAGCAGAGTTTGAAAGAAAAACCTTCCTGGATGGATTTGCCCATGCATACCATCTTCTGCCTGTCCTGGAAACTGCAAGGAGAAAAACGCTTTTAGGTCTCCCTTAACCTGAACTCCTGGGAGAATATCTGTGCCCTGTTAGTGAGTCCCTGGCACGATTTTGATAACTTAAGCTTGGCAATCCTAAAGATTTGATTAAGTTAAACCAAAAGTGAAAGAAGAGCCATGGGGGGAAAAAAAAACACTAGGCAAGACAGGAAAACTGACCATCAGAGTAAATTCACCAACATATGTGGATACCTAGACATAAGCAAAAATGTTCAAGTCATACCAGGAAACAGGAAGAGTTGGCCCAGTCAAAAAAACAAACCAAAAATTCTAATAAGATACAGGATTTAAGGCAACTAATCACTGATAACCACACATATCTCCTAAATCAATTCAAAGGACTAGAGGAAAATATGACTAAAGAGATAAAGGACATTAGGAAGACACTGGGTAGCATAAAGAACAATTTGAAAGCCTGCAGAAAAAAGTAACAGAGTGAATGGGAATGAAAGACATAATGGATAGATTAAAAATACTCTAGAGGCACATAGGAACAGGTTTGAATTGATGAAAGACAGAATTGTGATATTGAAGACAGAGCATCTGAACTTGAAAAGACAAGAGAACAGAAAGTTAAAAGAATAGAAAAAATGGAAGAGGTTCTCAGGGAATTGAATGACAATGTGAAACACACAAGCATATGCATTATTGGTATAACTGAAGGGGAAGAGAATAGAAAAGGGGCAGAAAGAATATTTGAGGGAATAATGACTAAAAACTTCCCAATTCTTATGATAGACATAAATACCACTATCCAACTGGGATAATACACCCAAAACAGAATAAATCTGAATAGACCTACTCTGAGACACCTATTACTCAGTATGACAAATATCAGAGATAAGGAGAGGATTTTGAAAGCAACAAGGGAAAAGCAAAGCATCATATGCAAGTGAACCTCAATACGATAAAGTGATGGCCTCTTATCAGAAACCATGGAGGTGAGAAGACAATGGTATGCCGTATTTAAGGTACTGAAAGAGAAAAACTCCCAGCCAAGAATTCTCAGAGAATCTGGAAAAACTGTCATGCAGGTGAGTTTAAAGTCTTCACAGACAAACCTGAGAGAGTATGTTACCAAATGCCCAGAATTACAAGAGATAATAAAGGGAGGGCTGCAGCCTGAAAGAGAAAAACAAGGGCAAGTGACATGGAGACAAATGTATAGATTAAAGACTGTTAGGAAGGGTAAATAAAAGGGTAAAAATACAGATAATAGTAAGATATGACAACAGAAAGCCAAAGGATAAAATGTACAAAGTGAGTAATGACTTTATAGTAATAACATTGAATGTTAATGGTTTGAATTCCCAATCAAAAGATGTAGACTGATAGACTGAATAAAAAATTAAATAAAATAAATGAGCCGTCTCTATGCTGTCTATAAGAAACTCACCTCAGACTTAAGGAAACAACTGGGTTAAAAGTGAAAGTTTTGAAAAAGCTACTCCATGAAAATAATAACCAAATAAGATCTGGAGTAGTTATATCACACAAAATAAATTTTATATGCAGAACAGTTATAAGGGATGAAAAACTTAATTATATGTTAATTAAAGGGGCAATTCAAGAAGGAAAAATACCTATAATAATTATTTATGCACATAACCTGGGTTCCACAAGATACATGGGACATTCAAAGGCAAAACTGGAGGGAGAAATAGACATCTTGATAATAATAGTTGGAGACTTCAGTACACAATTCTCAGCATTAGATAGAACATCTGGGAAGAGCATCAATAAAGAAACAGGGAGCTTGAATAATATGCTAAATGAACTAGACCTAATATTGATAGACCATTACGCATCAAAACAACAAGATGTACATTCTTTGCAAGCACTCATGCATCCTTCTCCAGGATAGACCATATGTTGGGTTACAAGACAGGCTCAATAAATTTAAAAAGACTGAAATTATAAAAAGCACTTTCTCTGACCATAACAGAATGAAGCTGGGGATCAATAACAGAGAGAAAAAGCAAAAATACATTAAAATATATGGAGATTAAGCAACATACTTAAGTAATCAGGGGGTCAAAGAAGAAATTGTGAAATAGTTCAGTAAATACCATGAGATGAATGAAAATGAGAACACAACATATCAAAAGCTATGGGACACTGCAAAGGCAGTGCTGGGAAGGAAATTTATAACCCTCACTGCTCATATTAAAAATGAAAAATGAGCTAAAATCAAAACACACTAACAACCTACTCTGACCCTATAAGAAATAGAAGATCTCAACAAACCAATCACAAGTAAAGAGATGTAAATAGTCATCAAAAATCTCACAAAGATGTAAAGCCCAGGACCAGATGGCTTTACAGGTGATTTCTACCAATCATTCAAAGATGATGTAACATCAATATTGCTCAAGCTCTTCCAAAAAATTGAACAAAAAATAATGCTACCAAACTCATTCTGTGACATCAAAAGCCTAATATCAAAATCAGATAAAGATATTACAAAAAAGAAAATTACAGACCAGTATCTCTAATGACTGTAGATAAAACAACCCTCAACAAAATATTCAAAAACAGAATCCAAAAGCACTTTAAAAGAATTATGCACCATGATGAAGTGGGTTTTATCACAGATATGCATGGGTTTTCAACTAAAGAAAATCAATGAGTATAATAAACTACATTAATAAATTGAAGAAGAAAAATCACATGATCCTCTCCATTGACACACATGAAGTATTTGACAAAACTCATCATCCTTTCTTGATAAAACACTTCAAAAGATAGGAATAGAAGGAAGCTTTCTCAATATGGAAAAGAGCATATATGAAAAACCTACAGCTAGCATTGTACTCAATGGTGAAAGACTGAAAGCTTTCCCTCTGAGATTAGAAACAAGACAAGGATGCCCACCATAAGCACTATATTTGATATTGTGCTAGAATGTCCACCTAGAGCAATTAGACTAGATAAAGAAATAAAAGGCACCCAGATACAAAAGGAAAAATAACTTTCACTATTCACTGATATGGGTCTAAATCTAGAAAATCCTGAAAAGTTCACAGCAAAGCTACTAGAATTAATAGATAAGTTCAGCAAAGTGGAAGGATACATAATTAATATGCAAAAATCAGTAGTATTTCTTACACTACTGATGAGCAATCTGAGGAGGAACCAGAAAAAAATCCATTTATAATAGTGATTTAAAGAATCAGATATTTAGGAATAAACTTGACAAAGGATATAAAGGATTTGTATTCAGAAAACAACAATACATTGCTAAAAGAAACCAAAGAAGATTTAAATAAAGGGAGGGGACATTCCGTGTTCATGGACTGGAAGGCTATGTATCATTAAGATGTTAGTTCTGCTAAACTGTTTTACAGATTCAGTGCAATCCCAATTAAAATCTCAGCAGCCATTTCTTTTGCAGAAATGGAAAAGCAAATAATCAAATTTATTTGGAAGGTGAAGTATCCTTGAATAGCCAAAAATACCTTTAAAAAGAAGAACCAAGTTACAGTATCCTCATTTCATGACTTTAAAGCATGTTACTTTGCTACAGTGGTAAAAATATCATGGTATTGGCATAAGGATAGTCAAACTATCTGTTCTGCCCCAGCTGGGAGTGCTTGACTAGCTTATAAAAATCACTTCACTGTAGATGTGAGAGTCTATTTCTGAAATCTTGATTTGGTTCCATTGGTCAAAGGGTCTGTCTTTATGCCAGTACCATGCATTCTCACCACATAAATAAGTAATATGCTTTAAAATCCAGACGTGAGAGTCCTTCAACTTTGTTCTTCTTTTTTAAGATCTTTTTGGCTATTTGGTGGTCTTTCCCCTTCTAAATAAAGTTGATAATTAGTTTTTCCGATTCTGCAAAAAATGCTGTTGAGATTTTTATTTGGGATTTCATTGAATCTGTAAATCAGTTTAAGTAGAATAGTCACTTGATTTCTGACAAGGCTATTAAGCTCACCTAGCTAGGCCAGAATAGTTTATTCAACAAATGGTGCTGGAAGAACTGGATATACATATCCAAAAGAAAGAAAGAGGACACTTATTTCACACCTTATACAATAATTAATTCAAAATGGATCAAGGATTAATACAGAAGCTACAACTATAAAACTCCTAGAAGAAAACATAGGAAAAAGCTTCAAGAAAACATAGAAAAGATCTTCAAGTTTCTTAACCTTATTCCCAAAGCAGTAGCAACAAAAGAAAAAATAGGTAAATATCACCTCTTCAAAATTTAAGACCTTCGTTCTTCAAAAGGCTTTGTCAAGAAAGTTAAAAGGCAGTCTACTCAATGGGAGAAAATATTTGGAAACTACATATATGATATGGGTTTGATATTCATGTTAAATAAAGAGATCATACAACTCAATGATAAAGAGATAAGTAGCCCAGTTAAAATGGGCAAAAGTCTTGAAGAGATATTTCTCCAAAGAGGAAATACAAATGACCAAAAGTCACATGAAAAAATGCTCATCCTCACTAGCTATTAAGGAAATATAGGTTAAAACTACAATAAGATACCATTTCATGCCTTATAAAATGGTCATTTTAAAAAATTCAGAAAACTACAAGCACTAGAAACGATGTGGAAAAAGAGGTATACTCCTTCACTGTTCGTAGGAAAATAGGATGGTGCAGCCTCAGTGGCACACCGTTCGGCAGTACCTCAAAAAGCTGAATATAGAACTGCCATATGATCCAGCAATCCCATTACTAGGAATATATTCAGAAGAACTTAAAGCAAGGATGCAAACTGACATTTTCATATGGATGTTTTTAACAGTCTTATTCATAATTGTTAAAATATGGAACCAGCCCGTGTCCATCAACCAATGCATAGATAAACAAAATGCATTATATTCACATGATGGAATACTATTCAGCTGTAAAAAGAAATGAAATCAGGGTGCATATGAGAATATGGATGAACCTAGAGGATATTATGTTGAGTGAAATAAGCTAGACTCAATAAAGGACAAATATTGTATGATCTCACTATTATGAACTAAATATGATGAGTGAACTCATGGAGGTAAACTCTAGAGTATAGGTTATTAGGAAATAGAATGTGGGTTGAGAATAGGAGATGATACTTAATGTATGTAGCATTATTAATAAGTTTAATTGTAAAAGTATGGAAATGAGTGTTAAAAGTAATACATTATAAAGTGTGTAAGTAACACTGCTGATTTTTAAATGTGAATGTGGCTGAAAGGGGTAGTATGTGGAAGTAAAGGTCCTTTGAAAGGAAACTAGAAATAATGTTGGGTGTGTTTAACATAGTGATTTTGGTGGTAGATGAAGATTGTGGTTAATAGTATAACAATAATATAAATGCACTTCTATACGGTGCTAAGAAATATGGTGATACAGGGGAAATTATAACTAATATAAGTTAATGGTTAATGGTAAAACTGTTTTACAACAATGGCAAGAAGATAGATTTTCAGTACTAAGGGACAAAAATAGGGGTGTTTAAGGAGGTGTGCAGTTTTTTCCCTTTGGAGTAAAAACGTTCTAAAATTGACTGAAGAGATGACAGCACAATCCTTTGATGAAAATGAGAGCCAGTGAGTGTACACTTGGAATTGGCCATGCAAAGGATGGGACTGTATAACACAGGGAATCCAGTGGTGGATGGCAGACAAATATAAGAGCGTTTTCTCTTGAATGATATCAAATATGTAATATTAATATAGGGGGCTAATGATTGGGTGGGTTGGGGGAAAAACAACAAATATAAGATATGGGCCATAGTAGTAATATTTTGATGATGCTCTTTCATAGTTTGTAACACATGTTTCACAACAATGCAAGGAGTTGGTGGTGGGGAGATGTATGGGAGCCCTGTATGATGATATGCATGTATGTTTTGTAAATTCACATATTTTACTATACATTTCTTGTTTATGTATATTCATGTATGAATGATATACATCAATAAAATTTTATTTGAAAAAGAAGCACAAAATCAAGGGACAGATGGAGCACAGAAACACTTATTTCATGGGAAGCAGAGCTGCAGTGCTGTCTAACTGGTTTGAAGGATCAATAACCGTTGTATGTTCTCACATTCTCAGCCCTGCCTGCCGACCACCGTTGTTACATTGGTTTCTCTTCCTCCCTTTCCCACTCCTCCCTTACCCCCCTCCCCTCATTGAACCTGGGACCTCATACATGGGAAGCAGGCGCTCAGTCACTGAGCGACAACAGCTCCCCTTGTTGGTTTCTTCTTGACCTTTGTAGCTTCCTGATTGTTTACTAAACCTCACATCTCTGCAATCAGTCTAATTGCCTTTGGGGAGCTAGAAGATCCTCTTTAACTTGCCCAAAGTTTTTGTTGCTAAGAAATATGTTCCTGCAAATTGATGGTTTTAGGAAAACTTTCCCATTGTCTGTGATCTTTTTCTGCTTTCCTTTTCAAAGACATTTCTTTTTCTCAAAGCTCTGAGACTTGGAAGGGATCAGTCCTACTTACTATGCAAATGTGTGGGTTTCTTTCAAACAGCTGCTAAGTGATTTTCCACTTAAAGATCTTTTAACTCTTAATGTTGTATTGGCAACTTTCTAGTACACTGAATGCCCACAGAGTCCAAATACCTTTTAGCAAAGCTGTTGTTGAAATAAAGAGACAATAATTTGATATATTTTAATTAAATTAGGTTAAAGAATTTTATAGAAGATTCATGCCTCAGTTTTTTGCCAAGTATTAAAGAGATCAGTTGGCATTCAGAATGTTCAATGAGAGAAATCCTATAGATGTTAGCTTAGTTATAATTCGATGTTTTATTTGGGGCTTTTCTGACATCTCTGTGACTTCTTTTTTTTTTTTTTAATTATTTATTTTTTTTTAAATTACATTATGAAAAATATGAGGTCCCATTCAACCCCACCGCCCCCGCCCCCCACTCCCCCCACAGCAACACTCCCTCCCATCATCATGACACATCCATTGCACCTGGTAAGTTCATCTCTGAGCATCACTGCACCCCATAGTCAATGGTCCACATCATAGCCCAGACTCTCTCACATTCCATCCAGTGGGCCCTGGGGGGATCTATAATGTCCCGTAATTGTCCATGAAGCACTATCCAGGACAACTCCACGTCCCGAAAATCTGTGACTTCTATGTTTGAATTAAAACCAATTCTAAATCCAGAAAATGCAAATTTTTTTCATTTATAGTTAATTATTAGCACTCATACTGGCCTAAACAAGTGTTACTATGTTAAATGTATCTGGGTCAGTTATTAAATTACATCTTAATAGGTGGCTTCTTTTTTATAGGTGAACATATGAATGATGGTGATTTTTATAGTAAACACCAAAAAGAAGAAAAAGGATCCTTGAGTAAATTAAAAGACATCTGATGATGAATAATTCATAGGAAAAATTCATGTTGCCTAAAGATCTGGGTGAAAGGTATTTTTATAATGAAATATAGTTTTTATAAGTCATTGTCAGTATTCCAGACAGAGGAACCAGTAAATTTGGGATGAAAACACTTGCATTTTCAGCCTCTGTTTTGTATTTAAATTCAAGAGAAAGCAAATTTTTATTTTATGACTTATTTTTATCAAGAATGCAGGAGTTTATGCAAAGTTCAGGTTTCTGCCTGATGATTATCTGAAATTTTAGCCCTAAATAAGCCATCTAATATGTGTAGCTTTAACAAATTTATTGATCTAGTATTATTTATTTACTTTTAATAAAAGGATGGATTAAGTAATGTTTTCATATTTGACATTATAAAAAAGAAATAGTTTTGCTTTTTCTTGAAAGATTTTGACAAATGGAACTGAAAGATAATAAATAATTCACCAAATTCATGTAGTGTGAGCTATGCTCCAGACACTGTAATAAGGACCTTAAAATATAAACTTCTTTATCATAACAATCCTAATACATAGTTACTATTATTTTTCTGGTTTTATATATGGGGAAACTGAGGCACAAAGATGTTAAATGACCCCCCAAGGTTAGAGCTGGTGATCAGTTAGGGTTCTCCAGAGATGGACCCAACAGACAACTACACACATACACACACCTTTACAAAGATTTATTTTAAGGAATTGGCTCCACAATCATGGGGTTGTGGGGATTGGCAAGTTTATAATTTGTGGAACAAGCCAGCATACTGGAAATAACAGTAAAAGGTTATGTTGCTGCCTTAAGTATGAAATATGTAGGGGAGGCAGGCAGGTTGGCAACTCAGACAAGAGTTGATGTGAGTCTCAAGGCAGAATTAATTTTGCTCTTAAGGCGCTCGACTGATTGGATGAGGCCCACCCACATTATGGGGACAAGCTCCTTAAAGCCAGCTGATTGCACATGCTAATCACATCCACAGAGTATCTTCAAGGTAGGTAGTGTTGACCAAACAACTAGACACCAAAGCCTAGCCAGGTTGACCTCGAAAATTATCCAGCACAGCTAATAATTTCCAGGGTTGAAATTTGAATCTTGGCAGGCTCCTCCTAGAGTCTGTGATATTAAATGCCACCTACTGCTGCTTCTGAAATACTGGTTTTCCTAATTTTATCCTCATATTATTGTAGCTTAGCTTTTCATGGTCAAGATGTTTGCAACCAAATAGTGTGATGTTGCACAAGGTATTGAAACAAGTATCCATGAACAAAATAACTGTGTGCTCTCTTTAAGGACAAACATCATCATCAAGTGACAATGACATGGGCTACTTAGAGGCTGGGTAAAATTTATTCACATGCAGGTTACTTTCCATTTTATAGTATCTGTTTTCTCTGGATCCAGTTTGTCTTCATCACTGGTTCCTCTATTCTACCCATCAACAGCATATACACATACATACCTCATATACACACACACGTAATTTTCCCCTGGACTCCTGATCTCTTCATTGAATAGCCATCTTCAAATGGAATAACTTTGCAAGGATATTTTTCCTCCTCTTCCTCCATGGATTGTGAAGCAGGTGCCATCTTTTCTCACAAGCTTCTTTATAGAGAGAACAAAGTAATGTTAAAAATGGTCAGTTTTCTGTTTTCTTATTTGCAGCCAAGGGGTCTGAATTCCACAGTCTTGCCATACATTTAGCAAGGCAACTCATCTGTTCATTGGCATAGCCCTAACTAGAACCCTTGTCTCATTGAGTTTTAGTTTTAATCTTCATACAAAATTTGCAATCTATTTCATAATAAACATGCTTGTTTTAAAGTTACCAGGTAAAGCAGTCATTTTCACAATGTTTTTGGGAGAATAATTTATGTTTCAAAGATAGACCATATTTAAGTGGCTGTTTCATGTACATTCCCAGATTCTAGAGATGAAAATTGAGATATACTCACCACATCTTCACCCTCAGGTGTCTTCTAGCTCAATTCATGTAGTCCGTAAACATATGTGAAAGTGTTGAGGATTTACAGATTGCTTTTTCACCTTATTTTTGCACTGTTTACTCCTGGTTGTGGATAAAATTGAGCATCTTTCAAGGTAAAATATAAATTGAGTAGTGTCCTAATGGAAAATATAAAATGCTATTCCAGTAGGAAACAACGTCTTAAAATTGTGACACCTGTCCCCTAAATATGATTTACATTAAAGTCAACAGTTCATGCATTTCAGTTTTATTTAAAAAACAAAAGAGCAACCTGGAATGGGTATTTCCTCAAAGCAACTGTCACTGTTTGCTCGGACCAAATGGCTTCCCCTGTGATTCTTGTCGTGCTGTGTACCTCTCCAACTTAGTACTTACCATGGCTGTAATTCAGTTATTAGTTTGCTACTTGGTTATTTTTCTCTGACTCCTGTCTAGAATGGAAGCCCCAATAGGTCTGGAAGTGTGTTTTGTTTTTTTAAAATAACTGCTTTATTCCCAGAGACTAGTGTGCCAGGAACACGGTAACTGGTCAACTAATTGAATAATGACTGAAAGCATAATTGATGTGGAATACAATCTGACTTGAACATATTCTCACTGTTTCTATAACCTAGGAAGTTTAAATTTTAAACTACCCATGATGCTTTCAAACTTGCATGGCAGAAGAACTTCCCCAAGTAAGATGAAAGAAAACTAAGAAACCAGGAAATCATTACAAGCCTGAGGCTCTTAGATTTCTGCCAAGTCTGTTAGGGAACTTGGAGCGAGAGATCAGACACTGGAATGAACTTTAAAAGTATTCTACCCCCAAGGAGAAGGGAACCTGTATAACAAAATGGATAGAATGGAGCAAAGTACTGGGTAATTCAACCCAAAATGCTGTTGATTATTTTGCTCCAATTTAATCCATTTTCTGTTCCCTATCATTTTTGTTTTACTTTATTAGAACCAATACTGGTTTTCAAATTGGTTCACGATGGAGGTATCACTGCTATCCTGAATCTACCCTCTAACCAATCAGTTTTCTCCAGCTGATGCCAGAATGATCTTTCTAAAACACACATCTGAGCATGTCACGTTCCTACTTGCTATTTTTCATTGGCTCCTGATTGCTCCATGATAAAATTTATGCTTAGAAGCATGTGTCCTAGGTATCAGATTAGATCAGGGATGCTTAACCTTTTGTTCCATGGACCTTTTTTGCCAGTCAGGTGAAAACCATGGACCCCTTAATAGTCGACACTATACTGTGTATTATGTAATAAATATATCACGCTGCACCAATATGTCCCCACAGGAATAATGTTTTCTTGAATTTCAATTCAAGCTCCTGGACCCCTTATTAAGAATCCCTGGATTAGATTGTTAGTTCTACTTTTTGTGCTTGATTAGATTTAAATTGTAACATGTGTATGTTTTACTCTGAAATTGGTCCACAATATATTGAGCGATTGATTGGGATTGAAAGATTAAGAGGTACATGATTTTTTTTTTTAATACATTCTACCTTGGAACCTGAAAGACAAAAAAAGGGAAGGGAGGAGAAGGGTGATAAAAACCAAGGAGTACTAGTTGATCCAGGAGACAACTTTGTGTCTGCAATTTGGGAGACGGAAAAGCTTCTGGAAAGCATGGCTTCAGCTTGCCCTGAAAGTGGGTGTCAGAAGACTGAGCTGGTATTAGGAAATAGCCAGGGAGTGGCACCTGTGGGTGGGATTGGAGAGTTACTCTATAATAGTGGGTGGGACGCAAGTTTTGCCTGCTTATCCTTGATTATGTCCCAGTGAAAACTTTTTTCTACCAGCTACACTTTCCTTGTATCTAGTAACATTTTAAAGGTGAAGCTTATTAAATGATGCTTTAACACGTGATTTTGGTATGAACTAGAGCACTTTTGAAGAAAAAATGGGCACCACCTGTTGCAAACAGCAGTCAGTTCTAAAGAAATTTTTTTTCTAATAGTGTAAACATGAATTTTATGGAGAAAAAAACACACCTTTGAATAGTGATGGAAATGAGAACATACTTCCTTTATTGGCAGGAAGAGGGAACTCAAAATATCATAATATAATGTGTTCTGGCTCCTGCTCCACTAGTGGGATTCACTTCTCTACAGTTCGAAGTAGGAATTCTTTTCCATTCTCTGGATAAACTATAATTCATCCTTGCTTCCTCTTTGCTTTGCCTCCTCTCCGTTTACCACTCCCTTGACTTTATCTCTTGGGCATCTCTGAATTTCCAACAGGGTTTTCTGATCTCTTAGGCTATTACCTGCTGCTGTCTCAAGTACCTCTGTGAAGTGGAGGCATGCTTCCTGTGCTTGCTCTACATTCTACTGAAATTGCTTCTGCTTGGTGGTATCCTGCAATACCATATAACCTGGAGGTCCCATTACCGTGCCCCTATGAATAAGGAGAGTGATGAAGAAATAAATACAGGAACGAGGCAAGGAAAGAGCTAATAGATTAAATTGTTTGAACTGCTGTTACAGTAGCAGAGCATCCAGAGATACTAGGTGTTACCTTATAATATATAGAAACATTCAATATTCAGTTTTTGAACCCAGATCTTAAGTCTGCAAATCCAGTATTTATTTTAATGATAGCTGAGTAGAAGCTTTATTGTCAGAATTTAACAGGAGTGGACATGAACCTATTTGTTCCTTTGTGGAGTTTTCTTCAATAACACTGGTAAAGAGATTGTAGATGAGAGACAACAGGCCAGGAGAGCTTTTCCATACAGAAGTACATTATATATCTTTTCTCTTCTCAGGAAACTTTTGTTCATTTATTTATTTACTTTTTCAAAAGCATTCACCTCAATTTGCAAAGATCCAAAATCCAATCATTACGTGTTGCCAGAGAACCAAATAAAAATAAATCACTTTCATTCTTAGACACAATCTAGTTCCTGGAGTAAAACGAAAAACAAAAACAAAAACAAAAACAATCTCCCAAAGAAAACAACTACAACTCCCTAGAGAAATTGCCTTTTCCTTGTTTACTTATTTCAGGTTCCATAAAAGAAAATCTACCAAGACACATGTGCCTGCTTTCATTAAACATAAAGACTAGTTGATTTCCCCCATTTTGCAGAGGGTGGGGCAAAGGTAGAACCTGGTGAGAAAGTATTTTTTGGTAGAGCAGTTTCTGTAGTTAAGGTATTTCCTTCCTCCAGGATAAGTGGCTTGTGTTAGCTTATCGATGTTCCTTTCTTTTTCTCACTGTGGGCCTGATTCTTTTAGGAAGTGGGAAACCAGATTCTCAATTTGAATTTTGGGGAATGCTAGTAGTAACCATTAGCCACTTATTACCCGAACATATTCTCCAGCTCTCACTGTGTTAGCCCATGCAGAGTCCTGCTGAAAGGCTTATAAAGACTTTGCCAATATTTCTCAGAGGATATATATAGAATGATGTTATTTTTATGGGAGAAAACTAACTCCTGTTAAACTGATATCTCACAAGTCAGACATTTTGCTTTCTCTATAGTTGATTGTATATGAATGCTTGTTTCCCATAAGTAGAATAATTTGCCCTGCCATTTCTTTGAATTGGCTTAAATATTTCCACTTTCTTATGAATCCTCATAATTATTTATCTTAAATTTTTGCAAGCATCATTAAGATTTAGGGAGGCAAGTGTTATCACAGTTTTATAGACAGGAAAGAGGAAATCGATGGAGGAAAAATATTGTGTTCCAAGGACCAACCTATTTATTTTTTATTTTCCTGAGAAACAGAGCTCAAAAAATAAGAGGGAAGATGTAATGCCTTCTATCTTTTAAATTTATTTTTATTATTTACAAATGTATTCATGTGATTCAAGCTAGATTGAATAGCAGATAGTATACATTTAAATAACTAAATCATACATCTCATGTAGAAGTTAACACTTAGCAAATGTTATGATCGAGATTGGCATGGTTAGTTAAAAATGGGAGATACTAGAAAAAAATATATAGAGCTATCTGGACATCTCAGGAAGAAATAGGAGGGAACTAATTTGCCAGGGGGAGAACTTTATGTTAACATCCTTTTAAGTAGCCTATACATTTTTAAAGATTATCAGTAATTCTGTGAAAAATCCAGGGGATATTGCTTCATTAGCAAGGGAAACATTTGTTTCTTCCTTAAATAGAGGTTTGTTCTTTTACCAGAGAAGATAAAATGTGGTACTGTTCTAATTAAAGCACAGATTGTGTTGTTTAAAGAAAATGTCCTTGGCATTCCTGAAAGATAGAACATGTTAGAAAAATCGATGCAATGGTTTGCATTTTTAAAGTACGCTAATAGGAGTAATATTTTATAGAATATTTTAAAACATGATAGCTTTTTTCTAATAGTTTTTTAATTTAAATCGAAATATTACTTTGCAGGTACTCCATAAATGAGTGATGCATTGGATTATTGTGGCATATATTTGCACAAATAATTTTCTGATAAATTTTGAAAGGGTTTTAAGTGCTTGATAGTGTGTTACGCACTTTGGAAAATGCAGAGGTGGCAGAAAATATCCCCATCATCCAAGACATTTCAATCTAAACTTATCTGAAGTGACAGCTGATGATATATGACAAAATACAATTACACGCTCAGCTAGAAGGTTCTCGAAGTGCTGTAGGAGTTACAAAGAGATGAGATCTATAAAGCCTGAAATGGTTATATAAGAATTGTCTGAGGAGGAACATTGGGCAAAATTGTAAATTATGGGGATATCAAAGGAAAAACAATAGCACGGCTTATTGACTGATTCATCACCTGTTCCTTAATGCCTCCATCTTTCCACATAAGTGAGCACCCTTACTTCTCTTGTACAGTCTGGGCCACATTTAAGCTGTAGCTTCCTCACAAGCATTCTCAGCTCCTTCAACTTGCCTTCTGAAGCCATGCCCCCATCTACACTCAGTACTTAAAGGAGAGCTACTCAGGCCCTGCATATCTCAAAATTAATGAATCTTGCAAGGAAATTAAGGTAAGTAGTTGTAAGATTCATGAGACAGAAATAGGCATTTACATAGAGGTTTCATTGCATTATCTTAATTGATGCTCAATGCAACTCTCTGTAGTAGAAGCAAGGACACATATTTTTACCTGTTTTATAGGTGAGGAAGCTGAAGCAGAGATATTAAGTAGAGTACTTTCTAGCAAATAAGTAAGATATTATCTAACAAATACATAATTGCTGCTTTTATCATGTAATAAGCATATACTTAGAGCTTTCTATTACCTTATCTCAAGTGGCAAAGTGAAATTCTAATCTGTCATGTTTGGGGTTTGATTTTATCCTGTTTACAAGTTCTTAAGTTAGAAGTTGGTGTGTTTGTTACTGATTCATCGATACTGGTAGAAGACACGAGAATCCTGGTCAGAGACAAAGAATGTTACCAATCGTGGCCCCCCAAACTCGAGCAGCACACACTTGCCTCATTTCTACATTCCCACAGGACAATGCTCAGAGCCCACTGACACCTGTGCATGCAGTGGGTTGTGTTCCTGGAGAGGCATGTGGAGCTTAGAGAACTCACTGCTCGCATCGTAAGCGAGATGCAAACCTGCTTCTTGTCTAGGGAGAGACATTACTGCAGCTCTCAGCGTTTGCATAAATAAGTCAGAAAAATAACCTGGGATAAAAAGTGGTCAGGGCTTTGCCATCTTAATATCTGTTCCGAGATGTGGAGGAACAAAAGAGAAACAGGGAATGCTGTCTCTCCCAACAAATCGAGGCCATGTCATTCTGAAGCCAGAATCCTGTTGCTGCTCTACACAGATTTTTTTTTTTACAGCTATTTATTCTTCTTGAAATATCTCCAGTTTAAAATTGTATTACTGATATTCATGTCCATATTGTCTACAGAATTAGGATCTTTCATATATAGCCTCAGGTTCCTATCTGATTTCATCCTAAGTTCTACCTTGCAGAGTGGCAACTGCCCTTTATCAGCAAGTGCTTACCGACAGTCAAAGTTGGCTGGGGCTGGATGGTGGTCACTTTTTCTTTCTGCTTCTTGAGTCTTTGGAGGTAGAGCAAGGGAAAGTGGTAAGATGGAGTGCGATGGTTTGCTCGGTCGGTAGAGGTGGGGTCTGGCTGCGGACGAGGGGTCGGTCCCGCTTGGGACGAGGGATCGGTCTCACAAGGGGTTGCGCGATTCGGCTGACGGGGTCGGCCGGCGACGAGGGGGTCGCCCGGCGACGAGGGGGTCGCCCAGAGAAGCAGGCGACGAACTGGGGACAAGGGAGGCCAGGCCCTTGTCGGGGGCTCTCAGGACTGGAGGGCGCACGGCAGAAGAACTACCACGGAGACAAGGTAAACACGCAAGTCCAACTTTATTGAGGGAGAGGCAACAGTTTTATAGGGGCTGGGGAAGGCTGATTGGTCAAAGCCACGCCCTGTTCTGATTGGTTGCCGGCAAAAGGTCAGTGGGCGGTACTGGACGGGGGAGGGGTGGTGGTTAGGGATTGGCTGTCGCTGTTGCTGGGGGAAGGGGCAGGGTTTAGGGATTGGTGGCTGCTGTTGCTGGGGTGGAGGGCAGACTTGAGTTTCCCGCCCACGCCTGGCTGTTGCTGCTGTCGGGGGGGAGGGAAAAGGGCAGACTGGATTTTTCCGCCCACGCCTGGCTGTTGCTGCTGTCGGGGGAAGGGAAAAGGGCAGACTGGAATTTTCCGCCCTGCGCCTGTGCAGGGAGAAAGAAGAAGAAGGGTGCCGCCCCACAGGCATCGTGTGGCGCCATCCGGGAGGAGGGGCGGCCGCGGAAGCATGGCTGCCGAGAAGGGGAGACCCGAGGGCACTCTGCGCCCATGCCGAGCTCCCTTCAGGGGTGGCGGTGGGCCCGACCAGCCACCCTATTATGGGGTCAGCAGAATTAGGCCTACCGCGGCCTCTCCCCTCGCCAGGCCAGCAAACCACACTTCAGCCCAAGGGGTGACCGCAATGGAGAATAATATTAAAGTTTAACTCTTAGTTAACCTGAACTTCTAACTTACTACTCATTTCATAATAACATTCTTTACATCTTTAGAAGGCGAAGATGAGAAACTAGTAAAAGTGATCATATTTTACCATTTTTATTGGGAGGTGTTGTGAACTACTGAATGATAATTTACATATAATAAAATGTGCTCTTATGAATCATGTAGTTGAATTTTGATTTATTATGTAACAACAGTCGGAATGAAGATCTAGAACAAGTCCGTCACCCTAAAAAGTCCCTTGTGTCCCTTTGTGGTTAATCATCTCCATCACCTGCCCAGGTCTCAGCTGAACTGCTTTCTGACCCTGCTGTTGTGCATTTTCTAAAATGTCATGAAAATAGAATCTGACAATATGTAGTCTTTTTTGGGGATGTGTGGTGGGGGTTATCTGACTTCTTTCACTTAATATATGTCTTTGACTTTCAAGCATGAGGTTGTGTGTATTGCTGAGTAGCGTTCCATTGAATGGGTATATTACAATTTGTTTATCTTTTTCCCAGTGGATGGACAATTATTGGTAATTATGAATAAAGTGGCCATAAACTTTCATATATAGTCTTTATGTAGACATACATTTTCAATAATTAACTATGTTTTTATACTTCACAGAATACCACCAAATTGTTTTCCAAAGGGCACTAACATTTTGAATTTCCAATAACAATGTTCCTGTTGCTCTGAATCTTTGCAGTATTTGATATTTCCAGTCCCTTTAATTTTGGTTCTCCTAATTGTATCTCATTAGTTTGCCCATATTTTAAGATTTTTTTCCTAAGAAATTCATCCTGTTGCATCCTATTGCAAATAAATATTTTTAAAATTTTAGTTTCTGATAGTGACATCTCACTGTGGTTTTAATTTGCATTTCCTAATGGCTAATGATATGGATAACCTCTTTGATGAAGTTTCTTCAAAGTTTTTCCCTCTTCTTGGCCCTTTGGCTTTTCATAATTGAATTATAATGTTTCTTTTTATATTCTGAATGAAAGCCCTTTCTCTGATAATCATTTGCCCACTTTTATTGGATTGTTGGTCTTCTTAATATTGTGTTATAAAAATTATCTCTGCATTCTGGATGCAAGGCCTTTATCAGAAATGTATTTTGCAAAATTTGTTCCAGTCTCTTTCTTATCTTTTTATTTCTTTAACAATGCCTTTCACAGTGAAGACATTTTTCATTTTGATAAATTCCAGCTTATCAATTTGTTTTTCTTGCTCTGGTTCCTGCTTTTTTGAAACCTATGTATTAAGTATTTACTTAGCCTAAAGTAACAACATTTCTTTGTTTTCTTTTTTAAGTTTTACTGTTTTAATTCTTACATTTAAGTCTAGAATTCAGTGTGAGGTACTTATGTACAAGTTTGTATGGCAATTTGATATTGTTCATGAATTCCAAAAATAGATATTGGATTATGTTTGTAAACTGGTCTGTCCTGCTGGGCATATTAGATTATATTGGATTCAGAGGTTTCACTTTCACATGATTAAATAATGATTAAGGCTTTGCTTGAGTCATGTCAGTATGACATTAATCCCTGCCCCCTTGGTGGGCAGGGACTCAGAGAAAAGACATGGCAGAGAACAGAGTCGGGAGTTTTGAGCTGGAGTCCTGGAAGGTAAACACGCAGGAGAAGAACAAGAGGAATAGAGACATCTCAGCAGAGGCCCTGGGAAGAGAGACTAGCCATTTGCCTAATGGTTCACGGCTGGCCTTGTGGCGAGAGCAGATCAGCTGAACTAGGAGAGAATCGAGCTCTGGAGAGAGAGGCAAGGCCTAGAGAGCCTCATAGTCTACAGGTGACCTTGTGGAGAAAACAGAGCAGTTGAGCCCAGAGAGAAATGAGCCCCAGGAGAGATAGGAGACTTATCCCAGCCTATAGCTGATATTGGAAGAAGATGGGACTACAGAGCCTTAAGAGGAAGAGGAAGCCCAAACATCAGCAGCCATCTTGCTCCAACACGTGGCAACAGACTTTGGTGAGGGAAGTAATTTAGGCTTTATGGCCTGGTAACTGTGTCTATCCCAAATAAATACCCTTTATAAAAGTCAAAAGATTTCTGGTGTTTTGCATCAGCACCCTTTGACTGACTAATACAGTTTGTGAGGTGTAGATTGAGGTTCACTTTTGTTTTCTTATGTGTGTTCCATTGTTTCAGTGCCATTAAGGAAAAAAAAACAACAACTACCCTTTCTCTATTATTTTATTTGTCACCTTTATTAAAAATATATCCATATATATTTGGGTCTATATTTGAACTCTTTCTGTTCCATTGGTATATATGTCTATTGTGATGCCAAAGCCATACAATATTGTTTATTCAAGCTTTAAAATGAGTTTAAAAATCACTTAATGTGAATCATTCAAATTATTCATTTCTTTCAACATTTTTATGGACAATGCCCATCCCAAGGAACAGAATGTCTGCAACTGCAAGCAGGATAGTTCCATCCATCTGCCCCATGGGATCTAAGCCCCCTCTCAATTAGAAGCAGAGTGGGCATCACCATCCCTGAATCCTAAAGACTGGAGAATGAACAATGGAGTAAAGTGACTTATTATTAATCTACTATAGACTTATTATTCTAGCAATGGAAGAACTCATATCACTGATGCAAAGGCAGTGACTACCAGGTTCTGAGTGATGGGAGAGGGAAGAATAGGTGTAAATATGGGGGCATTTTTGGAACAATGGATTTGTCCTGCTTGACATTGCAGTTACTGATACAGGCCATTATACATTTTGTAATAATTTATAAAATTGCTTGGGACAAAGTGTAAACTATAATATAAACTGTAGTTCATGGTTAGTAGCAATGCTTCTATGTGTTCATGAACTATAAAAAATGTACCACACAAAGGAAGGATGTTGTTAAATTTCAGTTTTCAATTTCAAATATATTCAGTATTGTTTTAGGTATTTTAGTTCCTTTTGGCTTCCTTTTTCCATTTCTACAAACAAAGTCTGCTGGGATTTTAATTGGGATTTTGTTGAAATTACAGATCAATTTTGGGATAATTGATATCTTAATAATACTGTTTTCCAGTCTAAGAACTGGACATATTTCTCATTTAGGCATGTTTCAAATTATGACAGCAGAATATTGCACATATTTTATGTTTATCTCCAAGTATTTCATATAATTCATCCTGCTGTAAATGTTTTTTCAAATGTTCAATTTCCAAGTTGTTTTTAACATATAGAAGTACAGCTGAGTTTGTGAGTTTTCTTTGTATCCTAAGATGCTGATAAACCAATTTATTAATTTTGGTAGCTTTATTTTTAGGTTCTTTGGAATTTCTTTGCAGATAATCATATTATCTGTGATAGTTTTAATTTTTTCTTTCCATATGGTATGATTTTATTAATTTTATTTCTTGCCATATCTCCTTGGCTCCGATCTTCAATAAAATGCAGAATAGGGTGGCGGACTTGGCCCAGTGGTTAGGGCGTCCATCTACCACATGGGAGGTCCACGGTTCAAACCCCAGGCCTCCTTGACCCATGTGGAGCTGGCCCATGCACAGTGCTGATGTGCGCAAGAAGTGCTGTGCCACGCAGGGGTGTCCCCGCCTAGGGGAGCCCCACGTGAGAGGAGCACGCCCTGTAAGGAGAGCCGCCCAGCACAAAAGAAAGTGCAGCCTGCCCAGGAATGATGCCGCACACATGGAGAGCTGACACAAGATGACTCAAAGAAAAGAGACACAGATTCCCATGCTGCTGACAACAACAGAAGTGGACAAAGAAAACTCAACGAGTGAACACAGAGAACAGACAACCAGGATGGGGGAGTAGGGGAGAGAAATCAATCAATCAATCAATCAATCAATCAATCAGTCAATCTTTAAAAATATATAGAATAGCAGAAGTTAGACAGGATATCTTAACCTTGTTACTGATCTTAGGGGTAAATATTAAATGTTTTAACATTAGCTATGAGGTTAACCATATGGATTTTCTTTATCACTTTGATAAGATTTCCCCTTCTATTGCTAGTTTACTGATAATTTTCATCCTGATTTTGCTGAATTTTGTGAAAACTTTATATTGAATCTACTGAGACATTTTTATGCTTTTATTTTTTTAGTTAGATATGTTGCATTGATTTTCAAATGTTAATGTAAACTTGCAATACTGGCATAAATCTCACTTGGACATTGTATATTATCCTTTTTAATATATTGCTAAAATGATTTGACATTTTTTTGTTCAGTATTTCTGAATCTGTTTTCAAAGATACAGTTTGATGGTAATTCTGGAATAATAAAATTGAATTGGGATGTATTGCTTCCTCTTCTTTTTTTTTTTTTTTCTTATTGTTTTTTAGAATTGCTGTAATTTCCTCCCTAACTAGAGAATTTAACTGCAAAACACAATTTAGGCATAGAGTTCTTTTTGTGGAAGAATTCAGTGCATTTAATACATAGAGGGCTAATGAAACTATCTAACTATCTGTTTCTTCTTCACTGAATTTTGTTTTTTGACTCTCTAAAAAAATGCCCTTTCATTTATGTTACTCAGTTTATTGGCTTAAAGTTTTTCATAATATGCTTTAATTTCCTCTTAAGATCTTTTGGAACTTATATACTATCTTTCAATCTTGATATTGGTAATTTGTGCCTTTTCTCACAATCCCCCTTTTCTTGATTAACTGGCTGGAGATTTATCAATTTTGTTGATCTCAAAAAGCTATCTTTTTGTTTGATGATTTTCCTCTGTTCATTTTGTAAAAATAATAGTGATTTTTAAAAAAATGTATCTTTTACTTCTTCCTGCTTGGTTTGGGTTTGATGTTCATCTGTTTTTATAGTTTCTTAAGGGTAAAAGTATAGATCACAGTTTTAAGACTTAATTTATTTTATAACTGAATCTTTAATGCTATATATATTTTCTTCTACACAATGCTGTGGCTGTATTTCATTAACTTTGATAAGTTGTTTTAATTTTTTTTCATTTCAAAATATTTTCTAATTCCCCATAGGGTTTCTTCTTTGAAATAGAGGCTATTTAGTAGCATTTAAATTTCCAAATGTTTGCTGTTCAATTTCCAAATATGTGGAGATTTTCCAGGCATTTTTCTGGTAATGATACCTATCTTAATTCTGGTTCATATGGAGTGACTTTGTATGATTTTGATTCTTTTAAATTTGTTGAGGGTTTTTTTTAATGTATGTTATATGTATGTACAGTAATTAGATATTCTGTGTATCCTTGAAAATAATATCTAATATTAATATAGCCACTCAAGCTTTTGATGGGTGTTTGCATAGTATATATTTTTGCATCCTTTAATTTTAAATCTATTTATATTGATTTTAATAAGTAGGCAACAAATTGTTGGATCTTGCTTCTTTATATAATCTGAAATTCTCTGTCTTTTAATTGGAGTTTTGAAACCGTTAACATTTACTATCATTTATCCTTACAGTTTAGTTTAAATATCTGCCTTTTTTGGTAATTGTTTCCTGTTTGTTTCTTGTATTATTTCCCTCTTTTCTGCCTTTTCTTGGGCTCAGTATTTTTATTATTTGATTATATCTCTGCTTTTGGCTATTTACTGTTATAATCTTTTTGTGTGTGTGTGTAAGTGCTTAATCTATGGTTTACTGTATACATCTTTAATTTGTTACAGTCTCCAGCCAGGTAATATAAGATAATATTACACCATTCATGGATATAGTAGTAATGACATATACTACCATTTTTGGTACAATTGTTCAAACATTATCCTTCACAATCTTTATTATTCTCCTACTGCTCTGGGGCTCTGCTCTTCTTTTTTTTTTAATGTCTACACTTGAGTCTTTGTTTCACTTTGTATAATTTCTATTGACTGGTTTTAGAGACTGCAGATTTTTAACTAGGCCGTGTTTACTTTGCTGATAACTCTCTGGAAAGAGATTTTTATCTCTATTAAGATTTTCCCTGGCATTTCCATTTTACTTGTTTTTATAGTTGTTTTTTTGCTGAAATTCTTCTGTCCATGCATCTTGTTCACCTTATCTACTGAAATTTAAAACATATTAACCACAGATACTGTGGTGGTTTGAGTCTTTTATGAACTTCAGAAAATTATGTTCTTAAATTGGTCCATTCCTGTGGAGGATCTTTTGACTGGATTGGATTCAGCTGAGGGCCATTTGATTGGCTTGCTTCAGTGGGGAGTAACCCTGGGTGGGACTTGGTCCTTTTGGTCCTTTGTAAAAGGGAGGGAGGGCACAGACACAGATTAAAACTCCTAGAAACTGAAAGAGAAAGCCACAAATAAAGTAGCCAGAAGCTGAAAGTGGTGGAGCCTGGAGGAGATGGCAGAGACCAGCAGATGAAGCCATTGTGCTCTGCCTTGTACCTTATCCCCCACAGCTAAATTTGGGGGAAAACTGATGAAGCTTTGATATGGACATTTTTCTTGGCCTCGAAACTGTAAGCTTTTAAACTAATAAATCCCCACTGTAAAAGCCAACTCATTCCTGGTATTTTGCCTTGGCAGACTTTAGAGAAATTGGAACAGATACTTTAAAGTCTTTGTCTGATAATTCCCATATTGATGCCATCTATGGGTCTGCTTCTGTTGAGTACTTTGTTGACAATAGGTGTTTTTATTTTCTTGTTTTTATTGGTAGGGGTGGGGTATCAAGAGTTTTAATTGACTACTAGACATTCAGTGTAGATGAACAGAAGAGAATGAGATAAATAATAGTTATACAATGTGAATGTTTTTCCTTTAATTATCGGTTCTATAGATTGTTGATTTTGGCTGTGCAAATTTATATTGAAATTGAGTAGAGAGCACATTAGCAACATGGGTTAAATAAAATGGGTGTACAGTTATCCTTTTTGCATAATTTATTATTTCAGGAATATCATCCCAAGTCAAGGAAAAATTTGGTGCACTTTTTTTCTAACAGATAGAACATAAGTAATTGTGCTTATCTTTTGAAGACGATCATGCAAATTGAGCTTATTTGTCAGTTTATCACTTGAAAAAGGAAATTTTCTTTTAAAAATAAAGTCATTGATTTATTTTATTTTTGTAGACTGAAAGCAGTTTATCAGTTGTACTTCTTAAGTGAGATTTGGGTGCTTTTCTTTTTTATCATAATTTCTCCGCCCTCCCTTTTCTGTTTTTCTTTCACATTTACTCATGAAGGACTAACCACTCAAAGATCAGTAAAAATCTTCTGTTAGGCTGATGATATATGCCTCTTGCCAAACTGTAGAAAAAGTCTTGCTCTTACTTTGCATGCTTCTGCAAGTAATCATGTATTTCAATATGGAAGAAAGAGAAAACCAGATGGCAAGTTTTTGTTTTATAACTTTAAGGATTATAGCTAGGTCTCCCTGAACAGTCTGTTTTAAGTATTAATTTCTAATGAATTTCAAGGATGAGTGCCAATACCTAAAAGAAATGATTAAATTCCCTAAGTCATGCATAACTATTAAATACACTCAGTATGTTAATGAAATTGTGGAGGAAGTGGAGGTGGAATAGGGAAGTTAAAAGTTCTGTGACATCTAAAAAAACGAAACCTGAAATTGTGAATTTTAACCCTAAAATGACAAGGCACATTATAGTTAGTTTAGCTCCCCAGATGTTTTTTTTTATCATATTAGGAATACTTATATTTTATAACTCACTGGAGTCCTTCTGGTTTATTTTCGTTTCTTTAATCCTGTTATGGCTTTTGTCTTAATAATCATGTGTTGGGATATGAGGCAATACCTCGTGGTAATATGAAATGACCTGGGATAGAGAGGTATTTTGTACTTGGGGAAGAAGTCTACAATATGTAACAGCAGAAACAATATCCCATGGAAGTGGTGTTCCCCTGGGCTGCCTGTGTTACCATGTATTTCTTCTAGCAAAAGTAGAAACACAAGCTGCTTTAATTTCCCCAAATATGAATTTCCTTGCTTATCATGATGAGATAGAGGAATAGCAGTAAGAATGAATCCCTTCTCAGTCTGCTCAGTTATCAACAAATGTCTGCTTGGTTAAGATATTTCATGAGAGGCTATGTACGTCAAATTACCCTGAAGCTGAAATCTAGGAGGGGAAGTAATTTTGTACTTACATAAACAAAAAGGGAATGCAATAAGTTGTCTGTATACTTAACAGAAGTGAAGTCAAGCTTCCCTGTTGTTGAAGTTAGCAAATGTAAAACAATAATAGTAACTTTGACAAAATCTAGGCCTGGTATGTATCCATAGCATAAGGTATGCTATACAGATGCAAAGAAGCACATTTAAAAGAATTTTCTGGGCAAACAACATATTTTACATACTTTATCGACATTGATATTGAACTAAAAAAGCAAAATGTGATTATTTTATGAAACAAAAACTGAAAATATATTAGCAGGAAAAAGTAAGAGGCAGAAACCAGGCATTACAAAAGTGAATTAGTTATGTTAAGAAACATTCTTTCTAAGAATACAGAGGAAAAGACAAATTAAAAAAATGAGAACAATGGTAACAAGTATTGAAGACAGAACATATGATAGATCTTTGACTTGAAGAAATCAAATAAATGGAATGGAAGAATAATCAAATTGTGCATACAAAACTTTTGTGAAAGAAATACATCTACTCTAGTAGATTGACATGACTTACAGTATTTATTTCGGTACACTTAGAGGTATACTACTGATATTTGGAATTTCAAAAACAAATGAAATAAATTTATTCAAAGTGCACACTCATTGGCTCTCATTTATATCAGAGTTGTGCTGTCATCACCCCAGTCAATTTTAGAGTGTTTTAATGTTTGATGTTTTCCAAAAGGGAAAATCCCTTAGATTTGATATAGTTATCTTCTTTGCCATTGCTGCAAAAATATTACAATGCTATTATTAACTATCTTCCATAAGTTACAGCAGTTGAAATTTTCACATATATCACCATATTTTTAACACTTTGTAATAGAACACTCTTATATTTATACTATTAAACACAATCTTCCTCCACTACCAAAATCACTGTTACACAGTCCCTAGATTTTCTCTAATTCCTGTATGTTATGCCTATTTGTGCTGTAAATTCACAACTTTTACGTATACTTATTGTTTATGTATGCTAATGTATGAATGATATACTTCAATAAAATCTTAAAAAAAAAAAAAAAAGAAATAGAGGACTTCAAGAATTCCTGCAGAGCAAAAAATGAAAAAGGAGACAGATTTTCCTCAACTAAACACAAATTCATTGCCTCTGATGCAATGAATGACAAAGGCATAGGAACAATGTCTCCCAATTTCTAAGAAGGAGGTTGTGATGAGGCATTCTCTATTCTCTACCACACTAAGCTTTCTTGCATGTGTGAAGACTGAACATGCTGTGGGCATGGAACTTGGGCAAGAGTGGAAGGAAAGTGTTGCCTGGAGCTAGATCTAGCATGGCAGTGGCAGAGAGAGAGAAGTGGGTTGATTTCCTCTTCCATCACCTGTCATTGGCACTTCTGGCTTTTATACTTAGCCTACTCTAGGTCTAGAACTTTTCCAAATCTTAAGAGCCATCCTAGCACTGTGTTAGACCCACTTTTTAGGATCTGTGTCTGCGTTTTATATTCTTCTCCCAAGATGGTGCTCCGATATTCATAAACTCACATATCCAAAGTTATGTTATGCCCGTCCAGGTGTCAAGGGCAAAATTGTATCTTTTCCTTGATCCCCCTTCCTCTTGTAATGAGTCTATCCAATCCACAAAGCTAAACCACTCTTTAATGCCACCTAGATAGTTATGGAATTTTTCAATCTCTCTCCATCTTTACCAGAAACTGTGTTTACCCAAGTTGTCATCATGCCTCAAGTGGATGGCTGCAGTAGCCTCTAGTCTTGCTTCCCTCCAATACATTCTCCATTTCAGGGAGACTGAACTTTTGAAGATGCCATCTGATCATATCTTCTTCAGCTTAAAAAACCTCCAATAGCATCTAGTTACTTTCTGAAAAATGGATTCTTAAACATTGCCAGTAAGGCTCTGTTGGGTTTAGCTTTTGTTTCCTACTTTCCCCATTCTTTGTACTATACTTTGCCCCTCTCCTTTCTCAACACTGACTTTTAAAAAATTATTATTTTTTATTTTAAAGAAACTTTATGCTACATTAAAAAAAAATGGGGTTCCCATATGACCTATTTTCTCCCCCCTCCTACACTTTCCCACATTAACAACATCCTTCATTAGTATGGTACATTTGTTACAACTAATGACCACATATTGAAGCATTGCTACTACCCACGGTCTATAGTTTACGTTTTAGTCTACTTTTGTCCTTTAAATTCAACATTTGTTCTTACCTGCCCTTGGGCATTTTCTTATACTTCTGGCTCTGACTAGAATTCTCCTTCCACTCCTCCTTAATCTAATTAACTCCTATTCATCTTTCAGATTTCAGCTCATCTTGTGTTGATTCTTTTGATAAGCCTTTTCTGAAATTTCCAACTAGGCCATCCCCATCCCTAAACCCCTAAACCATTACAGGCCCTATATCATGCCCTTTATAGCACGTGTGAAACTTCCAGTTTCAAATTTGTTAGTGTGATTGTTTCTTTTCATTAGACTTTAACCTAGTGAGGGAAGGGAATGTCATTTCTCTTTTCACTCACCATTGAATCCCCAGTGACTATCATTTGGTGAGTGTTCAGTACATATTGACTGAATTAAAATAATAGGACTTGTAATAGTACATCAGTACTTTTAAGATGATAGGAGTTGACACTGAAGAATATGAACTAGAAGTAGGCAAGATGAAGAAGAAAGAGGACTTTTGTAGGGCAGGAGGTTCCTGTGACAGGCAGCTGAGAAATTCTGAAGATATGAACCTAAAGCATTGTCAGTAGAGTGGCAAATGGAGGCTTTCATAATTAATGATAAGCATCAAGCATATAAACCAAGGGTCCATTTATTATATATGATATCATGATTTATAGTTTAATTTTAATAAGTATAAAGAGATGTCCAGTATGTCAGTACACATTTTGACGGGCCTCCTTTCTTGAATCTTAATTTGGGTGATTTAACTTGGCAGGTGAAAAGTGATGAAGCAGCATGCCATTTCTGTCAGAACATTTCCAAATAATGTCCCAAATAATTTTAAGCTTCTGAAGGAGGCTGCCGTTACATTCTATTATTAGATGCTCTCTACTGTAATACACTTTTAAACATCTCTCTGTAACTGCTTGCTATTATTTTCATTTTGAAAACTTTATTACCCAAGATGTGCACTTAATGTAACTTTGTTGAAACATCATTTTTCTTTTCCCATATGTATTTTATTATTGCTCAAGTAACTAACTGTAAATTGTTATGCTTCATACTTTTATTTACTCTTTAATATATAGTATACTGTATTATAGTACCTCTGAATTCTCAAACTCAGCCCAAAGCAAACCCAACACTTAATTTTAATACCTGTCATCACCCGAGTTACTTTGTTTAAGGAAAGAGCTATTGAAAAACATGTTGTTAGAAAAGCAATATTGCTAAGTATTTATACCAATGCCAAATCCCCTAAACAATGCAATATATATAACATTTTTAACATTTAATTTTAATTTTAAGTGATGTTTGTTTATTTTAAAAGATTTATTTATTTCTCCCCCACCCCTCACCCCGGTTTTCTGTTCTCTGTGTCTATTTGCTGTGTCTTCTTCTTTGTCCGCTTCTGTTGTTGTCAGCGGCATGGGAATCTGTGTTTCTTTTGGTTGCGTCATCTTGTCAGCTCTCCGTGTGTGCTGCACCATTCCTGGGCAGGCTGCACTTTCTTTCCCGCTGGGCAACTCCCCTTACAGGGCGTACTCCTTGCACGTGGTGCTCCACTATGCGGGGGACACCCCTGCATGGAAGGGCACTCCTTGCGCGCATCAGCACTGCACATGGGCCAGCTCCACATGGGTCAAGGAGGTCTGGGGTTTGAACCGTGGACCTCCCATGTGGTAGATAGACGCCCTAACCACTGGGCCAAGTCTGCTGCCCTGATGTTTATTTTTAAATAATAGTGGGTGTCAGTACTTTCATGTGACAAATCCTTAGTCTTTACAACATAATAGGGAGTAGTTGTTCATGATTTAAATATTAATTTTCACTATTGATCTCCTTAGCCTTTTATAACAAACTCAAAATAACTTGTCAAAGAGAAAAATTTCACAGTACACAAAATTTGAAGTGCTCTCAAGCTTGCATAGTACTTCTAAATTAATTTCTTATAGGTCCGTTTGTCTCTACGCAAGTAGTGATAGGTTTTCAAACCTGTCAGTGCAGTTTTATTGTATCAGTCACCAAGAATCTCTAGTTAAAACAATGTGCTATGACAATTATAGCTCTAAAGTTCTCTAATGATATTTCATACCTAAATAAACCTAAATCTGAAGCTATCCTTCTACAAATAAAGATGAATTATTTTATAACAGGCTTGAAATCACTGTTAAAACACAGTTTTCTAAAATATCTTAATTACATGGGATTAGTTGTTTAAAACTTTTAGCCTTGTTTGAGTTAAAGTGAGCTATATATTTTTTTAAATTTTAATATTTATTGTGGGTAATAGAAATTTTTTAGAAGCAGATATAAACATTATGAACTTTTCCCTCTTAAAAGTTCTTACTAACCCATGACCAATATTCTATTAACTATCTCTCTTCTCCCCCAATGCTGCATCCCTTCCCTTGGATTATTTTTAAGCAAATCCTAGATGTCATGTATCTCTAAAAGGGTTTTAAGCATATATTATTAAAAAATAAGAATTCCTTGAAAAGCAATTTTTCATAACAGTATTATCCAAATGAATTAATTATATAATACTATCCAATGTCTAGTCCAAGTTCAAAT
Source organism: Dasypus novemcinctus (assembly GCF_030445035.2). Classification (NCBI taxonomy): domain Eukaryota; kingdom Metazoa; phylum Chordata; class Mammalia; order Cingulata; family Dasypodidae; genus Dasypus; species Dasypus novemcinctus. The sequence continues at coordinate 45,029,161 of NC_080697.1, read as the reverse complement.
ATTTCCTATCATTGTCATTTTAAAAGTATTGAAGTATATTATTCATACAAGAACATACATAAACAATAAATATATAGTAAAAGTTGTGAACTTATAAAACAAACATGCATAACATCATACAGGGGACCCATCCATCACCCCGCCACCAAGGCTATGCAATGTTTTGAACATTTGTTACAAATTATGAAAGAGGATCAGTTTGCTTTCCTTTTGAGATTACTTCTTATACCATAAGTTAGATATAAATATTCTTGCCAATGAGCTAGTTCAATATATTCAATTTACAGATGTTGAAATGGAAACTCAGAGAAGGAAAAATAGATTGTTTAAGGTCACACAGCAATTCAGTTTCAGAGTTGCCCAGCGATTCTAAACCTAAATTTAATGCTTTCCTTAGTGTTTTTAAATAAATCCATTGCTAAAACAATTATACCTGTTTTATATGTTGGAGTTTCTCATCAGATAACAAAGTCTGTCATATTTGACACGTATGTCGAATAATAGTAATAACTGTAAGCAACCAATATCTGAAGAGCCATTTTGAAGACTTATGTCAGTTCCTTCCTTTGTCCACACATGTTGTTCAGTCTCCATCTAGCTCATTTGGGTGTGAAGAAATAGGCGTAGGCATTCATTTTCAGAGCTGTTAATTCTGCAGAGGCATGAAAAGAACAGAAAAACCAATCACAAGAATCTTTCAATTGTATAACTTGGTAAACTTTTCTATAGAAGAAGGAAACTGAGGCACAGAGTGACTAAGTGATTGGACGTTGGTCATACTTTTAGATAGTGCATAATTTATAACCAGAACAAATATTTGTAGCTTCTTCAATTTTCCTTCTACCGCTCAAGTATGAGACTTTGGGACTAAACTAGATGTCAAAAGGGAGAAAGATAACTAAAGAGAAATTAAACAGGAGTGTTTGCCAGGTCATTTCAAGTGAAGTCTACCTGAAAATAATGAAGAAGAAAAAAGAAAAACTTGAATTAGGAAGTAGAATGTGCTATCTGTGCCATCCATTGCCTTGTGGAAATAACTCTTAAAGTGAATGCAGTGTACATTCTTTTTGAATTTGAAATTAATATATCATTTATACAATAAGCTTTTATTTAGATGAGTTCTCATTTTGAAGTAGAAATCAATGGTCTATGCTACTGTAAGGTTTTACTTCACCCTTTTATTATCCTTTATATTGGCATGGAGCTTATATATTTACTTAAAAATATGTAACTGCTATCAGGTAGAATAAATATAATTAATTTATGATGGGGAAATCTGGCTTATTAAAATGCATGCAGAAGAAAATGAGAAATAAAAATTGTCTAGGGTTATGCAACACTAATTAGTCATCTGTAGAAAACCTGGAGTTTGGAGGTGTGTCATGAGACATTTGCAATTTGTTGCAGATGTCATGGGAAGCAGTTGATGCACAAGTAGGGTCTGCATCTATTTCATGGAAGATTTGCTGGTTTGGGTTTCCTTGTCAGAGTACTGCCATGGATAACAGAATGCTTAAGAGAGTACATTTTACGCAACATTCAAGGTGACATAGGATGGAGAAACATGATTAAGACCTATTTCTTAAAACTCTAATTCCAATCATCATTCTGCAGGAGGAGGAACCCTCCATTTCTCACGCCCTCCAAAAAAAAGTCCAGCCACACCAAAAACAACAAATATGTCTCTTCCTACTGTTGTCATTTAAAAACGGTGAGGTATCCCAGAATCCTCAAGTTTGGGGAAAAAATACGAACTAGAGTGGACTTACTGGTGTTCTAGTACAGACTTACTGTGATTCTAGCAATGGAAGAAATTATGTCATTGATGTGGAGGCAGTGGCTGCTGGAGGTGCTGAGACCAGGGAGACGGAAAACTGGTGTAATACCGGGGCATTTTTGGGACTTGGAATTGTCCTGAATGACATTGCCATGATGGAAGCAGGCCATTATGTATCCTGCCATAACCTACAGAATGAAGTGGGAGACAGTGTAAACCGTAATCCATGCTTAGTGGCAATGCTCCAAATGTGTTCCCCAGTTGCAATGAATGTACCTCACTAATGAAGGAAGTTGTTGATGTGGGGAAGGGTGGGAGGTGAGGGGAGTGGGGCATATGGAAATCCCTTATATTTTTTGTGTGTAACATTTTGTATAATCTAAGTGCTTTAAAAAAATTAACAGTGAGGTGAGGCCTCCTGCGTGCCTAGCCTTTCTGGGCAAGTTGGCAAGGGCGATGCTATACCTAGCGGCTGTTCTTAACCTGGATGCTTAGCTAGGAATTCAGGCATTAGCTGGTTTATTTGAAGGATGGCTCAAAGTGCTGTTAAAGGAATGAATGTTAACATTTATTTGTTTTTTTAAAAGAAATAGATACCATATTATAATAAATACACTTTTGTAGCTAATAAGTGAAATCTTTAAATGGGCACATTAATTAGAACTTGAATGAACCATATAACTTACGACCTCTATAACCAATTATAGAATATGTTATGCTGCATATATTTTAGCACATAATTATCACTTCACATTGGAGTGTGAGGTAGATAATTTGGAATAGCAACACTCATATGAGACATGAAATTTATATTGTAATTTAAGCCCATGATTACTACCGGGAATGTATTTTACAACCATAAATATGAAGGGGAAATAACCTTACATTCAAATATACTTTAAGCTGTTGAATTATTTGTTTTATTTGGAACTATTGTTTCCTTTACTCAGTCTAAATATCTAAATCATTATATTAAAAGTATATCCAAATACTGGACAAATTTAAAACATTAGCAAGTTCTTAAGATTCTTTCCACATAATTTATTGCCTTATGAATTTATTGTTAATGGGATGTTAGGACTTTGGATATGACCTTTGATTCTTTGGATTGCAGATGTCATTTCAGCTGCACTTTATTCATTTTCACTGTCTTATAGAACTCCAATGTATGAATAAATGAAACCAAAGTCATCCTTTCTTGTATCGAGAGATTTTGTTTGTTTAAAATATTCTGCTATTGTAACCCATTTATCTAGGAACGTGCTTGTATGTGACTGCTGTGACACATGGAAAGGTGTTGTTGCTCTGTCGGCTTCTACCAGAGACTTAAGTTCTAGTTTCCTCCGCTGGGGCCAGCAAACTCCAGCTTGTGGGCCCAAAACTGGTTTTACAGTCCTCCTAGCAGCAGATAAGAACTGCTCATTTCACTGCATCCGGAAACACATACTATTGTCAGAATTTGTGTCAATTCTAGTGTGTTCAAAATGGCATCTCATTGTGGTTTTAATTCTCCTTTTTCTGATTACTATTAAAATTGAAAATGTTTTTTATTCTATGACATGACTATCCATACCTCTGGTCATTTTTCTGTTTGGTCTTACTTGTGTGTAGGAGTTTTCACATATTACTGGCTAATAATTCTTTGTTACATAATTGTGGCAAATAGATTCTCCTGTTTTGTGTAGTGTCTTTTCAAGAGCATTTATTTTCTTATTGGTCAGACTCAGGTTTGAATCTCACTGCTTCCTGATTGTGTAGACTCATCAAGTTATTTAAATCTTCACAACTTTAGACTCTTTATCTGTAAAGTAGATAATAATGTCAACTTCATATGTTTGTTCTTGGTCTAGTAAATATGAATTCACTTGCATCTCTTCTTCCAGCCTTTTAATGTTACAATTTTAAAACAGTATTTCTGACTTTCTTCCTAGAGGAGCCCACACCAAATCTTAGTGTGTATTTCCGTCCTCTCCCACTTCTCAACAAGTTCTGTTCTCTCCCCCGTTTCCCATATAAATTCTTTTCACTGGCCTAACTAAAACCAAACAAAAACCAAACAAACAGTATTTCCGACTTGGTATGTTTGTATAAGATTCCTTGCAGTATTTTTCCCTTAAAATTCAATAGCATGTTGTGCCATGAATCAATATCTAATACTGCCATCAATTACAGAACTAGTATAATTTTAGTTGTTTGGTTAACTTTTGACAAATACTTGCTGGAAAGTAAATTTTAAAATTGTCACTCTGATTTTCTGAGGAAAGTATATTTATGAATTTTGATAACAACTTAATGCCTGAAAACTTAGACTTATATTGGAACAAATTTGTAATATAGTATATATGTGTGTATATGTATTATATGTATCACAAATAATTTTAATGGGTTCTAAAAGAATAAGTATCTCCTAACTCAGTAATAACCTTTCAAATTATGGATTATTTCAAATATTTCCTTAGATTTACCAATGAAGATGTCCACAATAATAATTATAGTTTATGATTTATTTTATGCAAATTGATATTAAATATATATCATAATGAAATTAAAGCATTACAAATTATCCATATCTGAGCTGCTTAAAGGAATATGGTATTGTCAGTGTAATAAATCTTAATTTTATGCATTTAGGTGACTCACATATGTAAGTTTTATTTTAAAATGTCACCCTTTGCTCATGCTATTTGGCACTTCTAGAAATGATATTCCCTTATTTCATGTCATTTATGCATTATTGCAAATCATACAACACTAAGGGGTTGCTTTATATTCTGAACCATTTTGGATTTAAGGGCCCATGCTTCAGATGCCAGCGGAGGTGGGTTTGAGTCTTAGCTCCTTGCTCCTGGCTCGGTGACCTTGCTGAGATTTAGCAATGTCATTTGTAAAGTGAGAGTGGTACTTCCCTCAGAGAGTGTTCATGGGATCAAATGTGGCTGTAAACATAAGACACCAGCATGGGCAGCGGACTTGGCCCAGTGGTTAGGGCGTCCGTCTACCACATGGGAGGTCTGCGGTTCAAACCCTTGACCCGTGTGCAGCTGGCCCATGTGCAGTGCTGATGCACTCAAGGAGTGCCATGCCACGCAGGGGTGTCCCTGCGCTGGGGAGCCCCATGCGCAAGGAGTGCACCCCATAAGGAGAGCCGCCCAGCGCGAAAGAAAGTGCAGCCTGCGCAGGAATGGTGCCGCACACACGGAGGGCTGACACAACAAGATGACGCAACCAAAAGAAACAGATTCCTGTGCCGCTGAAAACAGCAGAAGTGGACAAAAAGAAGATGCAGCAAATAGACACAGAGAACAGACCCCCGGGGTGGGGGGTAAGGGGAGAGAAATAAATAAATGAATAAATCTTTAAAAAAAAAAAAGACATCAGCACGTGGCAGACAAAACTTGAAAGCTTTTGTAGTTGTTTATATTTCTGATCTATTTTTCCCCCAGCTTTCAGTATAATTAAGAACACAGGGACTATTACAAAGGTTTAGGGTGCTGATCTCATCACATAAACTAGACACTGGCTGATTCTAGTTGAAACATGTGGACCAAAAATTGGTTGACAAATAATTCTTTGTTTTAAATATAAACACAGTCCAAATTTTTAAGCATCTGTGCATGTGTCTGTAAAATGATTAAAATCATTAGTTATGTGAACAGATTTATGTATAGAAAATTGGGTGATTTGTCCAAAATGTCACCTAAATTAGGATTGGTTAGAAGCCAGAATTGGAGAGCAGAGGTTCAGGAAGATTCTCAGGGGGCCTCTGTGCAACAGGTTCTCACTCAGAGGCTGTTGAGCTGGAACTGTTGGAATTGCTCGCAGAACAGGGGCAGGATTGGACTTCCTTGCATAGCTTGGCTGAGGAGCAAGGGAGAGACCTCTGGTTCTACCAGGACCCAAATCAGACCAGAGCCACAGTAGGAGAGCAAGAAGATACCGCTGAATTGGCAAGAGCCTTGAGGCGCGTTTATTTTAATCCTCTCTTAATGTGAAAAATATTACCAGAATCTGTGGTGATTTTAAGATTTAGGAGAACTTCATGTGGCTTTAGCCCTGAGAGTAATAGTGTGGACAGACATATTTAGACTGGGTTCTGTGGTTGGCCTAGGATGCACCAAGATTTCACAGGGACTAAGAACCACATAAATAAAGGGAAATGATGTCCTAGTTCTCAACTAACGTATGAAGTCTTTGTTAATGCTGCTCCGCCTGTGTTTTCAGGCACCATTTAGAAACACAAAGCAGACTCATCCCCTCTCCCATTCTTAAAATGGTGGATTGCCTAGGAGAGGCCATAAGTGAGAAGTACCAATGGTGTGTCAACAGAGGAGAAAACTTCTCATAGATGCCTCAGGATCTGACACACTTCTGAATTTCCTGTCTTTTTCTGCCTTTAGAGGTTTCTGTGAGTGTGAAATAGGTGTTAGAAACAGTATTTTGACCCATGTTGAGATTTTTTTTTGAATTCAGATATATGGTGGTATGGATCCCATGAAGGCAAATGAAGGGAGCCTCAGTAAATGGCACTGAAAAGGCATTATTTTAACTTGCTATTCTCTGGGGCTTTTTCTAGTGGTGTGAAATATTTCTCTCTTTTTTTTAAGATTTATTTATTTCTCTCCCCTTCCCTTCCCCCCTCCCCCGTTTTCTGCTCTCTTGTGTCCATTCACTGTGCATTCTTCTGTGTCCTCTGGCATTCTTGGTGGCACCGGGAATCTGTGTCTCTTTCTGTTGTGTCACTTTGCTGCTTCAGCTCTCCATGTGTGCGGTGCCACTCCTGGGCTGACTACACTTTTTTTGCATGGGGCAGCTCTCTTTGTAGGACACACCCCTTGTGCATGGGAATCTCCTATGCAGGGGACACCCTGTATGACACAGCACTCCTTGTATGTGGCAGCACTGCATATGGGCCAACTCACCACACAGGCCAGGAGGTCCTGGGTTTGAACCCTGGACCTCCTATGTGGTAGGCGAACACTCTATCAGTTGAGCTACATCCTCTTTCCAAATGAATACTCTGAGCAGCCAATGCAGAAGAAGATCTTTTGTTTTCTATTTATTTTCCACTTTAAAAATAATTTTTTTAAAGATATTTCAATTATGTAAATGTTATAGAGAATATATAGGGGATTCCCCTATGCCCCGCTCCCCACACCTCCCACATTTTCCCACATTAGCAACATCTTTCATCAGCGTGGTACATTCATTGCCACATTTTGGAGCATTGCCACTAAACATGGATTATAGTTTGCATTGTAGTTTACACTCTCTCCCACTAGACTCTGTAGGTGATAGCCAGAAATATAGTGGCCTGTATCTGTCATTGTAATGTCATTCAGGGTGATTTCCAAGTCTCGAAAATGCCCCCCCTATTACACCTGGTTTTCCCTCTCCCTAACCCCAGAAGATCCGTGGGTCACTGCCTCCACAATGATATTTCTTACATCGCTAGCATCACAATAAGTCTATAGTAGACTCCACCATTAATTGAGGGGGACTTTGATCCCATACATCTGAGGGATGGAATTCTCTTGCTTGCAGTTGCAGGTACTCTTGGTTCCTTAGTATGTTGTTTGCCTGTCATCTCCTCCCCATTAGTTATCCTGGGTGAGTTCATTGAACTGGAGAGTAGGTGTTGTAACTCAGTTGAAATTCAGAGCTCAGCACATGGACAACCCAAAGATTTAAGTCTCTTGGATGTACACCTACCAATCTAGTACTAATTATAGGTTCAAATAGAGGGACATAAGAGTCATGCATAGGGAAACCACTGCTGAGTCTAACTCTGTCACACTGGGGAGCATGAATACCAGATTAGGGCTCACTGGCAAGGGGCCAAATTCCTGAACTACCTGCCCTAACTACAGTGTCTGGATGGCTCCATATCCCTGAGGAGCTGTGCTATTTGGGATAGTATCTACTTTGGTTGTCGATGAGATCCTGATGAGATGTGCATAAGTGCCTACTCTGGGATGGCCTCTTGAAAGAGCTCTTAAATATAACTTGGAGGTTTTTCTGGCTTACAAAATTTGCTTTCTAGAAGTTTTATATGGATTTTTTTCAGATTTGGTGAGTGTTGGTCAATAAATTAGTTAAAACCATTTTAGGAAATCTTATCACTAATCATTAAGTCCAGTTATAACAAATACAAATTTATTTTAATCCATAGATAATATATTCTGCGTCCTATAAAAATGAAATTATAAGCTGCTGCTGCTGAACCAACTAGTTTAGCAGTGTATACCTTTCTCATTTATAAACTCTTTTGAAAATGTTTGTTTTTGGTTCACCTAATTGAGATACATTTTTAATAAAATTTAACTTTCTATGTTTAATACTTATTTTCAAGTTTTTGCTTTTTTACTTATATCTTATTGGTTAGGTTTTAGTAGTAATTTTACAGATATCTCAGTCCAAATATGTTTTCACTATTTAGGTCCTTATTATACAGGAAGAAAAATGGGTTTTAAAATTTTTGCACAGAAATTTGCAAAGATAATGAAGAAAATATCCTTTAAACGTAAAAATATATTACCCAAGGATAAAATTCTGTAGATAAAAATGAAATTAGAAGTACAAAGGATGGAGATAAAATGTACATTTTTCAAAGTTAGTGAAAAATAGTCATGTTGTTATTAATGGATTATGGGCATAATCCCTTTCTTATGAAATATAAGTTATGCTGGAAATACATTGAAAATTTCTGTAACAGTTGTATTTTAAAATATTAATTTTGAAAATGTTCCTGAAATCTGTTTTTATAATATTTAATCATAGATTGAAAAATTTTACATGTCAAAACTGTCTGGTGGAAGGCAAGATGCATATTTATTCAGTATTTTTAATGGAGCATGTGAACAAAAGTATTTGGAGACTATTAAAGAAAACCCCACAATGTTTTTGACATCTACTTGTATAATTTATTTCACTTCTCTTTTATGCTAATATACTAGAGTTGTTAGACATTTTTACTTTTTCTGATTTTCTTAAGGAAATTTACTGTTGTCTGCTTTTGGTTATACTTTTTTGAATATGTCTCAATTCTGTACATGTTGGTGGGAAGAACATTAGACAGAAGATCTGGAGTCTAGTATTTGCTTAGCCAATTACTGACCAAGTAATCCTGGGCCATCTTAGTTACTTTTCTCTGGATTGTTGCCTCATTCCTGTGGGTATCTGGACATGGTGTGTGGTGCAGTAGAAAAAACAAAGGTTTTGGCAAAAAATGGACTTCAGTATAAATCCTTAACCTGCCACTTGCCAGCTGATGATGTTGGGCAGGCTACAAAACCTGAATCAGGGCTGCAATTTTCTAAGTGTAAAATTGCATTAGTAATTGCTGTTGCACATTGTTGTGAGAATTAAAGGTGATTGCTCTAAAATGAATACTGCAAGGGAAGAAACAGGCTAAGTACATGATAAATTTTTTTTAAAAATGTGCACTGTCATCATATGCCGATTTTCTAAATAATATCCTAAAAATCAAGATAATATGATGCAGTGTACTTGAATCACCCAGCAAGGACTGGACTTTCTAAAAAAGAACATGCATCTTCTGTTTTGGATTTTAAGCTCAATGAGGGCAGAAATCTTATGATGTTTATTTTGGCCATAGTGTTTCTCGGCCTTACAAGAAATGGTTTGGTAATGATTTATTATGTGTAGGGTGCTTTTTACACAAAAACATAGAGCATACTTGTTTCTATTCTGTATGTCTTAGAAAGCAGTGTGTTGAACAGTTTTACAGTAAATAAACTTACTTCTGTTTTAGTTTTTTGGGGCTTGTCAGGTGTGTTTATAACCTTCAGTTTATAAGTGAGTTCCAGTGAGCATATGTATTTATTTATTTCTCAAGAATGGACTAGTGTTAAGTGTTTATACACAGTCTTGATTATTTTTAAATTGCCTCCCCAAAATTACAATGGTATCTATAATAGCTTCATCATTTTTATGAGCTGTGCATAGAGTGATGCTCAACCATGACATGAAAAATAATAACATAGTAATATGTGACTGGGGTATTATGAATATATTCAATTCAGCAACAATCTATATTGAGTGATGCAGGTGAATTCCAGAATAAATGCCCATGTGTATATATAATTGAACAGTTTTACTTTAATTATTTTTGTTAGTTTCATAGAAACTTCTAATGTCACAGAACTCATGAAAGATGGGAAAATCCTGACTTAATGTTTCAGTTATAGCTTTGATTATGAAAAAAATAAAATACAAAGATGTGGAAGGATATCTGGTTTGGAGTGGATTTGGATAGTGATTACTATCTTTTTCTTTTACATCAAAAGTAAATGCAAGTAACATGACTGCGAGAGCCCATGGAGAACTTGACCTTGACCTTGAGGTCCCAATTGGGACTCTTTCCAACAGAGGGGAAGCATGGGATATTCCAAAAGACCTTGTCATTAGCCCCCACCATTGGTGGGGTAACCAATAACAACTGGGGTCCCTCCCCTTAGATTAGCAAGGAAGGAATAATTAAGAGCTTAAAAGGTAACTGCACAAGCCAAAACCTTCTCTCTCTGCCCACATCAAATCTCTTTGCATATTTCTGTCCTTCTCTCGCATTTCTGAGCAAGGTCAGGTCTTTTCCCCCATTTCCCAGTAAATTCGTTTTTACTGGCCTAACTGAAAAAAAAAAGCAAGCTTATAAATTGCGTATATTTAAAATTGTTATTAAATTTAATTTTCTCAAATTTCCTTCTCAACTTAATTTTTAGTTCAGTCTTTTTTGACAGACCCTAGGGGTATAAAATGGCATTTGGCAGAGATTGCTGCTTCAATTGCTAAATGTCAGAATGGGAGGAAAGAACCTTATTTATGATCAACATGCAATTTCATGTAGCATAATTGTCTTTCAAATTATTGTCCATATGAAGCAAAAGACATTCTGTTTCAAAAAAAAAAAAAAAAAACCACCAGAAAAGCTCCAAGGAAAATCTAATTTTTCAGCGAAATAACTGTTATTAAAATCACTAATGCTGCGTGGGCAGCCAGCTCTAAATGACATTAACATCTGGTCCTGGGGAAATGCATATGCTAGCCACGTCTGTGACCAACAAGAAGGTGTGGCAGCCTCTGATGTTGTGGAATCATTTAGCCATGAAGAAACATATGAATTTTGTCTTCATTTACATTTGCCTAACCTCAGATTTATGAAAGGGTATATGAGTCTGTCCTGCCCTGTGATCCTTTCTCTCCCCATCTCTCCTCTCATCTCTTCAGTTTTAAAGCAAATTACATGTTCTGGTGAGTTGAAAATATGACCAGTGAAAGAACATATCTACACATCCTCCCAACAGAACTGACGTATTTAAGCAAATTGGTAGGTTGAAAGGGCATTCCTTTGGTTGGTGCCTTTTATGATTGTATTACTAAGATCATACTTTAGAATTTGCTCTTTTTACCTCTGATATTGAAATAGAGGATGATGGTAAATAATTCAAAATGGAATTTACAGACTAGATACATTTGACCAGTTGTCCAAGAGAGGTATGTTGTAGGATGGTTATGGAGTAAGTCAACAGTTATGAACACTTCAGGTGTGCAATTACAATGAAGCACAGAAATTCAGACTCCAATAATAAATAAGAAAGAGTAAAAACTTTAGAAAAGTCAACCTCCTGGTTTCTGGACTGAATCTTATCTCCAAGGTAAATTTGAATTACAAAAGTAGAATTGTGTTTATTGTAACAAAAGGGAAAATGAAGGCTGTGATGAGAGAATGATATGACAATATGAAATTATTGTGTTTTTTAGGATTGTGAATGAATCTATTTCTTTGGTCAGAATCAATCAGGCACTTAGAGGAGCATTTTGTTTGTGGGTATCAGAACTAAATTATGACTGGAAAATTTGGAGTATGTCCAAGGGAATGGCATAGGAATAATTAAATGCTTGCAAATGTACATTTCAAGGAAAGAATTTTACTGTTCTTGGAAGAGTAGACAGATTCTTTTTCCTGGTGGCCTATGCAAAAGAAGAAAGGATTGGTAGGAAGGTGACTTAAAACCTGTCCAAGTTCTTCAACACTTCATATTCCCCTGACTTACAACTTTGTGTTACCACTGCTTCCTGTACTTTTTCTGGCAAGGTAGTGAGGTAAAGGAGTTTGATCAGTAAAATAGTCATAAGAGGCCGGTGAAGAGTGATGAACCGGAAAGGGAAAAAAATGATGCACTGTCTGCAGATAAACTGGAGAGCTGAATACAAAGAGATGTTGTATCCAGGATGTCTAGATTCTTTCTACTCTAAGAAGATTCTTTCTAAGACAGATGATGGAGAGGTTGAACTGATTTCATATTATGGCAAGTTGAAAATATATAGTAATAAAAGTATTCTATCTTAATATAGCACTTGGTAATTTCTCTTTCAGTTGCTGTGATAGATTTTCTCTGTTTCTTGTCTGGGAGAAACATTTAGTTATAAAAACATAATCAGAAAGTGTGAATTCTTCCAGCTGTGTCATTTCTGAAATCTCATGAAAACTTATTTATGACACAGTCTTTAACAATATGATGAGACAAATTCTAGATGATGAGTTAGACAAGTAAGTGAGGGTAAGCAGAGGTTGAGGCTCCAGGGGAGATAAACAAGCTTGAAACAAACTTGTGATAAATAGAGAAATTCTGTAACATGAGAGATAATGTGCCCCAGAACTTTCCCAAAGTAGAGTTAATTTTTGGTTCTACAAATAAGCTATGGTGACATAGAAAAACACAGTGAAAGACATGCCTTTTACTTTAATAAGCTACTGAGTATGAAACTTGATAATACAATTAAAATACATATAATTTATTAGCTCTCTGTACGGAGTTGAGTGTCATAAATTATCTTTGATGATTGAGCTATGACTCTTAGATTTCTTAATCATGCCAGATTCTCAATGTAGTTCTTTTACTATTTCCTTTCAGTTGCTGGTAGCCATGTCATTGGGTGAAGCAAATGAAAAATGGTATTGTAGTGTTGCTATTTTTTGAGCTTGTGGAATGTTTTCATTATGAATGTTAATATAATCAAAGAATTTGTTTCTTCTAGACTTAACTTAAAATTTCTTATGTGGGACTAAAGGCTGATAGTGTGCATTTAGTATTACTTTCACTTTTAGAATTAATCAGTTAGAATACTGGAATTATAAATGCTTATTACCAACTGAAAAGAAGTTAAACAAAAGAAACCGTGTGTTCCTTACTTATCTTAGGCCTCAATTTTTGTAGGTGTAGCTATTATTTAAACTCCAGATAACACCGATTAGAAAATAATTTTGAGTATGTTATGTATGTAGGCATGCATTTCTTCATATGTATTTTATAATCAAAAAATTAACATAGACAAAAACAGTATATTTCAATGATTGATTTCAGAAGTTTTTTTCCCTGCAAATAACAAATATTAAAATTCATGATTCTTCCTCTAAATCAAGTAATCTCTAAATAATGGACAAATTTCCACTGCTCTCAAGATGAATACTACTGCTTCTTCTTCTCCTGAAAATCAATAGCAGCAATGATAATAGTACTAGTGGTGGAAGCAGCAATAACAATAGTAACAATATGAATGATAAAAGCAATAGCAATAATTATTGTTAACATTTATGGAGTAACAACTGTGTGCTGCCTACATTAATGTGGAATGTTATTTCCCTAGGTATAAAACAAAACTTTGAAAAAAGTTAATTTCTTATTCACATTTTATGAGCTTATCCATTCTTTGTGCAAAAAGAATGCCACTACAAAACTGCCAGTTTTGCAAAAACAGGGTACCTGATTACTCTACAACTATTCTGATTCCTCTCCAGTCTTTGGCCCAAATGATTATCCAAAATGCAAACATGATGCGGAGCGACTGTAGCTCATTGGTTGAACCCCTGCTGGGCATATACTAGGTCCCAGGTTCAATTTTTGATACCTCCTAAAACAAAACAAAACAAAACAAAAAACCCACAAATGTGGTAACTTTTGTGATAACTAACAAGTGTGTAGGTCAAGATAAGCACGTATAAGTGTATGTATCTTGACCTACAAACAATGTTCAAACCCAAGTTTCATCTAATGTTCTGCAATACCAGTACCTTGTTTAATTCACGAACTGAGTGAAATACATGCTTGTCCATTCTTTGTGCTTGCTGAGGCCCTGGGAGTACAGTGGTGAGCAATCAGACACAGTCCCTCCTCTCCAAGACTTTATACTGCTTGTGGGGACTGGAGACAGTGAGACATACAGGCATAATCAATATCATACGAATGAACGCTTGTTTGAAAATGGAGAGAAGAACCCAGAAGAGTAGAAAAGTGATTTGCAAGAGCATAAAGAATTGCAATTTATCTACATAGAGCCATTGGGGAGAATCTCCTTGAGTAATTGATGCTTGAGATGCGATTGAAAGAGGAGTGGAAGTTAAGTAGGTGAAGTATAGAAACTATGTTCTGTTCAAGACACAACAGTGTGAACAAAGTCCCTGTGGAGGAGGGAGCAGGAGGAGCCTGAAGAACTGAAGGCAAGGCAGCACCTCTGGAGCCAGGAGGATGAGGGGGAAGGTGGGGGACCTGGGAGCCTGAATGTGGCGATGCCATTACAGCTTGAGGCCCACGCTAACGGGTTTCCCTTTGTCCTAAGAATGGAAGATTGGCAGTGTATTGGTGCACTCAACAGTGTTGAGTGGGAGGAGTAGTTATAAAACGGCATATATAGTTTGACACCCTTTCTTTAAGTTTAAAATCTTATACAGCTATACTGAATACTATTTATTAACACATAAATGTGTGGCAAACGTGGAAACATTTTCATTGGAAAGAAAATCTATTTTAGTGTTTACCTTTGAAAGAGAAAAAGGAATGGAGTAAGGGAGGTGGGGTTTTCAAATATATCTTTAAAAATACTGCCTTTTGAAAAATCATTTGGGCCAGACTTTCTGGAGAGGCATCGGAATAGTTGTGGAGTGACCAGGTAGCCTGCTCTTACAAAATTGGCCAGGCAGTTTTATAGTGGCAAGTTAGGTAGAGAGGTGTAAACAGACTCGAGAGACATTTAGGAGATGAAATATGCAGGGTTGGGTGATAGAGTGGTTATGACGGTGAAGAGGGAGATGACGAGAGACCTGGGCTAATGGCTTAGGCAGGCCGATCAGCTAGATACCTTTGTGCTTTGGTGTATTGCTCATCAAGGCAGGGAACAGAGGAGAAGCACGTGGAAGTGTGACTGGACCAGCCATTCAGTCAGCCTTAGCTTTTAATGTTATTACACAGGAGATTACTCTGGAATACTTGGTGTCCTTTAGGTAAAATTTAAGATAGTGCATCCCTTACTTAAGGTCTCAGAAAAATAACTTTCAGAAAAAATAAGCATGATTATATTTATGTAAATGTTCAGAGGGAAGGTTTATAAATCAAGTTAAAAATTAGAAACTTGAAAGAATCAGGTTGGAAATTCAACTAGTATTGCAATTACAATATCTTCATAATTACAGAATTCTTTTCAACAAAGTCTCCAGAAATCAAATTAGCTGACAGAGAATAGGCGGGGAGAATATGCTCTCAATTAATATGATTTACAAGGTATTTATTTTCTTATTATATATAAAGTTAAAATTAATAAGGAAATGTCCTCCTCCCCCTCAAAAAAGCCCATTGGTATAAACAGGCAGTTCGCTAAAGTGAAAATCTGTATGGCCAATCATATCAGTGATGCTTAAACTCACTAGTCATCAGGGAAATGGAAATTAAAATAATCAGTGATATATAATTTCTCAGTTATTATATGAAAAATAAATAAAAATATGTTAATCCCAAATATTGTCTAGTATGTGGACTTTCCAAAACTCTCATGTTATGTCATTTGGCTATAAAAACTGAAAATTCTCATGATTTGTGACCTGGAAATTGCATTTCAAAATAGGTGCACTAGAAATATCTTGCAATTGCAACAAGGAGACACATAATATATTGTCCCACAGCATGGTAAAAATCCTGTAAATGACCAATATTCCAGAAAGTGCTTGTTTATGAATGATCAGAGCAGTGTTATTTGAAATAGGAAAGAAAATAACTAGAAATAACTCAGATCCTTTATTCTAGGAGATTATATACCTTGTGTCAGTTTCGTACAATGAAATGTTATGCAGCTGTTAAAATGAATGTAAGAGGGCTATCTCTATAAACATCTCTTATGGGCAGCCTGCTCTCTATTGCAAACTGCAGTCAGAGACTCGTATTACCTCCTCCAGGGGGCGGGGTCTCACCAGGGGGCGGAGTCTCACCGCTTGGAGGGCAGCAAAATGATACCAGTGCCTGCCACCAGGAGCATCAGTGCTAAGGTCCCATCCTAGTCCATGCTTTGCAGGTGTGGGGGTCACCAGGAGAGTCTGACTCATAAGGGCCTGGGTGCACCGTGCACTCACACAGAGAAGAGACGATTAAGGCCGCCTTCTCTCCTATCAGTCCCCCGCAATCAGCAAGTCTCGTTCACTGGCTGATGCAGGAAGATGTCCTGTGCTCACCCCTCTCTTTCCACAAAACGAAGGATACCATTCCCTCCTTGCTGGGAACAGCTATAGCGGGAGGGTCCAGCCAATTTGCATGAAACTTACATAGTCTGGGCACGTTTGCATGTGCTCAGGGCTAAGAGCGAAGGAGGGTGCTGGCAGAGCACTGTCTGCGAAGGGGTGGGTTTGCACATCCACTGCAGGCACCAGGCCAGCACATCTGGTCCCAAACTCAGGTTTACTAATGAGTCCCAGGGAGAGCCGGTGGGCCACACTCAGCTTCCATGTGTCTAATCTTAGTAACAGTGTTGAGTGGGAAGAGTGGTTTAAAACGGCATATACAGTCTGACACCCTTTCTGTAAGTTTAAAATCTTATACAGCTATACTGAATACTATTTATTAACACATAAATGTGTGGCAAACATGGAAACATTTTCATTGGAAAGAAAATTTATTTTAGTGTTTACCTCTTAAGAGAAAAAGGAATGGAGTAAGGGAGGTGGGGTTTTCAAATATGTCTTTAAAAATAGTGCATATATGTGATTTATTGTATAGAACTGAACCGTGCAATTGTAGGCCTAGCAAATCCAAATGCCGTAGGGTTTTGGAGGCTGGGAATTCTGGGAGGAGTGATGCTAATGTCAGGAGTTTGTGTCCATACAGGAGGTCAGGGAGGGAGTGGAGCGTATAGTTTTGAGGCAGAATTCCTTCCTTTTGTCCCATCTCTGCTCCTCTCAGATCAGGCTGATTATGTTTCTCCTGATATAAAATTCTAAAAACAAAAACATAAAAAACCCTTGTCAGGTTTCCATGCAATTTAGGGGCATTCCAAGTCATAAGACAAAACCATCTTCCACAGATCTTTTCTGAATAATTGCATTTCCATTCCTGTCATACTTTGATGTGGCTGATTGGATCCGTGAGTCAAACTGCCTAATCTTTTTAGCAGTTGGTTTTTAAGCTACGCCCTCCCATGGAGCCCTGTTCTATGGGCACTCACCTCCCAGGACCTCAGGGAGAACCCTCTTAGGGCTGCTTCTGGCCCTAATCTCAGAGCCTGCTATCTGGAGAGGCTGAGGGTTTTCCAAATCATCAAGTGCTGGTTCTTTTTTGCTGACAGATCAATCTGTATTTATCCTTCTTCTCACATTTTACTACAAGCAGTAAGGAGAAACCAGGTTGCACCTTCCACATTTTGCTTGGAAAATTTCCAAGTTCACTGTTTACAAGTTCTGCCTTCCATCCAACATCAGATCACAATTTACCATGTTCTCCACACCTTTAGAGAAAGGATCACCTTTTCTCTAGTTTCTGTAACAGTGTCATCATTTCTTTGTAAGGCCTCACCAGAAGTGCATTTAATGCATTTAAGAGACCAACAGTCTCTTCAAGGTGGTCTCAGCATTTTTTTTTAGGGCCTCACAATTCCTCCTGTCTCTACCCACTGTGCACTTGCAAATCTATTTAAATGTTTCCAGGTATTGGTACAACAGCATTTATTACAGCAGCTCCCCAGGCCCCGTACCAACTGTCTTTGTCTATCCGGCCAGCTATAACAATGCCTCACAGTCTAGTCTCATCATTTTGGAGGCCAGTAGGGCAAAATGAAGGCATCAGTGGGGTCCTGTTCTCTTCAAAGCCTGCAGTGTTCTAGTGGTGGCTTCCTAGCATGCCGGAACACTCTCTGTGCCTTGGTCCCATGGCCATGTCTCCTAATCAGTCTACCCTGTCTGTGCTCTAATTTCCTCTACTAAGGAGGACTCCAGTCATGGTAGGTTAAGACCCACCCTGAGTAAGTTTGACGTCATCTTAACGAATAACCTCTTCAAAGATCTTGTTCATAATTGAGGACCACAGGACCACAGGTTCGGCGTTGAATGTCTTTGTAGACAGCATGATTCAATCCCTAGAAGACACACACACACATATTTAGATTTTATAAGGCTAGAGTTGAGTACACAGATACACATGGCAATTTTAAATTTTGCCTATGGATTCTCAAATACATAAAATAAGTGTAAAAGTGATAGTAAATGGATTTAACAACATATTTGGTTCCTAGTCACGGTAAGCCATTTGTTAGGTAGCTCTGTGTTCTCAGCAAGTGGATGGAATATCATCATTGTGGACATGAGGAATTATGTGTACATATGACTTTCAAGTTCAGAACATACAGTAGGTGTTCTATAAAAGGCATAGTTTTAATTAAATGATGTGATGATATGAAGTATCATGTATGTAGTCAATACTATTGAAATGTTTCCTGTAAGCCTCTTAATTCTCTAAAAAGAATGACTGATGGCTTCCTCAGCTGTGTTTTATCCCTTCTCCTCAAGCCCTTTTTCTATTTTCTTGGATATATCTGACATCCATGCACAATAAATAAATATATATTTGTTGATCAGTGAATTATTTTGCAAAATATATAGATTTGAGTGTATTAAGGAGCATCTGTTGACTCCTACTTTTGCCTAGCAGGGATATAAAAATGATTAATTTGCCATGTTTTTAAAATTCCATTAAAATTGGCTGATTTTTTGGCGAAAGCTCCTAAGTTCTGCTCAATACACCAAGCAGGGGAGACACACCATCTTGCAGAAAGAAAAGAAGGAGAAAACAGCTATAAAGTTGTTGAAAAGGAACATTATTAATGATCAGACCATGATTTTGTTTATTGGCTCAAGATCAATATGCATTAGTACACCTGAATACCTTCTGAAAAATCACTCATGAGATGAAGGTGAGCCTGCTGGAAATACCAACTTCAATGTTCCAAAATTTGTGGGAAATGATAGGGCTTCGGTGTGACCCTAGACTCAATACATGCAGTACTCTCAGAAGCAGTGTGGTCAGAGGAGGTGAGGGTGAGGATGCTTGAGAAGGAAGCAGGAGTCAGATCTGGAAAAACAGCAACCGGCATAGGTCAGTGGTGAGAAACATGTTCTTTAAACATCAGTTAAAAATAGTTTGGAAAATGAAGAAGAAGCGTGCAGTAATGACTATGAAAACCAAGTCAGGGAACTCCTCACCTGTATCAATATCATCCTCTGCCATTATAAGAAACAAAACTTTTCACAGTATAAATCCTATGACAGGAGAGTTTAGTGAGTAAGCATAGATTAGCGGGCCCCAAATATCAAAGTGATGTTTTGTGTGTGTGTGTGTGTGTGTGTGAAGGTTTTTAGCAAAAACCTTAGAGTAATACAGGGATCTGGTAGATAAACATTATCATAATTGCTGCTAAAGAAATGTTAAACTTTGATCATTTTGCAGCATTAGTTGCTGAATACTTAACAAGCGTGGAGATGGAAATACAGTGATTTCACCTGTTATCAGCCATCATGTTGAGGCTATATGTCATTATAAGTTCATATCTTAGAGTGACTAACCTGGCAGTGATGTGCAGGATGAATGGGTAAGCGACCAACTAGAATGGTTTAGAGATCAATCTATTTGTGAAGAGAACTTAGGGGAAAGAGGACACAAATGTGCTAAAGATGTGGCATTTAATGGAATGGAAAGAAAGGAGGAGGAGGAATCAAGGATGACTCCAAACTTTTGGGCTGGAGAAAGTATTTAGAAAGTAGTATTTTCTAAAAAACTAATATGGAAAAGCAGATTGTTCAAATCCATGGGGACACTATTAAAGACAATACCACTGTTAATTATGCTGCAATATTAAATAGTTTTAACAGAAAGAGGACTCTAGTTTTAGGTAGCCCCACAATGAGAGAGAGAACACTTAACATCAATACCGTTGAAGTGAAATGAGCTGTTAGATAGCCGTGACCTGGCATTGCTTCCATTATAATTTGGATCTTCAAATGAGCAACAACTACATTTCAAATATAGGAACTCATGACAAATGAAATAAAGTTTTTTTTGCGTTTTTTTTTTTAACTTTAAAGATCAGATTTATTTGGAGAAAACAAAAACCCACAACCCAAAGGATGGGTATTTTATATCTCAAGACATCTCCGAGGTATTAAGTCTACAGATTACAAATCTATTTCATAGAAGATATTTTTGTACAAATTTTACCTGTATTCAGGATCTGGACATAAATCAATCCCTGTTTCTGTTTCAACAGGGGACAAGGTAGGGGAATGGGAAAGAGCACTTTTGGATACAACTATTTGGAAGGAGAGGAGACATGAAGAGGGCACACCCTACCTTTTCATTATCTACAGCAAATAGTTAAAACAAAAAAACCCCAACCTTTCACCCTTGGGTATCTTTTTCTAAAAGCCCACTTCTTGCTACTAGCCAACCCATGCCAATTACTTACAATTAATTACTTGGAGTATCTTATGTCCACTGGGTAAATGATTCATTATGCCCACTGCTGCAGCACATGTGAACCAACACCCTGCATGGCTGGACAGGGTCTAATCTAGGACTGACGCCAGAAAGGCTTGCAAACAAGAAACCAAGTTGTCAGTTCTGTGCTGGCACCAATACTGCCCATGGTGGGAAGGACACTCTACCAAGCTAACGCTTAGAAAAGATGCACATAAAAGCAGGCAAGTTAAGCTGTTTTGTTGCAAGAGAAACAAGGACCTTGTTAAGAAATAAAGTTTTTATACACACACAGGCATACTCATTTGCCAGGCGTCAACTCTCCCAGAGCACTGTTTGATGAAATTGATGGGGACCAAATAAAATATGAAAGTAGACAGAAAGGAATGCAGACAAATAAATAGGCATGTTCACCATAATGTATGAAGTGCTTTCATGTGATAAATGTGTAGGGCTGTGGGCACCAGGTCTGGTCCCCTAAACTGTTAGAAGAGGTCAGGTAACGACATAGAGCAGAAATCCAGAAAAGATGGGGAGGGAGGGATTTTCTAGGCAGAGGGAACAAACGTTTGGTTCCCTTAGAGGCGAGAGAGAAAATGATAGTTAGAGAAAGTGTTTGAAATTGTGCGTTCATAACTAGGCAGTTAGTTGCTGAGAGAAAAGGCTGGGGCAGTAAATCAGCTGTTGGATATGAAGGTTTTGCCAGTTATGTTAAGATTTGCTAAACGCGATAGAGAACTTTTTAAGGGGATTGGGATTGAGGGCTGTTACAATGTTTTGAAATTTAAATCAAGAGCTCTCTGGCACTGTTACAGAAGATGTTTTGGGTGTTCTAGTACTGGACCCTGAGGAGAGATGAAGTGTTGACTAGGTGAGAGATGAAAGCTGTTAATTAAAGATACTGCCGTGGAATGGAAGAGTGGAAAGATGAGAGAAATGGTTGGAGAAGAGACGGCCCGGCACGTGCTGACTGAGGGGTTATGTTAGGATGAGGAGCTGGGGGCTCAGGGTTGACCGGGGAGTTTTGACCTGAGGCAGATTGGTGAATGGCGGTGTCATCCTCCAAGGTACGGAGCCGTCAGTAAATAGCAGGGCTGGGGTGGGAGCCTGGCTTTGTCTGACTGCAAAGTCTGTGCTTTTTCTTCTCCACACAGCACACTAAATTGGCCAGATGGTGACAGAGAGAACAAGCCTAAATAAAGTAAGCTGTCAAGCAGCAGCAGCATTTCAGAGTGACAACTCTGGGAGGCAAAACTTCCCACAATGGCTTATTTTTACAACAAGAGGAGCTATTCACAAAATCCATTCATCGGCAACACCATCCAAATGGGCTTCTGATTGTTCTAGATTAGTGTAGTGATTTCTATGATTTTCTCCAAATTTGTATTAATGAATATTTTAAAAACAGAAAAGTTGAGAGAATAACACAGTAAATACCCGTATACCCATCACCCAGATTCCATAAATAATATTTATATATATTCTTTATATTTGAGTATGTTTTGCATTGTTTTGCTAAACTACTAAAAAATCACTTTCATATGACATGCATTTACACCATAATAGGTAAACCTGTCCATAATATTAGGTACTCCCATTATTACTGATGCTAAGTTTTTCACCTATTTAAGGTAATAACTCACAGATTTCATTATTTTTTACAGTATTTTTTTAACAAATAGTAAGTAATTGGCACCATGAAAATTTGTTTCCCAGCAAATTTCCACATTATCATTTATTGGTGATCTTTCTGATTAGTTATGTTTTTGAACCTAGCAAAATGGTGATTTTCTCTTATACTTATGAATGGCCATTCTTCTGTAAAGGATACATTTCCTCCATCAACTAGAGATCCAACACAGTTCCTCCTGAAAAGGCAAGGTCAATGCTTATTGCTTTCTCACAACTTTCAGGGGAAGGAGTTGTTCAGTGATTCCTCCAATGGTGGCAATATTTTTTTGTCTCCCTGTTTCTTTCTCTCATTCTTTCTTTACTTTCTTGTTAATTAAAAAAAATTGCAGTAAAACGTGTATGTACACATACATAAAATTTGTTATTAATTAGTTTAGTTGTGTGATTCTGTGACATTACTTACATTGTCATTGCAGTCGGCACTATCTATTTCCAAAACATTTTCACTATCCCAAGCAGGAACTCTAACCATTAAGCAGTAACTCCCCATTTCCTCTTTCCCTCAGACCTTGGTAACCTCTAATCTATAATCTAATCTATAAGTGGAATTATATAACCTCTGTCCTTTTGTATCTGGTTTATTTCACTTAGATAATGTTTTCAGGTATCATCATGTTATATGAAGTATCTGGACTTCATTTTTATGCTGAGCGATATTCCATTGTATGTATATGCCATGTCTTGTTTATCCATTCATCTGTTGATGGACACTTGGATTGTTCCAACTTTTGGCTTGTATGAATAATGGTGCTATAAACAATAGTTTGAGACCCTGCTTTCCATTTTTCAAGGTATATACTGTAGCAGTTTGATGTAGTTATGAATTCCAAAAATATATATTGGATTACGTTTGTAATCTGGTCTATTACTAGGCATGATTGAGTTATGATTAGGGCTCTGATTGGGCCACATCTTTAGGGCATTGAGTCCCCAGCCCTTGATGAATGGGGACTCACAAATAAAAGGCATGGCAAAGGACAGAGTTGGAACTTTTGATGTGAGTGTTCTTAATGTTGGAGTTTTGATATTGGAGTTTAGTGCTGAAATCTTAAGCTGAAGTCCCGAGAAGTAAGCACACAGAGGAAAGAAAAGCAAGCCGTGGGAAGAGAGGAACCCTGAGCCCAGGAAGAAGCCAGCCCTGGGAAGAGAGGAACCCTGAACCCAGAGAGAAGCAAGACCCTGGAAGGGAGGAACCCAGGAAGCCTGAACCCTTGCAGACATTGGCAGCCGTCTTGCTCCAACATATGAAAATAAACTTTGGTGAGGGAAATAACTCATGCTTTATGGCCTGGTATCTGTAAGCTCCTACCCCAAATAAATGCTCTTTATAAAAGCCAACTGATTTCTGGTATTTTGCATCAGCACCCCTTTGGATGACTAATACATATACCTAGGGAAAGAATTGGTGGGTCATATGATAATTCTATGTTTAACTTTTTGAGAAACTGTCAGACTGTGTTCCATAGCTGTGAATCATTTTATATTCCCACTAGCAAGGCACAAGGGTTCCAATTTGTCCATATCCTTGCCAATATTTATTTTCTTTCTCTTCTTTTTAATATTAGCCATCCTAATGAATGTGAAGTGATAGCTCTTGTGATTTGTATTTCCCTAACATTGAATGATATTGAGCATCCTTTTATGTGCTTATTGGTTTTTTGCGTATCTTTGGAGAAATGTCTCTTCAAGCCCTTTGCCCTTTTAAAATTAGGTTGTTTGTCTTTATGTTGTTGAGCTACACTGTAGGAGTCATTTATGTATTTTGGATATTAAGCATTTATCATGTAGATATAATACGCAATTTTTTTTTCCCTTTCTGTAGTTTTTCTTTTCACTTTCTTGATAATTTCCTTTGATGCACAAAAATGTATAATTTTGTTGAAGTTCAATTTATCTGGTTTTTTTTACTTTTGTTGCTCATTGTTTTCATGACATCTTCGATCTTTCAATCTTTTTGAAGACTCCATTGCCAAAACTAAGGTCATGAAGATGTTCCCCTATGTTTTCCTCTAGAAATTTTATGATCTCAGCTGTTACATTTAGGTTATCAATCCATTTTGAGGTAACTTAAATGGCGTGAGGTAGATGCCTGTGGTACGTTGAATTATGTGTCTGAGAAAAATATTTTCCAAATCTTTATCCATTCTTAGGAGCGTGAATGCGTTGTAAATAGGACCTTTTAAAGATATTGTTTTATTTATGGGGTGGCTAACTGAGGCAAGATGGACCTGTTTTGTGTTTTTTTTAATGTATTTTTGTTACAAAAGTTGTGGACTTACAAAACAATCAGACACATGTAGAATTCTTATATAACAACCCTTCACCAACACACCACACCATTGTGGAATATTTGTTACAGACTATGAGATAATATCATCAGATTATTATCACTAACTAGGTCCATAGTATTCATTTAACATATTTTTTTCAACCCCCTCTATTATTAACACTCTACATCTTTGGCGTTGTTGCAAGAATATTGCAGAATTGCTGGTAACTATAGTCCATAGGTTACATTAATTGTATTTTTCCCATGCTTCTCTGCATTCTCACCAATTGCAATACTGACATACATCTGTTCTAGTTCACAGAAGGATATTCTTGCATTTTTACTATCAACTACGATTCTCATTCACCTCCAGATTCACTGTTATTGAGTCCCAAGATTATTCTCTAGTTTTCTTGAAACAAGATGGATCATAATCAGGATTATAGTAGTCCTTGGAAGTCAGTGGTGGAACCTGAAAGAGGAAGGCAAAGATGCTGCCATGTACACTGCAATGTGATATAAAAGTCAGGGTCCAAGGATCACCGGCAGCCAGCCCCTGAAAACAGTCTTCAGAGTAGAAGCATCACCTGTCAGATATGTTGATTTTTAATTTGTCCTAGCCTCAAACTGTGAGCCAATAAATTCCCATTGTTTAAGTTAACCCATTGTATGGTATTTGTTTTAGCAACTGGGAAACTAAGAAAGTGTCCAACATCATGAAGTTTTCAAGAGACTATAGTTTTCCCCATTGAGTGAATTTGGCACCTTTGTCAAAAATCAGTTGTCTCTGGTTGTGTGGGTTTATATTTAGACTCATGATTCTATTCCATTAGTCTATATGTGTATCCTATTAGTATATATGTGTAACTAGTTCCACACTGTTTGATTACTGTAAATTTTTAGTAAGTTTTGAAATCCAGAAGTGTGAGTCCTCCAGCTTTTTTTGTTTTTTCAGGATTGTTTTAGCTATTCTGGGTCCACTTGAAATTCTATCAATTTCAGGTTTGGTTTTTCATTTCTGTAAGAATGGCTACTGGAATTTTGAGAGGATCTATGTTGACTTGTATCATATTGACATCCTTAACAATAGTAAGTTTTCCAGTCCATGAACATGGAATGCCTTTTCATTTATTTAGGGCTTCCTTAATTTCTTTCAGCAATATTTTGTGCTTTTCAGTATATGTCTTTCACTTCCTTAGGTAAATTTATTCCTAGATATTTCATTCTTTTAGGTGCTCGTGTAAATGAAATTGTTGTATTGATTTCCTTTTAGGATTGTTTATTGCTGTTATATGGAAACACAACAGAATTTTTGCATTTTGATCTTAAACCTCACAATTTTCCTGAAATTATTTATTAGCTCTAGTAACTTTCTTTTAGCTGGAATGTGATTTTCTCTATATAGGATCATGTCACCTGTGAATAGAGACAGTTTTGCATTTTTCTTTCCAATTTGATGCCTTTTATTTCTTTTTATTGCCTAACTGTTCTGGCCAGAACTCTAGTACAATGTTGAATAGCACTAGTGAAAGTGGGTCATCCTTGAATAGTTCCTGACATTAGGGTGAAAGTCATCCATCTTTGACAATAATCTAGAATTTTAGCTATCAGTTTATTATAAGTGCCCTTTATCATATTGAGGAATTTCTCTTTTATTTTTCTTTAATACTTAAATGACATTATATCTATATAGTTGTGGAATTAGTAAATATGTTACAACCAATTATAGGCACTGTTATCTTTGATGATCAAATTGTCTCAAATATGAGATCAGTAGGAGGTTGTACAACTGGTTTCTCTGTCTTGTTCACCCATACCTTTTAGTGTGTGAGTTGGTATTTCCCTTTGTTCTAACAATAAAAGCTGTCTAAATCTTGTACTTCTTTGCTGATCTCAGAAACTGAATCTGCCATTTTCCAATGAGTTGGATTTGCTTTTGCTTTTTTAAATTGGGTATTTAGAAACCAAAAGCTTATAGAAACTTTTTTGGACAATGCAAGAAAATATTTTTAAAATGCCATGCCTTAATGGTTAATGAAATTCTTCATTATTGGGTTTTTTCTTATTTGACTTTTATTTTGTATTTCTTTACTCTTCACTGAAAATCTTAGATTTTAATAATCCTTTTTCATGTTTACTGTTAATACTGTGTACCCATTAAATATTTTCAAAATTATATTACCAAAATATTATCATATCAGCAATAAAATTTTTGATTGACATGTATTGGTTATTTGGTCTTTAGAATATAATCAGCTAAGAACCTGTTGAGCAGTGCCATGTTCAAAATGTTTGGAACTAGTTATATTCTCTCTGCAGTTCTGTTACCAATTTAATATTAAATTGACTTAAATTATTTAAGCTCATTTCTAATATTCGCATTTAGAATTTTCTCTTTAACTTTGATGGTGAGTATGTAAACATTTACACTGTACAAAATTAAAACCATATCAAAATAAATACTCATAATTCTCACTTCATTCCCTATTTTCTCAGCCCTGACAATTCCTGCCACCTGTTTAAAGTAATTTTAGTTATCTTATGGCTTATATTTATACTGTTTCTTTTTGAAAAAATAAGGAAATCTATGCATATATAACTGTCTATTCTTCCTAACACAAAATTATCATACTGTATACGTTGCTCTGAACCTTATGTTATATGCTGAAAATCTCTCCATATAAGTATGTTATCTTCTTTGTTCATATTTGTGGATGCACCTTACTATATGTTCAACTAGTCCACGTATTGATAGACATTTTTATTTTTTCCAGCTTTC
This sequence comes from Dasypus novemcinctus, assembly GCF_030445035.2. NCBI lineage: Eukaryota > Metazoa > Chordata > Mammalia > Cingulata > Dasypodidae > Dasypus > Dasypus novemcinctus. The sequence goes on along the minus strand of NC_080697.1, from coordinate 45,001,847 downwards.
CACATACAGATAATTTTGAAATTAATATCTGTGTTACTGTTGTTTTCTATATATGGAAGTGTATCTTGAAGTTAGATTCCTAGAGAAAGAATTGCAAGGTCAGATAATAGGTGCAATAATTTGTTTGCAAGTGTACTTTTTTTTTTACCCACTTCCCACCCCCACCACATCATTTTTGTAAATAGTATTTTTCTTAAAGATATATACATCACACAAAAAAAGTTACATTAAAAAATATAAATGTTCCTGTATACCCCCCTCCCCCCCAATCCTCCCACACCACCAACTTCCTCATCATTGTGGCACACTCATTGCACTCGGTGAACATGTTTTGGGGCACTGCTGCACTACACAGATAATAGTTTACCCTGTAGTTTGCACTCTCCCTCAGTATACTCACTGGGTTATGGCAGGATATATAAAGTCCAGCGTCTGACCCTGCAATATCATTAAGGCAACTCAAAATCCCAAAAATGTCTGCACATCACATCTCTTCTACCCTCTCCCTGCCCTCAGCCACTACTGTGGCCACTTTCTCCACCTCTATACTAAAATTTCTTCTATTGCTCCTCACAATAGTTTTATAGTAGAATATCAGTAAGTCCACTCTAGTCCATATTTTATTCCTCCATTCTGTGGACCCTGGGATGGCAATGTCCACTCTACCTCTGGATCAAGAAGGGGCTTAGATTCCACATGGATGATGGATGCAATTCCTCTGCTTACAGTTGTAGGCACTCTTGATTCCCTGGTGTGGTGATTGACCATCTTCACCTCCCTGTTAGCTGACCTGGGTAAGACCACTGAACCAGAGTGCACTTTTATCTCACTGTTGGTAGTATGGTTTTGTACTTACATGGGCAATTTATGAGACTGCTATTTCCTTAAGGCTCACCAACAAGGGGCCTTATCAAATGTTTCTATTTTTTCCAATAAGATAATTAAGAAGTGTCTTTTCAGGTGAGAGCTCAGGACCCTCCACTTTTTGGTTTCAAATATGTATTTTCACATTTTCATTCAAATTTCACTTATTCTCTGTCCTTTAGTTATGCTTTAGATACAGGCTATGGGCAATTTTATTTGCTTTCATTTATTTCTATTGTTTTTTTGGAAGATATGTCTATCAACTTTAATTTAAACAGCTGCAGTTTTCCAGTGTGAACCTGAAATTAATTGTGTAACTTAACTGTGCAGTGTTTTCCCTTTAACTATAGTACTGTTGCCATGATACTGTAAATTAATAATATATCGACCAAAGAAGACCTTGGTTATAAATGGCATTGTATAAAAATAAGTATCCACTGTGTCTGAATCTCTAGTGCATATTTAATTGCCTAAGAATTCTGACACATTTATCACATTAACTCAGAAGCTCTGACAACTCATTCATTTGGGAATGCCTGCTCTATATAAGGCAGGTGTGTGGTGAGCAGGGTCTACAAAGATGATGAAAATTAGTCTGTCTTCCAGGAGCTCTCTAAAGGTAATTCTCCAAAGTACCTGTAATTTTGCTGTCCATCTCTATGCTCTATTAAATATATTTTCACATATTAAAAGTCCACAATCTGCTATTAAAGTCCAAATTTCATAATTCATTATTACATTAAGTGTACTAAGAAATTATTGATATATTTTATCACAATATTATTTCTAGATGATCCATTGAGCATCTCTTTGATTACTTTGCTATTGATAACATTATGATCACTAAAGATTCTCAAGTATGGTGAAATAATTTCAAAATATTTCATTAATACTTTAATTTGCATTAGCTAAGGATTTGTCAGTGCTTTGAAAAAGATGTCCAAAGGCTGCTCTCTTTCCCTTGTGGTTTAATTTCCTTAGCTCCTCAAGCAAATTGCATGAAATGAGTAGGGTGAAAAAATGAGAATTCATTAGATTATGGCTTGAGGCTGAACAAAAGTCCAAATCAAGGTGTCAAGCTGATGCTTTCTCCCTGAAGACGGGCGTTCTGAGACTGGCTGCTGGTGATCTTTGGTCCTTAGTGTGGCACAAGGCAAGGCACCTGGCAGCTTTCTTGTTCTATTCCTTCTCTTCAGGGTTCCATGTCTGCTTCTTGTTTCCTGTGGCTTTTTCTCTGTCTGAATTCCACTCTGCTTACAAAGGACTATAGTAATAGTTTTAAGGCCCATCCTGATTGAGGGCACACTTCAATTTAAATGGCTGCAGTTTTCCAGAGTGGACCTGAAATTTTCTATCTTAATTGTGCAAAGTCACACCTTCCTAATTGAAGTAACCTTATAAAAAGGTCTATTGGAATGGGTTTACATCCACAGGAATGGATTACATTTAAGAATGTTTTCTGGGTATATACAGTTTCAACTATAGAAGCTTGTGTTCTACTAATTCACTATTTTGAGTACCAAATGATAATGACTAAGGAGAATATTATATTGTTTATAATTCAAAATTATGTGATAATTCTTTGCTGATGTTTTTCATATATAATGAGTAAATGCCATTGAATTTTGACCTTATGATTCTTTTAAAGTATACCGTCTGGATAAGAGTATTACTTAAAACATACAAAACAACCTTTCATGATGTGAACATTGGTTAGTTTATGACAAGATAATCATTTCAAGAACATTAGGATTTTTGAATATCCATTTAACCTGCACAAGGAGTGAAGAATAGTTAGATTATAGTGGATAATCATTTATAGAACAATGGGAGTTTCAGAATATCCAATCCTCTTTTTCCCTGGCATAAGGATTATTTCAGCAGAAGAAATTGGCTAGCATAATGAAATAATTTTGGCTTTGATTCTACATTTGTACTTTGTAACTAAGTTACCATTTATTTACAGAATAAAAATTACATTCACTTCATATCTTATACACAATTTGTGTCCCTAAATTGTGTCAAAATATATATATTGTAATATATATATTTTACCAGAGAATTCCCGCTTTTTATATATATATATATATACCATATATATATGTATGGTAATTACATGAATGAAAGTTTCATGACTGTAAGTCCCATTTTATAGTTCTTAATGAACACTGATGTATTGAATTTTATTTTTAAACATAAAATAATGAAATGAAGCCTGTGTGGTTATTTAACACCATGATTGGCATAACTGAAATTTTTGAAAAGTTTATTGGGAAAAAAGAAAAAGTCCAAAAGCCAGTACTCAAATCTAATGTTGAGAGTTAGGATAAAATTATTTGAAAATTAGTTTAATTTTAACATATAAATTTGCTCAGTGATATTGAAGAAAATGTATAGAAATAAGGTGTCAAGTACTTTGGTAAATAGAGACATTTCCTCCATAAAACGGAAATTATTTTTTGTATTATATTAGCCCACATGATCAGCAATTCAAGTCAAGAATTATAATGACATTAATTAGGGAAATGATATTGCATTCTTTTAAGTATGGTTCCGATTACACATGTGCAGATTTAGTCTTTGTTTGCAGAGAGCTAAAACAACTGATCAAAGGAAAAAGTATTAAACACTGTTGCGTCAAAGCAAGTAGGTAGTTGATATTTTTAAAGAAAACTTTTTTTATTCTAGTAGTTTTTTTTGTTTTGTTTTGTTTTTTTTAACCAGTAATTTTGGTTCTCTGTAGGTGTATCCTCAAGTACATATAGGCTCAAGAGAAAATATGTGTGCATCATAAAATACTTAATCAGGGTGGAAAGGGACATTTCTCAATAATTAACTAACTTAAATAATATGGTTTATTATTCCCGGGTTGAATGCTTAAACTACATTTGCTAAGTGACAGAGAGAGAAGGAAGAAAGGTGTGTATCCATATGCTTTTTTTTTTTTTTTAAAGATTTATTTATTTATTTAATTTCCCCCCCTCCCCCGGTTGTCTGTTCTTGGTGTCTATTTGCCGCGTCTTGTTTCTTTGTCCGCTTCTGTTGTTGTCAGCGGCACGGGAAGTGTGGGCGGCGCCATTCCTGGGCAGGCTGCTCTCTCTTTTCACGCTGGGCGGCTTTCCTCATGGGCGCACTCCTTGCGCGTGGGGCTCCCCCACGTGGGGGACACCCTTGCGTGGCACGGCACTCCTAGCGCGCATCAGCACTGCGCACGGCCAGCTCCACACGGGTCAAGGAGGCCCGGGGTTTGAACCGCGGACCTCCCATATGGTAGACGGACGCCCTAACCACTGGGCCAAAGTCCATATGCTTTTGGCCTGGAAATGAATGAGGTTCAAAGGCCAGAAGTTGCAGGGTGATTTTAGCATTGCCTATTCTTTATATGCTTGGTGTTTAGTCTAGTGTCTGGAATATATTTTTAAAATAGTGTCTGAACGAATGAATATGTCATAGGGCTCGATATTCTGAATATGTGAGAACTAAATAAAACTCGAAATAACAATGTGAGAAAGATAAATGGCCTTTTTCTACTTGCCCCTTCTATTTTCTCACCCTCCAAAGAGAACCTTGCTTTGCTAGCTCACTAGTTGAGATTAGCAATGCAGAATTTTAATAGCGCATACGAAACTATAGACCTTGAGCAGCAAAGACTAGGGATTTTTCAATTGAATAGTTATATAATTTGCTTTAGGAAGAGAAGAAACAAGAAAAGAAATGAAGAGATTAAGGCCAGCAAGTAGGGGGGAGAGAGTTTGGAGTTTAGGAGAAGACAGTATGTATTTCACAAATAGTCACCCAGGCTATTAGTATGAGATAGGAAGAGTGAGAGGAATGAAGAAAGATTTTTAAATTGTTGCTGTGCATTAAAAGGAATCTTTTTTTACTTTATATTTAAGGAACTACTGGTAAAGATTTAATAATTTTATTTAATTTTGATTCCTGGACTGTTGCTCTGAGTGTCAATTGGACTGGGTTCACATTATTCTGGTTCAAGCGAAGGGATTTGAATTAAAAGTCCTCAGAGCCTGACCTGGAATAAAGCTTCCCAAATTCTGTCTCCATTTATGTATTTTGAGATTAGTACCCATAAAATTGAATTGAATTTTTCTGGCATGCTGTATTTGAGGCTGGATGGTGGTAAATCTATTTTTCAAAGTAGTTTTCTGCATTCGGTTTTAGGCAAGTAGATATTGTTGACTGTTTATTTTAGACCAAAGATGAAAAGAGTATTCTTTTTAAATAAATGCATCAGTATACTAAAATATAAAGATAAAAGTTTTAAAATTCAGATAAGTAATAGGTTTATATAAATTAGAGGAGTATTTATGGTATTATTAATCTGAATTTTTTTTTTACTTCTTAATAGTATCAGTTGTCTACTTATTTATCTAAATAAGAGTTGAAAAATCAACACTCATAGTAGAGAATGCTCATATTTAACCAGTCCTGACATCTGTGCTTGTTTCACCTATGAGGAAAACAATGGCATATGTAACCAAAGAGGATAACAATGGCTTAGGTAACCCAAGTTGTTCAGTCAGTTTAGGGTAAATTATGCTGGAATGAAAATGAATTCTTAATTGCAGCAGCTTAAAATAAGAATGGTTTATTTCTTGCTCACATCCATGTCCATTGTGATATGGCTATAGCTCTATTCCATGACCAAGACTGAAGAAAATAAACCCAAAAGATTTAGAATGATCTTGAAAATAATATAGAGTATCTGATTATGTGGAAAAACCAGTGTATATTTTTTAAAGTAGTAACAGCTATTTAGAACAGGGATTGGCAAACTTTTTTTGTAAAAGGAGTTAAAATAAAACCTTGAGCTTAGTTCATTTAGATCTCAGATAGTTGTTTGTTTTTTTTTTAATCCATGATTTAGGGAGATTCCAATCAACATGAGATAGAGGAATTCCACGGAACAAAGACAGAAGAGGGGAGTACATTGGGAGGATATTTTCATTGGTTAATGCAGACTGAACTTCCTGATATGGTTAGTGCAGACGGTTGCTTAGCAATGAGGAAGTTAGCTGGTCTAAGAGTAAGATTTGACTCTAGCTGATTGGCTAATTTAAATTCTGTTTTCTGGGTGAGGGCAGTGTGTACAGAGAACAGAAAATTACTTAGATTTTGGTTTTGCTGACATGGGGCTTAGCACGGGTGCTTCCGGTTGGGTGTACTAGATTTTACTTATCGAGAGCCAGGCAATAAATATTTTAGGTTTTGTGGGCTGAAAGATCCTTTGCAACAACTCAACTTTGCTCTTTTAAGAGAAACAGCCATGGATTACAATGTGTAAATGAATGGGTGTGAGTGTTTTCCAGTGAAACTTTTATTTACTAAAACAAGTGTTAGGGTGGATATGAACTGAGGTCCATGTTTGTCGATATTTCTAATAATGATTTTTGAAACAATAATAATAAAAGTTAGAGACCAAGTTGAAGAAAACAAGACAATAAAAAAAGATCTATATAATACTGTCTAAATATTTAAAGGCCTAAAATGATGTGAATAAAAAAAATTATTAAGTTCTTCACAATTTAAATTAGTTTAAATATAATTCCAATCAAAATTCCAAGTCATTATTATCTGAAAAATAATTCCAAAGTTCATGTGGAATAATAAACCAAAAAGAATGAACAGCCAAGGCATTTTTTTTAAAGGAAAGCAATAAGAAATCACTTACCTTAGCAAGTCTTTTTACTGCTCAAATGGGCTCATTGCCCATTGCACACAGAAGTCAAAGCCATGGCCTCAGGGTTTCGAGAAAAGAAGGAGTTTATCGCAAGGCATCCTAGCAAGAAGACAGGGGGAAAGCTATGCTATATCTCTTTGAGCAAAAGAGGTTTGGGATTTTTATATGTTTTGGAGAGGGTTGATCTAGGAAGGTGGCACAAGATGGGATGAGATGATGTAGTTCGAGGGCAGGGTTAAGTGGTATATGCACTGTTACAAATCATGCTAGTTCATGAACTGCCTGTCCAAAGATAGTGAATTAGTATGTTGAGTAGGTGTGATTTTTACCATGATAATTAGGCATTAATAACTTTAGGTAAGGTTCTCTCCTATCAACCCGGGTCTCAGTGGCTATGACTGATCTTAACTGTTTTCGTACGGGAACAAGAGAAGAGGAACTTAGCTGCAGGTGTAGCAAGCCTCTTATTAAGAATCATGAGGTGAAGCAAATCCTTTATTAATATACGTGGGGAGGTGGTCTTTCAAAGAAAAGGGAAGTAGGGGCTATTCTGAATAAACAGGGCAGGTAGTCTTTAGGAAAGAGGAAGCAAGGCATACTGAAGCAAGTAAAGGAAAGGCTAGGAAAGTGGACTAGTTGCCAGTGGTTCCAACATTAAAATATTTTAAGCACTGTAATATTTGAAATAGCATAGCCCAGGCTTAAAATAGGTAATACAGATCAAAGTGGTATAGTATTCCAGGAAAAAAAGAAATTAATACTTAGGTGCGATAAATTTGCCAAATAAAGCCAGATTCTGACTTAGAAGTTTATGGAACAAACTAACTTGCTATTTTATTTTATTTTGGTATGTTTCATAGAATTTAAAATGTGTCCTTTAAAACCAGTGCAAAAGTAATGAATGATATCTATATGACTTGTTAATCAGTGTCTGGAATAGCAAACAACTGTCTGTCATTACTGGGCAGTTAATTTTTAAACATTCTTTCCAATGTTTAAACTCTAGATCTAGAAATGTTTTTAATTGAAAACCACTCTAATATTGTTTTTATGGTAATTCAGGCTTATTAATCAAACTCTCAAGTGGTGTTCATCACCAGGTGCTTAACTTGAATACTGAATAAAATGTAAGAATTGGAATTGGTTCTCCTCCCTCCAAATAGTATGTTCTTTTTGGCACTAGTCCAAAATCTTTTGTTCAGTGTGCAAAGAACTTGGGAGGATTAACAGTCTGGAGACATGTCCTTCAGACATCAGATTTAGAAAGTTTTAAGTTGGCTTTTGCCAACATCCAATAATATAAATAAACCACCAGGAAAATGAGCAAGGGAGACTCTGTTAAATGATCTATGTCTCTCTGAAAAAATATTCACCAACGGTCCTTCATGTTTTTCTTGGCATTAAAGTTTTGACAATTTTGCCCTTAAATACCACCTCTCTGATGTAGCCTTTTATGAGATGGATCTCATGTAATCCAGTTCACTGGGAAGTCCTCCTAGCCCTAGCTTTTAAAAATGTGCACAGTCTATTTATCCCCGCTTCAAATGGTCTTAGCCACTATCATCTCTCAACTGAATTAATGCAGTACCTTCCTCTGCCCTTGAACCTTTTTAGTTCATCTGTGCTCTGCAGCCTTAGTGCTTCTTTTTGAATAACTGATGACTTTACTACCGTGTATCATACTTAATTTGCCCCTACCCCTCACCTTTCTTGCCATGCTTTACTAGTTTTTCTTTGTTTCCATGGTGTTCTAGCATACTACACAATGTAACTGTTTTTGTATTTATTATTACCCCTATACCTGCTCCCAGTAGAACACTTTTGTTCATGACTGTTTTGTTCATGATTGAATCTCAAATACCTAGAACAGAGCCTGGTATTTAGTTGACAAACAGTATGTTTTTTAAATAAGTAGATGAACATATGAATTAGTAAATGGATGTTCTGATTCAGAGATTCTAAACTTTGACTGCATGTTAAAAAACACAAAATTAAAAAAAATAGGTAATCATTGACTACAAACTTTCTGATAAGGTAGAAAGTTAGGATGGGCTTCTGTAATATTTCAGAAGCGCCACAGGTAACTCTCATCCATGGTCAAGAACTTTCTACCCCATATCTGTTCCCTGTCTATCTAGATTTGCAGCCTGGCATAAAGCATTTAAATTTTGTTGACAACCTCATTTTCTTCTTCTCTGAGAAGTTAGGTAGTTTCTAAGGATCCTTTATGTCTTTCTTTCATTCAGTTTTGCCTACTTAAAGAAACCTTCTGATTTTCTGACACTTAAGGTTTTAGACTTCCCACCAAAAAATTGTTTATAGCAAATAAATCACATGTTGCTGAGAAGATCTAAAGATTCACAAATGCCATCTTATCTGCATATTCTTTTTCTAAGCTTTCTCCTATTGTGTGTGTGGTATTAAACACATCTTTCCATGCTACATGTGATACCTAAACCACAGTTGCTAAGGAAAGATGTACATTGTTCCATCTGTATGCATTTTGTGTTATATATAGAGAGCTTTTAAAAAGAATATATATTTACCTGGGAAAAGAATGATAACCAGCTTCTAGTATCTGAAGGTTTTAATAATGTGTTATCCATTTTCATATCTAAGGGCAAAGAAATTTATAACCATCTCTTGGTAAATATGAAGGAATATTGTCATTTATCCATGAGTGATTTCGCTCCAGTTTGATAAAGGTGTACTAGCTTCTAGTTGCTACGTTAAATTTAATTGTTCTCTGAAACTCTTGAATCCCTTGGCATCAGCAGTGAATTTCTCCATTAGCCCTTGAATAGCAAGTCAGTGTTAACTACCCTTGTTTTTAAGGGATCTATGGACCATCTCAACTTAATATTATTTCCCCAAAGCACTTATCAAAGCCTCAATGTATTGAGAATATTTTATATTGATCTTTTTGAGTTCAATTCAGAATTGGGATGTGACTAAAGTCTCAGCCTACTAAATGAGGCTAATATGAGTTGTAGGAAAGTTTTTAAATGACTGAAAAGAGCTAGTAATTGATACAATAAAAGCACAATTTTGAGAAAAGGATGTGGAAAGCCAGGAAAATAAATGCATTGCCATCATATAAGAATGTGATATCTGATCCTTGACTAAACAAGTTGTAACATGTCCAAATAAATTCACTGTATGAAATTTTGTTGATTGTATTATTGAAAAGTTCAATTATTTCTAATTTTATATTATATATTTACTTGGTTAGGTTTGAGTTATTCTTTTGCTTATAGAAGCCAAAATAGAATTTAGTCATTGTAAATTGCCCTACCAAATTACCAGTAATATCTTACTCAGTTGACATTTTTATTTTTCTACAAATTTGGCATTACACTTTGTGTGACCTCCTGTATATTTGTGAGTGAGTGTGTGACTGTACACATTGATTTAATTTCTCTTTCCTTTCAGATTTACTCTTTCTTCTTGAGTTATTTGAAAGACAGGTTCATTATGCTCCCAAAATACCTCTGCCTTCTTATCCTCTGTGCTAAGTCATGCATTAACTCTTTCTTGGCTAACATATAAATTGCTAGCAAGAGTCATCTTTCTAAAACCACCACTAATTGTGTTGTTCTCTCAATCATAAACCTTCATTTTCTATCTAAGTGACTAACAAATAAAATATAGATTTCTATGTCAGTTATTCAGGCTACTTCACAATAGAACACTATGATAGTTTGAGATTATTTATGAACTCCAAAAAGGGAGGTTATGTTTATAAACTAATCTTTTACTCTGGGTTTGATACCTTTGAATACATTAGATTCAGCTGACATGTCTTGATTAAATCGCCTGCTAAGATTAGGGAATTGATTTAACCACATCAGTAAGGCATGACTTGGGTTGATTTCCCACCCCCTTGGTGGGCTGATACAAAAGGACACTCACTCAAGAAGAGGAGAGAATTTGGTCATTTCAGTTTTGCCATGCAACAGAAAGGAGAAGGCTGAAACAGGTAAAACCCTAGGAAGAGAGAAGAGCCATTCACCTGATAGTTCATAGCCAAAGAGAACAGAGCAGCTGAGCAGCTGATAAGGTCCAAGGGACCAATCAGAGATAGAGCCAAAGAGAACAGAGCAGCTGAGCAGCTGAGAAGACCCAAGAGACTAGGCAGAGATCGTCTCTGCTTCAACTTGTGGCAACAAACTTTGGTGAGAAAGCAGCCCTAATTTGGACTCTTTAGGGCCTTGTAACTGTAGGTCTTTATACCCAATAAATACCCTTTATAAAAGCCAGCAGATTTCTGGTACTTTGCATCAGTGGACTATTATCGAATTTGGTACCAGGAGTGGGGTGGTGCTTTAGCAATTACCAAAAATGCTGGAACAGTTTTAAAAATGAGTAAGGAGTATTTTTTGGAGGAACTGTGAGATGCTTAATGGAAAGGCCTAGATTGCTTTGAAGAGTAGTAATATGGTAGTAATATGGAGCCTAAAGTTATTTCTGAGAAGGCCTTAGAAGGAAATGATGAAAATATTATTGGAAACTTGTGGAAAGGTGCTCCATGTTTTAAAGTCACAGAGAACTTAGCAAGATTGACTCCTGATGTTTTATGGAAGGCAAAATTTGAAAATGATGAGCCTGGACAGTTAGCTGAAGAGCTTTCCAGAGCAAATTCGTTGAATGCAGCATGGCTTCTCCTTGCAGTTTACTAGCAAAATGCTAGATGAAAGAAATAAGCTGAGAACTGAATTGTTCTGCACAAAGAAGGCAGAAACTGATTCTGAAAATTCCAAGCCTCTGGAAATCAACCCCCCCCAGATGATAGTGCCCCATTTGAGGAATTAACTAAACTTGAACTTGTAAGTCAGGATTGAAAATGCAGTTATCCAAAAAGGACTTGTGGCAGGTCTTACTGTCTGATGGCTTGGACCTCTGCTTCCTAAATGACAAACCAACAAGTTTTTTGAGAGAGCTTTATCAACAAAACTACTGTCAGTCTGGATTAAAAGGGAAATGGAGGGAAGAGATGGAAGGGAAATGCCTTTAAGAGGAAAATCATAGAAGCTGAGGTCTAGAATTAAGACAGCTCCTTGGGCCAAGAGAGGGACCCCACCCATATGTACAGAGAGGGTGAGTTTGCCCCAGCATTTGAAGAGGGTGATGTTCCAGCGTGCTGTTAAGGGAGAGTTTTGCCACCTCAGGCTTTAGAGAGGTTGGGTCACATTCCCAAAGGGTTGGGGAGAGTGAGGTAGCCATCCCTGTGCTCTGAGAAGGGTGGTCTGTTCCCCATGAGTTGGGGAGAGTGAGGTTGACACTCAAGTGTTCTGAGATAGCTGAGCCTGTTCCTCTTAGGTGTGGGAGACTGAAGTCAACACCACATTGCTTTGAGAAGGGTAAGCCTGTTCCTCATAGATTAGGGAAGGCCAGGTCACCACCTCACTGTTTTGAGGAGATTAGTCCTCTGTGCCAGAGATTAGGGAAAATGTAGCCGCTACCTCACTGTCCTAAGGAGGTTGAGACTCTAGCCCCAGAGATTGGGTAAAATGTGGCCATCACACCAGTGTTCTTGGAGGGTGAGGTCTGAAGCTCAGTTACCACCCAGGTGCTTGATGAAGGTGAAACAAAATAAAATGGCTATTGGGCAGCCTATGGAAAGGGTCAACCCCTCATGAGGCCCTGAGAAGAAACCATCATCTTAAGAATGACTCTCAGACTTTGAAATCTAATGGAGTATGTGCTGCAGGTTTACATAACTTTTGAGGACCTGTTTTCCTTGTGGTAAAGCAAAAGGTCATCTTGTGTCTGTCTCTCTATATACTGGAAGCAGATAATTTGTTTTATAGTTTTCACAGGTCTACAGCCAGAGGGGACTTTGCACCAAGAGAAACTGATCCATTATGATGTGATTTTTGAACTTAGCATTGCTACTCAAATGACTTAAAGGGTTTTTTTTTTTATTTTAATATTGTAATATCTTTTTGGGATTAAGAGGTTGGAGTGTGGCTGTTCAAGATTATTTATGAATCCCGAAAAGGGAAGGGTTCTGTTTGTAAACTGGTCTGTTCTTTGGATATAATGCCCTTCGATTATATTAGATTTGGTGAGGGACCTCTGATTAAGTTTACTTGATAAAATCAGTTTAGGACTTCAGATTGGACTGTATCAGTAGGGTGTAGCTTAGGTTGAATCCTCTCCCCCTTTGGCCTATATATATATATATATATTTTTTTCTTTTTTAAAGATTTATTTATTTATTTCTCTCCCCTTCCCCCCCCCCCCCCCCCCCCAGTTGTCTGTTCTCTGTGTCTGTTTGCTGCGTGTTTTTCTTTGTCCGGCGACATTCCTGGACAGGCTGAACTTTCTTTTGTGCTGGGCGGCTCTCCTTACGGGGCACACTCCTTGCGCATGGGACTCCCCTATGTGGGGACACCCCTGCGTGGCACGGCACTCCTTGTGCACATCAGTACTGCATGTGGGCCAGCTCCACACGGGTCAAGGAGGCCCGGGGTTTGAACCGCGGACCTCCCATGTGGTAGACAGATGCCCTAACCACTGGGCCAAGTCCGCTTCCCGCCTTTGGCCTATATAGATGGACACTCACAGAAGAAGATAGACAAGAAGAGAGAAAAATCTCTGTCACTTTGATTCTGGGGCCCCAGGGAGAGGTGAGCTTTTCACCTGATAGTTTGCAACTGAAGAGAACAGAACAGCTGAGCACCTGAGAAGGCCCAGAAAGAAACGAGCCCTATGCTAGAGACTGATATAGGAAGCCCTGAGAGACCAGGCAGAGATTGTCCACCATCTTGCTTCAACATGTGGCAACTGACTTTGGTGAGAAAGCAGCCTTGATTTGGACTATTTAGTGTCTTGTAACTGTAAGCTTTTACCCCAAGTAAATACCCTTTATAACAGCCAGCAGATTTCTGGTACTTTGCATCAGCGCCCCTTTGGCTGACTAATACAGTCACCATCTTAACTTTCAAATAATTTATTCATATATCATTTCCAGTGTTCCTGTACTCTTGCAAAAGTGAAACTATTGATATTAAGTTATTTCAATATTTCCTGTTCCTGGAATTTTGTTTCCTTCATTTCTTCAATGTAAATCTTAAGTGACCTGGGGTTGCATTGAAGAGTCTTCCTTACCTTCACAGAAATAATAAATTCCTTTTTCATATGCTGAAAATTATTCGTACCTTTCCTTTGGTTTTTAACTATTTGCCTTTTAGTATATTGCTCTTTTAAGCTGTAAACTTCTTGAAAGTTGGGGTACATGTCACATTCCAAAGGGCCTGACCCAGTATTTACAGGTGAGACACATTATTTCACAGTACATGTTTAGAAAGAATAATATCAGAGAAAATTGCATGAGACACAGGACTCACTGGACCCCAAAATCTTAATTTAAAATGTTGTATTTGTAGAAACAAACAGACTAATTAGAAAATAGGCAAAGGACATGAAGAGACACTTCACCTGAAAGGATGTGTGGATGACAAACAAACACATGAATAGATATCTTGTATCTTGATTGTGGTAGTGGTTGTACTTATCTACACATGTGATAAAATGACATAGAAATATCCACACACATCGTGCCAATGGCAGTTTCCTAGTTTTGATAGTGTACTAGAATTATGTAAGATATAACCATGAGAGGGACTGAGTAAAGGACACACAAGACCTCTCTGCTGTTTTTACAACTTCCCATAAACCTACCTTTATTCTGAAATGAAAAACAGATAAAATGTGTTGGCATCAGCTTACATGTATTGCATTACAGGCATCTTCTGGAACACAATTGAAAGTACCATAAAATTTACATGAGGTTTGTCTTTTTTTCTGTTGACTCTTTATGTGGAAAAAGAGATGTAGATGTCACGGAAGATTCACATACATTAACTATTTAATGTTAATTCCTAATTTAACTGTTGCCTTTTAATGATTTTGTTAAATCCGGAATTGGCAAATTTTAAATATAATAAAAAATGATAACGATTATCCTTTAAACAAGTAGTAGCTACTTTAGACAAGTTCTTAAGTCAAAACTATCAAGTACTGTTCCATTTCAAGAACTGTATAGCAGAATCTATGTGTAGTAGGGTTCTGCAGAACCTAGAAAGAAATTTAGTTTAGAAAAGTAAGAAATCTGCTGATTAGAGTTGCTCATAGCTGCGTGTCCCTATAGCTATCCAGCCTGCTGCCCATATGTCATCAAACTGGGCACTAGTCCCCATTAGCACGCAAGTGTCTCCATGCCTTTGTGTGTTGTTTCGCTCTGAGTCATGGAGCCTACATGATGATACGATGACCTATGATATTGTGATGAAAGGTCAAAACATGTTTCAGAGTCAGCTTCACCAATACCTTCGTCCTTTCCTGTGCCCATGTAATAAGGACCTAACATGCTGAGGATGGTTCTCAGTGGGGTACCTTCTCTCTTTGTCTTTTGATCCCTTATTTATGAGCATGTACCATCTAGTTCTACCTGTTAACTGCCCTTTTGCTCTTGTACTAGAGATATCTTCCTCTTTGTTCCCAAACAAGTATGATGGGTTGGCTATTTAAGCCACATGAGTCTAGGTTTAGAAGGTATTTTGGAAGGTTTCTGGTGTACATATTTCTCTATACTCTAGATATCAGAGTTGTTATTATCTCTCCAATGTGTTTCATCACGCATTTCTGAGTTACTAGATGCAGGTCAGGTTTTACTTAGAAGTCTTAATGTATATTTTGTATGTAACAGTTTTACTGAGATATAATTCACATAACATTCAATTCACATATATAAAAGTATAATGCAGTGGTTTTTATTCTATTTACCACCCTCACCACAATTATTTTAGAACATTTTCATCACTCTGAAAAGACACCCTGTACCCATTCACAGTCATTCCCTGTCTCCTCCACTTCTCCACCCTTCTCAGTATTAGGCAAACAGTAATCTACTTAATTTTTCTATGGATTTACCTACTCTGGACACTTCCCCAAAATAAAATCATAGAATATGGGGTTTGGGGACTGGCTTCATTCCCTTAGCATAATGTTTTGAAGGTTAAGCCTTATTTGGCATGAGTTAGTACTTTATTTGTTTTTATTGATGAATAGTATTCCATTTTATGAATATACCACATTTTGTTTATATGTTCATTATTTTTTGGACAGGTGGTTTTTTCTTTGGGGCCATTATTAATAATGCTGCTGTGTGGGCATATACTTCCATTTCTCATGGTATATAGCTAGGCATGAACTTGCTGGTAACTGTAGTTTTAAGATTTTGAGGAAATGGCAGAATGTTTTCCAATGTGGCTGCAACATTTCAAATTGCTACTAGCAGTGTATTAGAATTCCAATTTCTTCCCTTCCCTACCAATATTTATTCCTGTCTTTCCTTTTGGTTATAATCGTACTAGAGGGTATGAAGTTATGAGAAGTCTTAATATTTTAAAAATATTTTTTGTGGAATAAAAAGGACATAAAACTTGGAGGAATGAAAATTCTAAGTATAAAATAAAACTTAACCATTACTAACAAAAAACTAATAAGTACTGTAACGTTTTAGGCTATAAGTCTCTAGACTTTCTCTATTTATGAGTGTGTATGTTTTTATTTTTTCCATTAGATGGATCATGTTGTATTGCTAGCTGTTCCTTGCTTTGTCACGTAACACATGGTGAGATTTACTATGCCATTTAATATTCTCCTAATACATAAATTTATTGACTCCTAATTATTCCTTCTTGATGTTCATACTAATATTATTTAATAAGTGTTGAGCACTTAGGTGGTTCTATATATCTCATTATGGTAGCCAATTTTGCAATGCATTTCTCTGATAAATATTTGTTAGTATAATGATTATTACTCTTAAAATCAATTCAGGCCATTAAACTATAGAGTCAACATTTATGTGCTTTTAAAGCTTCATGCATACTGTCAGAATACTCTATAAAGTTTGTGCCAATGTAAACACATATTTAATTTTAGAGACATATATGTCCTTCTTCAAGTGTGAGGCATTATATATCTGTTTCCAGATCTTTCCTTATTTTAGGTCAATTTCACTTGAACTCATCAAATGGAACATCATTACAAAAAATATTGTCTCAGCATCAATTGCATTTTAAAATTTTCTTTTAAAAGTAAACTAATTATCATTTTCTATTTGTGAGGATATTTATATGTTATATTACTATAATCATTTTTAGGAAAGATCCTCTTTTTCTGTAACCACATTTCTCTATAGAGAATGGATCTATAAGCTTCTGTTGCCAGATTGGAAAAAATAAACAGCTAATTGTGGAAGAACTCATAATTTAGGAATAGCTAAATCACATGTGAAATGATTGGTGACTTCTAAATTAATATTCTTAATAAAAACTTCCAGACAAGGAAGGCAGTATGCTGTTGTGCTGTTGACCTTATGGAACTTAGTCTTTCTTGGAGTTATTATTCTCTATCAATTTTTCTTTTTGAAGTTTAATAACATCTAAATTAATCATTTGTGCAATTTCCATTTTGAATATTATGACCTTAAAATGTAAAGAAATTCCATATAGCAAAGTTTCAAGAAGATTTATCTACTAAAAACTCAGTTATAAAATAGCTTTATGATTGTTTTGACATATGCAACTCTAGTTCAGCATTTTAACAGGTTTGCAGAATGTTCACCTTGAAGCTGAGGAGCCTGTTAAATTTAATAGCTAAAGTTTTGTTATTTAAAAAAAAGATATATATGCAGACATATATATCTATTGAAGTATGTAGCAGTTTTGGAAAATTAAGATTTATTAAAATTAGCCTTTATTCTTCCCAGTTAAGTCCATATTTTTATGTTCCTACCTTTTCGCTTAAGACATCTTTACACAAATATGTATGTCTTGGTAAATTATATTGCTCTTTGCAAATTTATAAATTCATGGATGTTATATATAAAATTTCACAGACCCTCTTGTTCCTAAAATTGATAATATCACTGTGCAGTAATCAGGTTTTGTGTTTAATTTTGCTTTATGAAAACAGTGATGAGTTCCCATTTAAAATATATGAAGAATTATTTCAAAAACTTCAAGAGCAATATCTCCATGATTGACAGCTGAATTCTAATAATAAGTGATTATTTATTTTGTTTGGATTGCCTTGTTATGACTTTTAAATATGTATACAAACTTTCGTTTCCAATATTTTTTTCTTGTAATTAGATTGCATTCTAAAATAAGTTTTTGCTGGTAGGTATCTATATAAGGTAACAATTAAATGCTTTTGTGACCAACTTAAGTTATTCAAATGTTATGCCATTTTGTTAAGAGACTTTTGATCTCTGTGACTCTTTTCAGCTTTCTGTATTTGAAAATCATTCTATATTTGTAGAAAACATTCAACAGTGTGGAGTCCTACATTTTTATTCTTAAAAAATGTTTTATAATTCCATCATTATTGACAGGTCTTGCTTGTTTTTCTTTGATGGCCATACATTTATTGGAATGGTAGTTTCAATCACTTTATATTAGACATTAAATGGCATGATCAGTGTTACTGATTAAAATTTAACTCTATACTTTATGAATTTTAAAACAGATGTTTAAAAGACCTAATCAAGGATATTTTTCCACTTCCATTAACACCACTGGTAACCTATTTCTCTGTTATGTTGTCAGCCTTACAAAAAAAGATTTAGAATATGTGTTTAAACCCTTTGCCTTAACCAAGAGGACAGAACAGAGAGTCCAGGCATTCCCATTCATATATGGAAACTTGATTTTGACACTTATTACCGATGACCAGGAATAAAAATAAATGTTAGTGGGACAATTGATTATTTATATGGAGAAAATAGGAGATTGTATCTTAGATAGTTGGTTTAGTGCCTTTATTTTGGCACAGACCATTTAGATTCTGAATTCTTTCTGGCTCCTATTAGCTGGAATACTCAGAATAATGAACCATCCAATATAGTTGAAATATTAATAGTTGAAATAGGAATGGCTTTTGAATCAGACAATCCTGATTCTTACGAAAACTATTTCATACAGATGTTTGCCCTTTTGCAAATTAAATAGCCTCTCTCGCCTCTTATCTGCGGTTGATTTTGTGACACTCTCATAGCTGGTCTCTTCTCATTTCTATATTCTCCCATTTCCAACCCTCTCCTAAATCTGTTTGCTGACTTTCCTGTCCCAAATAATCGCCTAGGCAGTTTGTTAAACCCCTCACTTCATACCTGTTAAGCTAGAATGTCTGTGCCGGGTCCCAGGTATCAGTGTTTTTTGAAGCTTGGCAGGTGATGCCTGTGGACCAGCCAATTTGAGAACCACTTCTCTAGCGCATTACCTCTTGACCAGGCTCTGTATGTTGACCACTCACTTTTTGTGACATAGTCATTTTATTAAATTCAGTCAATTGCCTGACTTTGGATGCCTGATCTGTTTCCAGAATCCGTGTTTTATCTCTTCAGTAGGCTTTTCTGTGGTTCTGGACCACTTTTATCTCTCCCTTAAACTTTATCCCCAGTCTTGCCATGCAAAACCCCTCCTCTCTCTGCTCTTTGGAGCCTTTTGCCCTTTTTATGTGACTTATTGTACTGGCCTGGAAGTGAAAGCTTTTTCTTTTTTTCATTTTTCTGGCCTTCAGATTCCACAGCCTAGAGAAGTTCAGGAGATCCATGTGGGTAATTATTGATGTGGATTTGGAATTTGGACATGGAATTATCAACTTGGATATGTAATTCACATTGAACTTTTGATCACATTAATCTATTGATTTTTGTTCCTTAAAATTAATATCATACCTGATACTGAAGTGGAGGAAACATTTCAAAAGTTGTGACAGAAAAACATCATTTCTAAAGAGGCTAAAAAGTATAATGACAGTGTAGGTAGCAGAATAACTAAATTCTACTCATCCCACCACCCTTGACTTTTGATATTAATTATGCTACAAAAATATATCTGTGTGACAGAGCATGAGGGGTGTAGTCAAATGAACGGTTTGATTTCTGAGTTTGCTTCATGTTCACTTCACTTTTTCTGTTAAGTTTAAATCAAGTGAAGTTGATGGATATTCAGTGCAAGGTAATGTTAATTTAAAATTGAGACTTGTCAAAAAAAAAAAGAAATATCTTCTGTAAGGATAATCATAAGTGTCCAGTTATGGAGGAAGTACTTTTCTCTGCACATTATACAGGCTTTTTAATAAAAATTTTATATGATCTTGATATCAGTTTCTTTGATTGTATGTGTGAACAACATCTTCTCCCAGGTTTTTGTTTGTGTCGGTTTTAGTGAGGCTTTTTGATGAAAAGTAAAACCAATTAAATGTAAGAATATTTGTCAATCTTTACCTTTACTGCTTTGCTTTTAATGTATTGTTAAGTCTTTTACAACACTCCGTACACATAGACATTCAAAAAGCCATTTCTGTAAAAAATTTTAAACTTAAAGTCTTTAGGACATGTGAAATTAAGTAAGATACAATTTTCTATTTTCTCCATGTAAGTAATCTGTTTTCCTACTAACATTTAGTTTTATTCTTAGTCACCAGTAATAAGTGTCCAAATGGGAATGCCCGAACTCTCTATTCTGTTCTCTTGGTTGATTTTTCCATCTTGCATTTTTTTCCACAGTATTAATTATTATAACTTAACACCATATTTCTTCAATTCTAAGGTGATACCATTAATATTCACGCACTATTGTTTCATGTATACTACAAAGAAAAAGACTCCCAATGAAATTTGAAACAACATATATTTAAGATACATCTTGATTTCAGAGATGTTAAATTATCAAAATTATATGCATCTTAGAATGGATGACAAACTATAGACACTAATATTAAATAGGGCTAGTCCACCACCTTATTCTTACAGTGATTGTGTCAACAATTATTTATCATGGTCCAAACTTATTCATATTTTTAGTGAAACGGTATTGACTCTATAGATCAATACTGAGACAATTGACACTCTATTCCTGAATTAAGAAATTTTTCTCCTTTTACTTAGTTTAATTCATGTTTCTTTAATGTTTTTCAATAAAGGACTGAATTTCTCCCTTTATGGTCTTACAAATCTTTTTGTGGATATATTCCTAGGTCCCTGGGAACTTTTGGAAGATATATTCTTAAAATTTTTTCTGCTTTGTTTCTATTGCAGAAATATGTAAATTATGTTAGGGGCTTGATGGTTTATCCAGCCATATGGCTATACTTTTATGATTTCTAATAATGTCTGTAAATTTCTTTGGTTTTCTTTGTAAAGTATATCATCTGTGAATTATAAAAATGTTGAATTCCGTGCCTTGAAGTTATTTTTTCTTATAGTAGGCAAAAAGACAAGTGTTTAAATAATATATAGTTCAGTGAACTTTCACTGAGAACTCACTCATGTAACTAGCACCCAGATTAAGAAATAGAACCTAACTAGCACTCAGTTAACTCATGTCCCCTTCTTGACCCTATTCCCAAAGGAAATAACTTCCAAATGTTAGATTTGCTTACTTTCAGACAATATAAATAGAATCAGATACCCTGTTAATTGTATTTATTCATGTTTTACTTATGAGTTCTTGTTTTTACATTGTCATTAATGCTTAGTATTGATTGTATAATATACATCAAAATTTATTCATTCTACCTGTTGACATTTGGGTTCTTTTAAAGTTTGGATCATTATATATTGTGCTACTTTAACATTCTTAGACATGCCTTTTGATAAACATATGTGTGAAATTCTGTTGGGTGGAAACCTCAGAGTGATATTGATATTTCATGGGTATATATATCTTCAGATTTTGTATATATTCCTTACCAGTTTTACAAAATAGTTGAAATAATATGAATTACCAGCAACAATATATGAGAATTGTATTTGCTCCATATCTTCATAAAACCTGGAAATTTTCATCTCTTTTCATTTGGCCATTCTTTTTTATGTGTAATTCTGACCTGTTGCAGATTTAATCTGCATTTTTTATAGTCAATAAAATTGAGCATCTTTTCATTTTTTATTGGTCAAATAGTGTTTTTTTTTTTTTTCTTCAAATGTCTATTTGAATCTTTGCCAGTTTTCTTTTTGGTTTGTCTTACTGTGACTGATTTTAGGCATTCTTTTATATTCTGTCTATGAATGTGAAATAAATGTGAGGTAAATATCTTACTCTTTGTGTTCCTTTTTAATACCTCCCAATTTTATCTTTTGTTGAGCAAAAATTCTTAGTTTTATTGTAGACCAATTTATCCATTTTTAATTTATGGGTCATACTTGTTTGTGTTCTTTTCAAGAAATCTTGGTCTGGTCCAAGATTTTGAAGATAATTTCATTTGTTTTCTTTTAAACATTTAATTAATTTAACTTCGTATTTTAAACTAAAGTGCACCCCAGATCAATTTTTGTATGATTCTACAATAGGATTCTAGGTTTCTTTTTTTGTTTATTGAAAAATTATTCTTTTCCAAACTTCACTGCAGTGCCACGTTTACCACAAATGAGTTGATCCTATATATGTAGACCACTTTCTAGGCTCTGTATTCTGTCTGCTCCATTGGTTTATTTTCCTTGAGCAAATACCCCATTGGTTTAACTGCTAATAGGTCTTGATATCTGGTAGTGTATCTCTTAATCTTTGTTTTTCTTCTTCACTATTGCCTTGCCTGTGCTTGGCCCTTTGCATTTTCATTTAAAACCACTGTGTCAATTTTAAAAACCTGCCGGGATTATGATTTGCTTTGTTTTATAGTTGCAAATTAATTCTGAGAGAAGTGATATTTTGCTATTAATTGATCCAATTCATGGACATGATATTTCTTATAATTTATTTAGGTCTTCTTACATTTCTCTCCATGATGTTTCAGTGCAGAGGACTTGAACACCTTTTACTGGATTGATTTCTAAGTATTGATGATTTTTTTGAAGCTTCTGTCAATAGGATCCTTTTTTTTAGTTATTGTTTGTTGCCATATGCTTTTAAAATACTGACCTCATTACTATTGCCTGTTAATTTTATTAATTTCAAAGATCAATTGCTTTTCTATTTTCATACTATATCTTTTGAAGATGTTTTTGGATTTTTTCCATGTCAATAATATCATCTGTGAAAAATACTTTCTTTCGATCTTTATTACTTACTTTATTTTATTTTATTTTACTTTACTTTAGATTTACTTTATTTTATTTATTGTCTTATTATAGTCTGGGAACTGTGCTCAGTGTTACGCAGAACAATTAGATGTAGGTATTCTTTACTCAGCACCTGCCTAAGGAGGAAAGCTTTCAATAATTCAACATTGAGTATGATGTGTTTAAGTCTTTTGTAGACATTCTGCAGATGACTAAGGAAAGTCTTTTCTATTCTAAGGTCTTATTGTGAATGGATATTGATATTATTGTGGATGGGTTTTTCTGGATCTATCAATGATCATATGTCTTTTCTTCTGATCGTGTGGTAGGGTTGCCAGTCTCTAAAATGACCTCTGTGTATTCACACCCCAGTGTAGCCCCATTACATATTGTACCAGGTTTGGTGTGTGTTATCATAGCACATTGCAGATGTGATGGTATGTCTTTTTGGTGATTAGTTTTAACATCTGCAGCTTCCATCTTCAGTGCAAGCTCTTGTTCTCTTGGGTCATTCTTTTGGGGGGCTGTCATGTTGTGGCAGCCTTTTGTAGGGGTCCCTTGACTTAGAACTGGAACCACCTCCTGATGGAGATGTGAGTGAGGCTGGCAGCAGATGGTGCAGCTCCAGCCAAGTCAGGAGACTGTAGCTCTACCCCACAGTGAGCCTGCAGCCTCCTGAGGACCCGGAGCCAGACACACTCAGCTAAGCCCCATCCAGGATTCCTGACTTTAAGACATTGTTTGTTGTTTTAACTGCTAATTTTTTGGGGAGGAGTTGGGCACTTTTTTATGTAGCAAAAGATAACTGACCTATGTAGACAATTATGCTGATTTTCAATTATTAAATCATGCATTGCTTGCTCCACTTGCTTACAAAGTATTTTCCTTTTACATTTTTCTGGATTTGATTTGCTAACATTTTCTTTGAGATTTTTTTGTTGATGTTTCAACGGAGTGATTTGTGTGAGTGTCTGTTATTGTCACCTCCTTGTTCAGTTTTAGTACTGGGGTTCTGTTTTATAAATGGTATTCCAGTTTTTCAGTTCTTTGGAAACATTTGTATTATGTTCATATTTAGAATACGATACAAATGTTTAGTGTAGTTTACTGTTGAAGCTTTCCGTTGATGAAGTGTTTTAATAATGAATTCACCGTTTTAAATATAGGAATTTTAATATTGTTATTTCATAATATGCCATTTTAATAAATGGTTGATGCTACAGATTTATCTTTTCCATATGAATTGTAAAGTGGAAGGGTAAAATATTCTATTTGATGTGTTCATATTCTTTTTCCTATCCATAGGATTTATGGTGATGTCCTCCTTTTCTTTTCTGATGATATTTTGGTTTTTCTCACTATGTTTCTCAGTCCTTTCATAAAATTATTGTCTTTGTTGATTTTCTATATCATTGATTTGTTTTCTATTTCATGTATTTCTACCCTTATTATTTATTCCCTTCTATTTTCTTTTTCTAGCTTTGCTATATAGAAACTTATATCAGGGTTCTATAAACCTTTTTCTAGAACTCCAGATAGTAATATTTTAGGCTGGCTGGCTATATGGTTCTTGGTTATAGCTCTTCATCTCTGTCAGTGGTAACATGTAAGTGCTGCTAAGCAATATGTAAATTAGTAGAAAGTTGGCCCTCTCAGACTGCTTTGCCTTTGCTGGGTTTAATCATTGATTTTTGACCTTAATTTAAAAAAATAAATGCATTTAAATGAAATATTCAGTAAAACACTATTTTAGCTATATCTCACAAGTTTTGATGTTTTGTATATTCTCTGTCATCTCAAAATATATTCCAATTTCCAATGTGATTTTTTCCTCCTTGATCCATAAGTCATTTGGAAGCATTTTGCTTAAATTTTAAATAGAGGTGTTTTTCTGTTTTCTTTTTCAGCTCCTTTTCCATTGCAGTGTATGTGGAAAGGATAAACTGAATTATTTCCTTCCTTTGAAATTGCTGTGGCTTTCTTAGGACCTAAAATTGTGCTCAGTTTTGATAAGTATCCTATGTACACTTAAAAAGAAAAAAACGGGTATTCTGTACTTGTTGAGTACATTTTTCTATCCATGTCATTGAGCTCAAGTTCTTAACGTTTACTTTGCAGAGAAACAATTGCTTGATTTGTTCATGCTTTTTAAATGTAAGTCAATATATATTTTTTTAAATCTGGATTTTCCCATTTTTGTGATCCTGGAAATGAATTAAAAATTTTGTTTTTATCCAACATAAAGCTATCTTTAACAGAAGTGTCAGGTCTACCAAAGTACTGTCAGATAGTAATTGCATTCACATTTATTCTTAAATTGAGTAATTTCAGAAGTATATGTTTTGGTGTTGATCAGTATCAGTCTCTTACCCCCAAGCTAACTTGTTCCTGCCTCATGGGCAGATTTAAGTTTTTGTGGAAAATTATTTTGTTATTTTTATGAGTTTTTTTTTTTTTGCTCCTTTTGTTCATTTTCTACTTTGGAAAGATCAATTATGTGTTTGCTAAGCTGCTATTTTTTTTTTTTTTGTCTGTCATTGTCTCTGTAACTTGTTTTATATCACCTTTTTATGGTTTGTGTGATTTACTTATATCTGTCATGTCCTTGCTTCTTTTTTTCTTTATAATAACTTTGTTTATAGAGAGATGTTTTAGATTGCATAAAGGTTACATTGGAAGTATAGGAGATTCCCATATACCCCAAACTCTCCCCATCCCACATTTTCCCCCATTAGCAACATCTTACATCATTGTGGTACATTTTTACACTTGATGACAAGAAACTGAAACTTTGCTCCTAACCAAGATCTATAGTTTATATTATGGTTTACATTTTACACTGTACAGTTTTATAGAATTTAACAAAATATATAATGGCCTATATCCATCATTGCAAAATCATGCAGAACAATCCCAATGTCCTCAAAATGTCCTAGGTTCCACCTAATTTTTCCTCACCCTCCCCACAGAACCTCTGGTAATCACTATCTTCATATAAATGTTACAAGTTCTTCCATTATAACAACAGTAGTAAGTCTATTTTGGTCCATGATTATATTCCCCCCATTCCTGCAGTTGTATTCTTATCCTCCTGATAGCTCACCTCTTCCTTCCTCTAGCCCCTCCTCAGCAGTTCCATAAATGGCCCAACTCCTCCCCCAGCACCACTCACACTCACACTCCAGCCCTGTCAACCCCACTCCACTGCATCCCCATCTCCACTGCCAAACTGCCCCCATTCACCTAATCATAGATTCTGCCCAGATTTAGTGTCAACTCTCCACTGTCTACTCCCTTTCCATGTTCTGGTAACTTATCTTCCAGACTCTACCTCCATGAGTCTACTTAGTTCATAAAAGTGAGATCATATAGTATTTTTCCTTTAGTGATTGGCTTATTTCACTCAACGTAAGGTCTTTAAGGTTCATCCATGTTGTCATATATGTCAATTCCTGAGTATTATATAACTCCATCTATCTATCTGTCTATCTATCTATCTATCTATCTATCTATCTATCTATCTATCTATCCATTCATCCACACACACCACATTTTATCCATTCATCTTTTGATGGACACTTGGGTTGCTTGCAGCTTTTGTCAATCATGTTTAATACCACAGTGAACATTGGCATGCATATATCTGTTCATGTCCCTGCTTTCAGTTCTTCTGGGTATATTACTAGTAGGGGGATGGCTGGATTATATGGCACATCTATGCTTAGCTTCCTGAGGAACCAACAAAGTATCCTCCACAGCAGCTGCAGTATTATACATTCCCTTCAGCAGTGGAAGAGTATTCCTATTCCTCCACATTTTCTTCAACACTTACAGTTTTCTGTTTTGTTTTTTTTTAAATAGCATTCGGTCTAGTAGATGTAAGATGGTATCTCATTGTAGTTTTGATTTGCATTTCCTTAATACCTAGTAATTCTGAGCATCTTTTCATATGCTTTTTAGCCATTTGTATTTCCTTTTTATAAGAGTGTCTATCAAATCTCTTGTCAATTTTTAAAATGGGTTGTCTTTTTATTATTGAGGTGTAAGATTTCTTTATATATGCTGGCTGTTAAACCCTTATCAGATAAGTGTTTACCAAATATTTTCTCCCATTGAGTAGGCTGCCTTTTTACTTTCATGATAAACTCCTTTGAAGCACAAAAGTTTTTGATTTTCAAGAAGTCCCATTTATTTATTTTATCTTTCATTGCTGACACTTTGGGTATAAAATTTATGAAACCATTTCCTACTACAAGATCCTTTAGATGTTTCCCTACATTATTTTCTAAGAACTTTATGGTCTTGGCTCTTGTATTTAAATCTTTGATCCATCTTGAGTTAATTTTTATATATGGCGTGAGATGAGGATTATCTTTTTGATATGGATATCCAAGTCTCCCAGCACCATTTGTTGAAACTGCTGCAGTTGAGTGAGTTTGGTTGCCTTGTCGAATATCAGTTGACCATATATGCACGAATCTACATCTGAATTCTGAGTTCGGTTCCACTGATCAATATTATAACCTTGTGCCAATGTCGAGCAGTTTTGATCACTGTAGCTTTGTAGTATGCTTTAAAGTCAGACAGCATGATTCCTCCAATTTCATTTATCCTTTTCAAGATGTTTTTGGCTATTTGGGAGCTAAATTTTTTTTCCCTTTGTCTTGTGATTAAAAATTTTAATTATTTGATCACTGTTTATTTTTCTTTTATTTTATACCATATTTCTAAATATCATAAGTTAGGTGCTATTTTCCTTATAATGATAACTATTCCTGATATTGCTAAGGACCTTATGAGAAGAGGAAAGAAAGGGTTGAGGTGGAGACATATTTAAGGTTCAGTGCCAGTGTGTATATCAAAACTTCTATTAAAAAATGGTCATTTCCTTTGTTTTCTCTAAAAAAAAAATTGTCTTTACTTTGTTTGGGGCAAGTTTTGAATCTAAATGTCCTGGAAGTAAAGTCTATCTGATTTATAATAAAGGAATTTCTATTTTCTTTCTCTTTTTTACTGAGATTCATGTTTTACAGTTACCCCTGCTAAAAGGCTACACTGAAATATTTAGTACCTACTATTCCCCTCTTCTTTACCAAAACCCTTGAAATATATCCTTTAAAGAGATTTAACCTACATTTTATTTGACTCACCTACATTCTCCAGAGCTCATTTTTCTAACCAAAATATCATTAGATTACCTCTCAGGAATGTGATATTTAGTTCTTCATGTCTGATGTCAGAATTTTTCTTCATTTTTAGTCAATGTCACATGATTTTGAAATTACATGTCTAGGTTATGATCTGAAGGTGGTTCCCTTTCTTTAATTGAAGAAGGGGCATTCCTTTTTCTATAGTTTATTGCTGATGCTGGTAGTTCTGAAAGTTCTGAGAGGAATAGAATAAAATTATTTTACTAAATCTTCTTTAATAAAGTCCTCCCATCAATTTTGGAGAATATTTAATGGACTTTCATGCCTCTTTTTTCCTATTGTACATGTCTTAAGTATTTCCCCATTGTCACTAGTTATTTCCAATAAAGGATTTATTTAGGACAATTAGAAGCATCCAATTTAAAAATTAACCCTAAAGAAGACTTCTTTGAGAAAACTTGCCTGATTGGGAAAAAAAAAATCCTATCCATATGTATACATAAAGAGCAAATAGTTTGTAAGTTATCAAAATTATTAGTAGCAAATTGCATGTAATGTTCTCATATCTGCTGTGACTCTTTTAATAATGTTGAAATCTAGTGATTTAAAGATGGATTGTAATACCAGTCCCCTAAGTCCATTTATTTGATACCCACTGCACTATTGCTCATGGCATTCCATCATCCATTGTGACTTCCTCACATATGGGGTCCTTATGACTCTCAAAAGTTGTTACTGTACTTTTTTTATGATGACCACAAAATAGAATTTTACCATGAAGGATGCAGGAAAATGTGGCTGTTAATTGGTTTGCTGGTTAATTATTTAATATTTGAATCACGTAAATGTAGAAAACAATGCATACCCCAATGATTTCTTCTGCTGAACTCTTTAGACCATGATCGCTTCCTTTTTAGAATGCAACCTCATTCACCTTTGACCCTATCTCTGCCTTCCTCACTTAGCTTCAGTGGGGAAGATAGACAAGGGGCTGTAGGCAGAGCAAAAAGGTTGGTCCCATTCATGCAAGGAAGGGCCACCCTTTCACTGTCTGGAAGTAAGGCAAACCTGTGAGGGTGTGTAGGCATTACATCAGTGGGAGAAAACAGGATATTTACCTGAAGAACCCATTGGCCAAAAAGTCCCAAAAGTCTTGGAAAGAGATGGATGCACCTACTCCTGGTAGACTAACATGGGAGCAGAGCCTGAAGCCAGAGTAGGAAAATGCTCTGGGTGCCAGCAGCTGAGGGTACGTGTGGTAAAGAACATCTACTGCCACCCCGTCACCCTTGGCTAATGTCCATGGAGGTGGCATCATCATCAAAATGTAGAGGGTAAAATGCTGAGGCATGGTCCCACACATGGTGGATCACTAGTACTTGAGAGCCCTGAATTCATCCTCTGCCAGTTATCAGTGAGAGGTGCCCAAATGCAGTGGGACCAAAGGCTCCTAATGACCCTGTTTCAGGGACCCCTTGAAAGAAATTCCATACCAGACAGATGAAAGGCGCTTGACAGACTGCCCTCTTGGAAATGGGCCCAGCAGCGAGGTCACAGACTACCCCACAGACATAGCTCTAGATTTCCTTGGGGACATCTGGACAGCGCTGCAGAGAGTCAAAAGTCAGAGAGTGAAGGGGATAAACATGGACACGGTCCGGGCTTGCGGTGCCCCTCCTGGAAGGCGTTAGACTTAATTGGTCAAAAGCATCAAAGAGGGACTCAGCAACTCATTTCTGGAAAGTACTTAAAAGAGTACATGGAGTCCTTGAGGTTGTGGCGCTTGGGGCCCGGTTTCCAGACATTAGCGTGGTACTGTCCAGGCTACTTCAGTTGGAGATGGTATTAATTTTGTGACTGAAACAATAAAGGTCATCTTTAATATTTTAGGATTAGACACTAAAATAAGTGAAAACCTAGTGAAGAAATAAATCATTATAAGAAAAAAATATATGTATCTATACATATGTCTGATATATTTTTAATTTATTGGGATGAATTTCTGGGCTTTCTACTTTTTTGCTTTAGAATCTTAAAGGGAAAATTGAAATATGATTTTAGTACATGTTTGTAAATTTTGTCTCCAGGTATTTGGATGAGCACAGCCA
Organism: Dasypus novemcinctus; assembly: GCF_030445035.2. Lineage (NCBI taxonomy): Eukaryota > Metazoa > Chordata > Mammalia > Cingulata > Dasypodidae > Dasypus > Dasypus novemcinctus. The sequence continues at coordinate 44,971,946 of NC_080697.1, read as the reverse complement.
GATTTCTTTATAATATTTTCTACTAATGTGTAATTTTAAAGAACAAGATTTTCCAGAAGATAATGAAAGGGTTCATGAGAGAAGGTCTGTCTTCCCATCTAGAAAAGGGACTTGGTCTCTTTTATATCCTTTGTATCCACAGTGTCTAGTACAGTCTAGGCGTAGAGTAGGCACTCAGGAAAAAAAAAAACTGGTAAGATGAATAACCTGGAAGTTTTTTCCATGTTTTTGTTTGACGTTTACCCTATTTTCATTTTATAGAATATTAGTTTTAGTGAGATTTTCCTGATACGTTAGTTTTATTTTTGTTAGATTTTAACTTCAATATATTTTAATTCTTATGACTCTTTCAACTATTATACTTACTTAAGCTTCTTTCCATTTAATGAGAAAAGGACTCATTGAGCAGAAAATTAAAGACCTGCTACCCTTGGCTATTTGTAGTTTCATCAGTGGCGTCTTACAAAAGAGGAACATGATCCTTGATGGTGGTGAAGTTTCTGTCAGAAGTAATCATGCTGTTTTTGTAGAGAATCTCTTAACAATTTTGCTTTGGTATCAAAGTTGTTTTTTCCTTCATTCAAGTACCATAAAAAAACCATCTAGTTGTATAGCTTATTAATGGCAACTGTTGATGTTATTATACAAGCCTGTAGCTTTTAACTTAAAATCAGATTAGCTGAGCTTCACGTTCACCAGAGTATTCATCTAAGGTTGTTATTAGGCTATTGTCTGCAAATAAATAAAGCAGCAAATAAATGTAACACAGCTGCATTGTTTCTCAAGTAAGAGAGGATAATGGCTGCAATCAGTGTTTGATGCTCATTTATTTAATTTATTTATGTTTTCATTTGAATTCTTTCTTCTTGGTTCACTCTGTTGGTGGGCTGGCTCCATTTCTTTTATTTTTCTTAATTGTTGTCAAGTATAGTGACAATAAAGGAAACAAATCTTTCCATGGTGACTTAAAGCTATTTTGCTTAGTGAATTTCATCGCGTAGCATTTTAATTTTCCTCTTGGTGTAAATTTATTAATTAAAATTAAGGAAAGTGCCTTACCAGTAAATGGATGGCACAGTTTTATGGTGTTTAGAAGAAATACATAAAAAAGACAGAATAAAAGAAAGAGTTTTGAAAAGGCTTATCATTTCAATACTAACTTTAAGAAACATAGTTAAGACTATTTTAGTACCAGACATGGAAGAATGTGTGTGGGAGGTTTTATGCAAATAGAAGACGTATTTCCCTTCACATTTCATTGGTTACAAGTCACTTGGCAACATTTAGCCATAAGAGGGAGTATGGGAAATTTAGTCAAACTGTGAGCCTACAAAAAATAGAAACAGTTTTTGTGAAGAGCTAGCTAGTTTCTGCCCTCATGACTTACATGGGTACCTGAATTCTGTCAACCACCTGTTTTCTTTGGGATGTGTAGATGTAAACTCTTCAACCAAAAAAGCATCTTATACAGTGGCAGCCCTCTGCTGTAACTAGATTACTATATAATTTATCATCTAAACCTTTAAGAGTCAAAAGGAATACTATTAATAATTACAAAAGGCATAAATTAGGACTGTCCCTGGCAATTTAGGAGGTTGTAGCATTCTAGATAGTCAAACATCTTGTTCTCAGGCATTTTGAATGATGCCCATTAATTTTCTAACTACCCAAAGACTATAATTTTTGCTTATTACTTATTTTACATAGCATACGTTATATTATGAGCAGATATTTCTTTTAGATTTTTGCTGTTTAAATATTCAAGTTATTTTCAGAAGAGGTATTTTAGTTTTCATTGATCAATTGCAAATGTAGTAAGAAGTTTTAAGTCATATTCTTTATCCCCAATAATATCTATTTTATGTTACTTTCTTAGCTTTTGTGGCAGTTTGATATTACTGATGAATTCCAAAAAGAAATACTGATTATGTTTGTAAAGTGGTCTGTTGCTCTGGGCTAGTGATACCCTTAGATTGTATTTAATTCAGAGGTTTCACTTTGACTTGATTAAATTATAACTAGGACTTTGTTTGGGCCACATCAGTAGGATGTCAACTCACCACCTTGGGCAGGGACTCACAGAGAAAAGGACAAGGCAGAGGAGACAGAGTTTTAATGCTGCAGTCCAGGGAAGTAAATACACAGAGACACAGATACATGAAGAGCTAGGGAGTTTCTAAAAGTTTCTACTAGCATTTATTGAGGAAAGAGAGAAGGCTCCATTAGACGTGGCAGAGGCCCTGGGAAGAGAGATGAGCTGTTCATGGGATAGTTTATGGCTGGCCTTGTGGAAAAAGCAGAGCAGTGGAGCCTGGAGCCCCACTTCTATGAGCCCCAGAAGAGAGAGGAGCCTTATCCCAGCCTACAGCCTGGAGCCCCATTTCTATGAGCCCCAGAAGAGAGACGAGCCTTATCCCAGCCTACAGCTAATATTGGAAGAAGCTGGGACCATGGAGCCTTAAGAGGAAGAGGGAGCCTGTACACTTGCAGAGGTCGGCAGCCATCTTGCTCCAACATGTGGTAAGAGGCTTTGGTGAGGGAAGTAACTTATGCTTTATGGCCTGGTAACTGTAAGCTTCTACCCCAAATAAATACCTTTTATAAAGTCAACAGATTTCTGATATTTTGTATCAGCACCCCTTTGGCTGACTAATATAGCTGGATGTATTTCAAATATGTTAATGACATCTGCATGTTATTTACATAAATAGCCAAATATTGCAAGTATTCTGGAAAGAACCATATATTATAGGAGTTCTAGAGAGATCAAAATTACTCAGGAATGTGAAAACCCTGGCTTCAAAACTCCTTGTAGATTTAAGTCCCTTTAGGGACACTAATTAGATGTTTGGCATTTGGTGGGAAATTTAACCTCTTTTGGCTTTAGTATTTTCAGTTGACAAATGAAGATGAACTTACAGATTGTAAAATTAATTAAAAGGATATGTATATACAGTGCTGATGATAGTGGTCATATAATAAATTACAATAATAGTAGTGGTTATTTTTATTATATAATAATAATAGTTGTAGTTATTATTATGTTAAATGGAAGTAATTTCATTGCATTTCAAGTACTTTATCATTATATCATTGCTTTACCATCAAATATATGCAAAGAAAACTAACATTTGACTTCTCCTATATGCCATATATTGCTAAAAGATATGCTTTTATGTGGGTGGTGTGGATTTTAATGGGTCACTGGCACTTCTATGAAACTGAACATTCAATTTGTTCAGGAAAATATTAGAAAATTCTAGAAAGTGTATTAAGGGAAAAATATAACGTTCTCCTAAGCCCTGCCTTTTTAAAAAATATAGTGAATAGTATTTTACGGAGAAATTGTCTTTCTTTGACCCAAACCTGTTAAAACAAAAGAAAATAAAAACAAAATACAACTCCTTGGTGTTCTGTCAAGGAACCAGAGAAAGTTTTATAAGGCTGAACTGTAGTAAAGCAATATGACCTATGATATATACTATCAACATAATATATTCTTGAAATAGTACCAATTTTAGTGTAAAATTCAAACAGGTAAAATTTTAGTCTTGGAAGGAAGTTATCAGACTGCCTAAGATAACCTTTTATTTTACAGGTGGAGAAACTGAGGCTGCAAACATTTAAGTGACTTCTGAGAGGTTACACATAAGATGAAATGTTCCCCACCATTAAATCATTCCGTTTGCGGAATAATAGTGTTTCTAAATCCAAACTCTGGGGATAATATACATTAGAATCACCAGAAGGGCTTTATGGAAATGCAGATTTATGCTTCCTCCCCTTCCCGACCTTTTGAATCACAAATCTCTGGAGTAGCACTGGAGAACTACAAATTTAGCTAAATTTTCCAGTGTTTCTATGCTTCCTAAAATTTGAGAACTCCCTCTCTAGCATCTTCAAATTGGTGTGAGTCTGGCGTCAGGGGATAAATGTGTCTTCTCCCATGTTGTTTGCTTTATAAACCATAGTTTATCCTTGTTTCTATTAAGAAATAATACTATCTTGCTTCCATTTGAAAATTTTTCTAATTACAATTTTTTTCAAGACAGGTACTAGTTATGACTTAAGTAGTGTATGAATAAAAGGAATGAGGAACAGAGTAAACTTTTTCATAAGCAGTGAACCCAAAAGTTTAGTTGACAACATTATTTTTCTAATAATGTTACTGCAAGTTGAATTTTCATGTAAGTATAAAGAGAATAATATATTCATCTATTTACTTTAAGTGCTGTCCATATGCCACACACTCAACTGGCCTTAGAAACATGGAGCAAATTAGCATGGTTCCCACCTTCAAAAAGTTACAACCAATGGAGGAATTAAATAAACAAATAAAATGATATATCATTGTAATTGCTAGTCCTAGGTCTATCATTGCATTATTTTTGTTCCTGTGTGCTTATTCCAAATAATTTTAGTTATAAAATACTGTAAAAAAATCAGAAATACTTAACTATAATTTTAAATAGATGATTTCATTTTTGTAGCCATTGTGTATTTTGTCATTTTTCCATCATTTATTACATTGTTATACATTCATTTATGACCAGGTTTTAGCTCCAATGTTCATAACAAAAACTGTTTTGACACTTGCTTAAAAATAGGTCCCATTTACCTTAAATGCTTATGATGAAATGCATAGCAAAGAAATTTAATGATTTAACTTTATACATTCAGAGTTGCATAAGGATGACAATAATCAATCATATCTAATTAGCTTGTGACATACTGTGTTTAGAGTAATTAAACAAGACTTTTAGCTTACTTTCCAATCATTAAGATCATGTAGCTTAAGAGCCAGCTGTTTATCACTCTATCTTTATTATTGTAAGGATAATGCCATTAACTGGGAATTGCCAGTGTTTTACCATGGATGGCTTGAACAAAGCTTCTAGTTAAAAAGCAGAATAAAAATGTATATTGTAGAGGATGAAATTTTAATAATACCTTTAAAACACTTATGTCATTAAATCAGTTATATATTACAATGAGGCACTTTCCTATAAAATTCTTAAAGTAGGAAAGTGCTTATTATAGCTAATCATAAAGAAAAGTATCCATGATTTGTACTTGTATTTAGTATTTTATAAAATCCTGGCTACCTTAACAAAAAAGCAATGCCATCAGAATCCATTTTGATGGATTTCTTTATCATAAGCTGAGCACATGCAAATATATCAAACTTTGTAAGATGGGAAATTAAAATAGCCTGAGCACCTTTCAATATAAGAAGAAAAATCGTCTTGCCTTCTAATTTACATTCTAAAAATCTTCTGAGCTGACTGTGAAACTCAACTAAATTTTCATTGGGATTAGCATGAGAGAAGTCCTCATCTGAAGCAGTAGGCATTGATTATGGAATTACAAAATAAAAAATAAAAGGTTAATTGGTAACCCAGCTGGAAGATATTTCATGCAAGCCTTGGCTCCTACTCATCTTTTGCCTATGAATCTCTGGAATCAACTCTTGACTGCAGAATTCCATTTGTCACATATTCCTCCAGCCGTTGTTTCCTCCTCCCAATCATTTCAAATGCCACCTTCACAAACACACACACACACATATTATACACACCACTCCTCTGCAGTGATTTAAGTGCTCAGTAGCATTGGAGGAACCTTTAAATAATGCCAGTTGCCAATTTGAGACTCCCTGTATAAAAGTCACTACCAGTTAAGTGATGTTGACAATTAATGCTCTAGAGAGTCAGAGGGAGAGAGGAATAAATAAGCACATAAAGAATTGAGTGTAGGCAGCGGACTTGGCCCAGTGGTTAGGGCATCCTTCTACCACATGGGAGGTCTGCGGTTCAAACCCCGGGCCTCTTTGACCCGTGTGGAGCTGGCCCATGCGCAGTGCTGATGCGCACAAGGAGTGCCCTGCCACGCAAGGGGTGTACCCCGTATAGGGGAGCCCCATGCGCAAGGAGTACGCCCCCTAAAGAGAGCCGCCCAGCGCAAAAGAAAGTGCAGCCTGCCCAGGAATGGTGCCGCACACATGGAGAGCTGACACAGCAAGATGACGCAACAAAAAGAAACACAGATTCCCGTGTAACTGATAACAGAAGCGGACAAAGAAGACACAGCAAATAGACACACAGAACAGACAACTGGGGTGGGGTGGGGTGGGGTGGGTTGGGGTGGGGAAAGGGAGAGAAATAAATAAATAAATCTTTAAAAAAAAAACAATTGAGTGTAGAAATTGTCTATGAAGCAGATCTCAGAACCTTATCAGACATGTAATAAATGTTTTCTTTTATTGCACTTATTTAATCTTTGCAACAATTTTGGTGGGTAGATTGTTAAAAGTATAATTCTTCTGAGGACAGACCTATGTTCTAATACAAATGCATTTCCTTCTTAATTAGGTGACTTTATCCAAGTTATATAACTTCTCTAAGCTTTAATTTACTCATCTTCAACATACTGATTTAAAAAAAAACTTTCATTGGCTTGTGGTGAGGCTTAAATAGGTTAATGCTTATATCCTTTGATATACAAAATTTTTTATTTTGACCATGTTGATTTTATTTATTTTTTCTTTGGTTGTGCTTTTGGTGTCATATCTAAGAAAACACTATCAAATCCAAGGTTATGAAGGGTTCCCCTCCCCCCCATATTATTTGTTTTTTCCCCTTATGTTTTCTTTTAGGAGTTTTATGGTTTTAGTTCTCATGGTTAGGTTCTTGATCCATTCAGAGTAGATTATGTATATGATGTGAGGTGTAAGGGTCTAACTGCATTCTTTTGCTTGTGGATATCAAGTTTTTCCAGTCCATTTACTGAAGAGACTATTCTTACCCCATTTAATGTACATGGCACCCTTATCTCTGAACTTTCAATTCTAACCCAATGATCTATGTGTCTTTTTTGTTATTGTTTTTTGTTTTTTCGTTGTGTTTTTAAAAAGATAAGTAGATCACATAAAATGTTACATTAAAAAACATTAGAGGTTCCCATATACCCAACTCCCCACCCCACCCCCGCTCCTCCCACACCAACATTCCCTTGCATCAGTAAGGCACATTCATTGCATTTGGTGAATGCACCCTGGAGCACTGCCACACTGCATGGACCATAGTTTACATTGTAGTTCATACTCTCTCCTAGTCCATCCAGTGGGTTATGGCAGGATATATAATGTCCTGGCATCTGTCCCTGCAATATCATTCTGGACAACTCCAAGTCCCGAAAATGCCCCATATCATACCTATTCCTCCCTCTCCCTGCCCTCAGCAACTTCCGTGGCTACCGTCTCTCTATCAATTATAAAATTTCTTCCATTGCTAGATTCACAACAATTCTATAGTAGAATACCAGCAGGTCCACTCCAATCCAGATTATATTCCTCCTTCCTGTGGACCCTGGGATGGTGATGTCCACTCCACCTCTAAATTGAGAGGGGGCTTAGATCCCACATGGCTGATGGATGCAATTCTCCTGCTTGCAGTCATAGCTACTCTCAGTTCCCTGGTGTGGTGGTTAACCATTTTCACCTCCCTGTCAGCTGACCCGGGTAAGTCCAATGAAACAGAGAGTAGGATTTGCAACTCTGCTGAGTCTCAGCACCCAGTTGGCACATGGACAGTCCAGAGATTCAAGTCGCCTAAGCATACATAAACCTCAGCCCCAATCATAGGTTCAGTAAAAGTAGCAGAAGAAGCATGTATAGTGAGATCACATCTGAGTCCAACTCCATTACACACAGGAGCACAAATTCCAAAGTAGGGCCCACTGACAAGGCAATGAGCTTCAGAGCCATCTCTCATGACCATAGGACCTGTGTGTCTCTGTAACCCTCAGGAGCACAAGTACCTGGGCTTGTATTTACTTTGGCTATTTCTGGGATCCTGCTGAGACATGTGTAAACATGAACCTCTGATGACCTCCCAGCTCATTTTGAAGTCTCTTAGTCTTGTAAATTCATTTGTCTTTACCATTTCCCCCTTTTATCCAAGGTCTTTTTCTAGTTGCATCACCAGCTTGTGATCGTAGCAATCCCTCAGTGCCAGGGAGGTTCATCCCCAGGAGTCATGACACCTGCTTAGGGGCAGGTAATACCTTTATATACTGAGTTTGGCTTAGAGAGTGGCCACATTTGAGCAACACAGAGGTTCTCAGGAGGTAACTCTTAGGCACCCTGCAACTCTAGGCCAAGTTGAAATTTCAAGCACACAGGCTCTTAAGCATAGTCATCAATATCAATGGCTCATCATTGAACCATCCTTCTTCACTGGTCTTTGCCCTTGCATTTGGGGGATTGTTGCTGTTTGATTGGGGATTGTGACAGAGCTCCCCTAGATGGGAATTCAGCACTCCCTCAGTTGTCATGTGTAACTATCCACTATGTCAATACCCAGTGAACCACCCAACATATCTATATACCCTATATGCATGCCCTAGAGAACTCCCTCCCATCCATGCATCCCCAATCAATGACATACCACACCAGTGCTCCTCCCCTGCCATAGTTGAATCCCTCTCTTATCCAAAACTTCTTAAAAAATGAAGCCTAATATGTTGCCAAATTCAATTAGTAGGAAAATGAAACAGTATTGACAGGTTTAAAGATAAGAAATAGGATACATAATTAGAAAAATTAAATTAAAAATTAAAAATAAATTGGTATTAAGAAATTAAAAATATCATAAAACTTTGTTTTTGATGTTTTGCCTTTCATTACAGTAATAGGTGTTGCCCTGCATGTACAGTGGCAAAGCAGTCTCTTCCACTCCTTCCTCAGTGTCTGCATCCTTTTTTTTTTTTTTTAATTTTGTCTTCTAAAAAGTTATGGTATAGGGAACTCTGATATACCCAACATCAAACCCTTTTCCCCCTTTCCCAACAATGAATTTTTTACATGTGGATGTTATATTTGCTACATCTGATGTACAGATAATGAAACATAGCTACTAACCATAGTTCCATTATGGCTTACATTATGGTTTATATTTTAGACTGTACACTTTTCTAAATTTTTGGTTACATTATGGTTTACATTATAATTTACATTTTAGACTATACACTTTCATAAATTTTTGGTGAAATTTATCATGGCTTATATCCATCATTGCACAGTCTAGTGGCACACTTCCATTGCTCCCCAATTACTTCCTCTTCCATCTAATCTATTTCCCTCTCTCCCTCCCCTCAAGGCCCACAGTGACAACCAAGCTATACTCTTGACAGACAAGATTCATAGATACGTACAACACTGTTGAGAGCTTGACACTCCAGTCTGCCCTCCCCTATTAGGAGCCAGCTCTCAAGAGACACACTCTCCTCTGTTTGAGAATATCAGGCCTCCCCAGGATGGCAGTACAACACTTTCCCACACACTATATATGTCTCCACTCACTTATATAACCCAGTGTGACAAGATGAGTGCTCACACACTCCCTTGCAGCCTGCCCCAGCTGCACCCTGTGTCAGATGCCCCCCCCATCAAACACCTTAAACAAGTAACCCTTATTATATTTTCTAAAGAGTTTTCTTAACATTATAGTTTCCATCACATACCTGACAATATCTTTTTGCCAGTAGCACACTGTTTTGATTACTGTGTGTTTGTAATATGTATTTTTAAAAATATTTTATTTATTTCTCTCCCTGAACCCTTTGGTGGTTTTGCTCGCTGTCTGTTCTCTGTCTATTCGTTGTGTGCTTGTCTTCTTTTTTTTTAGGAGGAAACTGGAACCAAACCTGGAACCTCCCATGTGAGAGGGAGGCACCTAATTGTTTGAGCCTTCCTCTCAGCTTCCTGCTTCTTGTGTCTCTGACTGTTTCCTCATTGTGTTATCTCATTGCATCATCTTGTTGTGACAGCTCACTGCCCCAGCCCATTGCATCAGCTTGCTGTCTTGCTCATCGTCTTTAGGAGGCACTGCGAACCAAACCTGAGACTTCTCATGTGGTAGGAGGGTGCCTAACAGCTTGAACCACCTCCAATTCCCAGTTTTGTAATAAATTTTATTTATTTATTTTTTAAATCCTCTCCCCCCACTGAGATGGCTCCCTCGTCTCATTGCTTGTTTTTACTCATTGTTTTTGCTTGTTATTTTTGCTCATGGTTGTGGGTTTTTGTTTTTTTTTTGCTTGTTCTCTATTCATTGTCTGTTTGCTTTTTCTTTAGGACGTACGGGGAACTGAACCGGACACCTCCCAATTGGGAGGTGGGCACTCAACTGCTGGAGCCACATCCACACTCTGCTCCTTCTTTTTGTTGTTGTTTGTTTTTTGCTCATTGTCTGCTTGTTTGCTCATTGTCTTGGTCATTGTTTTTGCTTGATGTCTGTTTATTGTTTTTGCTTGGTGTCTGCTTGTTTTCTCAATGTGGGAGGCAAGCACTCAATTGCTTGAGCCACATCCACTCCCTTGTAATAAATTTTTAAATTTAAATTGTTCATCTGTGTCCTCCAACTTTGTTCTTTTTTTTACAATATTTTTTGGCTATTCAGGACTCCTTGCAATTCTGTATGAACTTGAGGATAGACATTTCCATTTCTGTAAAAAAGGCTTCTGGGATTTTGGCAGGTATTATAATGAACATATAGATAATTCAGAGTAATTTTGACATCTTAAAAATATTGTCTTCCTATCCATGAACATGAGATGTCATTTATTTTTATTTTTTATTTGTTTCAGCAGTGTTTTGTAGTTTATAGAGTATAGGTCCTTTACCTCCTTGGTTAAATTTATCTCTTGGTGTTTTATTATTTTATGAACTATTATGAATGGGATTTTTAAAAAGAAATTCCACTTTGGAGTATCCTTTGGTGGTGTATAGAAAACACACTGATATTTTAAAGATTTTATTAAAGTATGTCATTCATACAGGAACATACATAAACAATAAATATATAGTAAGGTTGTGAAATTACAAAATAAACATACAGAAAATTATACAGGGATACCATACCTGTATGGTATTGCGTTGTTGTGAAGTATTTGTTATAAACTATACAAGAGCATCATCAAAATATTACTACTACTATAGTCCACATCTTACATTGGGGATATTTTCCCCCCAACCCACCCTATTTTTTAAAATATATTTTTGTTACAGAGGTTGTGAACTTACAAAATAATCATGCACATGTATAGAATTCCCACACAACACTCCTTCATCAACATACCAAACTGTGGTGGAATATTTGTTACAGATTATAAGATAATATCATCAGACTATTACCACCAACCATGGTCCATAGCATACATTTGGCACACTTTTTCCCTTACTCCCCACCCCTATTATCAACACAGTACATCTTTAGCATTGATGCAAGAATATTACAAAATTCCTGTTAACCACAGTCCATAAGTAACAACAATTGTATTTTTCCCGTGCTTCTCCACATTCCCACCACCTTGAAACAGTGATGTAATATATCTGCTTTAGCTCACAGAAGGACACTCTTGCATCTGTACCATAAACTAGATTCTTATCCACTTCTGTATTCACTGTGTTATTCACTCCCTAGATTATTTTCTAGCTTTCTTTCAACTGACATTTGGCATGCCTAACTACCCTTTACAGCCACAATATCATTTATAAACCAGCTGCTACACACTGTAATGTGATAACTATCAAGTCTATCTTTTTCCACACATTTTTAGTTAAGTTAATTAAAATTTCTGCACACAAAAAGCATCAGTAGTTCTTCTCAGCCCTCCTCTTATCTTCTAGTAACCCATACTCAAGGTTTTAACTCCATGCATTTATTCTTTGTATTTATTTCATATTAGTGAGACCATGTAATATCTTTCCTTTTGTGTCTGGCTTACTTCACTTAGCATAATATCTTCAAGATTCATCCAAGTTATCATGTATGTTCCATTTTCATTTCTTCTTCCTGCAGCATAGTACTCCATCATATGTATAAACCACATCTTGTTCATGCATTCAATGGTTGATGGACACTTGGGTTGTTTCCATCTTTTGGCAATTAGGAATAATGCTGCTGTGAACACTGGTGTGCAGATGTCTGTTCATGTCAGTTTTCAGATCTTATGGCTATATTCCTAGTAGAAGAACTGCTGAATCATATTTAGCTTCCTGAGGAACTGACAGCTATCTTCCACAGAGGCTGCACCATTTTACAATCCCACCAACAGTGAAGGAGTGTTCTTATTTTTCCACACCCAACATTTTTTAAAGAAATGGAAAACACAATTATTAAATTTATTTGGAAGGATAAGGGGCACTGATAAACCAGAACATCTGAAAAAGGAAGAGCAAATTTGGAGGACTCCTACTTCAGGACTTTAAATCATATTACCTAGCTATAGTGGTAAAAACAGCATGGTACTGGCATAAATATAGGCATATAGACTGATGGAACCAAACTAATCTTTCAGAAATAGATCCTCATATATATGGCCAACTGATTTTTGACAAGACTGTCACACCCACCCAGTGGGGTAAGTAAAGTCTATTCAACAAATGGTGCTGGGAAAACTTGAAATCCAGAAAGAGGATCCTATCTCACACTTTGCACAAAAATTAACTCAAAATGGATCAAACCCTAAATATAAAAACTAGAACTATAAAACCCCTAGGAGAAAATATAGGTCAACATTTTCAAGACTTCGTGGTGGGTGGTGAATTCTTAAACCTTATACCGAAAGCACTAGCAATGAAAGAAACCATGGATAAATTGGACCTCCTCAAACTTAAATAGCTTTGTGATTCAAAGAATGTTGTGAAAAGACAGCCCACTCAATGGGAAGGAATATTTGGAAATCAAAATTGAGTACAATGTTAGCTGTGGGTTTTTCATATATGGCTTCTATCATGTTTAGGAAGTTTCCTTCAGTTCCTGTATTTTGTAGTATTTTTAACAGAAAGGATGCTGTATTTTGTCAGATACCTTTTCTGTGTTAATTTATCAGATCATAGGATTGTTTTTGTTTGATTTGTTAATGTGGTATATTATGCTTATTGAATTTCTTATGTTGTACCACCCTTGCATGCCTGGTATAAAACCCACTTGGTCATGATGAATAATTATTTTAATGTGTCTTTGTATATAGTTAATATTGATGTGACCATGCAATATTTGTCCTTTTGTGCCTGACTTAATTCACTTAGCATAATGTCTTCAAGATTTATCCATGTTATCATGTGTGTTTCAATTTCATTTCTTCTTACTGCAGCATAGTATTCCATCTTATATATGAACCACATTTTGTTCATTCTTTCATTGGTTGATGGACACTTGGGTTGTGTCCATCTTTTGGCAGTTGTGAATAATGCAGCCATGAATATTGCGTGCAGATGTCTGTTTGTGTCACAGTTTTCAGATTTTATGACTATATTCCTAGTAGAGAAATTGCTGGATCATATAGGTCTATACTTAGTTTCCAGAGGAATCATCAAACTATCTTCTGCAGAGGCTGCAACATTTTACAGTACCACCAACGGTGAAGGAGTGTTCTTATTTCTTTACATCCTCTCCAACACTTGTTTTCTGTTTTTTTGTAAAGTAATGGCCATTCTATGAGGTATGAGATGATATCTCATTGTTGTTTTGATTTGCATTTCCCTAATAAGTTAGTGATTAAATAAGTTAGTGATATGGAACGTTTCTTCATGTGCTTTCTGTCAATTTATAGTTCCTCTTTGGATAAAGTCTTTTGCCCATTTTTAAATTGGATTGCTTGCTCTTTTATTGTTAAGTTGTATGATTTCTTTATATATAATGAAAATCAAACCCTTATTGGATATGTTTGATTAGCAAGTATTTTGTTGAGGATTTTTACATCCTTTATTCATTAGAGAAATGGGTCTGTAATTTTTTTTTTTTTGTTATATCTTTATCTGACTTTGGTATGAGGGTGATATTAGCTCCATAGAATGAGTTTGGTAGGATTCCTTCTTATTCAATTTTTTGGAAGAGCTTGAGTAAGGTATTAAATCTTCTTTGAATGTTTGGTAGAGCTCACCTGTGAAACTATCTATTCCTGGGTTTTCCTTTTGGTGGAGTTTGATGACTGTTTCAATCTTTTTCATTGTGATTGGTTTCTTGAGTTATATTTCCAGTAGAGTCAGTGAAGATTGTTCGTACATTCCTAGGAATTTTTCCATTTGTCTATATTGTCTGTTTTTTTTGGCATATAGTTATTCATAATATCCTCTTGTGATCTTTTATATTTCTTTGTGGTCAGTAATAATGTCCCCATTTTCATTTTTTTATTTCATTTATTTGCACCTTCTCTTTTTTTCTTTGTCAGTTTAGCTAAGTGTTTGTCAACTTCGTTAATCTCCTTGAAGAACAAACCTTTGGTTTTGTTAGTTCTATTGTTTGTTGTTGTTTTTGTTGTTGTTGTTGTTACTGTTGTCAATTTCATGTATTTCTGCTCTGATCTTTATTATTTCATTCTTCCTTCCTGCTTTGGGATTAGTTTGCTGTTCTTTTTCTAGTTATTCCAGTTGTATAGTTAGGTCGTTGATTTTAGCTCTTTCTTCTTTTTTAATGAAAGCATTGAAGGCTATACATTTCTCTACAGCTCTGCCTTTCTCAGCATCCTATAGATTCTGATATGTTGTGTTCTCCTTTTGGAGCTCCTTCCTCTGCCGCTATCTTGCCCCTCTTTCCACACTGATTTTTGCAGGTTAATCTTGTAGGCTGCAAATTTGCTCAATTTGTTTATAATTTCTAATAGTTTCTTTATATATGAAAAGTGGATTATTTGGAATCTTATTTATAAATGATAATGCCATTTGTTAATAGAGATAGTTTTCTTTCCTTTACCCAACTGAGGCATGATTATGATTCATGCTAGAGTTTTAGGGGTGGAGGAAATCTGGATATGTTTTGAAAAGCAAACAGGATTTCTTTATGGATTGGAGATTCATTGCCAGAGAAATAAAATGCCCTAATGTTTTTTACCTGAACAACAATAAATTACCCGCAATTGAGACAAGGGCGACTGAAAATGGAGCAAGCTTGAGGAATAAGATAAAGGTGTTAAGATGCTTACTGTGGGACATGGTGAGTTTGAGATTTCTATAAGATATCCAAATACAGATGCTGAGTAGGTAGATGAGCACAGTATTTGTATATTGAGAGAGAGAGAGAGATCTTGAGATGTAAATTTGAAAATCACCAGCATATTGGTGATATGTAAAGCCACAAGATCGGATGAGGTTAATAGGGGATGAAGTTAGAGCTGAGAAAATCAAGTTCTGAGACTCACTGAACATTAACAGTAAGAGAAAAGAAGTGGAGGAATAAACAAAGGAAACTGAACAGGAGTGGCCATAAGAGGGGAGGAAAGACTGTGATGCCCTGGAAACTAAGAAAAGCAGGTCTAAAAAAGGAAGGAGTCAACAAATTCCAATATTGCTGATAAATCAAATAAGATATTGTTGAGTATTGACATTGTATTTAATAACATGGATATTATTGGTGACCTTGGAAGGAATAGTTTGATGAAGTAGTAGAGGCAAAGGACTAACTGGAGTAGGTTTGTGAAAGTGGGGCCAAAGAATACAAAAACAGCATATATAATTTTCAAGGGGTATCTTCTAATGTTGAGCAAAGTAGTAGAATAGTAACTGGTGGCAAAGTGGAGACAAAGGAATATTTTAAGATTGGATAAGATCATTTCATAATATGATGGGAATGGTCAGGTATTGAGGAAAAATGATGTGAGAGAGTGTGGAAAGAATTGGTGAAGTGATATCTTTGAGTAAGTGATAGACAATGTGTTCTAGTGCACAAGGGAGAAACTGTCTTCAACAGGAGCACAATTGCTTAGCCTAAGGTAGCATATGGGAAAGGAAATTACATGGGACAGATGCTGGCCCCTAGACAGATGTAGTACTTGTAGTACTTCATTTCATTGCTTTGATTTAGTTAATGAAATAGGAGGAGGTCATCAGTCAAGGGTGATATTCACTGACATGAGTACATGGGCAGCATATACCAGATGAACAATACTTGTATATTATTTATGTATGAAAATAATTTAAGGTTGCATAAAACAATTATAATCCATATTTCTCATTTGGCATATTAAGACATTTTTCTCTCAGGTATTTTTCACTGTTATAGTCATAATTCTATAACCTTTTTTCATTTTTGTTTTTAGGATGAGTGTAAATGATGAAAATTTTGCATTCTTGGCATTATGCTTAGGTTGTCAAATTTATTCCTAAGTATTTTATTCTTATTTTTGCTATTTTAAACAGAATTGTTTTCTTAATTTTGCTTTTGGCTTACTCTTTGCAATTTTATAAAAACACTGCTGATTTTGTGTATTGACCATATATCCTGTAACCTTGCTGAACTCATCTACTTGCTCTAATTTTTTTGGTGGATTCCTTAGAATTTGCTGTGTGAAAGATCATGTCTTCTGCAAAGAGCGATAGTTTTATTTCTTTCTTTCCAAATCAGATGCCTTTTTTTTCTTGCCTACTTGCCCTAGATAGATCCTTGAATGTAATGTTGAATACCAGGGATACAAGTGGACATCATGCCTTTTTATTGAATTTTGGAGGAAAACATCCAGTCCTTCAGAATTAAAAATGATGTTTTCCTTAGATGCCTTTTATTGGGTTAAGGAAATTCTCTTCTCTTACTAGTTTGCCGAGAGTTTCTTTCATGAAGGGGTTTTGTCAAATGATCTTTCTGTTTCAATTGAGATGATCATACAAACTTTGTTTTAATCTGTTGATAGAATACATTAATTGATTTTTGAATGCTAAACTGACTTTGCATCCTCTGAATATAGAACACTTGTCACAGTGTACAATTAAGTTTATATGTTGATGGATATGGTTTGTTATATATGTTTTGAAACAAATCAATTTTACTGATACATATTAATAAAGCACATAATTCATCCAAATTGTATAATCAGTGGTATTTGGTATAATCACATAGTTTTGTATTTTGTTACTTCAACCATTATTAGAGCATTTTCATTATTTCAATAATAATAAACAAGACAGACAAACAGCAAAATTCTTGCTAGTTTATTTCTGAGGCTATTTGCATCCATATTCATAAGAGATACTGATTGGTCTTTCTTGTGATGCTTTTGTCTGTTTTTAGTGTCAGGATAATACTGGTCTGAAAAAGTGAATTTGGGATTTCCACCCTCTTCTACATTAGGGAAGAGTTTGTGAAGAATTGGTATTAATATTTCTTTAAAAATATGGGATAATTAAACAGTGAATCAATCTGGCCCTTGGCTTGTCTTTGTGAGGAGTCTTTTGATATTAATTCTTTATCTTCACTTGATATATGTTTAATTAGATAATTTGTTTTTTCTTCAACTAGTTTCTGTAGTTTGTATCTTGGAATTAACCAATTTCATCCAAATTATCTAATTTGGCCATATCCTGTGAATTATTCAGGGTATTCTCTAATAAGTCTTTTCTTTTCAGTAAGATTGCTAGTAATGTCTCTTCTTTCATTTCTGATTCTAGTAATTTGAGTCTTCTCTCTTATATTCTTGGTCATTCAAGCCATTGGTTTCTCAATTTTGTTGATCTTTTCAAGAAATCTGCTTTTGGTTTCATTTATCTTCTCCATTGCTTTTCTCTCCTCTATTTCATTAATTTCAGTTCTGCTCTTTTTATTTCTTTCCTCCTGCCTGCTTAGGTTTACTTTGCTCTTTCTTTTTCCAGTGTTTTAAGATGGAAAGTTAGATTAATGATTTGACATCTTTCTTCTTTCTTAAATTAGCCATTCACAACTCTAAGTTTCCCTCTAAGCAGTGCTTTAACTAAATCCCTTAAGTTTCCTTATCTTGTGTCTATATTTTCTTTCATGTCAAAGTGTTTACTGAGTTCCTTTAGACTTTTTTTTCCTTAAACCCATTTTTGTAATAGTGTATTATTTAATTTTCACATATTTGTGAGTTTCCCAAATTTTTTCCTCATGTTGATTTCTAAATCATCCCATTGTGGTCAGAGAACTTATCTTGGATTATTTCTATCACTGTAAGTGTATTAAAGTTAGTTTTGTTCCTACCATGTGTTGTCTCCTGGAGAAAATTTCATTTGTACTTGAGAAGAATATTTTGTTGTTTTCGGAGGGAGTGTTCTATAGAAATCTGTTAGGTGTAGATAGTTTATAGGTTGTTCAAGTATCTGTTTCTTCATTTATCTTCTATTGAGTTGTTCCATCTATTAGTGAAAGTGGAATATTGAAATCTCCAACATTTATTGTTGAATTGTCTGTTTCTCCCTTCATTTCTGTCAATTTTTGCTTCGCGTATTTTGGGCCTTTTAAAGTTAGGTAAATATATATTTAATATTGCTAATCATTCTGATAAACTGACATTTTATTATTGCAAAATGCCCCCTCTATCTTAGTAACATTTTTAAATTTTTTTGTCTGATATTTGTATAAACACTCTCATTACACATGTAATGGTGTACCTAATGGTACCCCACAATTCCTTGAGATTATTTTTGCTTTCATTTTTTTCCTTTCTGTTTGCATAATCTCTATCACTTGAACTTCAAATTCTCTAATTTTTTATTCTACCAGTTCAGATCTACTTTTGAGCTCCTGTAGTGGATTTTAAAATTTCAATTACTGTAATTTTGATTTCCAAAGTTTCCATTTGATTCTTTTTTGTAATTTTCTGTATATTGATATCTGCTATTCCATGAAACATTTTCATCATACATTCCTTTAGTTCTTTAATTACAGTTTCAGTTAGTTTTTTGAACATATTTATGATGACTTTGAAGTAATTTTCTGTTAAATTCAATATCTGGCTGTATTCACAGGCAATACTTTCCTGTTTTCTAATACTTTTTTTTTCCCCAATACTTTCCTGTTTTCTCTCATGGCTCATTATCTTTTATTAGAAATTGGACATTTTAGATAATATAGAGACTCTGGACACTGCTTTCCCCCCTTTCCTTATACTTGATATTATTATATGCGTTTTTATTTGTTTAATGATTGACTTGATTATTTTTATTAAACTCTGTTTTTCTCCTTGTCTACATGGTGTTGAGCCTCTGAGGTTACTTCTCAGGGAGGCATAGTTTTGGGTATACTCACAGCTACCCTGGGATGACAGTAGGGCTCTCTCCCCCTTTCTGTCCTTGAGGACCACCAGCTGTTAAACTCCATTAATTGCTAGCAGATTGCACTTGTTATTAACAATTCCTTGGGGCATAAATTGCTCCATAAACAATTCCAATTAAATACTGCCTTCTTGGAAGGGATAGTTTCCAAGTTGGCCTATTGTCTGGTCTGTATCTTCCTTGATTACTTGAATCTCCAACGAATTGCTTGTTACCACAAAGCCTATTATTTTGAGGCGCCATAGGCTTGAACTTCTCCAAATTCTGTTGCAAATAAAGCCAGTTCCTCTTTGGGTGAGATTAGGCACTATCTGCTCTGTGGCCTGTATTTTCTCCCAGATAAAATCTCTAAGGCAAGACTCTGGATGTATGGGTTGGACAACAGCAAGCTTCTCTTGGATTGACTCCCACTGTTCTAGGAACTGAGTACTATGTAAGGAAGAGTAGGAGTAGAAGCTTGGAATCCTCTAAGCTTACCTCTTTTGGTGTAGAACAAACATCTCATGAGGTGTATCATGGCAATGTGGACTACAGTATTCCCAGAACTCATGCCCAACATACAGTCTCCTTACAAAAAGATGGGTTTGGTCAAAGAAGGGAGCCCCCATCTATTGACTGACTTTGCCTGGTATTTAGCCGCAGCAACAGATGACTGGGGGAACCATGAGAAATGCTGATATCCTGTTCCTCCTCAGAAGAAAGCACTCTGATTCAGTCCTAGAAGAGGGAGCCCTGTGTTCTTGGCCACAGCAGACTGGAGTGGGGTCTCTACCTTGCAAAGCTGGAAAGCTGGAGGAAAGACATGACATGGGCTTGTCTCAAATACTACAGACTCTTGTCTTTATTAGTGAATTTCCTGAATAGATGTTTCTTCATTTGCTGTTCTCTCTTTGACCATTTTCACAGGCTTTAAATGGCTATTATTTTATAATTTTCACCAGTTGCACTGCGCAGTGGATTAGTGGAGTTCCTTGTGCTCTCATGTCAGTAGTCGATTTGGTGTCTATTAAATATTATTTTTTAAACTCTAGTGTGGCTGGTGAGGCTCAACTTTGACTGGATAAAGATGTTAGAAAAATTCCCACCTGATTGACTGTCATTAATGATAAATGGGTTCAGAAGGAGAACTATTCAAATAGAATTTAATAGTCAATAAGTTATTGATGTTTGATCATGGCGATGCTATGGAGGCTAGTGGAAAGATGTGAGGAAGGATTCTGGAAATCTGAGTTTGATATCTGGCTCCCCATTAGCACAGCCATATAACCTCGTTTAAGTCTCTGAGCCTCTAAGTCTCTAGTCTACCAAATCAGTATGAATACTTGCCCAGTTTAAAATAGGGAGTATCCAGTAAAATAGCACATGTCGAAGTAGCATATTATAAACTGTAACTCAATATGATCATGTTAACTTTGATGATGGATTTTCCCCATGGTATTCTTTATCATGTAAATCTTTTAAATTAGGCCAGAATGAATGTACTAACTTAGGTCTGTTAAAAGGAACACAATCCATCGGTTAAAGTGTGGCAAAAATGGATCCAGATGGGCCTTAATCCTTTAAATTGAGTCTTTTATAAGCAGAATGAAATTCAGACACACAAAGAGAAAGCCATGGGAAGAAGTCACAAGTCAATGAACCCAGAGAAGCCAAGAGAGGCTGTCAAGTGTGTTGCCATGTGATGGAAAAGCAAAGGCTCAAGGATCACTGGCAGCCAGTCCCAGAATTCCACAGTGTCCTGGGAGAAAATATTGTCTTGTTGATGTTTTGATTTGGGAATTCTGGCCTTAAAAACCATGAGCCAGACACCTTCAAGATGGTGGCAAAGTAAGTAGCTCCAAGAGTCAGCTCCTGCTGCAGGGAAGTTTGTAATCTCCCAGAGCTATCTAAAGCACCAGTCTGGGGCCTTCAGGAGATGAGAAAAGCATCCTGCAAAAACCTTGAAATAATGAAAGGAGGAGACTGCCCATCTGCAGAGAAGATTCATGAGTAGAGTACTCCATACCACTGAGGACAGTGCCGTGATGCAAGCTGCCCAGAAGATGTTATGTGCCTGGAGTTGGAAACTCCATTTCCATAAACAGGGGAGGAAGAGATGATTGACCATAAACTTCAGCTACTGATTAGTAAATTCGGCTGGCTAAAATATAGCCATATGACAGCTAAAGTTTGAACCTGTCAAAGTGGGAAAGAGGCTCTTAGCCATCCCTGACATGAAGGGAAAAAGGGATGACTGAAAATCACAGTGAAGGTAGGGACCATCTTCTTTCATCCAGATCGGACTGCAGCCCTAGCTGAGGCCTCAGCCCCACTTCTGGCAGGGAGGAAGCTGGCGGTCCCTGCACCAGCCTCTCTGGACAACTATAGGAACATTCAGTTGGCACAGACTGAATGGTTGAAAGTCTACCTGGGCAACTGCAGTCATTTTGAACCCACATGACATAGATAGCTGCCCATACCTGCAGTTCCATCCCTTTCCCATGGAAGGGAGAAAGTGGCACGAAGCTTTATCAGTCTCTCTGAGCAAATACAGATGGTCTTGGCCTGGATGACTTAGATTATTACACACGGTAGTTGAGAAAGGTGGGAGAAGCTTCACCAGTCCCTAGGGCAATGTGGGCATCTTGAGCCTCCACAGCACCAACTACATCCTTAGCTCCTACTACACAACCACAAGGGAGAAAGGGCAAGAAAACTCTAAACTAAAGAGAGAAATTGCACCCAGAAAAAATACATCTAGTAAGCCAGAGGCTAAGCAACCAGCAAGATACTACAATCCATACCAAGAAACAGGAAGACATAGCCCAGTTAAAAGAACAAGATAAATGCATCTCTGACAGACCTAAGGTTTCCACTGCAGATGCAGGAAAAAGAAGGTCTTTGTGACTTCTGTCCATCTGACTGTGGCAGCCAGGATTGAATGGGGGAATATAGGAAATTCTAAAAACATGGGGAAGGGGAAATAATCTTTGCAACTCAGAAATAAACTTAAAAACAGGAAAAAATATATATATATAAACTTCCAGATGACATGAAGGAATTGAGACAAGTAATCATAGATGTTTAAACAAATCTCCTTAATAAATTCAATGAGATGGCTAAAGAGATTAAGGATGTTAAAAAGACATTGGATGAGCACAAAGAAGAATTTGAAAGCATACATAGAAAAACAGCAGCTCTTATGGGAGTGAAACAACAAATGACATTAAAAAATACACTGGAGGCATATAATAGCGAATTTGAGATGGCAGAAGAAAGGATTGGTGAGCTTAGAGACATGGCCTCAGAAAATGAACATACAAAAGAACAAATGAAGAAAAGAATGGAAAAAATTGAATGAGGTCTCAGGGAACTAAATGACAGCAATAGATATGCAATAGATATGCAAACATATATGTCATGAGTGTCCCAGAAGGAGAAGAGAGGGGAAAAGGAATATTTGAAGAAATAATGGTAGAAAATTTCCTAACCCTGTTAAAGGACATAGATGTCTATGTCCAAGAAGCACTATGTATTCCTATCCATACAAATCTCAATAGACCAACTCCAAGTCACAAAGTAATCAGAATGTTAAATGCCAAAGTCAAAGAGAGAATTCTGAGAGCAGCAAGAGAAAAGTGTTATGTAACATATAAAGAATACTCAGTAAGTACTGATTTCTTACCAGAAACCATGGAGGCAAGAAGGAAATGATAAGATATATTTAAAATAAAGCAAAAGAAAAACTGTCAGCCAAGAATCTCATATCCAGAAAGATTGTCTTTCAAAAATGAGGGCCAGTTTAGAATATTCATAGATAAACAGAAACTGAAAGAGTTTATAACAAAAAGATCAGCCTTGCAGGAATACTAAAGGGTGTGCTACAGTCTGAAAAAAAGAGAGGAGAGTGAACCTTGGAAAAGATCTAGAAATGAAGATTATATCAGTAAAAGTAACTAAATGTATCAAAAGTGTGGTGAAAATGAAATGTGACAGATAAAACACAAAGGTCAAAATAGGTGAAATAAATACTACCTTTAGAGTAATAACATAGAATGTTAATGGATTAAACTCCCCAAAGACATAGAGTGGCTGGATGGATAAGAAAATAGCCATTTGTATGCTGTCTGTGAGAGAATCACCTTAGACCCATGGATACCAATAGGTTGAAAGTAAAAGGCTAGAAAAAGATATTCCACACATGCAGTAACAACAACAACAACAACAAAATGAACAAACAAAAAGGAAGCTGGAGTAGCTATACTTACATCAGATGAAAGAGTTTAAATGACACAAGTAATATACAATCTGAGAAGTTAGGGGAAAAAATCCATTTACAATAGTGACTAAATGAATCAAATATTTAGGTATAAACTTAACCAAGGATGTAAAGCACTTGGATTCAGAAAATTGCAAGGCATTGCTAAAAGAAATTTTAGAAAGACCTAAATGGAAGAACTTTCCATGCTCACGGATTGGAAAACTAAATACTGTTAAGATGTCAATTCTATGCAAATTGATATACAGATTCAATGCAATCCTGATAAAAATTCCACCAGCATTTTTTAAACAAATGGAAAATACAAATATCAAATTTATTTGGAAGGGTAAAGTGTTCCAAATAGCCAGAAACATCTTCAAAAGGAAAAGCAAAGATGGAGGACTCTTTCCTCTCGACTTTAGCTCATGTTACCTAACTACAGTGGTAAAAAGAGCATGGTACTCGCATAAAGATAGACACAAAGACCATTGGAACCAAACTGATGGTTCAGAAACAGACCCTCACATCTATAGTCAATTGATTTGTGTGTATGTTTTTTTTTTAAATGTTTTTTTAAAGATTTATTTATTTATTTCTCTCCCCTTCCCCTCCCACCCCAGTTGTCTGTTCTCTGTGTCCATTTGCTGCATCTTCTTTGTCCGCTTCTGTTGTTGTCAGCGGCATGGGAATCTGTGTTACTTTTTTTTGTTGTTGCGTCATCTTGTTGTGTCAGCTCTCCGTGTGTGCGGCGCCATTCCTAGGCAAGCTGCACTTTCTTTCGTGCTGGGCGCTCTCCTTACGGGGTGCACTTCTTGCGCATGGGGCTCCCCTATGCAGGGGACACCCCTGGGTGGCACAGCACTCCTTGCACACATCAGCACTGTGCATGGGCCAGCTCCACATGGGTCAAGGAGGCCCAGGGTTTGAACCATGGACCTCCCATGTGTTAGACGGATGCCCTAACCTCTGGGCCAAGTCCGCTGCTCTAAATGTATTTTTTATGACAGAAGTTGTACACTTACAAAACAATCATGCACATATGCAGAATTCCCAAACAACACCCTTCCATCAACACACCACACTGTAGTCCAACATTTGCTAGAGATAAGATAATATCATCTGATTTTTTTTTAAATTAGGCACTGCCTATGTTCTTAAGAAATTCTTATCCCTCTAAATGAGAACATAGTAGGACTCCCAAGATGGGAGTTTAATATTTTCTTTATTGTGTGTGCCTCCATCCACGGAGATAACACACTATGAAAGATGAACACTTATATATTACATAGAGACATACCCCCAGTGTGCCCTATACCACATAACCACCCCACATCCAGTGCCCTACGCCAGTAACCCTTTCCTGCCATATTTGTCAGAAGAACATTTCCATCATTGTAGTTTTTTTTAAATGTTACATTAAAAAAATATGAGGTCCCCATATACTCCCCACCTCCCTCACCCCACTCCTCCCACATTAACAACCTCTTTCATCATTGTGCACATTCATTGCATTTGGTGAATACATTTTGGAGCACTACTGCACCACATGGATAGTGGTTTACATTGTAGTTTACACTCTCCCCCAGTCCACCCAGTGGGCCATGACAGGACATACAATGTCCAGCATCTGTCCCTCCAGTACCACCTAGGACAACTCCAAGTCCTGAAAATGCTCCCACATCTTCTCTCTTCTTCCCTCTCCCTACCCTCAGCAGCTACCATGACCACTTTCTCCACATCAATGCTACAATTTCTTCCATTACTAATCACAATAGTTCCATAGTAGCATATCAGTAAGTCCACTCTAATCCATACTCTATTCCTCCAACCTGTGGACCCTGGGATGGTTATGTCCACTCTCCCTCTATATCAAGAGGGGGCTTAGATTCCACATGAATGATGGATGCAATTCTCCTGCTTGCAGTTGTAGACACTCTTGGCTCCCTGGTGTGGTGGTTAACCTTCTTCACCTCCCTGTTAGTGGCCAGGGTAAGGCTTGCAACTCCTACCATCTGGTTTATTAGACTTACCCTGGCCGGTCAATTGATTTTTGATAAGGCTGTCAAACCAACCCAGCTCATGCAGAACAGTCCATTAAAAAAACGGTGCTAGGAGAACTGGATATCCATAGCCAAAAAGAAGAAGGAGGATCCCTATCTCACATCTTATACAAAAATTTATTTAAAATGGATAAAGGGCTAAATATAAAAGCAAGATCCATAAAGCTTCCAGAAGAAAATGTAGGAAAATATCTTCAAGACATGGTGGTAGGTCACCATTCTTAAAGGAGATAAAAGGAGGGCTAAGAAAGATTATTGCTGCTTAATATAGGTAGAAGTTTTAATCAACTTTACTGTAAAAGTATGAAAATGTATAGAGTGGATGGTAACACATTATAGTGAGTAACAGTTGGTTTATAAATGGGAATGTGGCTGGAAAGGGTAGTTTAGGGATATAACTATCTATTGAAAGAAAGCTAGAGAATCATCTAGGGAGTGAATAACAGTGAGTCCAGAGGTGGATGAGAACTGTGGTTGATGGTACAGATGCAACAGTGGTTTTCTCTGAGCTAGAGAGACTGTATGTTACTACTTCAGGGTTGTAGGAATGTGGAGAAGCATGGACAAAATACAATTTGAGTGGCCTATGGACTGTCATTAACAGCAATACGGTAATATTCTTGCATCAATGCCAAAGATGTACTGTGTGGATAATTGGGGAGTGTGGAGAAAGTGTGTCAAGTGTATGCTGTGGACCATGATTGAACATAATAGTCTCGTGATATTATCTCAGATTTGTAACAAATGTTCTACCACGTTGTGGGGTGTTGATGAAGGGGTGTTGTATGGGAATTCTATGCATGTGTGTGATTGTTTTGTAGTTCACAAGTTCTGTAATAAAAACATATTAAAAAAAATAGTAGGGTGGACTGGGGGAAAATACACCAAATGTAAGATATGGACCATAGTTAGTAGTAAGATTTTGATGATATTCTTTTATAATTTGTAACAAATGTCTAATAACAATGCACAGTGCTGTTGTAGGGGAGCCCTGTATGGTGTTACACATGTTTGTTTGGTAAGTTCACAATTTTTGCTATCCATGTATTGTTTATGTATGTTCTTGTATGAATGACATACTTCAGTAAATTTTTTAATGAAAACAAACAAACAAACAAAAATGATGAGCCAGTAAGCTCCATTAAGCAAACTCATTACATGGTGTTTGTTTTAGCAGCCAGGAAACTAAAACACATGCAGTGTAATTGTTTTCAGAAATTTACTTTTAAATATTGCTTTTAAATCTGAAAAATAAAAAAAAAGGAACACAATCCTGGGAAACCTGAAAGAAGGGAGTAATGTTGTTAAGTGGGAAATTTTAGGAGTATTTGTAAAACCTTAATACAAGCAAAATAAACAGTGATGTTTGCTTGGGGGAGAAATCCTCTAAATTTTTAGAAATTTGATACAAGTATTGCCAAGTAATAGGCATTTCAGTATCTCATGAATAGATAAGACATATCATAATTAATCACATTTAGCCTATGAACATTCCTAAAAACTTAAGGCTTAGTCTATATCAGATGGTAAAATTTACTCTATATCTGGTGTTAGAGTGTATAACTTAAAGCAGCTCAGATGGAATTACCAAAAATACTGATTTAATAGAACTTTTAAAATGTAACTGTTACAATTGGTACTGCATTTTTTTAAACTCTATATTAGGCAATAATATCCTTAGAAAAACAGGTTTTTAGGAATGCATTTGTTTACACTTACATGACACTTTGAAGTTTTTTAATCAATTTATGTATGTGATCTTACTTGATGTATTATCTCATTGCCATGCTGGCCAAGAATCAGATAATCACATTTTAAATCAAAATGAATAAAATAATCATTATATAAATTCTGAAACTGATGCTCAGGAAAGAATAATAACTTACCCAAGGTTATTTAACTGAAACTATAGATCAGATGAGCTTTTTAATGTAGCAAAAATGGGTTTAATTTATATATGTATGTTTTAAAATTATTAAACAGTCATTGAAGACCCACCATTTCTTACTGCTATTTGCCCAGGATAGAAAGTGATATGATCATCAGTTGAGAATTCTAAAATTATATGCAGTTATTATAATAAGTTAAACTGAGTTTGAGGTATAACTCACTAGCAAGTCTCAGTGGAAGCTCCAGCTTTCATGGGGATTTCATTTTATGTCTTTAAATTTAAAACTGTTATCTTTGTGGGCAGAGAAAATTATTCATTTTTCCAATGGAAAGGTTTTTTGTTTTTGTTTTTGGTTCACTGGTATAAGATGAACACATTAGCTTTCTACTTTTATTTAATCCTCAGAGGCAAGCAGTTGTTTCAACATATTATTTGGAGGGTTACCAGCTGATTGGTATTTGTTTTTCTTCTCGTCTGAATTGTTTGGGTTTATATTATTCTAAAATTATTGTGGATTTTTCTCGATCAAATTACAATTGCTAATGGACTACCTGTTGATGCTTGATTCATTCAGCGTGTGATACATCGCTGGACTGAGAAAGTTTATTTCATTTTCTTATAACAAAAACAGTTTAAATTTACTGATGTGTAAACAGTCCAAAAAAGATAGCCTACCAAAAATATCACTCAGTTATATTGAACTACTCAGTTATATTGAACTACTGCTGTTTGGTGACAGGTTCTCTGTTAGGGACTTTCACAAATTCCATCTAATTTACTCAATCATCCGAGTAAAATTAGATTTCTCTAAATTTACAGATCAGAAAATAGAGATTCAGAGAAGAAAGATGGCCCAAATGTGGATAGTCAATAAGTGAAAGAACTGGAATTAATTTTGCTGTCATTTTGATACTCTCTTTTATAACATCACACTACTTCTCTAAAGAATCTTTTCATTTCGTACATACTGCAAAAGTAATTGATTAAAGATCCAGACATTAAAAACTAGTTATACAATAAATGGATTGAATGGCTACAAAGCTTTTCAGCAAGTATTTGGTATTATCTTTAATAACTAGCAGATCACTTTACCAGAATAAAGACTCAATATCAAAACTTTAGAAATTTTATGTCAAAATACTATTTATACTTATCCTAAATGTGTATTGCTAAAAAATGGTCTAAATTATAATCTGCCTTTCTTCCTCATCATCTTTTTTAAAATTTAGCAGGTTATATATTTAGAATTTCTCTCTCCTCTGTGTGCTTTCACAGCTCTTTTTAAAATGTTTCTTTTATCACTTTAATTCATTTAATTCAGCAATTCATTGAATAAAACATGTTTATTTCTGAATAAACAAGGGAAATTGCATTATAACTACTTCTACTTGTATACATTTTATCACACTGTTTGAATAATAGAATATCAATAAATATTTAGGTCGATTTTAGGGTATATGTTATTTTTCTCAAGTATGTGCTATTTTAGAATTGATTCCAGTTTTAAAACCATTAGAAAGCTTTGCTTTGGTGCACTATACTTCTAACAAGTACATTAATGACTGATTTAAGGAGGGGTGTATTCAAGTGCATATATAAATTTAAAAGGTTTAAAATATCTAAATTTAGTATTTATAATCCTTTTAAGTTATTAAGAAATTGTGGTATGTCACTTTAGATCATTTGAAGGAAATTAACATTAGCAATAAATATCATGACTTAGTGAGACTAGAATAACAAGTTCAAATAATTGATAATGATGCATGGTCATGATAAAATTATAGATGCATATATAAAATATTATAAAAATGTTGAAATCCTATTTCTTCAATTTTCTCTGCATATTTTACATATATATGCAGATTTATATATACACAATTTTTTATATTATTATCCTCTTATGTTTTTCAAGCAATATTTCTGGACACCTCCTTTCTCTGTCAGGAAGTACAGAACTAAATATTTTTAGCAACTGCTTAGTAGCATATTAAATTTTAAAGAATTTTAAAGGT
Source organism: Dasypus novemcinctus (assembly GCF_030445035.2). Lineage (NCBI taxonomy): Eukaryota > Metazoa > Chordata > Mammalia > Cingulata > Dasypodidae > Dasypus > Dasypus novemcinctus. Next base: position 44,942,683 of record NC_080697.1, on the reverse strand, counting down.
GAATAGGGTAGAGTGAACAACATTGAACCTGACTCAATTTCTAGAAATAGAAATCCAAATTAAAAAATAGACATAGTAAATGTAGACATCTATTTCTAAACTATTTTCTAGAATATCTGCATTAATACACACACCTATCAACACTGTAAATTACCTAATTCTACATGTCCTTGCCAATGCTACATATTGTTACTCTTTTGAAATACCAAATAGTTAAAAATCATATACTCATATATCATTGTTGTAGTAACTGATTCTTTTGATTACTATTAAGCTTTCTTGTTCATTTGTATACCTTCTTTGAAAGGATGTTCCTTTTTCCTTCATTATCTATTTATATTAAACTAGTGTCTGCTATATGCATGTATTTTTGTCATAAAAATTTAAAATTTTTGTATAGTGAATTCCATGAATCATTCTCTCAGTAATGTCTGGCTTTTAAGTCAGGACAATTTAATATGTTCACATATACACACACATGCACACTGTTTTTTTCATAAAGTTTTATTTTGGTTTCCTACATTGCTATAATCTGTGGTATCTCCAGAATTTATTATTGAAATAAGGTATAAGGTTGAGAACCAAATTTATAGTCATCAAAATCTTAGGAAATTGGGAAGCAGACTTGGCCCAGTGGATAGGGCATCTGTCTACCACATGGGAGGTCCGTGGTTCAAACCCTGGGCCTCCTTGACCCGTGTGCAGCTGGCCCATGCGCAGTGCTGATGCACGCAAGGAGTGCCCTGCCACGCAGGGGTGTCCCCGCATAGGGGACCCCATGTGTAAGTAGTGCGCCCTGTAAGGAGAGCCGCCCAATGCGAAAGAGAGTGCAGCCTGCCCAGGAATGGCGCCACACACACACGGAGAGCTGACACAACAAGATGATGCAACAAAAAGAAACACAGATTCCCGTGCCGCTGACAACAGAAGTGGACAAAGAAGAACAGCAGCAAATGGACATGGAGAGCAGGCAACAAAGGGGTTGGGGAGGGGGAAGGGAAAGAAATAAATAAAAAATAAATTTAAAAAAAATCTCAGGAAATAGTTTCAAGTCCTTTTGCACAGTTTATTCCCCAATAATATAGTAATTATCCTATATAATTGAGACTCTTTCTGGACTCGCTATTTGGGTTCATTGATCTGTCTATCCTGCCATAGTCCTGAAATATATAGTAATGGGATTTAATTATATTTGGAAAAAAAATAGTTTTTGGAGCAGATTCCCCCCTTGCGACTCATATTTTTCCCGAGAATAATACTTAAGAATTTTAAGAATTATACTAAATTTTTGTGTTCTTGCCATATAAATACATTTACAGAGAAAAACAACCTTCCTTGTTTCATTCATTAGAAAAATATTTGTGTCCCTTGTATGTACCAGAGTCTGCCTTGAGAGTGTGGAATATAGTATTGAACAAAATAAATGTAAAAACCCTTCTTTCATGGAACTTGCATTGTATTGGCATGAGGCAGACAATGGTGATAGGTTCTTGGGACAAAAATAGAGCAGGGAAGAGGGCTCAGGAGTGCTGAGCATAGGTATAGGGTTTTAATTTTAAATTGCCTGGTTGGAGAAGGCTTTAATGAAATGGTGACATTTCAGCAAAGACATAAAGATGATGATGGTCATTTGGAGTTCTGTAAGAGAAAGTGAAAAGCAAATAGAATTATCCTGAGTCAAGAATATGTTTGGAATGTTCAAGGCCCAGCAAGGTCACCAGGATGGCCAAGCAGAGGAAACGAGAGGGGGAAATAATTGGAGGCTGAGTTCAAAGTTAGAGAGTTAGCAGAGGGCCAAGATCATTTGGGGTTTTGTGTAGGGCATTGTAAGAATTTCGGCTTTGAGAAATAGAAATCTCTTGGCAGCTTGTGTTCAAAGCTATGGTTTAACCGGCAGCTCCATTAAGAATGGACTGAATTGGGGTAAGTGTGGAAACATGGAGATTAGTTATGGGGCTAATGAAGACATACAGGTGGCTTGGACCAGGATGGTAACTATAGAGACAGTGCGAACTATTTGGATTCTGGATATGTGTTAAAGGTAGAGCCGCCGCAATGTGAATTGTAAGAGAAAAAGGCAGATCAAGGATGAATCCATATTTCTTGGATTGAGTGACCAGAGTATAGACAGTTTCATCACCAAGGTGTCTAACTGTTTGAAATAACAAACTGGCAGGCATGACGAACTATTTAAAAATTGATATTATACATGTATGTATTTTTACATATTAATATAACAGGATCAATATTGTACCTTTCAATGAAAACCAAAAATAGTTCTTGTTTTAAATAAAAGAGCAAATTAGCCCCCTGTCACTGAAGGCGGTTGCCTTTGTCTTATAATTGTTTTTGGTAAAGAGACCCTCGTGCCCCTTGCTGCGACCTCCGGCCCACGTCCTGACCACTTGTCTGTACTTCCTGAGTCCCTGGATCTTGTTTTACTGAGTCTGTTTATTTAATAGTTGTCATTTCCTTGGGCATTCTCCAGAATCTCCTAATAGTATCTCGAACTCCACAGAGGCAGCAATCCTGCCTATTTTAGCAACCACTGTCTAGTATATTTAGTATATTTTTATTTCACAATAAAATTTTGCTGCATATATGAATATCATAAATAGTGTTGGGAGAAATCTGAAATAGGATATACAGACATTTCCCCATTAAAAATAGTAGCTAGATTCCCAGGTTATCCTGGATAAAAGCCTGATTAGCAGGATAAGTGATGTCCTATAATGTTTTACTAAGAGAAACATCCCTTTTCCCACAGCCTGTGAGTTTATCTTCTATAGGATTGTTGGTTTTACTTGAGTTTGGATTCCAATTTCCAACTGCAGGGTTATCCTTGCACTGAACAGAGCACATACCATGCGGGAGTGAGTCTGTGTGTCTCTGTAGATAGTTTCTAGGACATAGGAAAGTATGTTGGGAGGTGGGGAAATAGTTGGTGTCCTGGATGGCATATGAAGGGTCTGGCCCAACAAAGGCAGCAGTGGAGGTGCTGTTTTGCTAATGATGATAATTATAGGTAGCACTGGGAACCCCATTCTGCTAAACACATTGGAAGACTGGAGTGACTTCCCAGTTTTGGGGGTCAGTGATGAACTGGCCTGTGTTTAGAGAGTTGCTAGTGAAGTATAAAACATGAACACTCTAGTACCAGAGAGAAGATTGGAGATAGGAAGTGTAGAAGTTGTCCCAAAGAATAGCCACCACTGAGAAGAAGTTGTCTTGAAAGCTGTGCTGGCAGAAGGGCTTGGCAAGTTCCTGCAGCAGCTACAGTAGGAAATTAAATTTGACTATGACCTTTTACAAACAAGACACCATCATAAAGAGGGAACTCACCATAATTGGCACTTCATGTTGTGTGTCTAAATGTCAGAAGCAGAGTATAAGATTAGAATAGGAATCTGGGGTTTCTAATTCTAGCTCTGTCACTATGAACGACTTCAGTGACGGTACAGGTTAGATATTATCTCTCAGTGTCTTTTTCCTATAGAACAAAATACAACTACTTTTTTTTTTTTTTAGCTTACAGGCAGTGTGATAAATGAGACAGATTTGAAAGCCCTGTCTTTTGAATTCTGTACACATGTGTTGAATACCTATTATTTGGTGAACATTGTGCTAGCTGCTCTCCAGCTATTTAGAGTCCAGTGGGAGATATAGATAAAAACAGACATGGGAATGTTAAAGCGAATACAAAGTTAAGTACATTTATTTTGTAAAAAGTATTTTACCAACCTGTCGTGGGTAATCAAATGAAAAGAAAAGTGGGGTATGCAATTTATTTAAACCTCATCATGTTTCATCCCAGTTACTAAGAATTCTATTTTTTTCCTAGGAGGTTTTTAAATGATAAAACGTGCACATTCTTACAGGGAAATATTTACTGATTTTTTCCTGTTATTGTGGATTCCTCTTCTTTTCTTGATCACTCTGGGTTGACTCATTTCTCTGTGATAGCAAAAGAAAGGAAAAGAATCAAGGCAGCAAACTGCCCAGATACATGTAATACAACTGACTTCAATGACTCCACAGTGCGAACATGGGTTGGCGCCTCTGTCCAGCCCTGTTGATTTGTGCCCATGAAGCTCTTGCTTCATTTGAAGTAGATCATGAAATCTAAATTACAAACACATCAGTGTATTACTACAGAGATACTAGGACTCTCCAGCTACAGAGATCAGTGATTCAAGACAATTACTTCTATTTCCACTTCTCCAGTGTTTGCCAAAGTAGAGTGTTCCACAGGGTTTGGGAAGAAGCCATTAGAGTTTCTCTTTATGTACATTCTTAAATCGCTACAAAAGGAAATAAGCTTTATAATAGATATGGATTGTCCTGTTAAGCCCTCTGGTCATTATGTTAGATGGTCACTTTAAAATAGTGTTTATACGGATGGTCGTGCATGAATATGGTTGATAAACACATGAACAAAGTACATTGGAGATACACACTCAATTTTTTTAACTGTGTTATGCAATTAAAGACAGTAGGAAAACACTGCCAAACTTCTTAAATTTTAATGTATATATGAATCACCTGGTGATGTTATTAATATGAAGATACTGGTTCAGTAGGTTTGAGTCTGTAAATCAAAGATTCTGCATTTTCAGTGAGCTCAAACATGCTGCCTCTCCAATGACCACTTGTTGAGTAGTGATAAACGATGATCTACACCCTTCGTTCTCAAACTTTGTTGCAGAGAGTCAGCTGATGAGTTTTTAAAATCCTGATGCTCAGCCTATATTCCATAACAATTAAATCCAGATCACTAAGGCAGAGGGAAGGGGGGACCCAGGTGTTGGCATTTTTTAGAACTCTCCACTTGATTCCCACTTGCAGCCAAATTGGTAGTCTAGACAATTGATCATTACTTTATCCGCTACAAAACCCTGGAACTTTTCACCGACCTTTCCTTTAGGTGGAACTGACTCTGCAACATTTTGTTCTCATTCATAATTAGGCATAATTACTGCCTCCTTCTGTTGTGCAGGGCAGTTGAAATTATCAGTTTATTAATCCGAGGAGGGGTCTCTTCTGCTGTGAGGACTGCACAGTTCATTCTCTGTAGAGGCTCCAGCTGAGCCATGTGGTTCACCTGCTCGTGGTCTCACCAGCGCAAATGCTCTGCAGTCTAAGCACGCTGACCCCCCCTCCCCAGCCTCAATCCCCTGGCTTACAAGGCTTCTGCCTAAGTCTGTGCCGATGGTGGCCAGCCTAAAAGCACATGGACCTGGGCACTCTGCTCAAGTAGGTCAATCCATGCACCTTACCCTGGCTCCAGATGCATCTACCCAGAGACAGTGGCATGTGTTCTGATTCACCCAGAGGAGTGGCTTTGGCAGTGTTTCTACAGGAGGAGGCACCTTTTTCTAGTTTGTCCAAAGATGCTTTTCTAGCTAAATGTGGTCATTTCCTGCTAACCCAAACGGATTCATATATCTTTAGTAATTTAAACTTCCCTCCTCTTCAGTACTTCCTAACAAAGTCAAAGCTAGTTGTGAAGAATCAACAAAAGCCCCTCCCCCCACTTCGTTCCCATCTTCATTCAGGAGAGGCACCCTTTGCAAGAGTTGAACTAAAAATCAATGGAATTAATTTTTATTTCATTATCATAACTATGATAAATGTTTTGGTTATTTTCAATTTGCTACTTTCCTACTCCAAGCCAACAAATCATCGTACAAATGTTATCTAATCTTTATTGTTTTCATTCAAATGGCTTTGCTAAAATTAAAAATAAACCTTTTTTTTTTTAGAAAAGTTGATTAAAATAAAATGCTAGGGAGCAGAGGTGGCTCAAGCCATTGCACATGAGAGGTCCAGGGTTTGGTTCCCAGTGCCTCCCATAAAAGAAGTCGAGCAGACAACCAGCAGTCACAGAAGTTGACAGCAAGTGCAAAACAATGAGGGGGGAGAAAGAAATAAAATAAATCTTTTAAAAAATTAAAAAATTACAAAAAACTGCTAATGATTTTTTTTAGGAACTCCTGTCTAATATTCTGTAAAATACATGTTCATTGAACATCCCATATAAAGAGCTCAGGAACAATTGTTCAAAATTCTGTTATTTGTGTGTATAAATTAATCAACATCCTTACAGATTAATATGGATCTTCTATTCATATTTGATAAATATACATGTGTAATTTAGAAAGTTTGTGAAAAGAAAGCAGCTTATAATTTATTGCCAGTAGTTTTCTTGTACTCAAACCATGTTATTTGTATTTCCACTTTGTTTCTACAGACTAAAACTGGTATTGCATTGTTGTATGATGAAGGGTCTGAAAATGCCTATGACATCCGCTTGAAGCTAACAAAAGAGGTACTAACAATTCAAAAACAAGATGTCATCTGTACTAGTGGAAGCAATCACAGTGCAAATGTAAGTGCTTCTGGATTTCCATGCTTCCAGTGGTATGTTTCAAAACTGTTTCAAATTTATGAGCCAACAAAGTCTGACTCTGGTGAAAGTCATTTAAAAATTACAGTCCAAGAGTCTTTGCTGATGAAAAGCTACTAGGCTATTATTTAAAGAATCCTAACTACTTGTGTGATTATCTCCACATAAAATGTTACTCTTAGAGTTGTATTATTTACTTTATCCCCAGCTTTAATTCTTTTTTTGAGGAACTTTACATAAAAAATAGTCCCAAATACTACAATGTGAAATATCGTATGTTTGAATTGGAAACTCTCTCTCTCTATATATATATGGATAATCTGTTTATTAAATGAATAATTTTAGGGTATCCATCTAGAATGATATGTGAAGAAAAATAAAGCAGACGTTTTTCAGTATTAGGTATCAGCTTTGTCCCTATGTGTCTATGGATGTAAATATGAATTTTCATGCTGGAAGCATAGTCCTTCTTGGCTTCAATTTTACTGTGAATCACAAATAATATTTTCTTAAGAGTGAGACATGTATTTTTAGATACAGTAGCATATTAAAATAATTTGAGGGATATATTTTTTGGAAAATTCTATCTCAAACTTTATCTCAAATAGGACAAATAAACATGGAATATACAATATTAAATTCATAATCAATTTCCTAATTTTATTTTTAGTAGCCTTAATTAACTTCAGCTTTGTTAATACACACACTGTATATACATATAGTGTCAACATTACACAGAACTCTTCATTACTCTCTCCATTAAATATACCCATTAGTTATGAAAATTGATATTTAAGTGAAAGGAAATTCTTTACATTGTGTTCTGGAAAACATTCCAAAGAGCACTTTTATTTCCCAATCTGTGGCTGGCTCTTTTGGGGCTCCTTTATTTCTTGGTTTTCTGAATTCTCATGACTTTTGCTTTAGAAATGAAATAAAAACAGATCATTTTTCCCCTAATTGCAATTCTCTGATCAGCATCCCCTCAAGAGGTGCATATGATAGAAAAAATATGATGCATTTACTGGGAAAGTCTGTTTCTTTATTGAAAAAGTCAAACATGATACCCAAATATAAGCAATCCCAGACTTAAAATTTGTGTCTTATATATGCATTGCTATTTGTGAACAGCATTATCTTCCACTTGAAATCTCCTGCTTCTTTGGTTACCTAGAACCCAAATCTACCCTCTTCTACCTCCATAGCTTGAATGTCCTATCCTTGCCACCTTTGCCAGTCTAAATTCTCTGCAACTCCAGGATTGATTAAATCAAAATAAAAGAGAATGGAAGATGTGAGCACCATCCTTTCCACTGCTCTCCCCTCTTTCAAAGACTCAAGAATTGCTCTCTTCCTTTCTTTTTCGCTCGTCATGCTAGAAAATCCAGTTGCTCTTTAACAGGTTTCATGAGATTCCTACTAAACCTCAAGGCTTTTTTTCCTGATATGCTAATAAATCTCATGCTCACTTTTATTTTTTTTTTTAAGATTTATTTATTAATTTATCTCCCCTCCCCCCGCCCCACCCCGCCTCACCTCAGTTGTCTGTTCTCTGTGTCTATTTGCTGCATGTTCTTCTTTGTCCGCTTCTGTTGTTGTCAGCGGCACGAGAATCTTCATTTCTTTTTGTTGGGTCATCTTGTTGTGTCATCTCTCAGGGTGGGTGGCGCTATTCCTGGGCAGGCTGCACTTTCTTTCCCGCTGGGCAGCTCTCCTTACGGGGTACACTCCTTGTACGTGGGGATCCCCTGCGTGGCATGGCACTCCTTGCACGCATCAGCACTCTGCATGGGCCAGCTCCACACAGGTCAGGGAGGCCCGGGGTTTACCATACAAGTTAGTAAAAATTCTGAATATTTTTATTCTTCATTATCCAGGAAAAATAAATTACATTTTATTTTTAAATTGTAGTTTTAGATTCTTGACCCAGATTCTTAATGCAAATTGATTCTTTCCTATGAAAAATAAGTATGCATTTATAGAAATATAAATATACATACAATTTCAGGGAATATACTAATGCCTATAAACATCCATTGGCTTGAGATTACTATTTCCCATTCTGAAAGAATGGGGATGTATTAGCACACATTGTTGATATGAATTTCTGTTCATTCTCTGCAGTTCCATTTTTCTTAATGATCTCTTCTGGTTCCATATGAAGCCCTCCGTTTTAGAAATGTTATGAACATATTTGTGAATAATAAATGAATTGGATAATTGGGGGGGCAGGTGGTATTCAGAGGAAATAATTTTTCATAGGAGTATATAACCAGTTATTGAGATCAACTTTTTTTTTTTCATTTTCCACATACAAGATCCTATTGGGATCATTTTGTTATTTTCATGGAGAGTTGAAACCCTCTATTCTTCGGTTGACTTTAATAAAAAAAAATATTCTTGCTATGGAAATTTGGAGAATGTGAAGGGATATTTTTAAAGTCATGGATGTTTGTATACTTAGATTCAGAACCTCCCTCTAGGGTATTCAACATAGCAAATTCTCAAAAGCATTCATATTATTGAACATTGTCCGTGTTACCTTCCATCAGGGAACCTGGTTGAGATCAATTATTTTCCATTAAAAAAAATTCTGAAGAAGAGAAATAGAAGATTTAATCATTTCATGGATGATCAACAGGAAGAGTGAGTGGAGAATTTCGGTATGAAGGAACCTTGAGTTCCTGTGGGAATCACAGGAGATGAAAAATTACTTCAGATTCAGTTCAACATGTGTTTATTAAGTACACAGTGGAGATATTAAAATCAAGCAGAAATCAGTTCATCATTGGGAATCCAAGCTCTAGATGCTCTTATATCTACTACTACTAAAAATAATAACTATTATGTATTTTTCTATTACTCTGTGCCAATACTGTTGTGAGCATATGACATACCGAAATTCACTTAAAAATCCCAGCATCATATGCAGTAGGTACCATTGTGATCTCCATATTGCAGTTGACAAAAGGACACTGAGGTTAAGTAATTCACTCACTCATCCTCCTATATTTGCTGGCCTGTCAGTCACCACCATCTCAGAATCACATGGCAAACACCCTGCTAGGACTCAGAAGTCCTTACTGAAGTAATAAGTCCAGACTAGTATTTTGATTTTCAAGATCATTTTTTTTTCTTAATAGCAAGGAGTATTGATAATTAATTTTTACAATTACAGCTCTACTTTCAATGTAAGGCCCATGCTCACTTCAAAACCACCGTACTTTATGGTTAAAAACCTACTCAGTAGATGCGCCCATATGGAGTTTGGTTGTTTTGAAATCTAATCCAGAGTGAACTTTAAACCTTTGGTTGCACTTAGATGACTTGTTAGTCTGTTGAGAAGATAAAAATAAGGGACAGATTTTTGTTTTGTTTTCTTGAACCTGCTGAAACAAGATAACTCAATAAAATAGATAATCTCATCTACCTTAAATGATGGATGTAATTTTTATCACATATAGAGATGTAAAAACTAAATATACTCTTTCAGAAAAGAAATATATTTTTAAGTTGTGATGAGTCATCTTCAGAGTTTGCAATCTGCAAATTCATATTTCATTAATTTTCCTATCCTCAACATGGTATTCTGAATGCTTGTTATCTCAGAATTCTCTAATTATCTTTGAAAGGCAGTATATATTTTTACAGTATATAATGAAAGCTTTTTCTCTTGTTAAAGAGTTTTTGCTTACATTGCTTCATTTATTTTTATAAATTTATGTGTACATTTGAGATAATTATATTTTTTTATCTTGGAAATTTATATTTCTGGCTTGAAGTTAATATATGAAGACAAAGTTTTAATAGATCCCTGTATACTATTTATACTTTAAATCATGGCAATTTATAGTTAGAATGTATTTTAAAGAATTCCATATTCTCATTTTACTATTTAGGAAATTAGAATACAGGAAGAAGAAGTTATTTCACAAAATTAATTGCCTAGTTAACCCAAGTATCTCCTGTAGTACTCTGCTAATATATAACCTAAGGGATGTTGTAATATAAATTAATAGCATAAAAAAGCAACATTGTGTGTGAAATGTCTAGCAAAGACTAAGCAGTGCTGAACATGAAAAATGTTAAACTATTTAAAAGGGTACATGTATAGAGGTACCTGCCACTGAAATGGGTTTTTGCCAGTCCAATTTAATCTTATCTACCATGATTTAATGTGTACATCACGTGACAGAACTCAGGGGTTTAACCAGATAGAAGGAAAGATCAGAATTTCTTACTTGGATAAAGCAGGATGCAAAAATGTTACATCTTTAGTAAGTGACCTTGAAAAAAATTCTGTGCCACAGAAGGGGTACAGTAATTATTACTTCCAGTAAGTATTGGCCCCGGAAGAAAGGGAGAAAAGTCAGACAAATAAGCCCTAAGAATCCCTAACCCCAAACCTATCCACATTTGGCTTTGGTGCTGTGATGTGTACTACTTGTGTGACCTGAAAGACCTCAAGCTGAAAATTAAGTTTAAAGAGGTGTCAGGATTGGGGTTTCCTAGTTACAGTGTAGAAGGAAAATATGCATCCTCTGTGGAGGAATAGCTTTATATTCAGGCCTTAAGTAATTCCCAACCATAAGTTTCAAAGGATCTTCTGGAAGTCACAACCCAGATGGCAAAACTATGTGGAGGTAAACCATCATAAGCAAGAGATGGCAGGAATTAACCAACGGAGACTGCCAATTTTAAAATTATCAACTATACAATATAGAATATGTGTGTTTTATGCCTAAAGACATAAAGGAGGGTATCAATGTATGACAAAGGAATAAAGGTTATAAAAGGTGATTCCATAGACGTGAAAACAAACTAAAGAGAATTGAAATAAAAATAAAAACAATAAATGAAATCAGAATCTTAATACACCAGTTAAATAGCTAATTGGACAGAAATGGAGAAAAATACCCTAGAAAATAGATCTGAAGAAGTCACACAGACAAAAACACAAAGAGTGGGGAAATACGAAAGAGAAATTAAGAAGCCTCGAGTGTAGAGTAAGATGTTTGGACATTTGAGTAAGCAAAGATCCATAAGAAAAAATAGTGAGAGGAGGTGAGGTAGTCGTCAAGGAGATAACGGCCAAAAATATTACGTAATTGATGAAAGACATCAATCCTTAGATTTAGGAGCTCAAGAAGTTCCAACGAGAATAAATCAAAAGAAATCTGCATTTCTTTTCTTGTAGTTTTCCTGTCTGGTTTTGTTATCGAGGTTATGCTGGCCTCATTTAAAGAGTTTCGGGGTGTTATATTCTTTTTTCTATTTTCTAAAAGATATCGGTGGCATTAATGTTATAACTTCCTTTGGGAAGGTTTTTTTTCTGGTTAAAATTACATATCTGTGTACTGATATTAAATTCAGATCATCTAGCATTGCATACAAGTTACTTCATATGATGACCCTCATCTAATCCTATAGGTTTATAGCTTATGCTTGCCTGTAAATGCCTTTTAGGCCATTGCCCATAATCTCTTTGTGTTGCAGATATTTGTGTGTTTGCATTGCCCCTATTATACCACTTGTGCCTTAACATCAAAGACCATGCTTTTTTTTCATTGTTATTTTCCGTGTATCTCTTTACATTGTGAAAAGGAGACAAAAGTAACTTGCAAATGAATAAATGAGGGGATAAGTAGATATATTTTAGAACATGTAAATTAAGATCTCAAAATAACGGTCTTTTAGTGTACTAATTGAGTCAGTAGCATGTTGTTTTTTTACCTTTAGAAGGCATTTACAAATTGTCCATTGAACTTGTTAAAATTATTTTTAAAAAGTAGGTTTCTATTTACATTACTTGTAATGTAATGAAGGATATCAAAGAACAGTTATTTTAATTTGAATTAAAGAAATTAAAACTCTTTAAGACAGGTAAACCATGGCCCTTTACCAATGAAGTGGCAGTTTCTCATAAATGAAGAAAAATTTGATAATTACTTTTTGTGATAATGCATTTTTACTACTTTTGTCCAGATATATTTATATCCATTTTGTATTCCCCATTCACTTCTTATTCTTTGTTTCCATAAATCAGAAGGATATGTGTGTTTTAGATTTTTATTTTTAAAATTATTTCATTCTTACTTTGCCTTTACATTTTATATCTCTAAGTTTGGATTAATGATTAAGGCATTTTACCATTCAGCCAACCTACAAGTAACTTGCTAACAATGCATCTAAATTACCTTGACATATTTCCTCAGTGCTATATATTTCCCTGTACTTGATATCTAATTATAAAAATACATTGGTTTCTTAATTTTCCCATTTCCCACAACACCAAAACAAACTGCATTTTTTTTCTGTTTCTGAAAAACAATTTCTACACATATATTCGTATAGTAAGTTGATTTTGGTCTGTTTACACATTACTAATCTGTTTTGTTAGTTTAAATTGATAGGTCAAAAAATTGTAGTCTACCAAACCTCATCTGCATTCTGCTCATGCTCCAATTAAAATCTATTAATTGAAGATGCACTGGAAACCTTGGTCCTTTCCTCCAATAAGCTCATTGATGGAGGGCAAATGTTCATATTTGCAAAGTTGTAACACTATATGAAAAGTGTTAGTTTTTATTTCTGGACCAGCAAACAAAAAGCAAAACAACGAAATTCTGAGCTTTCATTTCATCATGATTGCCCATCAGTTAAAGAATTATATAGCATCTTTAGGGTAGGCCCATATTAAATTTTCATACGTATTATTCAATCATTGTAATATTATAAAGTACCAGAGGAATCTGTATATTCATCGATTGGCTTACTTTAAACTGATAGATATGCTGCTTATGCAAATCACTGTAAATATTAAATACATTTCTACATGCATTAGAGTTAAAGGTCAATTACCATTTGAGATGTACTTCTTCTATTTAAAATGGCCACTGTCCTTTTACTTGGTTGCTTCATTTCCAAATCAATAGTTTCCACAGCAAAAGACTCCATGGTAATGGAGAGTGATCCCTGTGTATAAATAAATTATAATACATAAAAGGTGCCCTACAATATAATGTAGATCCTAAAGCCTATGATTTACAAAACATCACGATTACTGAAAGCTGCAAGATTTATCCAGTGCTTTGAAATCATACTTTCAAGGGAAAAGTTGGCATTTTCTTTAAAAAAGTTTTGAAAACAAGGAAGGAAATGTAGTTGTCATCAGAATATCTAGAATATACCTTTAATATAGTCTGTAATAGCTGACTCTTGCAAAATTCTACCTTGTCTTCCCTTCTAACACTGAGTTACCTCGTTAAAATACTTCCCAATAGTACACATATTACAGATCACTTTAATAGGCAAAGTTATGACTTTAAAAAATATGAAAACCTTAAAATAATGAAGCATTTGGCCGTATTTGTTATGAAAGTTTACACCAACATTTAGTTTAAAGAGGAAATAGTCATTTATATCTTTGTTTGTGTTTGTGCATGCTTTATTAGAAAATCAAAATTTTAAAAAATCATTCCATATGAATTTAAATACCTAAAAGTAATAGTAGAAAAGATAATTTATGTAATACACTGAGCATTTTTATTATTCTGTTTTTTAATATAATTTTCAAACAGAAAAAGTTATAAAGCAAATAAAACCCATGCAATTATCATCCATAATTATTATATGCCAGCATGTTATAAGTATTTCAGCACTCTCCAGCTTTAAAATGAAACAGATTTTCAGATATAGCTGTAGCCTAACTCTGTCCCTTCAGAGGCTCTGACTATACTGATGCTGGTGGGTATAATTTCATTTGAATGTTTAAGTTCTTGTTTCACACATATTTTTCTAAGAGCAACATATATGGTGCTTTGTATGTTTTCCAAATTTATAGGAGTGGAATAATATTATGCCTTCATTTCGCAAACATTATGCTTTATAAATTTATCCATAATTCATGTAGATAAAGTTTGTTCTTTTACATTATTAAAAATTTTATGTGAATAAGACAAAGTTGATTGTTGATTCCTTGCACATCCTTATTAGTATTTAAGTCCCATCTCAAAGTAAAGTTTGTGTTTTCAGTATCACCAATATATTTATTTCTCTAAACCTCACTGTTCAATGATGCATGAACTCTCAAATTTTTAACCCACATGTGTGGTGAATTCCCTTTGTTACGTTTCAAAGAATGAAGACGAGTGAAAATAAATGCCTGTTTAGTTGCTCTTCAGCTTCATATAAATAATAAAGAGGTAGGAATATAGCTGTAGTGAACTTTTAGAAACTCTAAGCATAATTAATACTTTTCAAAAACTAAGTTTATTTGACTCAAATGTCTGAATTGATCAAATATGCATAATGGTTTTACAAATAAATCTTAATGTGTTGAAATCATTACTTCAATCCCTTAAAGAGTAACTTACTTATTTCAAATGGTAATTTCAGACTCTTCATCTCACCAAGAAATTTTACTGGAGTTGAATTTAGAGTAGAGAGAGACAACAGCCTCATCCTAAAAAATATCTTACAGAAATGTTTGCTAATAGAGTCTACCCAACACCCTGGAAACAAAAATGCTTAGTGATTTGCCCTTTTCCCTTCTCCCAACACCTATACCTATTTTCAGTAGACTCTGTCAATACATTAAAAAAAAATAAAATAAAACACTGAAATCACTTTGAATGAATTTTTTCTAAAGTAAAATATTTCAGAAAATTCTTTCTTTAAATCTCTAAAATTTTAATTGTTCTTTCATGCCCTTCAATTAGATCATGAAAAAAATTCTCGTTTCACTGTTATTGGCCCTTCACATATCTTAATTCTCTTCTCAACAAGGAAAGTTTGGCTCATGAACTCTGTAAGTAATAACATGGTGAAAAAAGGACTGTGAGTTGGTTGAAGAGTGTGGGGGAGGAGAAGGATGGAGCATTTCAAACTGTCACAAGAAGTTTTTTCGGCTGAATAGAATATACCCTGATGGGAGGGAAAGGGGCTGCATGCCTAGTGGCATAATGGCATAAAGTTTATTTTCATAACGGACTGAAATTTATCTTCCTGAAAATTGCAGTATTCAGACCTGAAAGTGAGTTGATAGGTGTAACAAATTTAAATTTAATGTTAAGTCCATAGTTTAAATGTCTAAATTTAAAATGTGTGGCCAAATCATAACTATCAAAATATCAAAAATAGAACTTACAGAAATCATATTTCAGAGGACCAGAATAAGAAATCTCACCTTAGGTGTACCAAAATCTTGTTTCTGTTTGATGAAAAATATATAATGGATAAGAATGATCTGTCTTAGAAAACAGCTCTACCCTGAAATGTTTATAGTCAGAAGATAACTTGACGATAGCTAAATCTTATTTTAATGATGTCAGCAACCAAGACAGAAACATGAATTAAATGTCAAAACATAGTTTGGGATTAAATGATAAAATGTTGAAGAATATTTTCTTAAAAACCTTATCTCATGTTTGTGAACAAAAGAACCGGATTCATGTTAAAAAGATTTATTGATCAAATACCTTAGCATCCAGACTTAATTCTCAAGAATTCCTATGAGACATTTTTATGGTATTCTCACTGCATTTCTGTGATTAGTGACTGAAGCCTCTGAATACAGAGTGAAGAAGTCGTGTTTATAGGGGATATATACATTAAATAGAGCCAAAGCATTTCTTTGTCACTGAGCCTTCTGTGTCAGTTAGTTCATTGTCTGGCATTTGATTTTTTAGGTAGCTGACGCTAAAAGAGTATGTATTAAATAAATTAATTTAATAATGGGTTATTGTGGTTGATTTAGAAAATGCCTTTAGAAAGTGGAAGGTTTTGTCTAATGTTGGACCATACACATTGAATATCTGTTAACAGAATGATTATGGGAAGTTCTATCAATGACTTTAAAATAAAATGATCAGCTCCACCTTGGTTATGGGATCATAACAATTTAGGACACGGTCACTTTAGCTGGTTGCAATGTGATAGGCTTCAATTAAAAGCTCTAGGAGTTTGGGTTCCCATTTTTTTTTTTTATCAGCTTTCTGTTGGAGAAAATTAAAATTTTATATAGGCCAATGTTTAAATCATTGTAGAAATTTAGTGATTATATAATCTTCATTTATAAAAGCGTGGATTGGCTGAACTATTTCTCCCAACTTTGAAAAACTGGAACTCCTTTGTATTGCAATGAAATAGTTTTAAAGGACAGAAAAGAACTATCTTTTATAGAAGAGATTAATCACCCCTGACATTTTTTGTGAAAATTAGTAGTTTACAACATACTTTCCAATAATTATCTCATTTGAGCTCTTAGGGAGGACAGGTATTTTTATTCTCATTTTCCAGATGCAACACTCAATCTTAGATTTGAATGGCTGGCTCAAATTTGCACAGACTAAAATTTTAGCAGATTGCATAAATATTTGAATAAATCAAGTCAGGTGGGGGAGACTTAGCCAGAATCATAAATAATAGACTCTTCAAGTTCTAGCAAACAAATATTAAAGATGTTAGCTGTGAACTTTTTCTAACCTAACCTATTAGAAACGTTAGTTCAGATCTTTGGTATCTGTTATTTCATTTTGCCGCAGATGATCACTTTCTTGATAATTCCATTGAATTATCTTCCTGAGATCTATGTGCATAAAATGACAGATTTAAAATGGATGTTATCAATATTTGTCAAAGACTACTAAGGCAGAAACCAACGTATTTCTTCTGAAAATATAATTTCTCTGGCATTTATTTGCTTGCTCTCACTGGGGTTCAGGTGCTTATATTGGTAACTAAAATTTAGAAAACTTTGTGGAATGTTTTCAGAAATTCCATATATGGAGATTCCTGGTTAATGTATTAGATAACTCAATTTTTAAAATCATCAGGTGCTCAGAAGTTTTTTCTTGGAAGCATATAAAATTTTATTGAGTCATGCAAAAAATAATTGACAGATTAATGCTTTTTTGTGTGTACATTCCCAACCTATAACTTCAGCATAGCAGTAACTCATTGCTTAGTGAATGAATAAATGAATGAGTGAGTGAAGGAATGAACCTCCCTTTAATTTTTTTCTTTGCTGGTTCATAGCTCATTATTAGATCCTAATCTGGAAAGTTAAATTTCTCTACTTGTAGGAGAAAAAATGGAATACTTAAATATATTGGAGAAGCTCCCTGTCCCTCCTCAATAGAAACACTCTTAGAAACCTGTGCCATCACAGTGGGATTTACAATAAGGCCTGCTTCTGCTACCTTTTGATAAAGTATGGATAAGACATGTTCCTGGCATTTCAGAGAAGTATATAGAATATGTTTCTAATAGAAAACCATGGTATACACGTCCTTGGAGGAAGTTTAGCTCTGCTACTCACCACTCTTCCATTTGGAATGTAGACTAGGATAAAGAAAAAATCCAAAAAAAATGATAGATTGCTAAGAAGCTAAAGACCCAGAAATAAAGCTTCTTTTCTGTGTTTGATTATATAAATATTCCATCAGTTAATATGCTATATGCTCAAGGCTCAAAATAGAGTAAAGTTTCCAGTTAAAATGTTAATGTATTCCCCTGCATACTTATAAAATTAGGTATAATTGTTCTAAGTTTTTGATTGTTTACTTTGAGCTTATAATGCATTATTCATTCCTAAGAATACAATTACAAGTGGATTTTACAAATTGTGGAAGGTGCATATGATACATGCTGTGGCAGGTTTGCTCATTCACCCATGCTTATGGCTGTGTCTTCTATTGCTGGCAAACGTGCATCATACATGGAAGCTCAACTCCGGTCCCCCTACATCACAATTTCTTGTGGTTATTCATCTTTTACTTCTCCATCCTTGCTTTCCAAACATGGGTTCTCTTAAAAAACGTCGTTCAGTCTGAAAATTCTTAGGTTTGCACTGAAAAATTGAAGCAATGTCTGCCATTGTCCTTATTTCTGTAGAATAATTTCTAGACATAAACATACTTCTCTACATCCTTTCATCCAATCCCAGACCCCCTTATTTCACACACTCTCAGTACTGTTCTTAGTTCCATATCTAGTTGCAGTTAGTTCGAAATGACTTTAACCAGTTTAGACCCCAGCAAAATATTTTTTTACATGATTGATGTATAAAATATTTGTGCATGATCCGTACATGATGAATATGATTTGGTGATTTTGACCATTTCAATAGCCACTTAAGGGCTGATTGTACTTTCAGGTTTTTATCACCACCTACTTATTTAAATGCTGTTAGACACCTAAGGTGATAAGATTTGAAAACCATTCATTCTTGAATGAATACAGATTATTTAAATATTGATCTAAAATGATTGGAAAAAAAGAGGAAAATATGGTGACAAAGGAGCAAGTTTTGGAATTAGTGAAAAGAGAACAGGGTTTTAAACATAAATTCATGAGTTGCAGATTTACTATTTTCTACCTTGGAAGAACATAGGCAAATCATTTCACTTGTTTGAGCCTCCATCTGCATAGGTAAAATAGGGATAATATGACCAATTTTGAAGGATTTTTGTACAACTTATAAATAAATCATATAGTAGGGCCTGTTTTATTAATATTTTTATTTCCAAATGTGCAGTGGCAAATTCAATATTTAAAATATTGTCTTTCCTGTAGTGAAGCATTGTTGCTTTAGAATTATATTTGAAACAGTGTTTTAAGTTTAAATTAAGATGTTAAATATGCATCTTGCATTCATTACCTGAGGATCTGTTTTAAACTAAACTTAGTTTGTTTTCTAAAATTTTTTAAAGCACAGAACTGTTACACTTCGCAGACAACCTGTTGGCGGCTTGGGCCTGAGTATAAAGGTAAGAACATATTTTTTTTCTATTCCAACTTGTCCTTTTCAATGAACATTTACAGTGTAAATCATGGTAACTGCAGCTTTCTTCTGCTCTCTGTATCTTTCAGGGAGGTGCTGAACACAAGGTCCCTGTCGTCATATCAAAAATATTCAAAGATCAAGCAGGTAAAACCAGCCAAGATGACTTAACTATACATTGCAATAGTTTGTACGATAATATATTATTTAAATGATAAAAGATAGCGTAGCAAATATGTTTTTGCTTGATTGCTTATACTACCACTTTATTTTTGCACCCTGTCTTATTTTAAAGGGCATTTTGTATCCCTTGATACACTGCCCATTTTCATTTATATTGATCCTTCAAACCTTTAAAAGAAGAGATACTAATTCACTATTTGATGTATCAGGATATCCCCTGAAGATAATAATGAACACCAAATTTAATTAGGTATATTAAAAAATTCAGAGGACTTAAATAAAGGTGGTAATTCAATGGTATCATTCATAGATGTCTCTGACATATAGGACTCTGCATATAAAAGGAAGATAAACGTATTGCAAAATTGCATTAGATCACTCCAAGAATGGACTGTAAAGCTGAACCTGGAAATGCCATTTGGTTCAATATCTGTTACCTGGCTTTAGTTCCTTAATCGTCTTCTCAACCAACCAAATGAAACATTGGCTATGGGAATAATCACAAAAATAGATTACATTTAGTGACAACTTATGTGTAGAGGTGGAAAATGAGGACACACAGACTAGTAATGGGGAGTAGGGGGTAGGGACTTCAAATAACATATAGTTGAGGCCTGAATTAAAAATATGGAAAGAAAGGAGACAACTCTGGAGGTGGGGATGACTTACTGAACTCATTTATTAAATAGTGAAAAAAAAATGTAATTGTAACTTGCCATTTTACTGTATTACTGAAGGATACTGTCCCCACTCTCCAATGATAAGATGCAGGATTGGGGTGGAGGGTGAAGAATAAGCTCGTACATTTCCTCAGAACGTCCTTATTCATTTCTCTTGATTTTACCTAACCTGTAATTCTAATGTTATGTCACAGCCCTTTACATTCCTGTATTCAGATAGATTACACTGCTACCACAAACATTGTGATGGTTGGAGAAACAAGAGATCTCCAGCTTAGGAAAATCTTAAATCAGTGTATCATCCAAAGATATAACTAAATCAATAATATAAGGAAAATTATAAAATATAAGTCCTTTAGAATCATTGATAACCTGTGATAGAAGTTAACTGAGAAAATATTTTGTTTCGGACATTCTTTAAGTGGAATGTGAATTTCTCACAACAATTTTCAATGCATTCATAGGGAAAAGGGAGGTTTTAACAAACGGATTTACCACTAAATTAGCGTCTGCATAAAGACACATTTTTACCAAAAGGACAGTTCAGCATCAACTCAACAGTACAGATTTTTTTCTCCTTTCATGCAAGGTTACAAAACCTGCTTTTAAAGTTTTCCACCGACAGGATTATATTTAATCAGGGATTGAGAGCTAATGAGCCTATAAACACAGCTGTCATCATCAGCCTTAGGGGAAGAACAGTCTCTTCTCAAGGAGACCAGCATCATTTGAAGGTGAAGAAAGAAAACAAGAGTTCATGACACTTCTTAATATTGTTTTTCTTGGTAACACAAACAGATTTTGGTTTTATTAGAAAATAAAATTTTAATTATAAAAAATAACAGAGAAAAATGAAAGAACTATGTAGTTCTCTGAATAAAATCATTCTTTTTGAGTTTTTTTTTAAGCATTTCAAAATTATTATTATGATTAAACTGGACAAAAGTATTTCTGTTGTGGATATCAAGTGTTATTGTAAATTTGACAGGCAATGTGGAAGCTAAGTGCTCCAGCGCATTTAAAGTGAAATTCTACAAGGGAGAAATAAATCAATTTGTTATTGAATTAGGCATGTTTAATTACTTCTGCACCACTGTCAACCATATGGTTGACTGGTTATTAATTAAAAGAAAGCTTATTCAAATGAATTGCAGTTTCTTTAATCTTTGTGCAGCTCTTCAGTTCATTTTCCATTGCAGGTTTATTTTTTATTTTTTGGATTTGAATATCAGACCCAGAAAAGAAAGAGAACAAGTGAGCACAATTAACCAGCAGATAAAAATCAGAAAAGGATTTTCAGTTCAGAAAGAAAATCTAGTTTATCTATAAACATATTAATGGGTCAAGAAAGCCACATATACTACAGCTTGAATGTGAAAATGAGATTGCAGTTTTAAGAAAGGGATGTCAAATCCAGCTTGGTGCATCTCATCAGTTGTGAAGTGAAGCCTGTGTCAGCCATGGCTTGGTTGGGGTGCTCCGAAGTATCTTGTGACCTACTAGATCCCCAAGGCTTATACTGTTCTCTGGAATCAAGTAATGTTGATACAACTTTCTTCTAAGGTTGAAATTACTTCCAACTGCCTATTAGTCATCTCTTCCTGAATGCTTCACAAGTAATTCAAGTTCAGGATGTCTCAAAATGAATGGCTTTGCCATGAAATGTTTCCATGAACTTGCTTCATCCCCTGAAGTTCTGGAAGTGTAGAGCCTACTTTCACTGAGACCAAAAGAACTCTGCCTCCTACATACACAACAAGAACAAATTGGAGCTCTGTTATCAGAGGTGAATGCTTTGGTGGTGTTCCCTGTCAGATAGTCCTTCCTTGCATTTGATTCTCATCAATTATGCCATCCAGAAGTTACGTGTCAGTTTACAGAGCTCTGGTCTATAAGACTTCTGTGTAATCCTTATTTTGGGACATACCATTGAAAGCTTTTGTTATTTCTTTCTTATTTTTGACCAATTCTTCATATTTTTTTTATAAATTCCTGCTTTTTCTTATCCTATCTTAACTGTCCCACATCCTTGTGTTACCTCTATTTTTCTTCTGTTAAAAAAGCACATAACTGGCTATCCAAACTGGTGCACTGTGTGCTAGGAATGTGGTAGAGGTTGTAAAGGTTTTTAGAAGGTCATTCAACTTTCACAGCTGCTGATATCAACTCAGAATACTGCACTAATTCCATCAATTCAATTCTGACTCTAACTACCCAGGCTTAGGGCAGACTCCACAGGTTTAGGGCAGTCCTCTACAAGAGTATTCTTGAGGCCCCAGTTGCAAGTTTGGGAGCCCAAGCCACCCACACTTCTGACCAACTGGCTACAAATTCAGGGGTTCCCACTGATTATCCACTTACAGCTTTTATTTGTATTATATTGTATTTTATTTGTAAAAGGATACGAATAAGAAACAAAAAGAAGAGAAATATAGAGTGAGGTCTGAGACTGTCTCAAATGCAAGATTCTATGTCCTTTCTACACAGAGTCAGAACATGTCACCCTCACAGCAATTTATCTTCTCAATTGTGGAAGCTTTCTTATTTCAACTGTCCCAAGTTTATATGGGAAATCATTATGAGGGCATGATTGATGGAATCATTGCCCATGTGGTTGACTACAATCTCCAGCCCCCTCTTCCCCCAGATTTTAGAGAGGTGAGCTGATATGGTGTGGCTCAAAATTCCAACCACCTAACCAAATTCCAACCACATGGTTGGTCCTTCTGGTCTGGTTAGCTTCCCACCTGACTCAGGATTCTTCCCAGGAACTGGAGACAAAGACCAGCCAAGTTTTTCATTATATTACAGAGGTGTTTGGGGAGAATGGTCCCTATGTCTCCCTTGCTGCAAGATGTAGAAACAGCTACCTCCCAGGGAGTCCTTTCCTTTTCTTCTCCTTTTTCTTTAATATTTATTTTTATCTTTTAATTAATTAATTAATTAATTTTATTAGAGAAGTTGTAAGTTAATAGAAAAATCATGTATAAAATACAGAGTTCTGATATACCACCTTATTATTAACACCTTGCATTCGTGTGGTATGTTTGTTTCAATTGGGAAATAATATTTTTTATAATTGCACTGTTAACAATAGTCCGTCATTTACAATAGGGTTCACTGTTTGTGATGTCCATCAGCCCTATGTTGTTTTTTTAAATTTTGATTCTAATGACATATATACAACCTAAAGTTTCCCCTTTTTACCATGTATAACTCAGTGCTGTTAATTACATTCACAACGTTGTGCTACCATCACCACCATCCATTACCAAAAGTTTTTATCAACTAAAATAAACTATAAAATTTAAGCACTAACTCCTCTTTCCCTACCACCACACTGACCTCTGGCAACCTACATTCTAGTTTCTGACTCTGTGAATTTACTTATTCTAATAATTTCATATCCATGAGATCCTACAATATTTGTCCTTTTGTGTCTGGCTTATTTCATGCAACACGATGACTTTAAGGTATGTAGCATGTATCAGAACTTCATTCCTTTTTAAGGCTGAATAATTTTCTATTATGTATCTATACCACAATTTATTTACCCATTCATCGGTTGATGGGCCTTAGAATCAAGGGGTTGCTTCCACCTTTTGGCAATTGTGAATAATGCCATTATGAAAACTGGTGTGCAAATATCTGTTTGAGGCCCTGATCTGAAATATGTTGAGTATATACCTGGAAGTAAGCTTGCCAGATCATATAGTAATTCTATACTTAACTTTCTGAGAAATAGCCGAACTGTCTTCCACCAAAAGCGGCTGCACCATTTTGCATTCCCACCACCAGTGAATGAACATTTCTATTTCTCCATACCTTCTTCAACATTTGTAATTCTCTAAATTAATTTCAGTTGAAACTATTCTAGTGGTTGTTAAATGGTATCTCATTGGGTTTTGATTTGCATTTCCCTAATAGCTAAGATGGTGAACATCTTTTCATGTACTTTTTAAGTGGGTTACTAGTCTTTTTATTATTGAGTTGAAGGATGTCTTTACATATTCTGGATATTAAGCACTTATCAGTTATGTGGTATCCAAATATTTTCTCCCTTTCAGTAGGTTGCCATTTTAAGTTAATAATAGAGTGCTTTGAGATGCAAAAGTTTTCAGTTTTGATGAGGTGCCATTTATCTATTTTTCCTTCTGTCGCTTTTGCTTTGGATGCAAGTCCAAGAAACCAGTGCCTAAAACAAGGCCCTGAAGAGGCTTCCCTATTTTTTCTTCTAGGAGTTTCATAGTTCTGAATATTGTATTTAGGTCTTTGATCCAGTTTGAGTTGATTTTTGTATATTGTGTTAAGCGGGGTCCACCTTCATTCTTTTCCACATAGACATCCAGTTTTCTCAGCAATATTTACCAAAGATTCTTATGTTGAAGAAGTTTCCTCCTATTTCTAGTTTTCTAAGTGTTTTTATTTTGAAGGGATGCTAGGTATTGTCAAATTTCTTTTCTGTATCAATTGACATGATCCTGTGTATTTTTTTCTTTGTTTTTTTTAGTGTGGTTATCATATTTATTGATTTTCTTAGATTGAACCACCTTGCATAGCAGGGAGTAATCCAAGGTTATCCTCATATGTAACTCCTTTGATATGCTGTTGGATTTGGTTTCATGTATTTTATTGAGGATTTTTGCATCAATAAGAGATATTGGTCTATAGATTTCTTTTCTTGTGTTATCTTTGTCTGGCTTTGGTATGAGGGTGATGTTGACCTCATAAAGTGAGTTAGGGAATGTTCCCTCCTCTTCCAGTTTTTAGAAGACTTTGAGCAGGGTAGGTGATAAGTCTAATAAGAATGTTGGGTAAAATTCACCTGTGAAGTTATCACTATTGGGATTTTTCTTTGCTTGGAGGTTTCTTGTTTATTTATTTTTTATTACTGATTCAATTCCTTTACTAGTTTTTTGTTTGGGTGAGATCTCTCATTTCTTCTTGAGTCAATGTAGGTAATTTGTGTGTTTCTAGGAAGTAGTCCATTACCTCTAGGTTATTGAATTTGTTGCATATGGTTGTTCATAGTACACTATTATAGTCCTTTTTGATTCTGTGGAGTTGGTAGTAGAGTATGATTTTAGTTATTTGTGTACTGTCTCTTTTTTTCTTTGTCAGTCTGGTTAAAGTTTTTATTTTATTTTATTGATCTTTTCAAAGAGCCAGCTTTTAGTTTTGTTGGTTTAGTTTTATTTTTTTGTCAATTTCATTTATATCTGTTCTAATCTTTGATATTTCCTTCCTTCTGCTTACTTTGAGTGTGGTTTTTTTATTTCTTTTCCTAGGTCCTCTAGTTTTGAGGTAAGGGCTCTGATTTGAGATCTTTCTTCTTTTTAGATGTTAGCATTTAGGAGGTATAAATGTACCACTTAGCTCTGCCTTTGCTGCATCCCATAAGTTTTGGTATGTTGTGTTTTCATTTTCATTTGCTTCAATATATATCCTGACTTCCCTTGTGATTTCTTCTTTGACCCATAAGTTGTTAAAGAGTACATTGTTTAACTTCACTATATTTGTGAATTTTCCATTTCTCCCTCTATTTTTTTAATTCTAGTTCAATATACTACAACTGGCACTTATAATCAATATGATTACTTTTACTTTTATGATCTTAGTTTCATTATGCTGATTTGACCCATTGCATTTTGTCCTTTCCATCTGAAGAATGTCCTTTAGCATTTCTCTTAAGGTAGGTATAGTGGTGACAAATTCCCTCAACTTTTGTTTATCTGGGAATGTCTAAATCTCTTCCTTCTTTCTGGCAATTGTTTTCTTTCAGTACTTTAAATATTTCCTACTACTGACTTCTTGCCTCCATGCTTTCTGATAAGAAATCAGAAGTTAATCTTATTGGGATTCCCTTGTACACAACTCGTTGCTTTTTTCTGGAGGCTTTCAGAATTCTCTCCTTTTGATTGGTATTAGACAATTTGATTAGTAAATGTCTATGCATAATTCTCTCTGAGTCCATCCTGTTTTGAGTTTGTTGGGCTTCATGAATTTGCATATTCCTGTCTTTCATTAATTTGAGAAGTTTTTTGCCATTATTTTTTTGAATATTCCTTCTGGCCCTTCTCTTTCTTCTCCTTCTGGGACTCCCATAATGTGCATATTGGTAGGCTTGATAGTATCCCACAGATCTCTTGGGCTCCAGTCATCTTTTTTTAATCTTTTATTTTTATGCTCCTCAGCCTGAATCATTTCAGCTGTCTTATTTTTGAGGTCGCTGATTCATTCAAATTCCATCTCCAATCTTCTGTGGAAACTGCCTAGGGAATTTTTCATTTCAGTTATTGTGTTCTTTATCATCATTATTTCTCTGGAGACATTTCCATATTTTTTCATTCATTGTTTTCCTCATATGCTTTAGTTCTTTTTTGGTGTTTTCCTTTATTTCCTTCAGCATTTACAATATCATTATTTCATAGTCTGTTTGGTAAGTCCAAATCTGGTCCTCTTTTTTGATGGATTCTAGATTTTTGTCTTATTACTTTGGGTGGGACATCCTTTCCTTTTTCTTTGTCTTGTAATATTTTTTGCACATTGTACTTTTTAATATTTTAAAGTGTTAACTATGGGGTTTATTTCCTGCAGTATCCCTTAAGTTTATATCCACCTGGTGATTTGTTGGAGATTTTCTGAATGCCAGGAACTAATCAAAAGAAGTAAACTATGACAAAAAGTACCATTTACTCTCTTAGTAATTTGGCTATGCTGTGCTGGTGGTCTCCTTCTTAGTTTAACCAACTTATTAAGCAGATCTGCCATAGGCAAATGAAGAGGCAGGGTCCTCTGAGCCTTCATGGAGTCAGAGCCAGGGAGTGTGCTTCTTTTCCTGAGCCTATGCTTGTTAGGGGCCTTAGGAATTCCCTGTTTACAGTTACAAGATTTGAGTGAAGGCCACCTCTAATTCCCTTTGGAATAGACCTCCTCCCCCTCCAGGGTGCTCTCTTGAGTGACTTAATGCAGGTAGATCTTTGCTTTAGACCCTTATAACTTCATTGTTTTTCATGTTGGATACCTGCCAACTAGTGGCTTCTGTGCTCTTAGAACAAAATTTGGGAGGGCAAGCCTGAGACACTTTCAGCACCTGAGCCTCTCAGACTTTCACACAATGGACTGTCACTGATGTACATGCACCCCAGTATGCATGCACACTCACGTGCACACAGGACACTCTGCTCCCTCTGGAACAGGGCAGGCACCCACAATGGAAGTCCAAGTAGCTCTGCCCTGTGCTGTGGATGGGGTGGGAGAGGGGCCAACAAGGGCACTCAGGACTTCTTCATAGCTTCATTTCCATAATTCAGCACTTACCTGGTTAATGCAACCCTTTATCTGTTTTCTATGCTTTTGAGGAAAGGTACTGTCTTAAGACTCTTCTATTGCCTTTGCCCCAGAGGTGTTGGAACAGCTCTCAGAGCTTTTCCCAGGGAACATCTGAAGTAGCTGATCAAAGATAGAGATCTGGGATCAGACCATACACCTGTGGAGCTTGGAAGTCTAGTCATTTATGTCACACCCTGACACCAGCAAGCTGATCCAGAAACCAGAGCTTCTGCTGCCTGCCTGGATGCTGGGGGAAGTGTGGTGGTAGCAGCTGTCGAGAGGTGAAACTCATGGGTCTTTATCACATATTATCAGCCTCTTCAGCCCATTTCCCCCTGAATGTTGCACAGTGCTTACCTAGACTCTGGAGTTTCATAGTGGTTGATGCAGACATTTCCTTCCAGTTCAGTAGTTATTTTGGTGGAAGGACTGATTCCTGGAGCTTTGAACTCTGCCATTTTTCCATAACCCCCTCCTCTTTTCTTTTAATGGAGAATAATTTGGGAAATAAAAATCTGGGACTCATAGTCCACATGCAAGTAGGTGTAGGCAAAAAGGAGAGCTGCTGCAGCAGTCAGCCATTAGCACAGAAAGCTAGAAAATATTTTTTAGGGTCCTGATTTCACCCTGATTTTTCTAATTTACTGTATTATAAAATACGTCATTTTAACCAGAACCATGACCTTCACCTCATTTATTATCAATTAACCAAATTCATCCATTTTTACTAACTGCAAAGAATCTTAGAAACAATGTAGTAAAATTCTCGTCATTCAAATAAGAAAACTAAAGTAATCCATGATAGTTAAACCTCTGGTTAGTGAGGAGTGGAGAGCAGGCATCAAATCTCTTGATATTTCAATATCTCCCAAATGTGGAACTGAAGTTGTATTCAAGTTCTTTTGTTAATAAACACTAAAACTTATATATGAAGTGCCGATACATTTTTAACATTTTCATTTTAAAAAAGGAATACGAAGGAAGGTGGGCATCAGTAAAAGTAGTGAAGAACTTAGAACTAGAACTGCTATTTTCTCATATGGCCCATTTGTAACTCTGTATTCTCTCCCTTCCTGTCTCCCTCTGTCCTTCCCTTTCTTTCCTTATTTCTTTCTATATTTGTTCAATGGCATGTTTCGCTGTCTGGTATTTTGCTAAGCTCTAGAGACACAGAGATGAGCAGCATAGGATCCTTTTTCCTGCAGAAGCTCAGAATCCAATGAAAACCACTGTAGATAAATAATTAAATATATGTATGTCTATGTGTGTTTGTATGTGTTTTATTTGTATATATACACACATGTATTCATATGTTTGCTTGTAGTAAATGGCAGTTTGAAGCTCTTGAGGCCCCAGAAAGTCTTGTTCTTTGGATTAATCCATTCCTGTGTATGTAAACCTATTGTAGGTGGGAACGTCTGATTACATTTCTTGGGTGTTTGATCAGATTGAATGACCCAAGGAGGCTCTTAATCCTCTTACCGGGGTCCTTTATAAACAGAGAAATATAAAGCCTGGCACAGCAAAAAGCTGAAGAAATGGGGAGGAAAGGCCCTGGAGCCAGAAGCTGAAATTAGTGGACCCAGAAGCTGAGAGGAAGCCACTTTAGCCAGAAGCTGAAAGCAAAGAGACCTGGAGGAGAGGGGAGAGAGGAGTGGACCGTCTGTGCCTGATTGCCCACAGCTGTGTGCCTTCTCATGCTGCCACCAGGTACCTGATCACCTGAACTGCAGCTCAGAAGGAAAGCGTCATTGATTATGCCTTGATTTAGATACTTTCACAGCCTCAGAACTGTAAGCCTGTAAGTTAACAAATCCCCATTGTAAACGCCAGCTCATTTCTGGTATAGTGCTTTGGCAGCATTTAGTAAACCAAAACAGATTCTTAAAGTAGAGTTGAGAGTAAATTTTCTTTTGGAAGTAAATAGTCATGATAAAATGTGCCAAGCTCTATGCCAGAGAAGTATAAATAAATTTCATGGAATTAGAGAGGAAGGCTTGGTACTAGGATTTAAGAAGGCTGCGTAGAATAAATTACCTTTGAGTCTTGAAGATTATTTCCAAGGAAAACATCTACCTTATTTTAGCTTCAATTTCCTCGTTGTAAAATAAGGTGATTGAGTAGATTATCTCTAAGTTCTTCTCCTCTGGAAGCCTGTACTTCTCTTTTACTGACTGCCACTAAAATTGCATGTATTGGTAGGAGGAACTGGAAATTTAGTGTCCTTCAGACATCACAAAGCTCTCAAAAACATGGCATATCTTTTACCCAGTGAATTTTGTTTGAAAAGCTAGTAATTTTCAGTATTTAATAGTTTTGTCATCTTCTCTTTTATGAGATGTTTTCTCATTTGAATATTGATGAACAATATCAGTTTATGACTTAGGACTTCTGCTCTGTGCAGGCCATACCATGCTTTTGTGTAGTGACTGCTTACTTTGATTCTATAAGAATTCGAGGGAAGCTGACCAGGCAGAAAAAAATGGAAAATGTAATTGTTAATTCTTCCAGCAAGGAAGTGGATTCATTTTAATGAGTAAAGCAATCTTTCTCATCCCTGCCAATAAGTCCTAGAATAAGAACTCGACTAAGTTTCATACTGAGAGATTAGAACTGACGAAGGCAAGTGCCCCTCTCTCCTGTTCCCATTTAGAAAAGACATTTAAAATGGATTGATTTTCATCTAAAATGTAACAATTTCATCTACTATTGCTGGTGTGTTGTGTTGTGTTGTGTTTGCAACCCAGCCAGCCCTTTGTGTGAGATCAAGCCTAACAGCTTAGCCATTTAAAGTCTTAGACATTTTGTACTTCAACTTTCTTTTTCTTTTGCTGAGAGGTATCCTGAGTGTATCTGCCAAAGCCCATCTTTTCAGGAAATAAACGTGCATGTTCATCAAGGTAGTTTGGAAGTATAGCTCAGCTGTGATGCCAATTACTGAGAATTCCAGTTAAAAAATTTAAAACTACCATAGTCAATAGGGTTAAAACCATTATATAAAGTTTATTATGTAGATTTTATTAGAATCAGTGATTTTGTGTGTGGATTTGGCTTTAAGATTGCAGATTTTATGTTTCTATTACTTGAACTGAGTTCTATTTAACACTGTTATGCGTTTGCCCAGAAACCACCAATGATCCTCTATTGCCTATAAAGAAAAATCTAAATGTTCAGGATGACCATTTAGCTTCTCTTAGTGTTATTGGTACTATCCAGCTAATCTGTATCCCTTCCTACAGCCACATTTGTCTCCTCTCTGAAACATGGCATGTTGATACCCTACCCCAGAGCTTCAGTCTCACATGGCATATCTTCTCTATCTCTTTCATTCATCCACACATTTCTCCATAATATACATACACACCCAAGCTATATAAGGTGTGCAAGTTATACAAAGAAGGTGTGCAAAGTATGCATGGTATGTATATGTGTGTGTGTATATATATATATATATGGTATTCAAGGTATATGATATGCACATGCACACACACTGCATTAAGGTGTTAGGTATCTTGAAAAAAGCAAGAGCAATGTTGTCTGCCCTTTTCCAGTTGTTTATCACAGTAGCTTACTATTAGTGGTGACCCTGTTCATCAAAGTAAAGAAGAATGAAGAGTTCCTCTATAACTGGATGAAATTTAAATGTGGCAAAACCTTAGTAACTATAAATAAATTATATGCAATATATTTAAAAAATGAGAAATAAGTAAGTAAAAAACCTTGAACGTTAGAAATCACCAGCTTAATAAAAATTCCTGACATTGGTGTATTGATTTTATCAGATGCAAAGATATTTCATTTTCAAAGGCTTTTCATGAAAACCACGTGGAATGGAAAAGATAAGCATGAGTATTTGTATTTTATAATGAGGAAGATAAACAAAGATATAAGGGATTCTCCAGTTTTACTCTCTAATAAAACAACTGGATTTATTTCAAAATGCAGTTCTTTCTGCCACAGTGTATCTTAATCATGTATAAATAAAATTCATTCATGTAGTCACCTTTTAACTTAATTATCATGTAATGTTTCATTAAGAATTTGGTTAGGTGTGTAACCTAACAGCTAGTTTGATGTCTGTATTTTAAGAGAAAATTGGACAATTAGAAAATGCCTAGAAAAATTGCAACCAAAAGGAGAGAGTGCAAAACATGTCACTAAAGAAAGACAGAAATAATTAGAAGAATTTAGTCGTTTCTTTGTGGTACATTTCATTGTTAAGTGTAAGCAAATATTTTCCAGATAAATGATGGATATTTATAATGCCTGTGCTTAAATTGTAGCTTAAATGTAAATTTGGAAATGAGGCATGCTATGTTATTCATAAAGGTATTTATGTAGAATAAACATTCCTATAGTACAAAATTATATATGAACAAAACCCATAGTCAAAAGTTCTGTGTTCAAGTCTCCACAACGAATCAGCACGTAATATGATTTTGGCTGAACTGTTTAAACTTCTTAAACCATGCCCTTTTTATATGTAAAAATAAGAATAAGGAAGATTTCATACCAACATCACAGGCTTTTTGAGGATCAAGTGAAATATGTGAGAACTCTTTATTGACTATGAAGAGATAGATGCATTAGCTCCTCTAAAGTAGAAAGGGCAAACAACTATATAGCACTTCACTATGCCTCAAGCATTTAAGTGCTTTACAGCTTTGTAACATTGTAATATGACAGATAGGTTCCATTTACAGATGGAGAAACTGAAGCATAGAGAAGTTAGGCAAACTTGTCTGAAATTGCACACTAGTAAGTGGTGGACATAGGATTCAAATCAAGTCTTTCTGTCTCCAGAGCATAGACTCTTAGAACTTTATTTTTTATATGAAGTATATGATATCACAGATCTCATGTACAAATAGTGTAAGAGGGAATTGATGACTTCTTATGGAAGGGAGCTAGTGGTATGCTTTCTACAATAGTATACTACTCTGGGATATGATATTAAAATTGTAATGATAACTGGGATTTCCAGTTTTGTGATATATAATAACGTATTTAGGACATTCATTTAGTACATGTACTTTGGGACATTCTTTGAAGAATAAACAGTGAATTGAAAAGCTATTTGAACTTAGTTTGTACAAGTACAAAGTGAGTAAGCTCTAATCTTGTCTTTTCCCAGCACTGTCCAGAGACATTGTTCAAAATGGGAAAAGCAGTGTCATACTTAAAGGAAATCCTCAGCTCTGCACTTCTTGAAAGTGAGATTTCAAACTTTGTGTTGGATAAAGTGGTAATCTGATAATTAAATGATTATTGATTTTAAATGGCCACCTTTAACAGTGAGATGTTTCTGGCCATGTACTAAAATTCTGCATTAAGGCCCAGCTCCTCATGCCAAGAGTCAAGTGTCTAACTAGTTAGACATGGGAGAAGGGATGTTTAAGGTACAAGGATATTCAAGACCAAAGGCAATTTGGGGTTAGAATAGGATTCATGCTAGCCACAGCTAAAATTATGATCATTCCTTCTTCTTTGAAATACAAGTTTATGTATGGTGCTTATATGTAATGTACTCCCCTCAATTTGGCTTAGATATGACCGCTCAAAAGCAGCATATTCTCCTTCATAGCTCATGTATATGCAACATCCTCTCCTGTGTCCATAGTGTGCATACATGCTTGGTACTTTTGGGGATGGCTTGTCTTCCAAAAATAGAAGTACTGACAAGGAAACAGAATTTTTTTTTTTAAAGTTGCTATTAAGAAAATCTACTTCTAGTCTACAACTGAATTTACTGGAATGAAAAAATATAGCTAATGTAAAAGAGACAGACTGATCAGTATGATGTGGTTACTATGACACAGGTCCCTTGAGCCCTTCTTTACTTTTTATTTTTCTCTTTAATTTCTAATTGTCACTTGGTGTCTTATTGTCATGAGTGGGCAGTAATTATATAAGATTTTTGGTTAATTTCTTTTCGTGTGTATGATATTTCATTTTATTTTTCTGAAATCATTGTTAAAACTTCTTTTCCTTGATACTTAGATTTTTACACTGATTCCCACTCTTCCATTTAAATTTTAACTTAAATATCTATATTTTATGTTGAGCCTGTCATGACCTCTCCCTTTTGAGTGAACACCCAAGTAAAATATATAATCGATGCAAAGAGAACAGAGTGTAAACTCTAGAAAGCAAAGATTTAGGAGTCTGAACTACCTTTGCTTAACTCTTAAATATTTTTAAACTGTCCCCAGTTGTCTCATTTTTCAGAGAGGCTTTTTCCTTTTATATTAATCATACTGCTATTAAACTTAGCATCAATGTCTGCTGTATTGTCCTGTAGTCCTTTCTATTCTGTAAAGGAAATGGCTTTTGAAGTTTAAGATATGATACTAATATTCAGGCCACTCTGCCTACAATGATAAGTAAGACAGTTACTAATTTTTTTTTCTGGACATCTTCAAATATTTAATAGAGTCCTTCCATTTTAGATGATTTAACCCTGGTCCTGGGTACCTCTATATGTAGGCACACTTTGAGAAATCTCTTGTTAACCTTGTGATGGGTGGGAATATAGTCTGGATATGGAAGTTTTGGCTCCCACTTTCCCTACCCTGCCTTCTGTAGCAAATCAAAAATTACTTTTAGTCTCAAGTTTGCATGTCATAAAAGTAAAAGTAGTCCCTTTCTCCATACCTGAGATCTAATTAGAGGTATAACAAATAGAATGAAGGATATTTTAATGTTATTTTTTATTGTTAATGAATCAATAAAAGATATGCTTTTAAAGCTATCAAAATAAATAGAACTTGAAAAAGACAATAAAAAATGGACTTTATCCCTGAATGAGAAATTTTGAAACCTCAGAAAGAAATACTAGATATATCAAAAGGCCTGAAATATGCATGGTACACACTGGAGGTTTAATTTCAATTCTATGTAGGAAAAGCCTTCATCTTCAGTAGTTGATTGCTAAGAGCAAAATTGAAGTAGAAAAGTGAATTGGCAGACTGTCAGTATGCTGTTACTTTTGGAGGATATACTTGATGTAAGATCAGAGAGACAGCACTTTTGCAGCAAAGAATCCAGTTGTTATCTCTAAAGAATGTGACTGAGAAGCTTCCCTAACAAATTATTTCTGGCTGGAGAGATATTACACTGGTAACTACTCTGACATTGTTCTTTAAGATCAACTAATATTATTAAATGTGTCAGTTTTCTCATGACACATCAAAGGATCTGAAATTGCTTATAGTATTTCAATAATTTATATGTCCCTATTATTAATAACAAATAATCTTTCAGGGCATGTTGTAAGGAAGGGAAGATAATCTATGCTAAGGTTTTTCCAGTACTAACATTAATTCTCACAATCCTTTGTGGTAGATTAAAAAAAACAACAACACTCAATTGTACAGATGAAACAACTGAAGACTGGCATGGTCTATAAATTAAATAAGGGCAGAATTTTGGAAATAATCCCAATTCAATATCCAAACCCTTTTTGTACCCTTCATAGTTTTATTTCTGACCCTGAGGAAGTAGACTGATCTGCAGTGCTCAGCTCTCTGGTGCTGTGCTGATTTCATACTTACCTTTCCCACATTATGTGATTCAACTCATCCCTCTTCTAACCTATTCTAGTAGAAATAGCATTGCCATATTCTAGTTACTTGACACAATGTGAAACTAAGATTATGATTTAAAATATACAACTAAAGTATAAGGTATTCATCATAGATGGCTATATAAATTGTGTGTGATTGGACAAGTTAGCTTTTTGGGCTTTAGATGTCTGTATACTAAATGAGAATCTATGGTGATAATAAACTTTTAGGTTTTTCCTTTTTGAGTAACAGTGCTAATGACTGTTATATAATTGAAAAGATAATTGAAACTTATGTAGTATTTTTCTCTTATTCACTGAAGCAATAAAAATACATGTGAACATTTTTTCAACATTGCAACATTACAATGGTAAGTAAATAAAAGCTGCTTGGGAAGCCCAATGTGAAAATAGCACATGTTAAAAACTAAAAGCTACAGTCCTTATCTGAGTTTCCAGTTTCACAATGATGAAGAATTAGAGAATGTTCTGGCATATGGTTTTATTTTCAGGAAATTCGATAAAAACATTACTGAGATAGATAATTCATTTTCTGACAATTCAAAAGGCATTTCCAGATTTTACAGAGCCTTGGATTGATTAAGATTTAGACTCATTTTTGAGATTCCAATGGTTTAGATGCTATTTGTTGTACCCTTTGTAGGAGAAATATCTGTCAGCATTCATTCAAAAGGGAAGGTCATGAAAATATTATACTTTTAATTAATCCCCAGAACCTAGTTAGTTTTACAACATGGAAACCCAAAAGAGAGTTCATTAATCTACAGTGTCGTCATTTTCGTCTGCCTTGAAAACAAGAAGTAACGAAGGGAAGTGGATGTGGAATGGAAGGAGAGTATTGTTAGTGAGATGGTGTCATAGAAGTATAGTCAAGTAAAATGAAACTGGACAAGATTGTTACAGAAGTCTTGACCAAAAACTGAGTTTCCATTAGGCTTTTATAAGGTTTGCATCCTTGGATATGAATAGTTATGCCCTCTGAGCAAGACAATGTGGTGTGTCCAGCTAGACTAATCAACCACCACTGGTATGTGTCCAGAGGGTAAGGGAAACAGCTTTGTCTAATGAAGGTCAGGTAGGTTCAGGCAGTGAGGGGACAGATTTATCAAACAAAGCTCACTGGAGGTGTAGATCCTAGCCTCTATGGCAGGTTCTTGGAAGCACCTGCTTATGATGCTGTGGCTTTCAGCTCTCCTGCTTCCCTGTACATTCATCAAAGTCTGCCCACCTGGCCTTCCCCAATTCTATTAACTGAACAGTGGAAAGCGCTCATTATTAAGCCTCGTTGTCCAAATCACATGGATGAGTCAACAATGAAATCAGATTAACTGCAGAAATTACACCCCAGCATTCTTACTGATGCCTTATCACCATTTTTAACACTAATACAGAAAAGATAATAACATACAAAGAAATGGAGCTCAGAAAGGCTCAAGAGCGGATGTCTCAGGAACAGATGTGGTTCAAGGGGTTGTGTGCCTGCTTCCCACATGGGAGGTCCCAGGTTCAATTCCCAGTGCCTCCTGGGGACAAAGAAACAAACAACAAGCAAACAAAAGTAAAAACCAACTCAGGGGAGTCGATGTGGCTCAGTGGTTGAGTGCTGGCTTCCAACGTATGAGGTTCCAGCTTCAATACCCTGGCACTGGTACCTAAAAAAAAAGTCTCTCATGGCAGTGGAACAAGAAGCAACTGTATTAGTCAGCCAAAGGGGTGCTGATGCAAAATTCCAGAAATCAGTTGGTTTTTATAAAGGATATTTATCTGGGGTAGAAGCTTACAGTTACCAGGCCATAAAGCATAAGTTACTTCCCTCACCAAAGTCTTTTGCCATGTGTTGGAGCAAGATGGCTGCTGACATCTGCCAGGGTTCAGGCTTCCTGGGTTCCTCTCTTTCCAGGGTTCATTTCTCTCTAGGCTCAGCAACTGTTTTCTCTACAAGGTCAGCTGTAGACTATTAGACCAACAGTTTCTTCCTCTTCCAGGACCTTCTCTCTTTCCTCACTACCAATCTCCTCTGTGTGCTTACTTCCTGGGCTCCATCTCAAGACTCAGCATCAAAACTCTAACTCTGTCCTTTGCCATGTCTTTTATCTGTGAGTCCCCACCCACCAAGGGGTGGAGACTCAACACCTTACTGATCTGGCCCAATCAACAACACCTTACTGACCTGGCCCAATGAAAGCACTAATCATAATTTAATCACTGGTACAGACTAGTTTACAAATATAATCCAATATCTACTTTTTGGAATTCATGAACCGTATCAAACTACTGCAGCTACTAGTGGCCCAAAGGGTGTTTACCATTTTAATCAAACAGTAGCACTAGCTTTCAAATTGTGTTGAGTAAAACTTAAAGGTCTTCATTTTAATGTATATTTCCAAGCTAAAATTACTGCTAAAACCTGCTTACACAGGAGATTTCTTTCATAGCATATGTACCTTATAAATATTAAAACTGTGTACATTTCTTCAAATGGCATAATATTTCTCTTCAAAGGTTATAGAGTCCCTCTTTTTTTTTAAGTCAAGAATATATGACAAGACACTCAAAAAGAATTTCTTTCTTTTCATCCTCTATTCTTTCCTCCTTCCCTCATTCTTGTTCTCTTCTTTTCTCCCTCTGTCCTCAACTTTAAGACACTTCTGTGTTTGTGGAAATACATATTTGCCTCTTTTTCATGCTTTAAAATCTTATTGCTTTCCTCTAATATTTTGATTCCACTCATTCAGCTCCCTTAATAACCAACTCCAGCCCACAAATGGAAATCTTTCCAAGGGTGAATTAACTTAAATTTAAATTTAAAAATATAATAAAAACTCATTTGGCATTCTTTTAATGCATATTTTATCACTTTTTTCCTTCTAGATGTATAATTCATAAACTTAAAATGGTACAAAATTGATGCATATTGTGGATAATTCATTCTTAAATGGGAAATCTTTTCTCTGTCATTACAAAATAGTATATCAATTCAGATAGTGAATTTGAGAACAGGGTAACATGGTGTGATAAATAACAGTAAAAGTATAAAGTATGATGTAATGAGAGAGCAAGAACAAGCTCTGCTAATTTACTATTCTATAGGGGATGATTTTGTTTTTGCCTACCCTGAATAAATTGAATCATGACTGTAGTAACTAGATTCTATTCCATACCCAATTCCTGATTTTATAAATACAAATTCTTTAAAAATGAACAAAATAACTGTATTCATTTTTGCTATAAGTGTATATATATACAAAATATGAATAATATACAGCACTGATCTGAATTTATCCTTTAATTGGTGTGGAGGGTTGCTTCTTTTCACTGACCTTGCATCATGCTGAATATCTCCTTTAGACATTAATTTATATTTGGTTCATTATTTCTGCTTCGTGAAAGTAATACTAACATCAACACCAAATGCAGAGTATAGAAAACAATGGGTGTTTATGAAATGAATATGTCTTGGCTCTCCCTGTCCCTCTCAGACCTTGATATATTATTTGAGTAAATTATGCCATCATTAATATTTTTTTAATTCATTTACTGTGCTGTAGTGAAGGGTAAAATTTTATTAAAAAGCATGACTTCTTATTGGGCTTTGAGGTAAAAATAGGTCCAACACTGTACAGAAGTCTAACTATTGGAACTCTTCTTATTTAATGCCATTGACTATCAGACTTGGCTACAATTGTTGTGAAATTTTCACTCCTTGTCTGTTTCCTATCCACATAATGTCACTTTCTGAAAATATAGTTGATATCTTAAACTTAAATCTGCATTTTTTGATTGGCAAATTGTGGAAAATAATTCAGGTTATGATTAGAAAACTGCATTACTCATCTACAATCAGAGATAAAGGAAGTATAGACACTTCAGAATGTGTCAGGCTTTCCCATTTTCAAACAAAAACGCTCTTTCTCATCTATTCATTTAGTTTATGTAGAAAATGAATCTACCGCTAATAAACAATAAACAGCAATGTTATGCAGGTCCTTTCCAGAAAGTACATAGAAGTGGGATAAGGCAGTTGATTCTTGAAATTGTCTAAAAGGTGTGCTCTTCATCCATGCTTTTTTCTAAACATTTTGACAAATGACTTTCCAAGAAAACTTTATACATGATTCAAATTATTTAATGCTGTAGTAAAACATTCTTCTTCAAAAGCAATTTTTTAAAATGAGCCTTTGGCAATTTGACATGTCTTTATGAGAAATAAAAATATGAAGTTTGTATTTGGATGCTCTGCAAAATAGTTTTGAACTCATTGCCCATTATTCTATGTTCCTTCTTTCTTTTTTTTTTTTTTTTAATTTGCGAAGGTACTTGAAAGGAGGTGAAGGATAAAGTTTGCTAATGCCTTTAAATCACGACTTCAGCCCGATGTGGAGCGGCTATGCTGAAAGAAGTTTAGAAATTAAAGTAGGGCTCTCTCTGTGGTGCAGGCTGTCAGCTTTCTGTGGCCAGCTTGCCTTTACCAGGAGGCCCCAGGAATTGAACCCAGGGCCTCCTATATGGTACATGGGAGCCCAACGGCTTGAGCCACATCCACTTCTTATATGTTCCTTCTTTTATATAAGGATCTACATCATTATCTTAGAATTTCATTAGAAATGTTTGTATCCTCTAGTAAATAGCTATAAATATATATTTTCTTTTGAAAATTAGGTCCTGAACATTATTTTATCATGCTACCCTTTTACCCTGTCTGCCAAAATATAGAGCTAAATATAAGGCCATGTATAGTACTTTACATCTATTATTTGCCATTCTAAGCAGAGCTTAATATTAAATATTTTTTTATTTAGCAGTAATATTATGTCCATATTATTTATGATATTTTACTTGTAATCCTCTTGGAAAACTTGGGGTTTTAAGCTAGTCAGAAACCATGACAACTCTGGTTGTCATGGTTTTGAGTCAACCCTTGGTGTAGTGAATTGCTGTGACTTTGAGAGAGAGGTGTTCCTGATGAATACATGTCGTAAAGAGGCATTGCTGAAGTGAACAGAAGTTTATTGCAAAGTATATTAAGGTCA
This sequence comes from Dasypus novemcinctus, assembly GCF_030445035.2. Classification (NCBI taxonomy): domain Eukaryota; kingdom Metazoa; phylum Chordata; class Mammalia; order Cingulata; family Dasypodidae; genus Dasypus; species Dasypus novemcinctus. The sequence continues at coordinate 44,902,683 of NC_080697.1, read as the reverse complement.
ATTAATGCAGCCTCTGTCTTTGTGAAGATAATGCCTTGACATGCCTTTTCAATACTTTGTATGTTATCTTAATTGTAGAGAAAAATGGTGCCCACTGGGACACAGACACTGACATGATTGCAGGCAGGAAGTTTATTGGGAAGCTCTCCCAACAGAGGGGGTCTGAAGATCAGACTTCAGCTCCCCCACTGACATGGTGGGGGTCTGAAGAGAGACTTCAGCCCGCCCCTGGCAGAGGCAGTCATGAACTTACACAGTACATCCATAGGTGGGAAAATACTTAGTCAATGGGAATGGGTTGGTGCTTGGTAAGACCCAAGGGTCAATAGGAATGGCTGGGGGGTGGTGGGCTACAGGTAATGAATTTTAGGATGTGAGAGGAGTTGGTGGTCATGTGGCTCCCTTGTCTATTCTTGTGCAGAAATTAACTGTATCTGGACACCGTAGGGCCCCGGATGGGGGGCTGTTCTATGTCACAGGAATGCAAGTCATTGTTTGTTAACCTTTGTAATCTTTGTGATCAGTTAATCATTAGAAACCTTGTAAGGGAGAAACATTAATATTAGCTAATATATAAATCCTCTAAAGGTGGAGATGCAGTTGTAATAGAAATTTTTTTATGCTTACTCACATTTATGGGGATCAAGCCTAATATTTTACTGATTGTACAACTCCTGTTAATATAAGCAACAGGCAAATGACCCATACATTTTAATTTCTTGGCCAGGTGATTTTTAAGTTATATGTGCATGTGTTATTGCCATTACAGATTTTAGATAATGTGAGCAAAAGCATATTGCTTAAACTGTAAGTATTTACAGATTTCCTTTATTATCTATTTTGAGTTAAATTGCTATCACTGATAATGGTCAAGGACATGCTGAATCTATGGATGAAATTCTTTGAGAGTGATTTGCTGAAATGACAATATTATCTTTTGCATAGTTATTCTTCTACACATTTGAGAATAATCTCAATTTTAAAAGAACAGTTTTTTCTCAATTGAGTAAAATTAATTGAAATATAGCACTACTTATTTTGATAAGAGAACTTTCCAATTTTCTTTTTGTGTATCATTATGTACTAATGATATTTTACAGAATAAAATTTACCAAGAAACACTAATTTCAATTTTCTCTTTGATACTCAAATTTTAACAATTATACTAGCAGGAACCCTATTTAGCTTGGCTTCTTTATCCTTTTAACACTTTTCCCCATCCCCAGGACTCCTAAAATATTTTTACTTCCCCGCAAAAGATGTCCCAGGTCTACCTATTTTTTTTGCTAACCTTGAAAGATGTGTGCCCAAAGTCAAAGAATCAGGTAATTTTTCCCAAGAAGCTTGAGTCCTTTTATTGAAGATAAAAGTTAAGATTTCTGCATTAGAGACGCATTTCAGAATGTTCTTCATGAATCTGTCATTAATAGGGTACCACTGCAGCACTGACAGAGTTAAAGAAAACATACTTGAAAAGTTATGGGTTCCCATTGAGAGGACCAATTTAGATCTTTCATTTTCTCAGCATTGCTAAATCTTTCAACCTTTCGTCAATACCATAGGCATTTCTTCTCGATTTTTAAGTAAAACCAGCTCCTTTGTTTTATTTAGTAGCACATATTATATTCAAGCAGTGGTTGTAATAGCAATGCAAACACCAAAGGCACCAGCGTGGACAAGGAGTACTTTCGAGGCCAGCCTCCAAGAATTGAGGGGCTGTCAGTTTGCTTAGGTGGTTGTTGCTGTTTGCCATTTGTGAGAAATTTTCTTCTGTTGAGATGATGTGAACGGGTTGTCTGATGTATTTTTTTCGTCAACTTGCTTAAGTGAATTTAAATATGAAAACAGTGTTCTGACAGACAGTTCTTAGTGGTAGTGTTCAACTAATGCTTCTTTCTTGGCAGCAAGGTTTAGTTACTGGAGGTTTGGGGCTCTCTTCCTTGTCAGCAGGATGTAGCAAACGAGCAGTTTAAACTCCACTGTCATGTATAAAAATTTCCTTCAAACAATCTGGCCTGCCAGTAAGGCGTCAATGTGTGGTTTTTGCACATACTTCAAACTGCTTTGGGAAAATCTATTTTGCCTTCCATTTTATCCAAAACACATTTGTTATATTATTGGAATCTCCGTATTTTTAAAAGTGAGCACAGACTATCAGTTTGCCTCAATATGAAATTGCGGGGGGAAAAAGGAACAGTTTTCATATTCTGAAAAGTCCATGTACTTATGACAATCCAGTTTAACTAATTTACTAAGTCCTTGAAAAATAAAACCCTTTACCTGATATGAAAACTTCTCAGTTTATTTTCACTTATTTTACAAGCTTATTTTCTTCAAACTGTAAATTAAAATATCCTCTTACTAATTTTTATATAGTCTCTTCTACATTCTGTTACTGAATAATACGTTCATTATAAAATTATTTAAAGTTTTAGAAGTCATCATTTAAAAATATTAGTTAAAATTTATTTAATTAGATAGTCGCTTAATATAATTTTGACTTACCATTTTAGGCTTTGACCAGTTAAATATGTTTCAAAATTATACATGAAGTTGTATAGTAATTCTACATTCCTTTCCAAATACTTTGAGACTATAGAGTATGAATTTTCACATCACCCCAGCTACTATTGTTTGAAAATCATGCAAATTATCTGGGAAAAAAATCCCTCTTGATAGTAGCCTCAGAGGTTATATTTTTAAATTAAAATGTATATGGTTAAAAAAAAATAATGTATCAAATTTTCTTTTGACTACATATATGTGTCATGAATAGCCACAATAATAGTTCTAGGTGATACATTCTAGAGGCATGCTAAATAGAGATTAGGAATGTAGGTTCTAGAGCCTGAATTTCTGGGATAAAAAATCTCAGGTCTATCTCTCATTACATGAGATACCTAACCTCCTCTGCAGGACAGTTGGCATTATAATAATATTAATCCTTAATTCATAGTGTTGCCAGATTTCCTCTAGATTCTTGGCTATGCTACAGAAAAGAATTTAAAACAATGCCAGTTGAGTTAGGTCAGTAGTTTATTAAGGAATTTAAAGAGAAATGGGAGAAAATAACAGGTTATGTGTTCCTTGTATACTTGTAGGTTTATTCAGGCAGAGATATTAAAAGGACTAAAACGGCTAAAAGGGCTGATTTACAGACTCCAAGTCCCCACTGCAGATTACAAGTCCCCAGGTCTACTTGCATGCTGGTGCAGACAGGGAGAGAAACGGAATAACAGTGATTTAAATTCTGAGCTTGCTTTTTAAATCATTAACTACTCTGCCCCTTTGCTAATGTTGGGGAAGTAATCCCAGTTGTTTGCTGTTTTGATTCATTACCCCACCTGTCATTTGCTTGGGGAGGCCCAATGACAAGGCCCCTTGATAATATCCAGAGCTTTTCCTTGATCCTGGACAAAATCCCATTCCAGATAGGGGTTCTTATAGGGTTCTTCCAGCAGGCATCTTGTGGGGGTCTCCATGGCCACGTGTTTCATGATGTTTTTCTGTCAGGTCCCAGGTTCGTCTTTTTATTCCTAATCTAGCCTGCCTCAATCGGGTCATTATCTGTTTTAAATGAGCCAATGCACATAGCATGCTAGGCAGAGTGTTTACACATAATAAATGCTCTATAGTTTCAGGTTATTATTAATCCAAATGAATTTCAATTCAGTTAATACTAGGAATTGTTGAAAATATTTAATTTTGTATTCTGCATATTTGTAAATCAATATTTATCAAAATATCTGAATTTATAATTACTAATGTGCAAGAAGGAATGCTTTTCTATTATAACACAATTGAGTTGCAAACATTGATTGCATTATATTTACATATCTTCAAGTAACACTAAATACAATGAGCATTAATTTGCCTTGAAAGGGCAAGTATAACAGAAATCAAAATCTTTACTCATAGCTTTTTTACACAAGTTTTCTTTATATATCATTTATAGTTCATTATATTGTATTTCACTTTTACATTATAATATAATGGCAGGATTATCACAAATATATATTAGAATCACTTTTTAGCTAAAATCCACACACCTAACTTAAGCTACCCAATTGGTTTATCTTATTCAGAAGCACTAATTAATTTTTTAAATTAGAATCACTTTTATGATTTTATTATCACCCATTTTATCATTTTTAAATTTTTTTTTTAATTTTTAATTTTTTATTAAAGTATATCATTCATACATAAACATGCAGAAGTAATAAGTGTATAGTAAAGATTGTGAACTTACAAAATAAGCATACATAACATCACACAGGGGTCTCATTCATTGCCCCTCCACCAACGCTTTGCTTTGTTGTGAAACATTTGTTACAAACTATGCAAGAGCATTGTCAAGATATTACTACTAACTATAATCCTTATCTTACATTTGGTGTATTTTTTCCCCAACCCATACTATTTTGTTAAAATATATTTTTGTTACAGATACTGTGAACTTGCAAAACAATCACAGATGTGTAGATTTCCCATAAAACTCCACTCTCAAAATCTGTGGGGGTTTTTTTAGGACCAAAGAGTCCCTCAAACAGAAAACATTTCAAAGTTTAATTGAAAGTCATTTTTAATTACCTTTTGTTCAATAACTAGGAATTAATCTCCTTCCTGCTCCCTTCTACTTAGCCAAAATTGGCTGAAAACATTGTCTTTATAAGTGAAAATTGTAAAAGGGATGTCACCTTTTTCCTCTTATATTGCTTTCAAAACTTACTTATTAATAACTTATTAGCTGCTTGTAACTGCAGGCATGACATGTAATTATTTGAATATTTTTGTTTCTTATTTCCAGCTAATTTTTACAAAATGAATTTCAGCCAACTACACTTTACAATTTGGTGATCTCTGGTGTCTTTATTTTTACACTACAGTTAGATATGAAACAAAAAAATTACTGAAAGTTCTATGAAATTCTTGATAACACTTGATTGTCTCAAGACCTTTTCAAGCGAATTTATTTGAGAACTCTGATCCTTTTAGATAGAAATTTAGGATTTGCCTTAATCCCAATTATCAACAGCTAGTAAGCCAGATTATTAGCCACAAACAGAAAGAAAAAACGAACACAAATAAGTGTATAAAGAACCATTTTTTCACACCAGTATTTTCAGTATCTGAAAGGTAGATGAGAAAATGTCGATTTTCTTTTGTCTATTCTTTAAATTCTTTACCTAAACAGTACTTAATAAGCTTCAGAAGTGAGGGAATTTAGGAGTTTCTCATAGCAAGAGAAGAAGAGAAATTAGAGAAGATATTGAGGAATAAATCACCAGTAATTTTCTCATCAGAATAAAATTAAATAATATTTTCTGCTATTCAAATCCCTGATGTCTAATTGAATGAGAATGTGCACATTTTCTTTAAGGATATTAATTTGATCTTTTAATTTTCCTCAATAACTTGAGAAATTTTATGCAAATGCTTTGCTATTTACCGAGATTACCACTGGCATTTTAATTTCATTACTTGAGAATTTATAACATTATATTTGTGTGCACATCAAAATTATGCAGCAGTTCCTTGGGGGCCTTATTCCTTTCATTTCCTCAAGTCACACAGGAATTTCATACCAAGTACAACTATCAGAATAAAAAACTTTCCAAACTGGAGGCAAATTATGAGTAGCCAGCTTGGGGGACTTTGTAATTTTCCCAAACCAAAGTCCCTGGGTGACTTTATAACTGAATTCAAAAAAGAAAATGCATTTGCTAAGCCATTCAAGACTCATGGTCTATGAAACTGTATTAATAAAACTATTGTTTATTAAAGCACACTTTCCTCAAATCAAAAATTAATCCATACTGGCAATGGGAATTCATTGTGTACAGACCTTGCATCTGACTTAATTTAATTTAATTAAACTTTGAGTCATACAGAGAAAAAGTGCTACCTTTAGAAAACCGAGAAGTTTTCCTAAATCATTCCAGCTAGCTTCATGCTTCACATTAGTGCAGGCTACATTACCTGTGTTAATTATTTTCCAATTACTTATTTTTTGCCTATTGTTTCATGGTTTCTGACCATCTCAGTAGCAAGCACATTATTTTAGCTCTAGACAGAAGAAAGAGGTCACTCCAGTCTGACAAATTTCATCTAGATAAAATGCCTTTTTTTAAAGGTTTATTTATTTATTTCTCTCCCCTTCCCCCCCACCCCCCGCCCCCCGCCCCAGTTGTCTGTTTTCTGTATTTATTTGCTGCATGTTCTTCTTTGTCCGCTTCTGTTGTTGTCAGCGGCACCAGGAATCTGTGTCTCATTTTGTTGTGGCATCTTGCTGTGTCAGCTCTCTGTGTGTGCTGCACCATTCCTGGGCAGGCTGCACTTTCTTTGGCGCTGGGTGGCTCTCCTTACAGGGAGCACTCCTTGCGCATGGGGCGCCCCTTCGTGGGGGACATCCCTGCGTGGCAGGGCACTCCTTGTGCGCATCAGCACTGCACATGGGCCAGCTCCACATGGGTCAAGGAGGCCCGGGGTTTGAACTGTGGCCCTCCCATGTGGTAGACGGATGCCCTAACCACTGGCCCAAGTCCGCTTCCCAGATAGATAAAATGCTTTTTAATTCAGATTATGGAATTCAGTTTTGGGGTAGTTAGGTATTCTGCTCTTCACTAGTATCTCAATAGTGCATCTTACTTATTGACCAAACAAAGTGCCGTGTTCTATTTTAGATTTAGAAGAAGTAGTTTCATTTAAGTTCAGTTTCACTGAGTAATTAACTATGTGTAATTTTAAGCTTTCATTATCTCCTTTATTAGCCCTCTTTAATGACTTTCCAAAATTACCTAAAATTTGTTTTACAAGAATTGAAGTATCTAATGCATAGATTTTGATTTCTTATAGGACAGTACAGACTCTGAGGTAAAACACTTTGATGATAACAAAAACCTTATCTATATTTTATTACATAAAAAAATCCAAAGCTTAGTCTCTGATATAACATGTAAGCAAATAAATGGCAGCACTTCTTATTCTAAAATATTAGCATGATGATTATTGATAATCATTAATATCAATATTATTTAATATTACCAATAATATTAATATCCTTAATAGAACTAATATTAATTAGGCATTCTCTGCTACAGTTAGATCTGAAAAGTAGTCTAAAAGTAGAATGGAATCACTGTGATCTCTGAGTAGCCTCTAAGGAATGTCTTAGGAACCAACAAGCACCTTCAGAGCTCTGAGAAAGACTGACCTAGGAAACTCCTTTATGACATGCCCTGCAATTACAGAATTCGCCTTCCAAGTGAAAGCAGATTGAGACAGAAAGAGGAGTATAAGAAACTGTGGAGTTGTACAGTCTGGGCCAAAGGATTGTGTGCATGAACCACCTGGGAGAGGAAGGTCTGTCTCCTGGAAAAAAAGGGGCATTAAAACTCCTGTAAACAGGGGAGCTCCAAAACAGCAAGACAGCCCAGGACAAGAAAAAGGACTGATATGACAGGGAGGACCCAGTACAATGTACTCACCTTGGAAAACCTTCCTGATAGGAGGGCTGAAGCGGGAGAAAATCTTTGTCTTCTCACCAGCTGGTTACAAAATCAAGAAACATATCCCAGTATATAAATCCCAGAGTTAGCATTTTAAAAATAAAATACACAGTGTGCAATAAAGCATAAAACAAACAAAGAAACAGGAATTGATGGCCCATCCAAAATGAAAGAATAAACATCCAGAAAACACCAATGAAGACCAGAGTGTGGACATGCCAAAGAATTTTTTAAATGATGCTTAAAATGCTCAAGGAGATGAAGTGCAGAGAAATAATTAAAGGATATCAGGAAAACAATGAATGAACAATATGGAATCTTAGGAAAAATACAGAAATTTTAAAAAGGGACCAAAAGAAATACTGAAGTTGAAGACCCCAATAACTCAAAGGAAAAATTCCCAAGAGGATTTCAACCACTTTGGAACTGGCAGAACGAAGAATTAGTGAAATCAAAGGACAATTGAAATGAGCCCAACTGAGGAACACAAAGGGAAAATAATTACAGAAAGTGAAAATAGCCTAGGACACTTCTGAAACACCATCAAGCATACTGATATATACATTATAGGTTTCCAGAAGGAGAAGAAAGAGAAAAAGGGACCGAAAGAGCATTGCAAGTAGTAATGACAGAGAACTTCCCCAAATTAGCAAAATATGTGAATATGCACATCCAAGAAGCCCAGAGAATATGATAAACATGATGAAACATACACCCACCATTTATTGATCAAATTATTGAATACAAAGGACAGGGAGAGAGTTCTGAAAGTTACAAGGGAAAAGCAAGTTGTTATGTACACAAGGGAGTTCCAATTCAATTTAGTGTTAATTTTTTTTATCAGAAATCAATCGAGGAAAGAAGACAATAGGTTGAAATACTTCAAGTGCTGAAAGAAAACAACCACCACCAAATAGTTTTATATGTGGTGAGAATTTCTTTCAGAAATGAAAGAAAGATAAAGACTTTCCCAGATACACAAAAGCTGAGGGAGTTCATCACCACTAGACCTGTACTAACTCCCTGTTAAAGGAGTTCTTCTGACAGAAAGGAAAGCACACTAGATAGTGAGTGATTCAAAGTGGCATAAAGAAAGAAAGACTTCCTCTAGAGGTAACTGGGTAATTATAAAATGTCAGTATCATTTATTGTTTTGTATTGTATTGTTTGGTATGTAACTCCACTTTATCCTTTCTACAGTTTATGCAAAAACACCAATGCATAAAAAGTAATGATAAGTCTATGGTTTTATTTATTGATTGATTATTAATATTTTTTAAATTAAAGTTAATAGATCATATATAATTTTACATTAAAAAAACATAAGAGATTCCCATATAAGCCATTCCCCACCCCCACACTATCATTGTTGTAAATTGTATTTTTTTTAAGATACATACATCACAGCAAAGCTTACATTATAAAAAATATAAGAGGTTCCCGTATATGCTGCATTCCCCCACCCCACTCCTCCCACACCAACAACATCCCCCATCTTTGTGGCACACTCATCACACTCTGTGAACACATTTTGGAGCACTCCTGTACCACCTGGATAATAGTTTACCTGTAGTTCAGACTCTCCCCCAGTACATTCAGTGGGTTATGGCAGGATATATAATGTCCAGCATCTGACCCTGCAATATCATTTAGGACAACTCCAAGTCCCAAAAATGCCCCCTCATCACATCTCTTCTTCCCTCTCCCAGCCCTCAGCAACTACTGTGGCCATTTTCTCCATGTCAATGATACAGTTTCTTCTATTAGTAGTCACAATAGTTTTATAGTAGAATATCAGTAAGTCCACTCTAAGCTATATTTTCTTCCTCCATTCTGTGTATCCTGGAATGGTGATGTCCACTCATCCTCTATATCAAGAGGGGGCTTAGATTCCACATGGCTGATGGATACAATTCTCCTGCTTGCAGTTGTAGGCACTCTTGGTTCCCTGTGTGGTGGTTGACCATCTTCACCTCCCTGTTAGCTGACCTCCAGCTTATCATAGACTTCACCCATGTAGGCATCAGCTCACAACCTTCCCCCGCCCCCCACATTACTTTAGGCATATCTTCTAGTCTCTAGTTCTCTGAGACAGCTTCGCTTGTTTGTTTCATATCAGAGAGGTCATGTAGTATTAGTCCTTCAATGCCTGACTTGCTTCATTCAACATAAGGTTGTCAAGATTCATCCATGTTATCACATGTGTTTGTATTGTATTCCTTCTTATAGCTGAGTAGTATTCCATTGTATGTTTATACCACATTTTATTTATCCATTTATCTGTTGATGGGCGTTTGGATTGATTCCAACTTTTGGCAATAGTGAATAATACTACTATGAACAGTGGTGTGCATGTATCAGTTTGTGTCCTTATTTTCAGCTCTTCTGGGTATAGGCCCAGGAGTGAAATTGCTGGGTCCATATGGCAAATCTATAGCTAACTTTTTGAGAAACCACCAAACTCCTCCAGAATGGCTGGGTCCTTCTGCATTCCCACCAGCAGTGAATGAGTGTTCCCATTCCTCCACATCCTCTCCAGCACTTATAGTCTTCTTTTTTTTTCGTAGCTGCCAGTCTTATGGGAAAAAGATGGTATCTCATTGTAGTTTTGACTTGCATTTCTCTAATAGCTAGTGATTTTGAGCATTTTTTCATGTGCTTTTTAGCCATTTGTATTTCTTCTTTGGAGAAGTGTCTGTTTAGGTCTTTTGCCCATTTTTTAAATGGGTTATTTGTCTTTTTATTTTTGAGATATAGGAGTTCTTGGGAAACGGACTTTGGCCCAGTGGTTAGGGCGTCCGTCTACCATATGGGAGGTCCGCGGTTCAAACCCCGGGCCTCCTTGACCCGTGTGGAGCTGGCCATGCGCAGCACTGATGCGCGCAAGGAGTGCCGTGCCACGCAAGGGTGTCCCCCGCGTGGGGGAGCCCCACGCGCAAGGAGTGCGCCCGTGAGGAAAACCGCCCAGAGTGAAAAGAAAGAGCAGCCTGCCCAGGAATGGCGCCGCCCACACTTCCCGTGCCGCTGACGACAACAGAAGCGGACAAAGAAACAAGACGCAGCAAAGAGACACAAAGAACAGACAACCAGGGGAGGGGGGGGAATTAAATAAATAAATAAATCTTTAAAAAAAAAAAAAAAAAGGAGTTCTTTATATATGCAGGATATAAGTCTCCTATCAGATATATGGTTACCAAATATTTTCTCCCATTGTGTAGGCTCTCTTTTCACTTTCTGACAAGTTCCTTTGAGTTGCAAAATGCTTTCATTCTGAGGAAGTCCCATTTATCTATTTGTTATTTTGCTGCTCGTGCTTTGGTTGTAAAGTTCATGAAGCCATTTCCTATTATAAGGTTCTGTAGATGCTTCCCTACATTGTTTTCCAAGGTCTTTATGGTCTTGGCTCTTATATTTAGGTCTTTCAGCCATCTTGAGTTGGTTTTTGTATAAGGTGTGAGATGACAATCCTTTTTCCTTCTTTTACATATGTATTTCCAATTATCTAGGCACCATTTGTTGAAGAGGCCATTGTCTTCTAATTGAGTGGCCTTGGTGGCCTTGTTGAATATCAGATAACTGTATAAATGAGGATCTATATCAGAACTCTCAATTTAGTTCCATTGGTCAGGGAATCTGTTCTTGTGCCAATACCACACATTGTGTTATTTTCACTACTGTAGTTTTGTAGCATGTTTCAAAGTCAGGTAGTATAATTCTTCTGATTTCATTTTTCTTTTTCAATATGTCTTTGGCTATTTGGGGCCTCTTTTCTTTCCAAATAAATTTCATAATTAGTTTTTCTAGTTCATTAAAAAATGCTGTGTTGATTTTTATTTTAGATATATAGTATACAAAGATGTAAATTGTAACAAGTAAGAAAGAAAGGAGGGATGGAAAGGTGTAGGAAAAGTATATGTACATGATATTTGTGTTAATCAGAATTAGCAGGAAAACATTACCAGCAGGAGATATCTGCAAATATTATGAAATTTTTATAAAGTTGTCTCATGCTACTGTGGAGATGTACAAGTCCAAATTGTGTAGGGCGGGCTATAAGCTGCAAATCCCAATAAAAGTTTTCAATAATTTTACTGGGAATTTTAAAGCCTTCAAATGATTGGATGAGACTTCTCTAAATTTTTAACACAGACTCCATACGATTAAGTTACTGATGATTTAAGTCCACAAAATATCCTCACTGTAGCATTCAGTTCACTGCTTGCTTGACCTGATAGACATCATAAACTGGCCAAGGTGACACATGAACTTAACCATCACATTTACTAAAGTCAAGCTAGTATCATACCAAATATTGATTGCTATATATTTAGGATGTTAAATTAATACCATGGTAACCACAAAGATAACATAAGAAAAATATCCAGATAGAAAAGACACTTCATATAGTACAAATAAAAAATAAATAAGTATAAAAGTGGGAATTAAGGGAAAAATTGAGAGAGAAAAAAAGTATAAGACTTACAAAGGCAAAATAGCAAAATGGCTGAAGAAAATCTTGCATTATCAATAGTTACTTTAAGGTCAAAAAGCAGGGATAGGTATAATGGATAAAAAGCATGGCCCAACTATATGTTTATGAAAACTCACCTTCAATTCAAAGACAAATGTAGGTTGAAACTGAAAGGATTGACAAAGTATAGCATGCAAGTAGTAGCCATGCATGTAGCTTGGGTAGCTACGTTAATATTAGATAAGTAGACATTAAGTCCAAAACGGGTACAGGGGTCAAAAACAGTCATTATACACTAATAAAAGGATCAATTCAACAAGAAGATGCAACCTTTATAAATATGTATACACCTAATAGCAGAGTCCCAAAAATATAGGAAACAAATACAGACATGAAGGGAGAATTTACAGTTCTACATTAATAGTAGAAGATTTTACTACACCTCTTAGAATAATGGGTAAAACATCTATTCAGAAGATCAATAAGGAAATTCAAGACTTGAATAATACACTAAACCAACTAAAGCTAAGACCATATGTTAGACCATATGTTCAAAAAACAAGACTCAATAAATTTAAAAATATTGAATTCATATAAAATGTCTTCAACAATAGCAATGGAATGAAATGAGAACTCAAATAACACAAGGGGAAATGCAAAATTCACAAATATGTGAAAATCAAACTATGTACTCTTAAACAATGAGTGGATTAAATAGGAAAATACAAGGTAAAATAGGAAACATCTTGAGGCCAAAAATAAAAATAAAAAGCAAATACTACATAGCAAAACTTATGGATGCAGCAAAGGTAATGCAGAGAGGCAAATTTATAGCTCTCAATGCTACATTAAAAAAAAGAGAGACTTGAAATCAGAGACCTAACCTCATAGCTGAAACAATTAGAAAAAGAAGAGCAACTAAGCTCAACATGAGCAGAAGAAGGCAAAAACAAAGATTACAGCAGAGGTAAATGAAGAGAAAACAGAAGACCATAGAATGAATCAACATAACTAAAACTTAGTTCTTTGAAAAGATCAGTTAAATTGACAAAGCTTTAGCTGGACAGTCTGAGAAAAAAAAAAAATAGAAAGGATACGAATAATGAAAATGAGAAATGAAAAGGGGACATTATTACCCACCCCACTGAAATAAAAAGGACAATAAGACACTACTAGAAACAACTGTACACCAAGAAATAAGATAATCTAGATGAAACAGACAAATTATTAAAATACACAAACTACCTACACAGACTCAAAGAGGAATAAAAGCTCTCAACAAACCAATTGCTAGTAAAGATATTGAATGAGTAATTAAAAACCTCCCAAGAAAGCAAAGCCCAGGACCAGATGCTTCACCGGGGATTTCTACCAAACATTCCAAGAAGACTTAACTCCAAATCTGCTAATTCATAAAATTGAAGAGAAGGGAACACTCCCTAATTAATGCTGAGGCGACCATCACCCTCATACCAAAGCTGGATGAAGATACCATAAGAAAAGAATATTACAGACCAAGATCTGTTATGAATATAGATTCAGACATCATCAACAAAATAGTAGCAAACTGAATCCAACTGCATATTAAAAAAATTATACACCATGATCAAGTGGGATTTATTCCAGGTATACGAAGGTGGTTCAACATAAGAAAATCAGTTAATGTAATATAACAACTTGTAGAAACGGAATTTGACAAATCCAGCACATTTTCTTCACTAAAACACTTAGAAAAGTAGGAATAAAAACAATCTTTTCAACATTATGAAGTACATATATGGAAAAACCATTGCTAATGCCCTATGTAATTGTGAAAGATTAAAAGCTCCCCTCTGAGATCAGAAACAAGAAATAATGCCTACTGTCATCACTGTTTTTCAACAGTTCTTGCCAGAGCAATTAGGCAGGAGAAAGAAATAAAGAGTCCTCTAAATTGGAAAGAAACAAATGACATTTTCCTTAATTGCAGATGGCATAGTCCTATATACAAGAAATCCTGAAAAATCTACAGTGAAGCTCCTAGAGCTAATAAGTGAATTCAGCAATGTGACAGGAAACATCAATGCCCCCAAATCAGTAGTGTTTCTGTACACAGGGAATGAATGATCAGAAGAAGAAATACAGGAAAAAGTTCTGCTTATAATAACAATGAAAAGCATCAAATATCTTGTCATAAACCTAACCAAGGAAATAAAGGTCTTGTAACAGAAAACTACAAACATGGCTAAAATAATTCAAAGAAGACCTAAATAAATGGAAGGACATTTCATGTTCATGGATTGGAAGACTAAATATTAATATATCCATCCTACCCAAAGCAATTTATAGATTCAGTGAAATCCCATTCAAAATTTTTAGCAGTCTTCATTGCTGAAATGAAAAGGCCAATCATCAAATTTATGTGAAAGGGTAAGGGGCCCAGAATACTGAGTGCAATCTTCAAAGCAAGAACACAGTTGGAGGAATCATACTTCCCGAACTTAAAACTTACTACAAAACCACAGTAACCAAAACAATATGGTATTAGCACAAGGACAGACATATAGACCAATGGAATCGGATTGTGGCTTAGAAATTTATGGCCAACTGACTTTTGACAAGGGGCAAAGATCACTAAACTGGGAAAGAATAGTCTCTTTAACAAATGGTGTTATGAAAACTTGATATCCATTTGCAAAAATGGAAGGAGGACCCCTTTCTTATACCTTATATAAAACATGAACTCAAAATGTACCGAAGACTGAAATATAAGAGCTAGAATTATCAAACTCCTAGAAAAAAATAGATTGAAGCCTCTTCGTTACCTTGTATTGAACCTGGTTTCTTTGACTTTACACCCAAAGCACACAAAGAAACAAAAGAAGAAATAGATAAATGGAACCTCAGCAAAATTTAAAACTTTTTCACCTCAAAGGTCTTTTATCATCAAAGTAGAAAGACAGCTTACACAATGGGAGAATATATTTGGAAACCACATATCCAATAAACGATTAATAAGCATTGTTCGTAAAGAAATCTTTCAACTTAACAACAAAAAGACAAGAAACCCAATCTTTAAAAAATGGATAAAAGACTTGGACTGATTGGCAGATCCTCAGAAAGTTAAGTATAGAATTACTATATGACCCAGGAATTCCACTATTAGGTATATAGCCAAAATAATTTAAAGAAGGAATTAGAACATATATTTACACATTGATATTCATGGTGACATTATTCACACTTCCCAAAAGATGGAAGCAACTCTATTATCTATCAACCAAAGTGTAAATAAAATATGGTATGTGTGTATGTGTGTATTTTTCAGCCATAATAATATATATGACAACATGGATGAACCTTTAAGACATGTTGAATAAAGTAAGCCAGACACAAAAGGGAAAATATTGTTTGAACTCACTTATATGAAATAATAAGAATCAACAAATTCTTAGAGTTAGAATCTAGAGTATTGGTTACCAGGAGATGGTGTTGGGGTAGGGAATGGGAGTTAAGGTTTAAAATGTACAGGGATCCTATTTGGAATGATGAAAATGTTTTGGAAATGGATGGGGATGATGATAGCACAGCCTTGTGAATGTAATTTATAGCAATGAAATATATATCTGAATGTGGTTAAAAGGGGAAATGTTAGGTTGCATATATGGTAATAGGATGAAAATTTTTTAAAAATCTGTGGACCATCTCTACACAAACAGTGAATCCTAAGTTAAATCATGGACTGTAGTTAGTAGTAAAATTTTTTAAAATGTTCTTTTATCAATTACAACAAATTTTCCATACCAATGCATTTATAGGGAATCCTGTATCATACGCATGCTTTTTCTGCAAATCCACTTCTCTAGTATATTAAAAAAGGGTTACATGTCTATATGTGTTCAATTGTATTAACAAATATTCCATTCACCTCCATATAGACTCTTTAAAATCATTATTAATTTGATATTTCATTAATATATGTATTATATACTGAGCCCCTTCATTGTGCTGAGAAATGTACCAGGGTACAAAGAAACAAAAAGAAAAAGAAAACCAACAAACAAAACAAAAGAGACAAATAAAACATATAGCCTTTAATGTTAATAAGAATTTAGAAGAAACATATACAAGGAGTTACGGGGGTTCAGAGTATGGAAGTGTAATTTCAATTATGAGTTTAAGAGTAGTATCTCTGAGAAAAAATATTTGAAGATCAACTTGAAGAACGACTGGTGTTTATCCAGACAGCAGATGTGAGGAAGAACATTCCATACAGGGGAAATGGCTTATTCCAAGGTGCCTAGGAAGGAAGGAGCTTGAGGGTCTCTGTAAGAGAAAGTCATTCGGAGTACAATGAACACATGATGACAAACTAGAGCAAACCACGTGGCCCTTGTAGATCACACAAAAATTTAAAATTTTATCTCAAATGCGAAGCCACCAGTGGGTTTTAAGTGAGGAAATATTATGATGTTTGTATTTTAAGAAGTCATGCTGACCCCAACATGGAATCTGGCCAAAATGAGGAGTACAGACCAGGTGAGCAGATTTAGAAGCTGATCTAATAGCCTGGACAATGGCTGATGGAAGTTTGTACTAAAACCATGTCTGTGGATATTTTAGGTGGATTGGAATATTTTGAATCCATAATCTGTAGGACCCAATATTGCTGAAACTTTCGGGCATTATGCCCTACAGAGGTTTTATTTCTTTTTAGTTTCTTTTAGGCTTTTATTGATTTTTTTTTTAATTAAAAAAATTTTCTATATTTATGGATAAAGAAGTTTTATAAATACTATTTAGGGAATATAGGGACAAAAATACCTCTATTTGTGTTGTATAAATACAGGGATATTAGAAATGAAAAGGATAACAATTACATTTAGGGAGAAAGTTTTATTGAGAAAATGAAACTTAATATGGTTAGAGTTATAATGGTTACATTCATATATTAGAACTCTTTGCAAATTGATGAATGTTACATTCCCTTTTTGAGTTACTTTTAAATTTATTTCATTCATCCATTCTTTTATTTATGCACAAGCATTTATGCACGAGCATATAGGGTCCCATGATTAAAGAGCTTAGAGGCCAGCTGAAGCAGCAGTCAAGGGCACGCAGTGTTCCTCATCGGCTGGTAAGTGCTGCAGTGTGTATGAGTACAGGCAGCACAGAGGCACTTTGGTAAGGCCTTTATCTCTGCCTTAGGAGATCATGGAACACTCTATACTAGGAGCTCATAAACTGGGTAGGTTCTTTCAGGCAGGTCAGGTGTAGGAGTAGGGAGAGTAGAATATTCTAGGCAAGGACACATCAAAGTCAGGGACCTTGGGACACAGTTTTAAACTAGATTTGCTCATATATAAACCTGAAACAATTATACATAAACACAAATATATGTCTATATTTTAACAGATTCGTCGATTTTTCAAATAAGCGTCTCACTTTTCAAACTCTTACAACGCCCTATTTGAATATTCAGAAGCAACCCAATTCAGATAATGAGATAATGTTGAATTCTTTACCCCCTGAGTTAACTTTTCAAACAAACACATACATACAGGATATTTTTTCTGGAGTTACTAGAGTAACTGGATAAAAATGTCACTCAGCTAAAATGTACTGCTTGGCTAGTATGTGTAGGTCTCTTAAGTGGGAGTTCAAATATGATACAAAGACTCTAATGGATGTGATTTCCCACTAAAATAAAAGCTACACTCCCTGACACAGTCCTCATGACATGGTCCTCAAGGAACCTTACGCCGTAGCTTCTAGTTCCCTTGCAACCCCTTTCTGTTTACCTTTCCTGCTACACCCTCTGCCACGCTCAACTATTCCAGGCTTTCTGATCCATTGCATGTGTGGTTTCCCCTTTTTCTCTCTGTTTGAATTCAAGACGTACCTTAAATGTGATCTTTTCCTTTTTTCTGATGCCCCTAACTAACCTTTATAGAATTAAGTATCCTACATCTGAGTTCTTCAGAACACTATTCATTCCTCTCTTCTATTGTTATTAGGGCTATTAGATGTGGATTTATCATAAATAATTTATATAGAATATAATGCATGATCTACAATATCTCAATTATTTTATGTGTAATTTCACTTATCCATTTCATCCAATGGACTTTTAGCCACTTAAAAGTCATGATTGTAATGTCTCCAAGCACAGTACCTGATATTCCAGATGCTTAACAAATGTAAATCAGAATGAGCCCCATCCTCTTATAGTCTTATTAGACTATATCATCCTCTTTAAATGCAAATAAGAAGAGACGAAGAGAATTCAAGAAAAAATGAAATCATTAAGAGAGTCACAGAGAAAAAAACATACTGAAAATAGTCACAGAAGCTTTTCTGTTCAAAGTCTTAGTATAAATGAGAACTTTACTTGAATTTCCTTAAAATCAGTAGCATTGCATATAGTAATATGACTTTTTTTCAATACTGCTTCATGATTAGAAGTAATATTGACTATTGACATTAAATTTATATATGGTTTTTAAAAGGCATTCCAGCATTCAAATAATAAGTTAATACTTGTTTTCCAATATTTAATAAGAGACTTACAATATTAAAACCAGCTTATATGAAGTAAAAAATGAATAAAATTGGTTTACATTTTGTGGAAATTTGTTCAGTCTTATTACAAAGAATTCTCTCTGTGTATCTTTGAAAATAGAAAGATTAAGTGGAAATAAGACTGCAGAGATTATACTCAGACTTTACAATACAAAGTATTTCTTTTTATTCCTTTAATATTCTAGGCAAAATCTCCTTAATTTAAGCAGTATGTGTAAATTTGTTCACGAATGAAAGGAGAAAATGCCAAGTGACTTTTGGAATTTTTATTTTATCGTCTGTGTCAGCTTAATGAAAAATGTGAGTCATACTTTCCACATAATGTAATGAAATCCTTCATTAGTAAAGTGACATTTGTATTCCATATTAAACAATTCTTTTGTGCCCAGAAAATAACTCTCTTAGTGTGCTTAAAAGTAGTAGTGATCCCTTTGGCTTTATAGGATGGCTTCCTATTGCTGTTGTTGGCATTTTTATAGGCACAAACACTTGTACCCAGGCAAAAACCATTTCAGTTCATGCCAAACCTATGCTTAAACAAGTGCCTTAACAAAGTATGATGCCACTGAAAATCTCTTTTAACACTTGCCACTTTTGCAACCCTGCAGCTGACCAAACAGGAATGTTGTTCATAGGAGATGCAGTTATACAGGTTAGTATTTAAACTTTAATAACTAATTCTTTTAAAAAATTATATTTTAAACTTCTTTTACTTGTTACCCTCAAAATTCTTAATTTGTTATCTATTCAGGTTAATGGCATTAATGTAGAAAGTGCGACTCATGAAGAAGTGGTAAGTATATTATATTTTATAGTTTTTCTTCTAAGTATGAAAATTATTTTATGTTTTTCTCTCTAAAATCATATATCAATTTATTCACAGAGACAGTTTTAGAAATGGAAAGAAAAGCATAAGTGATTTAGTAAACATTTAATAAAATAACCTTTTATGAAATGGCTACTATGTGTCATGTACGAAGCTAGGCAATTTACAAATATTACCATGATCTTCACAAATACTGTACAAGGTACATTTCATTATGCTTATTTTAAATATGAAAAAATTGGAATTCAGGCAATGGGTACACATAGATTACCTGGATGATTATTGGCTGTGGTAAATATAGAATCTGTCAGAAGTTTCCCCACAGTCTCTAGACTTTCATTGCTATAATGGCATTAGTGTCTTTGGCCGAAACTAGGATGTTGTGGGTGTAAAATTTATGTCTTGATATATGTCACATGATGCAGAGCTGTAACAATTACAAAAGATGATTTGTAAAAATTTGAGTCAAAATGCATTCACTCCATCATTCCTTCCTTGAAGATACACTTTTGTCAAGAATCCTCTGGTGCAGCTTCTAGAGATGCAAAGGTGGATATAATAAAATATTGGGCCTTTAATTAATTTTGAAAGTTCGGCAAAGAGAAGCCCCACAACATATTAATACATTGTAGGTGAGTGCCAGAAAGTATATGAACAAAGCAGAATAGAAACACAGAATAAGTAACTGCTTGTGGGATATAGGGCAAAGTTGTAGATGATATTTAAGCCAGATATTGATGAATGAGATAAAGGAGAGAAATGAAATGCCAGGGAGACCAGTAGCATGAGCAAAATCAGTGACGTGGAGAGTGGCATGGCATACCAGGAAACTGAGGAGACATAGAGATAAGATGCACTGTTGCAGAGGCAGACAGGGTACAAAAATACAGTCTCCATTAGAGTCCTTAACATGGAGTTTTATTCTATATACTAGAGATAAATTCGTTTACCTTTTTATTTTTTTAATTTTTAAATTTTTTTTAAAGATACTTAAGTTATACAGTTGTCACATAAAATATATAGGAGATTCCCATGTGCCCCGCACCTCCCACATTTGCCGTCATTAACAACATCCTTCATTATTGCAGTACATTCATTGCAATTGATGAACACATTTTGAAGCATTGCTGCTAAGCATGGATTAAAGTTTACATTGTTGTTTATACTCTCTCCTACACAGTTCTGTAGGTTATGGCAAGATTTATAATGGCCTGTATCTGTTGTTGCAATGTCTTTCAGGACAATTCCAAAGTCCCAAAATGGCCCATTTTTCTTTCTCCCTGCCCTCAGAATCTCAAGTGGCCCCTGCCTCCACATCAATGATATAATTTCTTCCATTGCTAGAATTACAATAAGTCTATAGTAGAATACCAGTAAATCTACTTTAGTCCATAGTTCTTTCCCCAATCCTGAGGATTCTAGGATGGTAATGTCCACTCCACCTCTAAAGGAGAGGGGACTGGGATCCTATAGGGCTGATGGATGGGACTTTCTTGATTGCAGTTGTAGCCTCTCTTGGTTCCTTGGTATTGTAGTTGTCCATCATCATATCCATATTAGTTGTCCTGGGTGAGACCAATGAACTTGAGAGTAGATATTGCAATTCCATTGAGATTTAGGACCCAGCTGGCACATGGACAGCCCATAGATTAAAGTCTCTTGGACATACACATACCAACTCTCATATCCATTATAGATTCAAATAGTAGGACAGAAGAGTTATATGTAGGGAAACCACAACGGAGTCCAAGTCCAACTCTGTCGCTCTAGGGAGCATAAATTCCAAAGTAGGGCCCACTGGCAAGGCACCAAACTCCTGAGCTATCCATCCTGACTATAATGTCTGAATATCCAGAGCCCTGAGTCCTACTGAGATGTGCATAAGGGTAGCCTCTGGAATGACTTCCCAACTCACTTTGAAGTCTCTCAGCCATATAAACTCTTTTGTCTGTGCCTTTTCCTCTTTCTAGTCAAGGTCTTTTTCTAGTTGCATTGCTACTTGATAGTTGGTAGTAATCCCTTGTTGCCAGGGTGGCTCATCCCCAAGAATCATGTCCAATGCTGGGGCGAAGGTAATGTATTTATATGCTGAATTTGGCTTAGAGAGAGGCCATATTTGAGTGACAAGGAGGCTCCCAGGAGGCAACTCTTAGGCAAACTATAATTCTAGGGTAGTTTCAATTTTAAGAGTAAATGTTCATACACACAGTTATCAATATCAGTGGCCCATCAATGGGCCTTCACTGGTCATTGCCCCTATATTCGGGGGATTCTTGCTGAAAACATTAAAGAATGTAGCCAATCTCCCCAGGATGGGAATTGGACATTCTTTTGGTTATTATCTGAATCTCCACCCATTGTACCAATGCCCCATGAACATTTGAACACATTTATATGCCCTTTATGTATGCCCAGGTGAGTTTTCTCCCATGTGTCCCATCACTGACACCCTGCTCCAAAGATCCTCCCCTGCCACAGTTGTAACCCTTCTGTGATCCAAAATTTCTTCAAAAATTAAGTCAGTAATATAGCCAAATATAATTAATAAGAAAATTAAATAATGATAGTTTTAAAAATAAATAAAATACAAAAAAATTTAATAAATATTTAAAAATAAAAATCTGGGATAATAAAAAATAATGAAAAAATATTTTTAAAAATTTTTGACATTTTGCCTTTCATCTCTATAAGATCTGTTGTCCTACATGTATAGTGACATTTTACTCCATTTATTCCCCCAGTATCTTACTTTTCTTTTTTTTTTTCATTTTGTCCTCAAAGAAGTTTTAGGTTCCAGAAAACTCACTACCAAATACACAGGACTCCCATATACCCAACATCCTCTCCCTATTCCCCCTTCCCCTATTAATTACATTTTATATGTAGATAGTATTTTGTTACAACTGATGTACAAATATTGAAATATAGCTACTAAACATGGTAAATGGTTTACCTTATGGTTTATATTTAGGACCATAAACCTTTATAAAGTTAGTTGCAATTCAGCATGCCTGTATCCATCATAACAAGATTACGTAGAACACTTCCATCTCCCCCAATATGCCCCCTGTTCCATCTATTCTGTTCTTTCAACCTGCTTCCCTCAGGAACCATGACAACCACCAGGCTTCACTCCTTGAAGGGTAATATTCATAGTTACTTGCAACAACTCTGAGGGCTTGACACACTGTTGTGCCCTCCTTTATTAGGCACTACCCATGCTCTCAAGAGACTCTTGCCTCTCTATTTGAGAACATAACAGACCTCCCCAGGATGGGATTCCACCACCTTTCCACCAATTATGTGGGTCTCCATCCACTGGTATGATGTACTATGGCAAGATGAACACTCACCTACTCCCTAGAAGCTTGCCCCAGGTGTGCCCTGTCCCAAATATCCCCCATATGCAACACCCCAAACCAGCAACCTTCACTTGCCATATTGCCAAAAGAATATTCCCAACATTGGAGTTCCAACCATGTACCCACCAATCTCCAGTGTTCACCTGCTCTTTCCAACAACCCTCCTCCCAGATCCATGGACAGTCCAACCCACCCTCCCCACTGACTGCCCTGACAAACCAGCATTGCCCAACACAACAGTATCATTACACCACTGTCATGCCCTCTACTGTACAACTACACACTTCCACCTTACAGGTTTTGCCCATATGTCTGTTGGCTTACAACCTTCTTCTCCTTTTCTATTTCCTGTAAATCTGTCTTCCAGAATCTACCTCTGGGAATCTGCTCAATTTGCTTAATTCATATCAGTGAGGTCATATAATATTTGTCCTTCAGTACATGGCTTCCTTCACTCAACATATGGCCCTCAAGATTCATCCATTTTATCCCATGTGTTAATGCTTCGTTCCTTCATACAGCTGAGTAATACTCCAATGTATGTGTATACCACAATTTGTTTATTTATTCATCTGTTTCAACAGATGGATTTGGGTTGATTCCAACTTTTGACAATAGTGAATAATGCCACTGTGAACACTGGTGTGCATATATCTGTTCATATCCTTGCCTTCAGTGGAATTGCTGGGATGTATGTCAGTTTTCTAGTTTTCTAAGGAACCACCAAACTGTCCTCCACACTGGCTGCCCCATTCTACATTCCCACCAGCAGTGTATGAGGGTTCCCATTTCCCTAATAGCTACTGATGTTGAGCATCTTTTCATGTGCTTTTTAGCCATTTGTATTTCTTCTTTGGAGAAGTGCCTTAAAATCACTTGCCTGTTTTTTAAATGGACTGTTTTTCTTTTTCTTTTTGAGTTTTAGGATTTCTATATATATGCAGATTATTAGACCCCTATCAGATATATGGTTACCAAATATTTTCTCCCATTGAGTAGGCTGCCTTTTTACTTTCTTGACAAACTCCTTTGAGTTGCAAAGTTTTAAATTTTGAGGCAGTCCCATTTATCTATTTTATTTCTTTCATTGCTGATGCTTTGGGTATAAAGTTCATGAAACATTTCTTACTACAGGATCCTATAGATACTTCCCTACATTATCTTCTAAGGTTTTAATGGTCTTGGGTCTTATATTTAGATCTTTGATCCATCTTGAGATAATTTTTGTATAAGGTGTGAGATGGTGTTCCTCTCTCATTCTTTTGAATATGGATATCCAGTTCTTCAAGCACTGTTAAAGAGGCCATTCTCTCCCAGTTGAATGGGCTTGGTGGCCTTGTTGAATATCAGTTGACTGTAAATGTGAGGACCTATATCAGCACTCTCAATTCAGTTCCATTGGTCAATATGTCTGTCATTGTGCCAATACTATGCAGTTTTGACCACTGTAGCTTTGTGCTATGTTTTAAAGTCAGGTAGTATGATTCTTCTGATTTCATTTTTCTTTTTCTATATGTCTTTGACTGTTCGGGGCAGTTTGCCCTTCCAAATAAATTTAATAGTTTGTTTTTCCAATTCAGAAAAAAATGCTACAGTGATTTTTATTGGGATTGCATTAAATCTGTAGATCAGTTTTTTTAGGATGGACATCTTAATGACGTTTAGTCTTCCTACCCATGAACAGGGAATATTCTTCCATTTATTTAGTCTTCTTTGATTTCCTTTAATAGTGTTGTATAGCTTTCGGCATATAAATCATTTACATCTTTAGGTAAATCTATTCCTAAGTATTTGCTTCTTTTAATTGCTATTATAAATGGGATATTTTTCCTGATTTCCTCCTCTGAATGCTCATTATTGGTGTAAAGAAATGCTACTGATTTTTTGTACATTGATCCTATAACCCGTGACTTTACTGAACTCATTTATAAGCTCTAGAATCTTTGTTGTAGATTTCTCAGGGCTTTCTATGTATAGGATCATATGGTCTGCAAATAGTGAAATTTTCACTTCTTCCTTTCCAATTTGGATGCCTGTAATATCTTTTTCATGCCTAAGTGCTTGAGCAAATACTTCTAATGCAATGTTAAATAGAAGTGGTGAAAGTTCACATTCTTGTCTTGTGATTGATCTTAGATGGAAAACTTTTAGGATTTCACCATTGAGTATGATGTTAGCTGTGAGTTTTTCATATATACCCTTTATCATGTTGAAGAAGTTTCCTTCTGTTCCTATCTTTTGTAGTGTTTTTATCAGGAAAGAGTGCTGTATTTTGTTGAATGCTTTTTGTACATTTATAGAGTTGATCATATGGTTTTTTCTTTTGTTGAACCATCCTTGCATACCAGGGATGAAACCCACTTGGTCATGGTGTATATCATTTGATGTATTGTTAAATATTGTTAGCAAGTATTTTGTTGAGTATTTTAGCATCTAGATTCATTAGAGAGATTGGTATATAGTTTTCCTTTCTTGTGGCATCTTTGTTTGGCTTTGATTTTAGGGTCATGCTGGCATCATAGAATGAGTTAGGCAGTGTTCCCTCGAGTTCTATTTTTTTGGAAGAATTTAAGCAGGATTGGTGTTAGGTCTTTCTGGGATGTTTGGTAGAATTTACCTGTGAAGCCATTGGTCCCGGCCTCTTCTTAGTTGGGAGGCTTTTGATGTCTAATTCTATCTCATTACCTGTGATTGGTCTGTTGAATTCATCAATTTCTTCGGACAATGTAGGCTGCCTGTGTGTTTCTAGGAATTTGTCCATTTCCTCTAAATTATCCATCTTATTGGCATATAATTTTTCAAAGTACCACTCTTTTTATTTTAATGAGTTCAGTGGTGATATCCCTTTCCTCATTTCTAATTTTATGTATTTGCATCTTCTCTCTTTTTTTTTGTTAGTGTAGCTAAGGATTTTCACTTTTCTTAATCTTCTCAAAGAACCAGTTTTTGGTGTTGTTCATTATTTCTAGTGCATTCTTATTTTCAATTTCATTTAGTTCTGCTCTAATCTTTGTTGTTTCTTTTTTTCTAAATCCTTTGCGGTTAGTTTGTTGTTCTTTTTCTAATTCCTCCAGGTGTGCACTTTAGGTATTTGATTTTAGCCCCTTCTTCTTTATATATATATATATATAAGCATTTGTTGCTGTGAATTTCCCTCTCAGTAAAGTTTTTATTGTATCCCATGGGTTTTGATACATTATGTTGTCAGTTTCATTTGTTTCAAGGTAGCTACAGATTTCTTTGGGATTTTCTCCTTGACTCACTGTTTTACTAAGACTGTGTTGTTTAATGTTTATATCATTATGCCTAATCTCATTTTCTTCCTCTTATACTTATTCCAGCTTCATTCCATTGTGTTCAGAGAAATTACTTTGTATATTTTCAGTCTTTTTTAATTCATTGAGAGTTGTTCTGTGGCCTAGCATGTGGTCTATCCTGGACAATGATCCATGCACACTCGAGAAGAATGTATATCCCAGTGTATTTGGGTGTAATATTCTGTAGATGTCTATTAGGTCCAGGTCTTCTAATGTTTTATTCAATGTCTTTGTTTCTTTATTGATCTCTGTTGAGATTTTCTGAGTAATGATAATGGTGTATTAAAGTCCCCCACTGTAATTGTAGAGGCATCTATTTCTCCACTTAGTTTTTCCATGATTTCCTCATATATTTTGAGGTGCCTTGGTTAGGTTGAAAAATGTTTATGATTGTTCTTTCTTCTTGATAGATTTCCATGTTTATTAATATACAGTGTCCTTCTTTGTGTCTTACAATAGTTTGGCATGTAGTGTTAGCTATTTCCTGCCCTTTTTAAAAAAATTAATTTATTGAAATGTATCATCTACATACAAACATACATAAACAATAAGTGTATAGTAATAGTTGTGAACTTACAAAACAAACATATATAACATCATACAGGACTCTCATAACTCACCCTACTACAAATACCTTACATTGTTGTTAAACCTTTTTAACTATTGATTAAAGAGCATTGTAAAAATATTACAACTAACCACAGTATTTTCCCCCAACCATCCCTATTATTATTATCTTTGTCATTTATATATGAATATACATAAACAATTAAGTGTATAGCAAAAGTTGTGAACTTACAAAGCAAACATGCATAACATCATACAGGGGTCCCATGCATCAACCCTCCACCAACACCTTGCATTGTCATGAGATGTTTGTTACAATTTGCAAAAATATTGTGAAAATCTTACTACTAATTATAGTCCTTATCTTACATTTTGTGTTTTTCCCCCCAACACACCACCTTATTATTATTTTTTAAATATATTTTTTATGACAGAAGTTGTGAACTTATAAAACAATCATGTACATATGCAGAATTCCCAAGCAACACCTCTCTATCAACACACCACACTGTGGTGGAACATTTGTTACAGATAAGATAACATCATCTGATTGTTACCATGTCCATAGTATACATTTGGCTCACATCTTCCATACTGCCCCTTTATCAACACAGTACATCTTTCGCACAGATGCAAGAATATTATATTATTACTGCTAACCACAGTCCATAGGTCATTTCATTTGTATTTTTCCAATGAGTTCCCAACACCCTGCAGTAGTGATATACATTTGCTTGAGTGCACAGAGGACACTCTTGCATCTGTACCATCAACCACAATTCTCATCCACCTCGTGATTTACTGTGCTATTCATTTCCTAGATTATTCTCTAGCATTCTGTCAACTGGCATTTACACCCCTCAATTACCATTTTCAGCCACATTCCTATTTATAAACTAGCTATTACTATTTTTACCATCCATTCTACACATTTCCACACTTTTATAGTAAAGCTAATTAAAACTTCGGCATACATTGAATGTCAGTAGTCCATCTCAGTCCTTCTCTTATCTGCATTAAGAATCTACCACTGGGCGGCAGACTTGGCCCAGTGGTTAGGGTGTCCGTCTACGACATGGGAGATCTGCGGTTCAAACCCCGGGCCTCCTTGACCCGTGTGGAGCTGGCCCATGCGCAGTGCTGATGCGCGCAAGCCATGCCCTGCCACGCAGGGGTGTCCCCTGTGTGGGGGAGCCCAATGCGCAAGGAGTGCTCCCCGTAAGGAGAGCCGCCCAGTGCGAAAGAAAGTGCAACCTGCCCAGGAACGGTGCCACCCACACGGAGAGCTGACACAACAAGATGATGCAGCAAAAAGAAACACAGATTCCCGTGCCACTGACAACAACAGAAGCGGACAAAGAAGATGCAGCAAATAGACACAGAGAACAGACAACCAGGATGGGGGGGGAGGGGGAGAGAAATAAAATAAATAAATAAATCTTAAAAAAAAAAAGAGGATCTACCACCTACCACCTACCATCTTGAAAATATTTTCCTACAATTTCTTCTAGAAGTTTTATGGTTCTTGCTTTTATTTTTAGGTTTTTGATCCATTTGGAGTTAATTTTTGGATAAGGTGTGAGATAAAGGTTCTTCTTTCCTTCTTTTAGCTATAGATATTGAGTTCTTTCAGCACCATTTTGCTGAATGGATTGTTCTGCCCAAGCTGTGTGGGTTTGACAGGTTAGTCAAAAATCACTTGACCGTATATGTGAGGGTCCGTTTCTGAGCCATCAATTTGATTCCATTGGTCTGTGTATCTGTCTTTATTCCAGTACCATGCTGTTTTTACCCCTATAGCTTGGTAGTATGATTTAAAGTCCGGAGATGAGGGTTCGTTCACTTTTCCTTTTATGATGTTTCTGGCTATTCAGGACCCCTTACCCTTCCAAATAAATTTGTTAACTGTGTTTTCAATTTTTTTTTTAATGCTGGTGCAATTTTCATCAGGGTGCATTGAATCTGTACATCAATTTGAGTAAAATTAACGTCTTAATGATATTTAGTCTTCCAATCTATGAACATGGAATGTTCTTCCAATTATTTAGGACTTTTTTGATTTCTTTTAACATTGGCTTGCAATTCTCTGAATACAAGTGCTTTACATCGTTACTTAAGTTTATTCCTGACTACTTGAGTTTTATCTGTCATACTTTATTTTCACCACTCTTTTTTGCCACTTTTAGTTACTTTTATTGATATAATCTTCATTTCTAGACCCCAGGCCTCTCTCTCCTGTCCTTTCTTTTCAGGCTCTAGCACACCCTTTAGAATTTCCTGAAAATCTGGTCTCTTGCTTAGAAATTCTATTAGTTTCTGTTTATCTGTGAATATTCTAATCTTGCCCTCATTTTTGAAAGATAGTCTTGCTGGATATAAAATTCTTGGCTGGAATCTTTTCTCTCGTACTATCTTAAATATATCAGACCACTGTCTTCTTGCCTCCATGGTTTCTGGTGAAGAAAACAGCACTTTATGTTATTGGACATCCCTTATATGTTATGCATTGCTTTTCTCTTGCTGTTCTCAGAAATCTCTTTGGCATTTGACATTCTGATGAGTATGTGTCTTGGAGTTGGTCTATTCAGATGTTTTCAGATGGGAGTACGTTGTGCTTCTTGGACATGGATATCTTTATCCTTCAATGGGATTGGGAAATTTTCTAACATTATTTCTTTAAATATTCCTTCTGCCCCTTTTCCCTTATCTTCTCCTTCTGGGACACTCATGACATGTATGTTTGCACATCTCTGACTGTTGTTTAGTTCACTTGTGTCTTTCCACCAATCTCTGACTAGAGAGTTAAATCCATTTGCATTTAAAGTTACTTCTGATAATACAGGGCATTCTTCTGCCATTTTGTACTTAAGCTTTGTAAATCATATATCTTTTTTTGGTCCCCCAAATCTTCCATTAATTCCTACTTTCATATTTTTTGATTTTTTAAATCATACCATATCAAGTCTCTTCTAATTTCTTTCTGGATATACTTTTCATATATTTTCCTTGTGCTTACCATAGACTTAAAATTTAACATCCTATATATATAAAACAATCATATTTGATTTGATACCAACTTGTAGATAGTCTGTCCAAAACCATATGGTTTATCATTACTTTTTATTCATTTACATTTTAGCACCTGTTGAAAGTAAAGAGTGGAGTTACATGCCATAAAATATTATACAATAGGACTGACTTCTGTATTTACTCATAAGATTTCTTTTACTGAGGTCTTTATGTCTTTATGCTGCTTTGAATCACCATCTAATGTCCTTTCCTTTCAGTGTGGAAAACTCCCTTTACCATTCCTTTTAGGGTAGGTCTAGTGGTGTTTATCTGGGAATGTCATCATCTTACCCTCAGTTTTGAAAGTCTTGCTAGATATAAAATATGTGGTTTGTGACTTTCTCTCAGTCATGTACTACTACTGCTTTCTTGTCTCCATGGTTTGATGAGAAGTAGGCACTTAGTCTGATTGGAACTCTTGTACGTTACTCATTGCTTTTCTCTTCCAGCTTTCAGTACTCTTTCCTTGTCCTTTGCATTAGATAGTTTGATCAGTATGTGAAAGACTGTATTTCTCTTCAAGGTTTTCTTGCTTAATGTTCATTGGAGTTTTTGGCTATATATTTTCATATCTTTTGGTAATTCGAGGGAGTTCTCTGTCATTATTTCTTTGAATATTCTTTCTGCTCTTCTGTCTCTTTCTTGTTGTGGATTCTCACAATGTGCCTAGTATTATTCTTGATGGAAACTTACAGATTGCTTGGGCTGTTTTCAGTTGTTATCATTCTTTTTACTTCTGCTCTTTAGCCTGAATCATTTCAATTGTCTTGTCTTAGAGTTTGCTGATTCTTTCTTCTTTCAGCATCAATTTGCTGTTGATCTTAAACTCTAGTAGCTCTGTTTTATTCCTTTTAAAAATTTCTATATCTTTATTGAAATATTCATATTGTTCATTCTTGGTTTTCCTGATACCCTTTAGTTTTTTCTCTGTATAGTCTGTCATTTTCTTGACCATATTGAAGATCAGTTTTTAAAAGTCTTTGTCTGGTATGTCCACAATCTGGTTTTCTTCACTGACTTTTTCTGGATTTTTACCTGGTTCCTTTGGATCTGTCATCATTTTCTGTTTCTTTCTTTCTCTTGTAATCTTTTGTTGCACAGTGTACGTTTTAATATTTTAAAATGCTAACTCTGGGATTTATTCCCTGAGAAGTCTGTTTCTTGAGTTTGTGTCCAGGTAATTATATGATGAGAATTTTTTGAGTGTCATGAGCTATATCAGCCAAGCAAGCCTAAGCACAAAAACACCATTTGCTGTTTTAATAATTGATTTGTCCTTCCCTTTAAGGTTCAGCCCTTCCATCAGTAAGGTCACCCCAAGGTGAATGTAAAGTACAAGAACCTCCCTGTCTTTTCTTAGTCTGTGTCTTCTGAACTTGTGTTTGTTAGCTGCCTAAGATATTACCCCTGTTTACAGAAGTTTGAATGCCCTTCTACTTCCTAGGAAATAGAGCTTTTCCCTCTCCTGGGTGTTCTACCATGGGTCTTCACTCAGGCAAGCCTTTGCCCAAGGTTGCCTGCCTCTTTAGTACCCACAAATGGTGTACCTGGTGACTCTGAACTTCCCTGGGCAGGGGATGAAGAGCCAGGAGCTCCTTCCACATCAAGATGCCCTTTCTTGATTCAGGACCAGCCCAGCTAATGAAGCCCTTCAACTTTCTCCCACATCTCCTAGCAAGCATACTGTTTCTAAACCTTCTCTGCCACCTTTTCGAGAAGGGTCAGAACAATGGCTACCCTCAGAATCAAGCCCCTTAGTGATATGAAGAAGCTAATCATTTGCAATTATCAGTAACCAGTGTCACCCCTCCTCCCCTGATCTCAGGGAACTAGGCTTTAAGTCCCTTTCTAGCACCGGCAAGCTAAGCCATGGACCAGAATCCATTGCTGCTTATCATGAGAGTGATGGATGGGTGGATGTTCTACAGTGTTGTGTCGTATTCCATAGTTTCCAAATAGCTGATCTATTCTAGGCACTGATTCCTGGAGCTTCTTACTCCATCATCTTCCCACAGTTCCTCTCCCATCGTACACCTTCTCTGACCAAAATGGATTGATGATAGAAATCAGTTATAGAAAGGAAAATAGAAAGTTCACAAATGTGTGGAAATTTAAAAAAACAAAACAAAACACCCATATTCTTAAACAACCAATGGATTAAAGAGGAAATCACAATGCATATTAAGAAATATCTTGAGACAAATGAATAAGAAAATACAGGAGCCCAAATCTTAAGGGACTGCAATAAAGGTAGTGCTGAAATGGAAATTTATAGCTCTAAATGCTTACATTAAAAAAGAAGAAAAACTTCAAGTCAAAGACCTAATCTCAAGGCAAGAATAACAAGTAAAAGAAGAGCAATCTAAGCCTAAAGCAAGTTGACGGAAAGAAAGAACAAAAAATAAATAAAAGGAAATAATGACATAGAGAATAAAAGAAAACAGTAGAGAGAATCAACAAATCCAAAAGTTGGTTCTTTGAAAAGAACAATAAAATCAACAAACCTATTCCTAGACTGATAAAGAAAAAGTGAGAGAGGACACCAATAATTAAAATTAAAAATTAAAAGGGGGGGTTACTATTGACCCCTCTGATGAAAAGGACTGTAAGAAGATACTATGAAAAATTGTGTGCAAATAAATTAGATAATCAGATTAAATGGACAAATTCTGAGAAACATACCAACTACCTACACAGACTCAAGAAGAAATAGATCTCAACAAACAAATAACTAATAAAGAGATTGAATCAGTCATCAAAATCCCCCAATACCAGATGGATTCACTTGGGAATTCTAACAAACATTCCAAGAAGAATTAATACCAATCCTACTTAAATTCTTCCAAAAATTAAAGAGGAAGAAGCACTCTCTAATTCATTCTATGAGGGCAACATCACCCTCATACCAAAGCCAGATAACAAGAATAGAAAATTAAAGACTGATATCTCTTATGAATATAGAAGTTAAAATCCTCAACAAAATACTAGGAAACCAAATCCAACAGCATATTAAAATAACTATACATCATGATCAAGTGGGAATTATCAAAGGTATACAAGGTTGGTTCATTATAAGGAAATCAATCAATGTGATACACCACATTAACAGAATGAGGGAAAAATAAAAGGGATGACCATCTCAATGCAGAAAAGGTATTTGACAAAATCCAGCAACCATTGACAAAAAAACTTAGAAAACTAGAAATAGAAATAAATGTTTTCAACATTATAAAGTACCTATATGAAAAACCCACAGGTAACATCAAATTTGATGGTGAAAGACTGAAAGCTTTCTTTCTAGGTTCAGGAATAAGACAAAGATGCCCGCTCTCACCACTGTTACTCAAAATTGTACTAGAAGGTCCAGCCAGAGCAATTAAGCAAGAAAATGAAATAAAAGGCAGGCATCCAAATTGGAAAAGAAGTGAAACTCTCCTATTTGAAGATTACATGATCCTATAGACATAAAATCCTGAAAAATCCACAACAAAGGTCCTGGAGCTAATAAATAAATTCATCAATGTGATGGAATATAAGATCAAACCCCAAAATCAGTACTTTCTGTATATTATTAATAAACAATCGAAAATAAATCAAGGGAAGTGGATATGACTCAACCAATTGGGCTCCCATCTACCATATAGGAAGCCCTGATTTCATGTCCCAGGGCCTCCTTGTGAAGGCAAGCTGACCCATGCCTGTGGCGAGATGATAGCCAGTGCCCACAGAGAACTGGGGCAGCAAGATGATGCAACAATGGTAGCAAGCAGACACAGAAGAACATGCAGCGAATGGACACAGAGAGCAGACAGTGAGCAAGTGTGAGGGGGGATGATGGTAAATAAATAAAATAAATCTTTAAGATAAATAAATCAAGATTGTAACATTCCATTTATAATAGTAACTAAATGAGTCACATTTAGTTACTGTTATATCTAAGAATAATTCTCATCCAGGATGTAAAGATAAGACTTGTTCACAGAAAACCAGAAAACATTGCTAAAAGAATTTAAAGAACTAAATAAATGGAAAGACATTCCATGTCCATGAATTGGAAAACTAAACACTGTTAAGATGTCAGTTTTACCCAAAGTGATTTATAGATTCAATACAATTCCAGTCAAAATTCAAACAACTATTTTTGCAGAATAGAAAATAGGAAAACTGTTTTAAAAATAAAAAAAAGAACCAAATTGGAGGGTGCACACATCATGATCTTAAAACTTATTGTAAATCACAATAATCAAAACAGCATGGTACTGGCACAAGGACAGACATATAGACCAATGGAATCAAATTAAGAGCTCAGAAATCAACCCTCACATTTATGGCCATCTAATTTTTGACAAGTGGCAAAGACCACTCAGTTTGGAAAGAATGGTCTTTCAAACAAATGGCTGGGAAAACTGGGCTTCCATATGGAAAAGAATGAAAGTGACCTCTACCTCATACCATATTAAAAAATGAACTCAAAATGGAACAAAGACCTAGATATACATGGTGGAACTAAATCAGACTCCTAGAAGAAAACATAAGGAAACACTGTCAGAATTTTGATTTAGGTGATGTGTTTTAGACTTTCTACCCAAAGCACAAACAAGAAACGAAAAATAAGATAAATAGAACCTCATAAGAGTTTAAAACTTTTGTGCTAGGATTTATCATGAAAGTGAAATGACATCCAACCAAGTAGTTGTAAATACTTGGAAACCACACATATGATAAGGGTTTAATATCAGGAATACATAAAGAAATTCTTCAATTCAATACTAGAAAGACAACCCAATTTTAAAAAAAAGTAGCCAAAAGATATAAACATTTCTTCAAGCAAGATATACAAATGGCCAATAAATACATGAAAAGATGCTCACAATCATTAGTCATTAGTGAAATGCAAGTAAAAGCCACAATACAATACCATTTCACACCTACTATATGGTTCCTATTAAATAGGTGGAAGATTACAAGTCTTGGAAAGAATGTGGAGAAATAGGAACACTCATTCATTGCTGATGGGAATGTAAAATTGTGCAGCTGCTGTGGCAGACAGTTTGGAAATTCCTCAGAAAGTTAAGTACAAAATTACCATATGACCTAGCAGTCCCACTTCTGGGTATATACCCAAAAGTATTAAGAGTAAGGATTTGAATACATTTGCACCTTGATAGTCATAGTGGCAGTTTTCACAATTAACTAAAGATGGAATCGCCCCGTGTCCATAAACTGATAAATGGGTTAAAAAATGTGGAATATGCATTCAATGGAATGTATTGTTTAGCCATAAAAGGCATGATGTTCTGTTACAAGGAACTTGATGGATTGGACTTTGAAGATATCATATTGAGTGAAGTAAGCCAGACAAAGGACAAATATTGTATGATTTCATTAATAAGAAATAATTAGAATTAAGGGGATCATGGAGTCAGAATTTAGCATATAGGTTACCAGGGGCCTGGTTAGGGTAGGAAACAAGATGCTAATACTTAAAATGAACAGAATTTCTATTTGGGATGTTGGAAAAGTTTTGGTAATGGATCATGGTGATGGTAGCACAACATCGTGAATATAATTTAAATATGGTTAAAAGGGGAAATTTTAGGATATATATATAGTGTCTTAGAATTTCTTTTTAGTCTGTGGCACTGTAGAACACAATGAAATCTAAGTTAAACCAGGCACTATAAGTTAATAGTACAATTATAAAAATGTACTTTTGTTAATCATAGCAAATGTGCCAATGACGCAGGTGCTAATAAAAGGGTGGTATTTGGGAACCCTGAATTTTATGCATGATTTTTCTGTAAACCCACAGCTTCCCTAATAAAAAAAAAAAAATCCACCTTTGTTCAATGTAAAAAGTTTCCTTTTTAATGTAATGCTTAGTTTTAAAATTCACATGCACAAAATAAATTTGTATGTCTCTACATATTTTCTCCTAGTTTGGAAAAGACTTATGTAACTTCATGATAAAAATACATAGTTCATTTTTTCTTTTTAATAAATCTGTGTATTTTTAAATTGACATCATTGTGGAATATTATATCAGCTATAGGCGAGAATAAAGTACCCACAAATTTACCATACGTCACCACTCAGAGAAAAAGGAAAATTCGTGATCATCACTCAATCTGACATAAAGTTAGAGAGGTTTGTGAGATAATCCGAGAAAGTGGCTAAAGATGCTGGTGGTTCCCAGTTGATGATCCTTCTGCTTGGTTTGTGAAGTGTGCCTGCTGGAGCCAATTTGGGCTTCTGACGCTAAAGGGTGCTACTCACTACTCTGCTGCTTGTTCCAGGAACTCAAAATGATCCTCTAATTAGTTTGAGAGTAGGATCTATATTCTGCTCTTTAATGACCCCAGGGTATCCATGAACGAGAAACTTCATGGCATTCTCCTTCATTTTTCTACAGTACAGTTAGAAATTAAAGACAGACATCTCAAATGTTAAATTACTGTATTGCAATAGAATATTACTTTTAGTCTAATATCTCTGTATATCTCCTTAGGTACTATGAAAACCGTTGATAAAAATCACCCTGCATTTAAATGTACTAACTAATTTCATGGGGTATTAGCCTCCTTTTAAAATTCAAATTAACCCTTTCTTCATGCACATTTTAGTCATTTATAGCAACTTTTATTATCACCAGACATCATGACAGATCCTACCTTCAGGTCAAGTGATACTGAATTTTAAAGCATTTAAAAATAATGTCAATCACTGCATTAAAAAAAAAAATCAGCATAGATTCTCAGATTGGAAAGGATCATGGGTTATCTGTTCTGAGAAATAATTCAGTGCTCTAAGCCCCATTTACAGAAACTATATCACAAAGCAATTTATTCCATTTTAACAGATACATTTGTTAGAAGGATTTTCCTAATATTAAGTGAAAGCATGCATTCCTGTTATTCTGAGGTCATTCAAGAAATATTTATGGATTTCTATCATGCTTATTACTAATACAGTATATCATCAACTTACATAAACATGACCTCTGCTGTCAAGGATAGGTATGGTTTAAGAAAGGGAAGATAAAGTGTATTTAAAAATTGCAATAGAATTTGAAAATAATAGCTACTTTAAAAGAGGTACAAATATATCATTGTTGGAGTTGAAAAGAGGAGCCACTCCATCAGGCTGATTCTGCCTCTGCCCTCTGGATGATAGAGAATTAAATTCCTTTCCTCATGACAGCCTCTCGTGCATTTTAATATAATTACCCCATCTCTTTTCCCAGGACTTTCTCAAACCACCTGTTAACTGGGTTAAATTTTCAGAGTTCTTTTAATCATTGTTCATATTAGAAAATATCCAGAAGCTTCTTCCTAATGAACAGACAAGAGATTATAGCACTCTTTATAACCTTGTTATAAATTGCATTAGGGCAAGATAAAGAAGCAGGCTAAAATAAGTTTTTAATTAAATTAACTAACTAACAATGCTTTCTTATTCATGA
Organism: Dasypus novemcinctus; assembly: GCF_030445035.2. Lineage (NCBI taxonomy): Eukaryota > Metazoa > Chordata > Mammalia > Cingulata > Dasypodidae > Dasypus > Dasypus novemcinctus. The sequence goes on along the minus strand of NC_080697.1, from coordinate 44,865,540 downwards.
ATTTTAAAAAATTGTTTAGAGAAGGGGTTCTTAACCCCTGCTGCACATTAGAATTACTTGTGCAACTTTTAAGCCTGAGCACCCCCATCGAGATTTCTATAGGTATTGGTGGTTCAGCACCACTTCTCACTAATTTCCAGACTTTTCATTAGTAGGGTTCAAGGTTGTGAGAGTGGGAAACAAAACTCCTACTAAAGTCATAGGATTGAGTGGAGGAAGAAGTGTTAGTGCAGCAGGAGGAACCTTTGAAATCTCAAGTCACTTCTTCATGCAATTTACTTATTCCGTTAGGATCTGATCAAACCGAATCCTGTTTAATGGCAAAGAAGTGCATGCCCAGCTTCTATGGCTTTGTGACTAGGTAACACTCAAGTTTTAATGGACAGTTATGTTTGTTGGTCAATGTTAAAGCGCTCAGATTCTCCCAGAGCTTAATAACCAGCTAGCTGTTTTTTCAGGAAAGGAGTATTTATTAGCAGAAGCTGACATGGTTTTGTTCTAAAATCCTAAGTGTCTCCATGTCTTTATACTTTTGGCTCCTCCAGAAGCTGCAGAGCCATTCCTATCTACTGTAGACACTTTAAGTACTGCTGGATGTTTGCCTCACCTGGCTGAAATGACTAAGCAGCTTGCATGACTGTAGCATGCCTATGTCACAAAGCCTTCCCAAATCTGGTGGCATTATAGATTATCTGGTAAATGGGGAAGAACAGCATGGCCAAATGCTATATATCTTCACACCATGATCCAAAGAGACTATAAGTGGTTTTGTCTCTTTCTTAATTATAAGGGATTCAACATGCAGTATCTTGTCCTTCAATTTGGAGGGGATATCCTGACATGCCCCCGTCCTCTAGAGACCTAAAATCTTCAATGAGGTTGCAGACTCATATATATTTTGGTGTATATTTCTCACACTCTGGCACAAATTTGTCTTATCAAACTAAGATATTGCCTCTTTTTCTTGCCATGTTGAACCAACATGATGCCACTAATGTAGTAAACCACTCCAGGGTCTGTGGAATGAGGAGATGATCATTTGTCTTTTATACCAGAGAATGACAGAAAGTTCAATAATTGACATACAGCCCTGTTATAGGAGAGTACTAACATACCAGTTCCATTTAAAAGCAAACTGCTTCTGGTGGTGTCTGTTAAGAGCTAGTAGCTACGAAACAGTACGTGTTTGCCATATTAGTAATTGCATTTGCCATATTAGTAATTGTGTACCAGGTACAAAGAATGTTGTTTTTTTAATTTGCTCTAGGAAAGAGAACACCTTTAACAGCAGTTATAATTTTTTATTTTATTTTATTTTATTTTATTTTTTTTTATTAATTTTTTTATTTTTTATTGACTTTATAATAATATTACATTAAAAATATATATGTGAGGTCCCATTCAACCCCACCCCCCCACCCCCCCTCTCCCCCCCCCCCCCAACAACACTCGTTCCCATCATCATGACACATCCATTGGATTTGGTAAGTACATCTTTGGGCACCTCTGCACCTCATATACATTGGTTCACATCATGGCCCATACTCTCCTCTATTCCATCATGTAGGCCCTGTGAGGATTTACAATGTCCGGTGATTACCTCTGAAGCACCATCCAGGGCAGCTCCATGTCCCGAAGACGCCTCCACCTCTCATCTCTTCCTGCCTTTCCCCATACCCTTTGTCCATTATGTCCACTTTTCCCAATCCAATGCCACCTCTTCTATGTGGACACTGGATTGGTTGTGTCCATTGCACCTTTATGTCAAGAGGAGGCTCAGATTCCACCTGGATGCTGGATGCAATCCTCCCATTTTCAGTTGTAATCACTCTAGGCTCCATGGTGTGGTGGTTGTCCTTCTTCACCTCCATCTTAGCTGAGTGTGGTAAGTCCAATAAATCAGATTGTAGGTGCTGGAGTCTGTTGAGGCTCAGGATCTGGCTATCACATTGTCAGTCCAGAGATTCAAATCCCCTAAATATATCTTAAACCCCAACATTAACTGCACCTCCAGCACATTAGCATGAAAGTCTTATGAAGGGAGATCCCATCTGAGTCCAGATTCATCACACATAAACACCATTTCCAAAGAGGGGCCATCTGCCCTGGTAGTTAACCCCATCGGCCATGACCATAACTCCCATGGGTCTCTTTAGCCCTCAAAGGAACCAATATCTGGGGGTTGTATCTGCTTTATCTGTCTCTCTGACTCTGCTCAGTTGTGCATGAGGACAAACCTTCTGCCAGCCTCCAGACTCTTTTTTAGAAACTCGTAGCCATATAAACTCATTTCTCCTTTCCATTTCCCCCTTACTTTAGGTCAAACAGCATTTTAAAGTCATGGTATTTTATGTAGACATGGATATTCTGCTGATCCGCATTGAACCTTCCGTATAAGGTCATTTTCCAGTTGCATCATCAGTTGGTAGTTGATAGTGGTCCCTCGTTGCCAGGGAGGCTCATCCCCGGGTGTCATGTCCCACGCTGGGGGGAAGGCATTGCATTTACATGCTGAGTTTGGCTTCGAGACTGGCCACATTTGAGTAACATGAAGGCTGACAGAAGGAAATTCCCAGGCACAAAGTTGCTCTAGGCCTTGTTATTATTTTGGGTTTATCAGCTCACAAGCATAGTCATTAGTATCAGGGGCTCACTGTTGAACCCTCACTCCCTCCCGGTCCCCACCACTGTACCTGGGAGACTGTCGCTGCTCCCCTAGGGACCACGACAGAGCACCACTGGCCAGGAACCCAGTACCCCCCCTACTGTGGTTTTTAATTGTTGCCACTATGAGTATATCCAAACATTACCATGCACCCTGGACATATGTTCTGTACAGCTCCCTGTCAGTCATATATCATCTGTCATTGGTATCCCATACCAGTATCCCTCCATTGCCATTGTTGAAACACTCTGTGATCCAGAACTCCCCGAAATTTGAAGCCCAATATAATTTGAACCCCATCTGTTTATATTTACAGTAATGCATTGTCATTATTGATAAGTCATTTGCTTCCTGCGTGAAAGCATTGGCTAAATAGAGAAGTTGAATAGGATGTAGTAGAAATCACCTCCTCGACATCCTTCAAGACTTTAATGGTGACACTAACTCTATTGTAGAGTGAGTTGCTACAATGATGCATCATGGTGTCACAGGTTCAGGGCAAAAAAGAAACTTTCAGCAAATGATCCCTTTATTGCACAGAATAAAGAGTCCAGAAAAGGCAAATCTCATTGTCACTTACATAACACAGAGTCCAAAAGAACAGTGGAAGAAGTCCCATCACTATTTTCACCCAGGATGGCCAAAAACTGATCTAGTTCAGAGCCCAAAGATGGTGGCTCTTCATGCCCCACTTTGCATCAGAAAAGAGAATGCAGTCTATGCTTTTTGAGTGTGGTTTTTTATCACCTTAGGAAGGGGGCCCTGTCACTCATAATTCCTGTTCTGATAAACATCTAGGACTATTTTTTTCCTTGTTTCTGGGTTTAAGATCTGGCTGTGCCCCACTTAAAATCTCTTCCAGGTTGTGGAATGGCATGTAAGAGAAAAGGATGTGGGAGAGCAAATGGGGAGGTGGCTGGAGATGACCACTTAGCGAGTGTTTGTGACTTCCCCAGAGAAAGAGGTGGGGGTAGGTGAGGTCTGGGTGATGGTCACTTTACAAGTGTGTGACTTCCTTGACATCTACAGTATAACCGTTCCCACCAGCAGTGGATGAGGGTTCCCATTCCTCCACACCCTGTTCAACACTTGTAGTCCTGTTTTTTTAATAGCTGCCTGTCTAGTGGGTGTACGATGGTATCTCATTGCAGTTTTGATTTGCATTTCCCGAATAGCTAGTGATGTTGAGCATCTTTTCATGTACTTTTTAGCCATTTATATTTCTTGTTTGGAGAAGTGTCCATTCAAATTTCTTGCCCATTTTTTGAATGGATTGTCTTTTTATTTTCAAGATATAAGATTTCTTTATATATGTCGGATATTAGGCTCCTATCAGATATATGGTTACCAAATATTTTCTCCCATTGGTAGGCTGTCTTTTCACTTTTTGATAAACTCCTTTGAGGTGCAAAAGGCTTTAATTTTGAGGTGGTCCCATTTATCTATTTTACAAAATGCAGTATGGCTTTTTGTTTGCTATTTTGGAAAGGAGAAGCAGTTTGTGAGTTTCCACTTGACCTTTCTTAACTTCATTCTATGGATCAGGAAACCAATATGTAGAGTCTACCAGGTAGTGAATATGTCTATACAAAATTCTATTTAGAAAAGAAAAGAAAAAAAAAAAAGATGGTTTCAAGACCACCGGACCCATTATGAGATAGATCCAAAACAAAAAGCAGTTATATTTGATCTACATTAAAATTCTACTCTGACTGGTGGATGATGGTTTTGTGCTTGGTCTCTATGAATTAGCATCAGTTCAGAGTCAGTATCTGATCATTGCTTTCACAATGTCCAGTCACCATGGTAAATTGCTGCAAGTCCTTTTGGGGAGGCAAGGAGGAAGATTTACTGTAAAAAAAAGTTGGCCGCCTTTCCTCAAATGGGCTCCCTTTCTTTCAAGTGGCTGTGGGTCTGTGAACTGACTCAGTTCTTGCATTGATTGAGAACCCATGTCTCCATATTGTGTTAACACAAGTCAAGTCTATTTCTCTGACCTAGTTGATCCCTCCCCTTTGCCTTTTTAGGAGGTACCAAGGATTGAACCCAGGGCCTCATACTTGCAAAGCAGGCACTCAACCACTGAGCTACTCTGCTTGATTTTTAACTTATGCAGACCAGTTATGACTGTAATCCACTCCTCATCTATTTCACTGCTAATGGCTCTGTGATCAATTAGCCATGGCCAAATATCTGTGCAGATCAAGCCATTCTGTTATCACTCCAGCCCTACTGTCAAATAAGTGAATCATATGGCCTTGTTTCTGATGGTTAAGTGCTGCCACCTGGGCTTTACCATCTTGGAACCCATCATCTCTTGAATTCAAGGGAGCTACCCCAATGGTAGCATAGCCCATTGTCGTCCCTAGTCAGCAGAAAACTGCCATGACAGAGCCTTTCAGGGATGGCATTGCTTTTCTCACCTATGATTTTCTCAGTCTTTTGTCAAAGGGAATGTCCTTCTGGACCCTGCTAGAAGGAGTGAGTGGATGAGCAAGATACTGTTACTTCTATAACCCTTTGAATTCCTTCTTCTGAAGAATACCAAGGAAGTTCTGCCATCTCATCTACACTTAATTTGGCCATGTGAGTTCAGATTTCAGTGAATCAACCAAATAAACCATTAGAGTTACTGTCAACTGCTTGAATTAGCAAATTGAATCCTGAATCTCTGTTCAGTGTGCCCATATCAATAAGTTTGGTCCAGTCCAAGAGATTTCATGCTCTCAGTAGGCATTCTTGTCTATAATCAAAGGTTTCTATTACTGTAGTTTACACTGTAATGCAATTACACTGTAATGTAATTCTTCAGGTGCGTATGGAATACATCTTCTAAAGTCAGATTTTATACTGAGATTTTAGACTAGTTATGGGCCTAGAAATAATCAGAAGCAGTAGAGGGTGGATCATGAGGAAAGAGCATTCTTCTTCAACGCAATTTTCTCAGGACACATCGTTATACAATCTTGAGGCTATGGAAAGCAAAACTCCACAGACAGGAGAGGCAAAGCAAGGGAAGTTCGGAAGGCTATGAAAATGCAAGTTACACAGATCATTAGAATCTGCATAAAAATTCACACCCTAGTTCTCAGTGTCCTATTCTTTTCCAATCGATGCCCTAACTTAACCTAAGAGACCTACTGAGTCTGTGAATTCAATTATTTATTCACCTGCAGTATCAGATTTTGAGTTCAGTTTCCAGAAATCTCAGTTCTGTAGTTACAGGAAATAAGGAATACACAGGGAAACATGAAACGCTAGATCTCCACCCATGGCTTAAACTGGTTATGTAAATCCCTGAATATTGTCATTTTCTTCCTCCACTTCTCCAGAGCAGTCATAAGCAGCTATTCTATACCATTCCTACATCTCAACTCTGCCTTTTAGGATTTGGTCAGGAGAACAGGGATACTCTATGAATTCTAGCATTTCATTATTTGAAACTAGGTAAATAGAGGTTCAAAGCACATTGGAATTGCTAGGGGTACAAAGGTCAAGGAATCAGCATTCCTATGCTGGCTCAGCCGAGTATGGGAGAAAGTTAGGGGGGTTGTGGGGTGGAGAGGAGCTTGACTAAAGTTTGATCAAGTCAAATTAGTGGATATTTTAACCAGATTGGTAGGTGGGGACAAGTGATTCAGCTAATCATTTATGAGACAGGAAAAAAAAGTATTTTGGAGGGTCTTATGTCTGACCTTGTCATAGGTTAATAAGGAGGCCACCTTATCTAGGTCATATTGAGAAGAGTGCTCTTTGCGCAAGTCATTTCTTGAAACATAGAAGGATTGAGGGAAGTTTCTTAGTCATCCCTGTTTTCCAGGAGGATGGGGTTTAGGTAATTTTCAACATTGTAACTGTCTTCCCTTTTTCTTAAGTTTTGCAGTGACTGCGTCACTTAGTTGTTCAAATGCCAATGCAACATTGTCATCTTCATCATCCATCGTTCACTTAGTGAAATCCTGTAAAAGATTAAATATTTAAATTATTATCGTTGTGATTTGTACTTACTGATGTTTAGCTGGTTTTATGACTCTCAAATGCAGAAATGTGCACTGTACCTGATGGATTGGATAGTAAGTGCAAAGTATCTGATTAAATTAAAAGCATCCCCCATATGTAACTTATAGAAGAAAAAAGACAAAGGAATATTAAAGTGAATGAAATTGTTTTTGGCATGCTCCCAACCTAGAGTGAAGGAAATAATACATTACCACTGAATTGCTGGCCTTTCGCCACGTTATCCTTGTTAAAATGTGCCTAGCCAGAGTAAGTTCAGACATGGTAAAAACCTATATGGAAATACCGCAAAGCAGTGTTGGGGCCCTTTGCACCCCGTATTTTACTATTTATCCATTTACCCCTATAATGAGTGGACTAGTGAACATGCTAATCATTTGGCTAAAAATAAAATTTTTAGTGCTCTTGTTTGTTACTAAAGTTTAGATATTTCACATACATTAAAAATAGTGCAAATACATTTTTAAAAAATCTCAGTCTCAAGAACTGAAGTGATTGGCTCTTAAGAACCAGCCAGAAAGCTGCTGCAATTCTCAAGAAACTCTGGGAAGCTCATGCCATCTCTCACAGTCTGCAGTGGGAAAGCAGGTGGCACTCAGAATCACACTGGAAAGCCCTGCCAATCTGTCTACCCAACAGTCTAGTTGTCTGACTTGCGAGAATAATGGCCTCTCTTTCTCTTTCAATTTCCACATCTTGCATGAGTTTCTATCAGCAAGCTCTAATCTTCAGACATGGGAAGGGATTTGGGGAAATACTGAACCTGGTTTGTCTTTGTCATGCATAGAAGCTATGAGAAGGAAGTTCAAATATTGCCAAATTGATAAGAGATAATCCAACACAAACATAAAAGAACAATTCCGTACAGCATTAGAGAGAAAGGGTCATTGAGTCTGCACTGAGAATACATAACTATTTAAGATATTTAATTACCTGAATATTAAAAGCACCTGTGTGCTTGCATGTGCATGTCCTCCAAAGAGCACAGTCATGTTCCATGGTTTGTGATCTGCTTGCTTTGTCATCTGATAACATAAAGAAATAAAAACACATTAATCAAATGCAAGGGACAAAGAATGGCCAATACAGCCAGAATCAGATAGGAAACCACATTTAATATTCTCAATGTTTCTGCCCTCTTTCCTACTTGCTTTTGCTAAAATATTACTGAGTTCCCCAATATTGATATTGTTCCAAATATCTTTCATGTTTGATTAGCTTAGAAAAGACTTTCAGTTGATCAGTACTTTGATTTCCTGCTATTGTATCATCCTGTAATGTAGATTTTATTTCTTATAAATCCTTTGTATAAAGGATCAGAAAATTAAGTCTGAGATTTTAAATGACTTCCTGAGGCTTCAATGGAATCGAAATTCAAGTTCAGGAAAACCTCAAATGTTTCTTATACTTTCCATTAAACTATCTTTCCTTCTCAGCTTCCCTTGCAGAATCACTGAAAAAAAAAAAAGTATTTATTTATATTTCTTTGAAATTGACGTATTTCCTTCAATTCAATATATACAGTAAACTTCGAGTTCACCCTAGTATGAATCTTTTACAAGATTACTCCCACTAAAATCAATATCCCTACAAAGTTAAAACATTCTTAGCCTGAATCAGAATGTTACTTTTAAAACTGTGTTGGAACAGAATATGATAAGATTTTGAAATGACGATATACGATATATTTTCCCACTGTGTTGAGATTTCAAGTATAAAGCTTAAGAGTTACCAAGCAATTTGCGAAGACTACTATCAAAGATACCATATGTGAAAGAAAATCCCAGATGTTCTGACCAAAAGAGTAGAAGTCAACATAAAAGATATAACTTTTAGTTGCAATCACATTGCATAAAATTCTGTATTACTCATATAATGATACGGGTAAGTGATTATTTGCTTAAAGAATATTATTCTAAAAATTTCCCAATAATAACTATTCATTATATTTTAAGAATATGAAATTATCAGTGGATATTGAAGAGAATGCCAGCTTAATTTTAATCTTGAGGGAAGAGAGTCAATTTGTTGAAAAAATCTTATATATTAATTACATATTAAGAGGAACTACAAAAGCCTTTTTAAAAGGGGGGAGGTGTTAAAATGTGTGAACTGGTTATGTTAAATTTCTTTGGTCTTTTTTTTTTTTTTTAAGAAACAGAGCAATGTTATCTAGTCAAAAAAGAATTTTAGTAACAGGTACTATTTCTGTTGTGACCTATATGACAGCAAATCAGAACAGAGAAAATTCCATCATATCTTTTGGATCTGAAAGTATTTTAAAAAGTGAAAGATGGAAAGGAACTTAATGATTACCTCTTCTGCCCATTTCCTCTTTTTACCTATGAGTATTTTTAGTCAAGATAGGTGGGGCGAGTTGTTCATACTTACAGTGGCAAAATATGGCAACCTGAAATAAAATCTTTGTTGCTTTGCCTTACCCACTGGAAACGGTAGCTGGGATATTGTGCTACATACAGTGTAATTTTAGTATTAAGCCTAAGCACAATGCCAAACAAATATTAGTTTGGAAGACATACTTAGAAAGCTCTTCAAACTGATGGTATATCCTCCCCTTTTTAGTTCTAACTACCGATTTTTGAAAGGGGCTTGAGGATCCATAACCTACAGCAAGGCACACTCATAGTTTGGGCAAGGATTTCCCCAGCTCAGGTTTTAATCAAATCAAAATGGTGATAACAGGAAGTGTAAACATATTACAGGATTCTGTTCTTTTCAAGTCATCTGAACATTCTTTATACCTTATTCCACAAATAATTGCACACGGTGAGCTTTTAGGACTTATTCATACCCATGGTAAACAGATTGATAATATTTCTTTTCTACTTCTTATATGACATTTCTCCACTAGTAATCTATACGCTGATGTAAAAAATGTTCTTTTGAGAAAGATTGTATTACAAATTCATTAATAAATAGTAAATCACATTTAGCGAGTATTTGAAAGTGCAGAAAACTATTTTGAGATAATATTTAAAAGGTAGAAGGATATAAGGAAAGAAAACAGAAGAGTTCAGTGTGAACATTCATTTTCATATTTCTAAAGCCTTAGCAAACAAATGTGTCCAATGACCTCTGCTTGCCTCATAACTGATCAGTGTGGAGTGCTAATGAGCCAGCTTACTTTGTAAAATATGTGAACCTATTCACTTATATTTTAGGAATAAAAAAGGCTGCATCTGTCACTTATGAGTGAGTAGCATATAAAAAAAAAATTAGCAGTTTGCCATCTAGGTAGATGGTCTTTCTTGCCAGGGTTTCATTTGGCACAATTGAGCACACATCATATAAGGCATTTCATTTACTCTCCAGAAATGGCCTTTAATTAAATGAGCAGTAGCTTTATCATCGAAGAACTTCCCTTGGCGATTTGCTGGGTGAGAGAGTGAACCTCATGATTGCATCTGTCAGAAGGAGTATTGATTAGAGTGGAAAAAGTGCCAACATGATGCCTGAGGAAGAATTTTTTTTTCTGTTGTCCCGAAGAGCAAAATGAACCTGTAGTTCCTGATTCATAATTTAATGTATAAAAAATAAAGGAAAAATATATAAAGAAATTATATTTATTTAAATATAATGAAAGAAAGATGCTTTTAAAAATGCTCTCTGGTCAGTGGCAAATTATAACCTTTTAAATTATAAAGATGATTAATTAAAATTAAATTTATATGCCTGAAAGAATTAAGGTTTTATATGTTCTATAGATAAGAATTAAGGTTTTATATATATTCTATTGTGAAATAGAAATAGTACCAGGAAAGAGCATACCTTTTATCACTAAAATCATGTAGAAGATGGTGGTCAGGCTCCTCCCCAGCCACAAATTGACCTCAGTCCAGTGCTTTATTTCCAAGGTGGCAACAATGGTATTGGTCCAGGACCTTCAGTGACTTGGATTCTCATTCCATTGTTGTCACTGATAATATAGTCTATGAAATACAACAGAGAATATCCATTGTTGTATATCTATAAACCAGCCTTTAGGACTACAACTAACTAGTTATTTTCATGATCATAGAAAACCAAAAAAATCTCTGCCTGTAATCCAAATGTAAATGCCGAAAGTTGAGACTCCCCTGAACTTCCATCTGCTTCAGCCGTCTTGCTTTGTTTGTTATCTGTATGCACACGATCTTAGATCCATCCCGTCTGGCTCCCTTTGATATTCCCAGGCTAGTCCAGATCAAAGGAGCTTTATTTTCTCATCATTGATTCAAACATTTTCCGAAGTCTCATTATCCCTCTACTACCTTCCAAGAAGCCAACCTTGGGACCCTTCAACTTGTCATGTTTCTTCACTTGATCTCTTTCCAAATCCAGACTCATTCTTCCACGGTAACCCCAGACTGCCTCCTTCTGACTCGACTGAAGCTTTGGAAATTTTGTTCTGGGAATACTCACTGCCAAAGTTTTCTTCCTGGCTCTCCTATTCTAGGGAACTTTCATTTGTTTTTCTTTTCATATTTAGATCAAAATTTTCTAATACTTCTTTAGACTGCTTTGAACTCCTTTACTTCCAAGATTTCCTGCTAGTCTTTTCCCATTTCATGTGGTATTTTTCATTACTTCATTACAATCTCATTGATTACTTTCATTCAGCTAGTAATTATACATAAGCATAGCCATTCACACTTTGCAAGGCAACTGCAGCCATATTATTTTATCTAATCCTCATAAAAACTCTGGGAGGAAGGATTAACCTTCATTTATTAGAGGCATAAGCTAGAGGTCTCCAAGAGCACATAGCGGTTACACACCACATCTAAGCAGTGAAAACAAATTTTATCAAAATTGTAAGTCATTTTATTGCTCATAGATACAGCAATAAAATAAATATCCATATCTTAACTGCATAAACTTCATCAATTAATCTTAATTTATTAACTACAAAGTAGAATATTTTGGTTGCATTTAGGCTTCATGGCATAGTTTATCTAGATTTTTAAAAGGACTATAATATGGCTCACCAGTGTGCTTCATACAATTTCATTGTCATCTAACTACTATTTAGGTAATTATATGCCAAGCTTTACATCATAGCTATTGCACCTGGATTATTCACAACCAGAGGGCAGAGCAAAAATTTTATTTCTTGAAATTATGTAATAGCTACCACTATTATTTCAAAGACTATTTTAATGATAGCTGATAATCAACTAAGATATATTGTTATGTGTTATTTTAAAGCTTATGAAGGGAATGATCTGCCTTTTAAAAAATTGTATTGTCCTTTTTTGAATGACACACAAAAAAGGCTCTGCTTCTTTGCTTGAGTTTATAAAGAAAATATAATATGATGAATACAAATATAGATAAGTAAAACAAAACAGCACAAATAATGTTGGCACCATTAATAATGGTTATACGAAAGGATCACTTTATGGATAAGTTAAATTCACTTATCTGGGAATATGAGCAACTAAATTTGCAAGATCTAAATTTAGGAAGGGAATTGGACTTGGCTCAATGGATAGAGTGTGCGCCTACCACATGGGAGGTCCACGGTTCAAACCCAGGGCCTCCTTGACCCGTGTGCAGCTGGCCCATACACAGTGCACATGCACACAAAGGAGTGCCGTGCCACTCAGTGTTGTCCCCTGTGTAGGGGAGCCCCATGTGCAAGGAGTCTGACCTATAAGGAGAGCCACCCAGCATGAATGAAACTTCAGCCTGCCCAGGAGTGGTGCCACACACATGGAGAGCTGACACAGCAAGCTGACACAACAAAAAGAGACACAGAACCCTGATGCTGCTGACAAGAATAGAAGCAGACACAGAAGAATACACAGCATATGGACACAGAGAACAGACAACTTGGGGGGGGGAATATAAATAAATAAATAAATAAATAAATGAAAATCAAAGGTAATTCAGAAATGTCATGAAAGCTTATAATTCTAACTGGGAAAGCATTTGGTTTTCCTCTAGCAATAACTTCATGTCTGAGACAAAATCTATAACAGAGTCAAGTATACAATAACAAATTGCATAGAGCAGAGAAAAGTAAGTTATTTAAAGAAGTAGAACATTATCAGTGCTGGAAATCTTAACTGTTCCTCAATGTAAATGATTGAAGACTAAACTCCATTTTCTTAACTTCAAACAAAAATGGCTATGAGTCTCCAAAAAGAGCCGGGAGGTTATCAGAGGGGTTGCCCTTATGCACACCTGAGCAGAGTCCCAGAGACAGATAAAGTAGATACAACCCCAGGTGTTGGTTCTTCCGAGAGCTATAGAGACCCACAGGTTCTATGGTCATGGCAGATGGAGTTCAGTGCCATCTCAGTTGGTTCTACTTTGGAGTTTGTGTTTCTGTGTGATGGAGCTGGACTCAGATGTGATCTTTGTCCACAAGTTTCTCCTGTTACTTTTACCGGAACTGTAGTTGGTGCTGGGGTTTAATGTATACCCAGGGGACCTGAATCTCTTGACTGACCATGTGATAGCCAGGCCCTGAGCCTCAACAGACTTTCACCTCCTACACTCTGGTTTATTGGACTTACCCCACTCAGCTAACATGGAGGTGAAGAAGGTCAACCACCACACCAGGGAGCCAAGAGTGCCTACAACTGAAAGCAGGAAAATTGCATCCAGCATCCATGTGGAATCTAAGCCCCCTCTTGATACAGATGTGGAGAGGACACAACCATTCTAAGGTCCACAGGATGGAGGAATAGAATATGGATTAGGGTGGACTTACTGATATTCTATTCATGAACTATTGTGATTAGTAATCAAAGAAAATGTGGCATTAGTGTGGAGAAAGTGGCCATGGTAGCTGCTGGGGGTAGGGGGTGGGAGGAAGAGATGTGATGTGGGGGCATTTTCGAGGGTTGAAGTTGTCCTGGGTGGTGCTGCAGGGACAGTTACCAGACATTGTATGTCCTCCCATGGCCCACTGGGTAAACTGTGGGAGAGTGTGGGCTATGATGTGGACCATTGACCATGAGGTGCAGCAGTGCTCATAGATGTATTCACCAAATGCAATGAATGTCTCATGATGATTGAGGAGATTGTTGTTATGGGGGGAGGAGGGGAGTGAGGGATATATGGGGACCTCATATTTTTCAAAAAAACAACAACTTGGGTGCAATGAATATGAAAGCTAAAACAGAGTTCATAGATACTAAAATAGAAACTTTTAAAAAAAAGATTTATGTTTTATTTCTCTTCCCTTCCCCCCCCCCAGTTGTCTGCTCTCTGTGTCCGTTCATTGTGTGTTCTTCTGTGACCGCTTCTGTCCTCATCACTGGCACTGTCAATCTTTGTTTCTTTTTGTTGCGTCATCTTGCTGTGTCAGCAATCGGTGTGTTCCGCGCCATTCTTGGGCCAGCCGCACTTTCTTTCACGCTGGCTGGCTTTCATTACTGGGCGCACTCCTTGCGTGTGGGGCTCCCCTACGTGGGGAACACCCCTGCATGGCATGGCACTCCTTGTGTGCATCAGTACTGCACGTGGGCCAGGTCCACACGGGTCAAGGAGGCCAGGGGTTTGAACCACGACCTCCCATGTGGTAGACGGACGCCCTATCCATTGAGCCATGTCCGCTTCCCCTTAAATAGAAACTTAGTTATGCCAAGTGCAGAAGTTGCTTCCATGTAGAAGGCCTGCATTAAGATCAAACCCAAAGAACCTTCAGGAAATAGCTTTAAATATGAAAAGGCATCTTCTCAATTCTACAAAAATCAATCAAAAGCATTGAAGTAGAAAAATAACTTTACTTACACTAAAATCAAGAACTCATAAAAATATCAAAGAATATTGACCACATGCAATAGATATTGAAGCATTATAAATGAGGGCAATGGAAGCCAATAGAAAACTCTAGATTGCGAGCACAGTGAAATATTGAGGAAGGTAAGTGAAAGAACTATTTGACGTTCTAATAATATCAACCAGCTGGCAATGGCCATTGGAAGTAGCAACTATAGCCTATCACCACACAACAGGTAAGATGCACCAAAGCCTGGGGATGACTTCTTGCCAAAGGGTACTAGAATAAGTGCAATCTTCCCTTCATCATTTAAGAGTGGGTGAAACCAAAAAGTTTTTTAACAAATACATTTGATAATATTGTGCATATAGATACAAGTTAAATTACCAATAGGTAAAATGTTAAGTGATGTTATATACACACCTTGAAAAATTCTGGTAGGAATGTAAGATAAATGGAAAAAGATGAGACAAAGATAACATAGATTATATAAAATAAATAAAAATTACATAGAAACAGAAAACATAAAGTAAAATGATAGGAGCATAAATAGTATCATTATATTAACAATTGCCACTAAACAATTCAATAAAGTAACTGACTTTCTGAACAAATACCAATGGATATCTAATGCATTACCACATAGCATAAATTCAATTGTATATTAACATTAAATGTAAAGAGATTAATTCTCCCTCTCTGAAAAATGGATTCTCATATTGACTCAGAAATTGGCAGCCCCTCTTTCCAACTCTCACTAACACATAGACACACACAGAGCTATATGCCATTATAAGAGAAATGCTTAGAACAAAGGGAATACAAAAGGTTAAAAGTAAAAAGTTAAGCAAAAGTTTTCAAGGCCAATGAAAATTAAATGGCTGTGCTCAAAGAATTTGAAGTCTGGCACACATAGATTGTAATGTCACTGCCATTATACTTTAATTGTGTTACCTTGATAACCATGGTACAAGTGGAGGCAAGTGATCAGGCTCCAGATACATTGTATAAATAGATCCAAAGGTCAAAGTGTTGGACTGAATGTGGGTTTTAAGAGAAAGTAAGGCTTCCTATATGAGTCCAAAATTTAGGTATGAGAAATTAGTTTAATGGAAGAGCCAGTTTTTGAGGTGGGTAACAATGGGGCTATAGCTATAAAATTGAGAGTCATAAGTGTATACATGATTTTGAGAGCCAGGTAATTATAAGTGAGTATTTGGGAAAGTTGAGTTCATGCAGAGAAAAAAGTCTAAGGACTGTTCCTTAGAGAATGCCCACATTTACAATTTAGGAGGCAGAACAGGGTCATGAACATATAAAAGAGCATTCAGTAAAACAGAAGGAAAATCAGGGTGCTTTTGTATACTGGAAGCAAAAGGAAAAACATCTTAAATCAAGATTGATTAACTTTATCAAAAGCTTGTGAGAGGTCAATTTAGTTGAAGACTGAAAATTGATCGTTCAATTTGTCAATGCAAAGGTCAGTGGGGACCTTCACAAAAGGAGTTTTAGTGGAGTGATTAAAGAAGTTTCAAGAAAAATGAAAGTAAAGGAAGTAGTTGGAGTAAGTAAGTATAACCACATTTTAAGCATTTTGCTGTAAAGGCAAACATAATTGTCATCAGGTTTGAGTATGGATGTTGGGTTAAGGGAGGTTTTTATGGTAGTAGTACTGTATGTTAGTGTTCTGAGGGGAACAGTTCAACATAGAAGAAAGATATACATGCTATAAGAGAGAGGGGGTAATTGCATATGCTTGTATTTTAGAAAGCTAGAAAGAATGAATTCCCAGGGCCTTAGATGGGATCAAGGAACATTCCTTTACTGCCATAAGAGAGAAAGCAGAATATGGGTTCAATTGTGAGTAAGTTGATAGAATGGGGTTTGGAAATATGGGCATTTCTCCTTAATTTTCTCATAGAGATAAGACATATGACCAGCAACTGAAAGTGGGGATGGGAAAAGTGGTGTTGGAGGTTTCAGCTGAGAAAAGTTGTGTAATCAACCTGTTGTTTAAAGGAAGAGTGAATAGATAAGGAAATGTCCTTTGCACTTAGAGCCTATTTGATATTAATGGTCATGAATTTAGAGTAAAATTAGTCAATCAAATTCTAGGTTTTTGCAAACCTAGCTTTGTAGCCTGGGACCATGTCCAGAGTGGGACAGGAGCTCAACTGTTGACCAGAGGGAGTGATGCATGCAAGGCAAAATGATGATGATGAACATTGTACTGAAGTTTGATAAGGAGGGCAATGAGGACATAGGTAGTGTTGTGTAGTGAAAATATGTCTGAGTCAAAAATTTGGAATTTGTGGTGTAGTTAAGACTTACCTGAATGGCGATATGAAATTCCATGACATGAAACAAAACTGGATCTGAGAGGGTCAGAATTGTAGGAGGCATTTTAATAAAGAGGGAGGTATATTTTTTAAAATTTTTTTATTTAATTGCCTTTTTTTAAAAGATACATACGTCACAAAAAAATATTACATTAAAAAAATATGAGGTTACCATATACCCCCCCACACACACACACACCCCACTCCTCCCACATCAACAACCTCTTTCATCATTGTGACAGATTCGTTGCATTTGGTGAATACATTTTGGAGCACTGCTGCACCTCATGGATTATAGTTTACATTGTAGTTTACACTCTCCTCCAGTACATTCAGTGGGTTTATGGCAGGATATATAATGTCCAGCATCTGTCCCTGCAGGATCATTTAGGACAACTCCAAGTCCCAAAAATGCCCCCACATCATATCTCTTCTTCTCTCTCCCTGCCCTCAGCAACTACTGTGGCCACTGTCTCCCCATCAATGATACCGTTTCTTCAATTGCTAGAGTCATAATAGTGCTATAGTAGAATACCAGTAAGTCCACTTTACTACATATTGTATTCCTCTATCCTGTGGACCCTGGGATGGTGATGTGCACTCCACCTCTGTATCGAGAGGGGGCTTTAGATCCCACATGTTTGATGGATGTGATTCTCCTGCATGGAGTTGTAGGTACTCTTGATTCCCTGTTGTGGTGGTTGACCATCTTCATCTCCCTTCTCCCTGTTCGCTGACCTGGGTAAGTCCAACAAACCAGAGAGTAGGAGTTTGGAGAACTGGATATCCTCTAAATTGAAGTGTGTGGCTGAGGTGAGGTGGACATTAAGATCTTTGGGGATGAGGAGATTAAGAAACTAAGAGCCCAAGATGAAGGATTGATACTAAAAATACAGTACATTGATACTGAAATTCTCAAGAATGATATATAGTGTTGGTTGAGAGAAGGATGAGGAGGAGGTATCAAAAGGTCAGTACAGTTCTGCATTAGGGGTTAGGGATATCAGTTTTAGTCAGATAGCATATGCTGCCAGTAATGTATCCATGAAACAGAAAAAGCTACAACTGAATAGAGAGTTGTGAGAGAAGCAGGGTTCTCAGTACTTGACCTGTTTTGTTTTGTTTTGTTTTGAGCAAAGAGGTGAATGGAGCAATTAGAGAAGAATTTTAGCACATAGGGGATTTTACAGGAAAAAAAAAACCAAATCTGACTATTAAAGTAGAGGCATTTGCGAGATTAGGAAGGGGAAAACAATATGATTGGGTTAAAGATATAAGAATTGATCTGGTAATCTTGGACATCTAATGACTGAGTTCCCAGGACTGTAAGACATGAGGAGAATATTCTGGTGATCTCAAAGTAGAAGATAAATAAGCAGTGTTAATTACAGTTTCCCTGTGGGGACAGATTTCTTAGAGGGTTTGTAGAGCTGGTGCCACCAAGAATATGGTTAGTGCTGTTGAAAGCCAGGGAAGGCCTTGGTATTTCAAATATATAATATATCATGAATCAGCAGGGGCATAAGTCTAGCACCTTCTTTAAATGAATGCTGATAAGGAAGTCTTGAGTGTATGCAAGGAGGTCAGTAATCCATTGCCTAACATAGTGATTAGCACTTAGTTTTGGCTCAATGAATTTATGGGGAATGAGGATTGAATGGATTAATGAATACATTACCAGGACCAAGTAGGAAATAATCAGAACTTTGTCTATTTTTGTAAATAATAAACTATGTGGACTAGAATGTGGGAATACATGAGTGAGCATCCTTGAAAGAAAATGATGTTGTTGGCACAAATGCTTTTAATGATCAATATTCTCTAAAGTCTGTTAAAATTTTACTTTTACAGATAATAACAGAATGAGTTTCTGATTTATAGATGGGCCTTGAATAGTGAAAATATTAAAGTAATATGCTGGCTAGTTTATGATTAGCATAGCCCTCATAACAGATAAAAGTGAAGATTTTTATGAAGACGCTTTTACATTTAGAGAAAATTGCAGGTCTGATGCAAGTAAGTTTCAAATAAATATGAATACTGGGTTCAAATATTGAAAGAATCCTGAAAATGAGAAAAAATATTTTTAAGGAATGAATAATTTAATATGCTAAGCTTAGTTTATTTATTACTGTACTATTTAAATAGAACTGAGATAATTTACTTTCCATAGAGAAGTACAATGCAGTTTTGTCTCTGTTCAGATAATTTTTTTAGGCCATTGATAAACCTCAGTTATGTACTCAAACTAGAGTTATAAGGTATGGATAACTCTATGAACCAAATAGTGCATTACTCTGAAAGTTTACTGAAGGATATTTAGTTATAGTTCCAAGGATACATATTTCATGCTTCATTTGATAAAAGAGAAAGTAGTCTGCCTTAAGCGTTTTTTCTTTAAAACTCTCACTGTTCTGTCCACAAATGTTAGTGCTTCAAAGTTTTCTTGCTTAGCAAGAACATTTTGGTGTGTTGTCCATCAAACAGATAGCCTTAACAGCACAAAATCAGGTAGGCTTCAGGGTAAAGAATAAATTTAATGTCAAGCTTAAATGGCCCAGTTGCATAAACTGCTATTTTTGTTTTAGAATACTTTGTTGTTTGCTGCTGATTATGGCACTAAATAAAGACACTTTAATCATTTACAATGAAAGAACTTATTTGTACAAAGTGTTCTGGTTTTAAAACTAAATGTAAGGGAGTATTCATGATCTAAATCTTCCTTTAGTCACTTAAATTCATATGAATGAAACATTTAAAATTTTGTATAGAAAAGAGGTAAATTAAGTTTTACAAAATGTTTAACTCTGAGTTTCCCACAATAAGTAGATGAGGGAAAAATGATTAATGGGTTTGTGACTGTATACACCTACATCAGCCATCTGATTTATACGTGCCCTGGTGGCAGTGGACATTTCAAAACCAGATTCAGATGTATCTAGCGTTATTGCCCAGTGCCGAACTTCTGTGCCTAGATTCTAAAATAGAAATGTATTGAAAAAGAAAGCAAAAGAAATGTCCATTTTATAAAACATCAATGCCCATTACCAAATTATATGTTTGTATATAATTTTCTTTTTAAAAAATATTTTGGGGAGGTAGCACTAATGAATAACATGAACTTATAATGCCACTTTTCTGCCATATGATCACATTGCCATGAAAGCAGTAAGTAATTTTAGAGTGAAATTCAAAGATATAGCTCTTCTCAAATCTTTGGTAAGGGATTTTTACACCTCAGCCTTTTCAATATGCAATTTTTCCATTGCTGTAATTGTGAGTTTGAAATGACTCCATTGGTAAATATTCCTTTTCTTAACTCCACTTAATAAGGATTTCAGTTCTGACATTTTGGTGCTCAGAAACTATGATTTTATTTTATTTAGGTATAATATATTTTAAACATGTTCTTGTATATAGTTCTTTTAAAATTGATGTAAGCAAATTTAGCTGTAAATTTGACTCACAGTTAATTTGGTCTATTTGGAATTGTGTAAAGGAAATACATTTCATCTGAAAATATTTTCCTAAACCATAACTGAATTTTAAAAGGATATTAATTATAATTTACAATAAATTGAAAAACAACTAAAATTTAAAAATTATCATCAGTCTTGAATGTCATTTCCATGTGAGGAGACATATCCTAACCACTCAGATAAAACCATTCTAAGGCAAGAGTGAGAAGTAGACAAGGAGGTGCAAGTATGTTTGTACTTGTCTTTCTTGATGTAAGAAATAAACATTGATAAAAATAAAGAATGGTGGGAAAATTTTAAATTAATGTGTCTTAAGTTATGGAGAACTATAAGAAGGCTACAAATGGAGTGTAAAAATGTCATAGCAGTAGTATGTACAAAAGGTGAGGAAAAGTAACAAAAAGAAAACATAACATCAAAAATTTTAAATGTCTGCGAACATAAATCTTAATGAACCTATTTAATCCATAAATGTGAGTGGGTCTTTGTTAAGAATGGAATGGAAGTAGGGGACATGAGTAGAAACAGGGAGGCCAGTTAAAAGCTATTGCAATAACTGAAGCAAGAGAAAAAAGTGGGTTGCATCAGAGCTGGGGAACTAGTGAGATGTGATTGTATCTGTATTTATAAGCATGGGCACAACATTTTTTGGCAGAAGAACCTGAAAGTGGATTTTCCCTTTTCTGATATGGAGGAAATCAATAGAGGACACTAACTGAGAAGAAAAAAAAATGTAGTTTGATTTTAGAAGTGTTGCATTTAGGATGCCTATTTAACATCTGAATGGGTGCCATGTAGGTAGTAGTGAATATGAGCCAACAGTCAGGTGCTCTGGGCTGGAGATAAAAAACTCGTGATTCATCAGCAGCAGCTAAATTGTTCATGAAGCCATGAAACTGAATGAACGGTAGCAGTCATTGAATCAGGAAGCCAGGCAGTTGTGATTAGCTGAGAGCCAATTAAAGAAACGTTTAAAAGAATGGTCAAATGAAAATATTTCAATTGAAATATTTCCAAATTTCTCTTAGAAAATAGTTCTAAGAGATCTTAAAAGATGAGGTTTGACTAATGTGTTTCACCTGTTGGAGGTTATTGTAATCTTGGAAATAACAGTTTTGGTAAATAGTGTAAAAAGAAATCTGACTGGGGTGGACAGGAAAGATAATGGGAGGAAAAGAATAGGAGAAGCGAAAATACACTATGATTTCAGTTTTGCTCTGAAGAGGAAAAAAGAAATGGGATAGTAACTGAAGTGGGATGTAGAACCAAGGCAATTTTTCTCTGTTTTTATTCCCTTTTCTCCACCTTCTACCACTGCCCCAAGTTAGGACAAATTACAGCATGTTTGTAGGGTAAAAAAGGGTCTATTGAAGAGGGGGAAATGATTCAGGAAAGAGACAGGAAGAATTTTAATGGAGAAATGGCCTTGAGAAGGTAAAATAAGGAAGCTCTAGTACAATTGAAGGCTTTGCTTTCTCTAGGAGAGAGACAGTTCATCCTTATATGGAAAGGAAGGTAGATTATAGAAGACAAAATAGGTATCCAGGTAGATGAAATGGTTGCAGCTATGGAGGGATCTCTTTTGCTAGTTCCCGTATTTTCTCCAGGTCAGCAGCTTAGAGGAGGAGAGGGGAAGATGTGTTGGAGCATTACGAGCTAGGACAAGGTAATTACTGACTAGAGTGAGAGAGTGGACAGATTGGAAAAATATGGTTTGATATTCAAGTGGCTCTAAGAATCTGACATTGAAAGGAATCAGCGTGTTTCAGAATTTTTTGTCTAGTCATCTTTCATTGCTGTTCAGAGCAATGAACTATAAGTCTGAATGCGGTCAATGAGTTATGTGAGTAGGAATACAAGGAACAAGCTGAAAAGACAGGGATGGGCATCTTTAAAATATGGAATGTTTGCAAGTGTTGATACAAACAACATATAAAATAAGAACATGAAACTGTCGACAAGGGCAGACTGGAGAACACAATCATTGGGGGAGAGGAGGTAAGGGAACAATTAGGGCAAGGTATACACTCACACACACACCCATATATTCTTAACTTATGTGTAGAGTTTGATGGCATGGCTGTTAAAAATAATGATTTTTAATAGAGAAATGACTGACAGATATGCAAGGAGAAAAAATCAGCAATTACGCTTTACACACATCTGTCTCAGAAACAGCCACATCAAGTAGGTAAAATTGAACTGTGGAGGATTTGAATTGCACAGTTATTAAACAAAAACTGAGAGTGTGTGTGTGTATGAGAGAGAGAGAGAGACTGTATGCCTGTGCATATATCCATATATTCTTTTCAACATATGTAACAATCGTAAGAATGGGCTAGGCCACCAAGGAAGACAAAGAAACATAAAAAAACATAATGCATGTCATGTCCTCTAAACAAAATGAAATAAAATTGCCTTTTTTTTTTTTTAAAGATTTATTTATTTATTTATTTCCCCCCCCCCCCTCCCTGGTTGTCTGTTTTCTGTGTCTATTTGCTGCGTCTTGTTTCTTTGGCCACTTCTGTTGTCGTCAGCGGCACGGGAAGTGTGGGCGGTGCCATTCCTGGGCAGGCTGCACTTTCTTTTCACGCTGGGCGGCTTTCCTCACGGGCGCACTCCTTGCGCGTGGGGCTCCCCCACGTGGGGGACATCCTTGCGTGGCACGGCACTCCTTGCGTGCATCAGCACTGCGCATGGCCAGCTCCACACGGGTCAAGGAGGCCCGGGGTTTGAACCGCGGACCTCCCATATGGTAGACGGACGCCCTAACCACTGGGCCAAAGTCCGTTTCCCAAAATTGCTTTTAAAAATGTCCATATCTCTGGAAAATTTTAAAATAGTTATATTTATATAAAAAAGAAAAGCTGAAAGACACAAAAAACTTATGACAATATTAAAATACACCATATCAAAATTTGAGATGTAACTTAGCAACACTTGTTAGAAGATTAAAAGCAACAAAATAAACAAGTAAAAAAAATCAATTTTTCAACTACATAAATTTAAAAAAGACTGCTAGCAAGATAGCTCCATCTATCTGCCCCAAGGGATCTAAGATCCTTCTCAATTAGAAGCAGAGTGACATCACCATCCACAAATCCTCAAGATTGGGGAATGAAACAATGGACAAAGGAGAATTATTATTATTCTCCTATAGACTTCTTATTATCTAGCAATGGAAGAACTTTTATAATTAATATAAAGGCAGTGACCACCAGAGGTTCTGAGGGATGGGAGAAGGAAGAATAGATGCAATATGGGGGTGTTTTGGGGATATTGGAATTGTCCTGCATGATATTGCAATGATAGATACAGGCCATTATATATTTTGTCATGACCTACAGAATTGTGTGGGACAGTGTAAACTATAACATAAACTATAGTCCCCAGTAAATAGCAATGCTTCAATATGTGTTCATCAATTGTAACAAATGTACCACACTAATGAAGGATGATGTCATTACAAGAAAATATGGGAGGGGTAAGGAGTGGGGCATATGGGAAATATGGGAATCCCCTATATTTTTAATGTTAACTTTTATGTAATCTAAAGCTTCTTTAAAAAGAAATATATACATACATACATACACAAGTAAAAAAAAATTGTTCTTATAGTAACACAAGATAGAAAGACCTTGGAAAAGATTGATGAAAGAATATTAGTGAAGCTGTAAACAAGATTAAGAATTAAAAGTGGGATTAATAACCTACTCAACAGAGATATTTGAAATTGAGAATTAATTGGATTATTTAGGGAACATTCATAAAATGGAATTCTTTGTTTCCATGAAAAAGAGCAAGATAGTGCTAATAATGAATAAACTGCAAGAGATAAACTTTAAGTAAAGAAAATTGTGTCAAAAGTGTAGAGCATGTTAAAGATGGGACAAATACAATGGTATAAAAGTTAAATGCTATTTATGTGTGTGTGTATAATACATTAAACATTACTGAACACATTTCTTTACTCCCATGTGGTAATATATGTACATATAGGATTGTGGAATCAAAATGCCATAAATATATAAATTTTGATACATATGACCAAATTGCCCTAAAAAAAAGTCATAAATGTAGAATGTTTCTAGAAGGATGCACAAAAACTACTAGGAGCAGTTACCTCTGAGGTGTGGAACTAAGAATCTGGTATGTGTAAGCTATTTAAATTTTCTTTACATACGTTTATATTATTTCATATTTTAAAATAGCCATATGTGATTCTTTTCCATTAAAAATTGTAAAAATGCACTAACTCTTTAGATACTGCCCTCAAATATAATCATGTGGTATGTTCTGTGGTCCCCTAGGACGCGAACTCCATTTGACAAGACTGCCTGTAGGGGCTTTGTGTACATCACAAACTCCTTGTCTTGTTTAGAGCTACTCACTAGCCCCTAGTAGGATCAGATGGCGTGAGTGGAATTTTAAATACTAGGGGATAATTCATTTAGAAACTGAATCCTTTTTTTAAAAAAGAAATACACTCAAGTTATCTGTAAAAAGTTTGATGGCGTGGCTGTTAAATTAAAGGTGGGAAAACATCGTAAGTTTACTATGTTAGAGCAGAGCAGATGTTGAGTGGTGATTAGGAATGCAGTCATAAAGGTGGCAGGGAGCTTCTAGGAAAGGTGCCATAATTACCGATTTTAATTGGATGCAAGAAGCAATTATGTCTTGCTATGCAGTGGAAAAGGAATGTTGCCATATAAACTCGATGAGTGAGATCAGGCTTGCTAACATCTGACAGCCTCTAGATAATGATTCGGGGATGGAAAAATAGTTTTGAAGTCATTTATTGAATTTAGTAGCATCACTGGTCAATATTGAAATCTATTTTAATGTACTTCATGCACGCTTTGAGTACATAAATAAATTCAGTGATGAAGCAAAAAAACCTTTGTCTCATTCAGGTATTTTAAAGTACAGCAACTCAAGGCAGGGTAAATATTTGGGACTTGACAAGCGTAAGAAGACGTAGCTAAATACAAGCCTTAACTAAGTGTGTAATTTTTCAGGTACTCTGTCCCACGCTTTAGTGACTTGTTTTGTTACCTGCACACAAAATTAACTTATCCAGTGTGATATCCCTTCAAGCACCTGGAAACTAAGCTAACATATAGATTCATGTAAATATGAGAGTGAGTCTTTTGGGTTAATTAACCCTTGCCAAATAGGAGTTTTAATGCTGCAAATCACATTTGTTCTCCAGAAAGTTTTTTGAAAATCATTGAGTAGATTTAATAGCTTCAGATATTTAGGTAGATAGGTAGTTATGAATGTGTGTGTTTACATGTGTGTGTATACATATATATACTAATATGCACACACACGGACACACTCTCTAACACATTCCAAAAAGAATTTAAAGCAACATGACCACAGAGCAAATTAGAACAACTAAAGAAGTAGCTAAAAACAGACTAGATTATTTAGAAGGAAGAACAGCATTTTTAGGCACATGACTTCAAGGAGTTGCACAAGTCTCAAATCTGTCTTCTCTATTTTTACTCTGGTCTTTTAAACTAAAATCAAATTGAGCTCTCAGAATAACTAGGGAATTAAAAAGCAGGGATCCTCTTACTAGAATTTGGCAAACAAATGGTTATCTTTTGTTATCTTTCCCCTCTCTTACCCTCACAGCTCTCATATCCAGAGATAAGGGATTATTTAGCATCAGCATTGCAGAATTAGGGATTCCTTCAATACAGAAAGAGAGGATGTAGTTACATTGAGCTTTTCTCACACTCATCTTGGATTCAATTCATCAAGGAAGAGATGTATGTTCTGTTTCTTCTTTTTAGGGAGGAGAAACTGCAGCAGATTGACTGTTTTCTCTGTAGGATCTTATACAGGAATGGAAGATGGTCCTAGAAAAATCCACTATAATTTCAGCTTTACTGTCTTCCCCTGAGTGGGTCTGAGAATTACTTCAGTTTCTTAGTCACTTTGTACTACTAGATATTTGAACCCCAAGCCCTGCTCGATATTTGAAGGCATGTTTCAACCTCGCAAGACATTTGGAGAATTGCTCCTAACAGTGGGTGAACAGTGGTTGGGTGATATTTTGTGAGCACAGCATAGAGCATAATTTATGTATCTAAATCAGCTGGGGAGAAGAGAGGGCTTTGGCGACAGGAGGAGCAGGGTTGACCTGGGATTTAGGAATGCCTCAGCTTCTTCCTGTGGTATAGCCTTGAGAAATGGGTGATGTAGATAATGTCATAGGTTCACGTGGACTTCATGTATGTAAGACATACCCTGTGGCACCTGCTCTACTCGGGGGAGGTCACACATGTCACTAGTCACAAAAGCAAGGAAGAGGAGTGGTCGGAAAAGGAAGAATGTTGAAAATAGTTGATGGAATTAAGGAAAGCCTTTCAGCAGTGGTTTCACTGACCTGGTTCTGAAATTTTTGGTGGGATTTCATAAAGCATAGGCAAAAGCAGGAAACTTCTGAGGTCAAGGTGTGAATCAAAGCACAGAGGTACAGAGTGCAAAGTCTTCTTGGAATTGCCTTTTATCAAGGGTCCGTTCAGTTGAGGGGGCCTGGGGGAGAGAGCAGGCAGTAGAGCTGGGACGGTGATTGATGTTAGAGTGGAAATGTCCTTGAATGACTCAGAAAGGTATTGAGATTTGATTCCTGAGGCCATGGAGGCCTTTGAATATTTTTCATCTAGGCTGTACACCTCCCTGCTTCCCAAACTCCATCGGATATTTTTAAAAGTTCTTAACAAGTGCAATACAGCAGGTAGTAAATGATGAGTTTGAAAATTGACACAAGAAATAAGAAGCAAAACAAAGGGAATAAGGAGTTGAGGAAGAAACCTGCTCAAATTGGTGACAGGTTAAACATGTAGGTGAGATAAGGGCTAGCTATTATTGTGCTTTTTGTTAGAATTGAAGCAGAAGTACATAGACATGCGCAGAGCGGGACTGAGATGGAGTCTAATAAATTGGTCTTCATAACCTGCAGAATTTGTAGTCTCCCAAATAAACTTACTTAAACAACAGTAAATACGCTTAGCACAAAAAGCTTACTTTAGGCGAAATAAGTAATAAAATAAAAGAAATTGTATGTGAAATGACTAAAACCCTGAAGATAATTTGAAATTCCAACAGAAGGATGTGAAATCGTATTAATGTCCATTAATTTCTTGAGAATTCAAATATTACTTAAGCTATGTAGGTAATATTTATAGGTCATTATGTCACAGTTAATCAAGTTTGCATGTGCTTTGCCAATGTCTGCGAATTGGCTAGTCATAAATTGATTTCTCACATGAGTTTATCTTGAAGATGACATTCATACAGTATGCAGAGAGCCTGATCTGAAGGTTAAATTATAGCAAACCTCTGCTGGTGGATATAATATTTATATAGATAAAGTTCTTTAATTTGAAGTTCTTTAATTTGGAGGGTACATAACCGTTCTGTTATTAGCCCAGTTTAAATCCTACAAAATTCTCAGTGTTTCAAAGGTAATCATTAACACTGAATTCTTGAGAAACAGGTGAGGAGGGTAGGCTTTCATTCTATAAATCTATGTCTGGTCCTTTTGTGATGGTAAAGTAGTTATTTTTTGTCATACTGACAGGTGCATCTTTTGAGAAACGCTGGCGATGAAGTTACCATCACTGTTCAGTATCTCAGGGAAGCGCCATCATTTCTGAAACTCCCATTAGGTAAGAAGAAAGGGGAGAGATTCAAGGGTACTATAGAAATTTCCTTCCTTGCCTCATTATTTTCCCAAATGATATAGCACTTACAGGAGTATAAATCTTTTCCTGAGCATATATTCAGAGAGAAGAAAGACGCAGATTGATACCTGAGCATTTGTTCCTAAGACATTCTGCATTCAGTACATCAAGGCTTTCTAAATGAATGTATCTTCAGACGGCCACTTGCTTCATTAACTGTGTTTCCTCTTTAAAGTAAATTCACTGTGATTATGTATATCTATTCCTACACATATATACATATATAGAAACAAAATTTTATTTAAAATATCCATGTTTATCTAAGAAATGTTTAACCTAAGAAAGAAAATAATGAAACCTATACTAAGGAATGCCTACCCTATTTTCGTACAGAGATTGAAATTTTCTCTTGTTTGAATT
Source organism: Dasypus novemcinctus (assembly GCF_030445035.2). Taxonomy (NCBI): domain Eukaryota; kingdom Metazoa; phylum Chordata; class Mammalia; order Cingulata; family Dasypodidae; genus Dasypus; species Dasypus novemcinctus. Next base: position 44,837,185 of record NC_080697.1, on the reverse strand, counting down.
ATTATCTAGGTTTTAGTTATATTTCTTTGTCGATAAAGTATTTAAGGAAAATAGTTATTGCTTTTAGTTATTTTATCCAGCTGTCACCTTTTATAAAATTTTCCCATTATCAGAAAGGGGTTTGGCTTAAGGACAAGAATTTATTGGCTCACAGCATGAGGCTGGAAGGCTTGCCTCCTCCTCCCAGGACTGGTCGCCTCCTGGCCGGCTGGCAGTCCTTGGGTTCCTTGGCTTTCCCATCACATGGCGATGTCTTCTTTTTCTTCTGAATGCTATTGACTTACAGCTTCTGGGGCCTCCCTATGGCTTTCTCTTCACAAGACCTCCAGTTACAAGACTGAAACCACCCCACATCAGTTGTTCCCACCTTAACTAAAATTAACAATTTCACAAGGTCACACTCACACAAAGTGGGTTAAGATTAACATTGGGATTGCTTCCCTCCCAAGTCCTTTCAGACACCCTTCTTTGAGCTCACTGCTTGGGTGTGCGTACCCCCACACCCCATGTACTTTTTTTTTTTAATTTTTAAATTTTTATTTGTCTCCCCCCACCCCTTGCTGCTTGCTTGCTATCTGCTCCCTGTGTCCATTCGCTGTGCGTTCTTCTGTGTCAGCTTGTCTCCTTTTGTTGCATCATCTTGCTGTGCCAGCTCTCCCGGGTGCGGGCCTTCAGCTCTCCATGGGCACGGGCCACCTTGCCTTCAAAAGGAGCCCCCGGAATGCGAACCCAGGGCCTCCCATATGGTAGACGGGAGCCCGACTGATTGAGCCACAGCCACTTCCCCACCGTGTACTTTTAACACAAGTAAATAAGGAGCTCCTGCTGGCTCTTGGAACTTCTAGACATCCTTTAACACATCTACTGTCATTCTGGATTAACCTCAACAGGTCTCAGATTTCCATGGAAACCGTGCTAGGCATATTCCATCTATCTGAACTTGCCCTTTTTCTGGGAGGCAGAACTTACTCGGCTCCTTTGCAGTGTGGCTTGAGGGCCTGCTCTTTGTCAGGCACTGTTCTTGGCAATCAGAAAAAGTTCAAGCACACAAGGAGTTTGTAATCTGTTAGTGATTCCAACACTGTAAAATTTAATACAGCTGTGGGAAGCAACCAGCCTGGTAGATAAGTGGCTCACAATTTTCAGTGTTCCCTCTTCTCATTTGTACCATAATTTTCCCTTCTTTCCTCCTATTGTTTCTCATCTGAAAGAAGGCACCATTTCCCATCCCATCCTTATTTATCTTCTCTAGCTGTTTTTTTTTTCTCTCTTGCACTTTAATTTTCCCTCTATTTTAATGTCATCCTCTTTTTATTGCCATAAGTGTCCCCCAGATACAGTTTTCTGTTATGGAGAACACTGGGGATCAAATCAGTTGCTGAATATTGATCTTGGAGTACGGTTCACGTTTGAAAAAAATTGAGCATTGAAATCACAGTCCATTTCTACTTTCATCTACCTTACTAACCCACAGCAAATCAATTTCAGTTCTTGCATTTTTCCTATCAAACCATAGTGGCCATAGCTATGCTTTTCACTATTCCTAGAACAATTGATGTTAGACTCATTAATATAAAAATATATCAATAAAATTCACCACATCTTCTAATTTTTAAAAAGAGCAATACCTCTACTAAACAGAAAAATATTGGCAGTCGATGTGAGTGCCTAGTGGATTTCTAGGATAAAAAGAAGAAATGTTAGGATGGGGTTGTTCATACAGAAAGGTTAAGTATTCCCAAAGTACGAGAAAGTGGAAAATACTAGAAATCTGGTCAAAAGTTCAAACAGAAAGAAAAATCATGCATAGCGCTGGGATACTGCCCCTGGAAAATTGAGAAATATTGATAGAAATCCAGAGAGACACTGGCTGTATTAAAGGATACCTTGAAGTTCTGAGAGCCCACAAGGAAACTCTGTATTTACTGGCATTCAGTGCTCATCAGGGTAAGCACACTGGAGCAATGGGTTCAGATGAGGGTGTCTGAGAGGATGGGGCAGCCAGGGCAGTGCCAATAGCCACATATTCAGTAACATGCATGACAATTAAGATGGAAAGGATGAAAATAAGACAAGGTGCTTCATGGGTTTAAAAAAAAACAAGAAAGATAGTGGATTGAAAAAGAGAAGGGTAGATATATAAAAAATGAGGAGACAACACATTTTATTTTCGTATCTGAAAGGTAAGTTCAATTACTCCTTATATTCTGTACCTCATGATCAATTATATCAAATCCTCAGAGACCAATGAATGAAGTTACTAAGTGTATTTGAGCAGTTTGAAGAGAAGAAACAGTTGACAGAGGTGAAAGGAGGATTTAAAGTTTGGGGGACATATGAAGATTAAAACAAAGAAAAGCAAATAGTTCCATCGCTTTTGGACAACTGAGTTACTTCATCAGTGAAGAAGGGCTAGATAATGTAGTCTTTCCATTTTAAATCTCAGAATGAACACCTTAAAGAAAAAATGATTGTAAGAATTTAATCACAGAAGTGATTAGTTGTCTCTTGTCACAGACTTGGTTTTGTTGGTGGTGGTGTTTTGTTTTGTTTTTTTAAAGTATAAGATTATATGAGCAGAAGGTTTTTATCTGGGTTTCAAAGTGATCCTTTTAAGTATAACTTAAAAGGCTCTAGAGTCTATAAATGTTGAATGCTGATTTTCATTTCATATTATTTGGCATTGTGTGAAGGGAAGGTGATAAATTTACAGCATTCTACTACCTGGTTGGTTGTGTGCCTATCACCCCATCAATATCTCTGTTTTGTCTACTGTGTATGTATCTGCTTGCATAGGAAAAATAATAAACATTTTATAATATTGCAACAAAAGCATATGGGGTGGACAGTAGGGGATGTGCACACAATGACACCGATAAAATTTATTTCAGGGCTTTTCCTAATTTACCTAATGAGTAAGGTGATGTTCGGGGGAAGAGTGTGATAGGCAGGTGAGGTTTCTAGGACAGTTTTCACTAATGCTGTGAAAGCTGCTGAATTTTTAAAAACACTTTAAACTATCATCAAAGTAAGGGAAGGGAAGAAACGCCCTACACTGAAGGTTTAAACAATGAATCATTATCCCAAACCACTATTAGGCGTAAAATGTTATTTCCCTTTGGCAGTGGAACAGTTCTTGAAATTGCACAGCCTCAAGCCACTGGTGCTGGATGCTATTTTTGTTAAGAACCCCGTATCCTAGCTTTCTGTCCGTGGGCTCCGTTTAAAATTTGTGAACTCCTTGGTTAGATCTGTTGTCAGTGACCTAGTAACTCCTATCAACTTTGTTTCTGATGTCCTGTGCAGAGTTTTGGTAACTCTTGCTGTATCTGCATTGCCAAGGTCAGTTGGACAAGTAGGTCAGCACATCTTTAAAAGTATATACAAAACAAAAGGAAGAGAGAATTTTGCAATAGCCTGGCCTTTAAATCCCGAGAGAACTGGGTCTTCAGGTTTCATATTTGGTAAGGATGTTGAGGTCTCTTTTAATTCATTAAATGCCAAGTGTCCTTTTAGTCCTTTATCACCTAAAAGTGTTAAAATCTTAGTATCCATAGTGTTTTAAGCACAGTGGCTATAATTCTTTCATAAATTCAGGCAAAATATATTCTCTGGTGAATTGACACCATGAAGACAAAATTACTTTTGCCTGAGTGATTCCTGTGTAATTTTGTTGTTTTCTGAGTGGTCCAACAATCTATAGCAACTAATAGTATAAGAAAATATCAAAACAAAATACATCAATTAACAGACTAATAAAATATTAAAACAGATTTATAAGGAAAATATCAAATTTCAACACATAAAAATTATATTAAAGAGAAAATAGTCATTAAGATTGAGCCTACTTTTTCCTTGTTTTTGTATACAGACTCTTCAACTTTTTTTGATACATAATTCACTTAACATAAAATTCTCCATTTTAAAGTGTACACTTAAGTAGTTTTTAGTATGTATTCATTATGTTGTGCAATCCTCATCACTACCTAATTTCAGAATACTCCATCACCTCTCAAAAAGACTTCATATATATTTGGAGATAGTCCCAAGTCCCCCTTCTGTGCCCTGGCAACCACTCTTCTTCTTTCCATTTCCATGGATTTGCCTATCCTTGCCCTTTCTCAAAAGGGGAATCATAGAAAATGTGGCCTTTTGTGTCTTGCTTTTTAAATTTAGCATAATGTTTTCAAAGTTCATCTATATTTTAGCAGGTTACAGTATTTACTCCTTTTCATGGCTAAATAATATTCCATTGTATGCATCTCCCAAAATTTTAATTCATCCACTGATAGGCATTTGTGTTATTTCTGGGTCTTGGGTCTTATTAGCACTGCTTTGTATCTATTATGCTATAACTTATAATGCTTCATTGAATATTCATTTACAGGTTTTTGCTCAAACATACATTTAATTCTCCTGGGTATGTACCTTGGAGTAGAATTGCTGGGTCATAAATAATTCCATGTTTGTTTGTTATTTTTAGAGAAGTTCTAAGTTTACAGTAAAATTGTTCAGAACACACACAGTTCCCATATGTGCCCCCTTATTCTCAGGGTTTTCCTATTATCAACACCTTGCTTTAGTGCAGTACTTTTGTCATAATTGAAGGAACAGTATTATTATAATTCATACTATTAATTGCAACCCATAGTTTATATTAGAGTCACTGGGTTGTACAGTTCTAAGTTTTCTTTTTTAATTCTGTTACCAAATATGCAACGTAAAATTTCCCATTTTAACCACTTTTACATACACAGTTCAGTGGTGTTTCAGTTTTTGAGTAATTGCCAAACTATATTCCTCAGCAACTGCATGATTTTGATTTCCTATTTTAAATGTATAAGGGTGGTCAATGTAGTTTTGATATAGATGGTTGTTCAAGTTTTTGGCTAAGTATTCTTTTTTTTAATTAAAGATACATTTATTTATTCTCCCCACCCCACCCTCACCCCTATTATCTGCTCTCTGTGTCCATTCGCTGTGTGTTCTTCTGTGTCTGCTTTTATTCTCATTAGGCACTCCAGAAACCGATCCTGGAACCTTCCTGTATGAGAGAGAGGCACTCATTCTCTTGTGCCACCTCAGCTCCCTGGTCTGCTGCATTTCATATTGTCTTTCCTCTGTGTCTCTTTTTGTTACATCATCTTGCTGCGCCAGCTCTCCTGCATGGGGCAGCACTCCTGCATGGGGCAGTACTTTGCGTGGGCCAGCTCGCTGTGTGGGCCAGCTTGCCTTCACCAGGAAGTCCTGGGTATTGAACCCTAGACCTCCTATATGGTAGACGGGAACCCAATTGCTTGAGCCACATCCATTTCCCAGTTAAGTGTTACTTATAAGTATTGTCAACTATTTGTGTTGTCTGTTTTCTAATATTTTGTTTGTTTTTGACAACAGTCTATTTTTATCATTAATGATGATAGATACTGGTATTTTTTTTTAACAATGAATTTTTATTGGTGACAGAAGAAAGAAATCACAAACTTCAAAATTTTCTTTTAGTGTAGAGATCAAAAAATATTCATGAGAAATAAAATTATAGGTATCTAGAGCTTAAAAGTGACCATCAAATTAAAATTTATGTATTTATTCATTCACTTGTGTATACATCTATTTGGTACCTTTAGTCATGTATTGCATAGAGCTATAGCATTGCCCTTAGAATTTTTGGAAAGTGCAGAGACTTGGAAAGATTTAGATATTGCTCTGAAGTTACCGATGAGCTAGTTATGGAGTTAAAGCAAAAGGCACTGGGAAAGGACTGCAAAGTGATAATATAATAAAACGTGCATAGAAATGCCAAAAACTTAGGGTTGCCATTCTGAAAATAATACTCAATAATAGAATGTGAGGAAAGCTAATCTAGAGTTTTGTATGTAGTATTAAGTGAAAAAAAATAAATAAACTGCTCAGTTGTCAAATAAAATTGAGAACTACTGATTAAACAAAGTTAAACGGTTCTCATTTCTCACAGAATTCTCAGAACCTTTCAACATATTAATGTACATGTCAGAATCCGGCATGAACTATTTCACAAAGATATTAAATTCTTACAATTATTATTACTCTCATTATACAAATGAGAAAAGTGATACCGAAGAAGGATATTAACTTGCTTGACCTTACATGTCAGATAAGTGGCAGAGCTGGGATTTGATGTGAGAAGTCTGACTGGAATGTCTCTTTCCTTAATCGCCATGCCCTTATGTTCCTGTTTACGGTGGGAAATGCTGGTGGAGAAATGTCCATCGCATGTCTCTCTTTATATTTTGGAATACTTTATAGGTCACAGTATGACTTTTTGTATGTGATGTCATTGGATCTTCATTTTAATGGTATGAAATAGATTAGGTGAAAAGGCATTCCAGGTACAAATGCATGGAGCGGTGATAATTTATGGCTAATTGGTGACTGAACCTGCTTCAAGTGCTTTCTTAGTAATTCTTTCCTCTTTTCAAGATCTCAGAGGATCTAATTAAAAGACCCCAGTTTTTACTCAGGGATATGTAGGGGTCTCCTTTGCTAAAAGACCTAAGCATCTTCAGTTTCTTGTGTCATGGAAACTTTGCATAATCAGTATAGCAATTTTCAAGTATTTGGCTTTATGTGGCATTACCATAAAAGCTAAGAAATTGAATATATTGAATTATAGATAGGAACAGCCAACTCATCTGGCCAAAAAAAATGGGGCAGCAGGTAAAAACTGGGAAGATGGAAGAGAAGAGAAGGGACAATAAAAGAATACAGCTTTACTCCTGATAGTTATTCTTAACTTATTGTAAATGGCATGAAAACATTCTAATTACCCTTGATAATTCATTATTTGTATGGCGATCTAGGAATTTATCTTAATTTTTTTGAACAGTTATAGAAATTCTGGTTGTACTGACTGATATTTTATAATTTAGCACCTACTTTACCTTCCCCATATTAGACTTGAATGTTAGACTTTAAATATCACCTCTCAAGCAGTCTTTTGTGTTTTTATATTATTTCTGCTTTTCAGAAGCGAACACTGAGATATCCAATGTAACTTGCCCAACATTCTACTAATTTTCTTCTGTGAAATGCAGATCATAATGAATAATACCTCCACAGATTTTTATTTTGTAATATGTAAATAAAATAATACAAATAGGTTTTATAGTTTGGTTCTCAATCATTTATAACTATTTTGATGGTGATGATAATAATGCCGTGACAAGTGTGATGTTCATCTTTCCTATACCTGCCTCATATTTATACTTCTTGTCTGCTGGCAAGGGACTATGGAATGCCTACAGGGACCAGACAGGTGCCATATATGACTACAGGGGATCAGGTATAGCATGATATGGGGAATTAGGTATATACTTACCAGCAAACAGCAGTCTACTCTGAAGGAGGCAGTGAGCAATGCTCAGCTCCAGGCATTTATTATCATCTGTTAATTTTAACTCGGTAGTATTACATTTTCTGATTTTCCAAGAAAGGTCAGAAGTCTGGATTTTTTATATTTGTCAAACAAGACAGATTTGTCAGCCAGATTCAGCTTTTGCCTTGCCAGTTTGGGGCTTCTGTCTCAAGATTATTTCCTCCAACAATTGACTAATGATGGATTAGAGTTGGTTTTGAAAATTTTCAAGCTAAAAGAAAAAATGAGCCTTTTTCCCAGGTGGACCATTAAGATTGCTCCAAGACTTTACCTGTCCAACTCCAAACCAGTCAGAGGCCCTTTGAGTCCTCCACATTGACAACGGGACAGAAGGGTCACTGGCTTATCCCTGAAATTGCTGATTGGTTCAAAAATGCACTGAGGCGATCAGCTCTAGCAAAACAGTGGGTATTATTGGGCTCCTGAATAAAATTTTGCTTACGTATCATTTTCAGGAGAAAAATGAATCCCTGGCTTTGTAAGGCTACAAAGAACTTGGCAGTTCTTCTTTTGCAATTAGAGCAGGTACCACCTTCCTCACTGCCCGTGACAACTTTATATATGGTGCTATATAAAGTTAGCGAAATCAGTGGGAAACCTCCAGTGTTTTTTAATGCTTATCATTTATCCTTTTACCACTCTTGGTTATTTACTTTGTGATTACTTCTTTCATGTCCTTCCTTTCTTGCTCAATCAATAGATGTAGAAGGGTTTCTTTTTGCCTCTGGGTCTAAGTAAGGACTTTTTCTGAGCTCCAACCATTGGAAATATTGATTCCTTGAAATAAAGTTTGAGTATGTTTTAAAATATTCATTAAGTAATTAATAGGCATTTCTAAGCATTCGGCAGATTGTATGTTTTAGTCACTATGGTTATTCTTTCAGGTGGGCCTTAGTGCCATTGTGCATCTATGAAAACTAAAGCTTGCATGGACAGATAACTTGCCCAGAATCACACAGTTAGCAAGGAGTAGAGACAGACAAAGTCCAGGCCATCTGAGTCCACCTCTGAAGCTCATAAGCAAGGAATTCCTGTGCCAGGATTGGGATTTCATGATTTTATGGTTTAAATCTCTGTTATTCCTTAGGGAATTTAACTGAGTAACCTTTTTTTTTTAATATATGACACCCCTTCCCCCCCACATAAACACACCCATACAATGGTGAGCCCTTTTCCCTGTGGCTTACCTAAAGGTAAAGTCACAAAGAAGCATAGATTTTAGATCCAGACCAGAATTCTAATTATAAAAATGTACTTATTGATTATGAAGTTTTGGGAAAGTGTCTGACCTCTCTTGGCTTTAAGCTCATATATATTAAACAGGGTTAGTAATTGCAAGATGATTGTGGTTATTTGACTATTTAATATTAAAGCTGTCTAGTGAAGTCCCTGAAATAAACTAGGATTAACTATATGTTGATGCTTTTTCTGCCACCCATCCTTTTCTTTTGCAAACTTTATGAATTTCTTACACACTCATTTCTGTGGAAGTAGTAGTATACAGAAATACCATCCCCTGCCACCACCCCATAACCAGAATTTTCCATTGTGTTTCCAAGATCAGAGTAGAGACAATCAATTAAGGAGCCAGAGGCAAAAGTTATTACCGAGGGACAATGACAAGTGCATCTGGAAACAGGCACTTACATGACTTATCAAATGTATGGTCTAATCAGCTGGTTTTACTCTACTCAGAAACAATACTATAGGGATTATTTAGACCAGTCTCTTCACTTATAGAAAAGTGTAGCACACAAAAGTGACGTCTAAGATCAGTAGTCCTTTGAGATTCTCAGTTACCACTAGAACCTAGTGTTTCTGGTCTCCTGAGGAGTTCTGTTTCCTGCTAAACCTCTAGATTTATTTTGTTTTTCCATATCACAGTCTGCAAATTTATCTGACTTAATTTTAAATTTTCCGTGAAAGCAATTTGCACAGCAGTGATAATCAGAAAAAGTTAAATAAATAAGTAATTTGAAAATTATAGTCAGAAAGTCAATGATTTTTAGAATATTGGCCAAATTTCATGCTAGTGAACCTACAGCAATATAAGGTCCTCAAATAGATCCAAAACTGAGAGTTTATGCTACTTTTTTAGTTTTGTAGGCTCCTTAAAGCAAATACCCTGAAATGGTTTGGCTTGAACATTGAGAATTTCTTAGCTTACAGTTTGAGGCTGAGAAAAATGCCCAAATCAAGACATCATCAAGGCAACGCTTTCTTCTTGAAGCCTGGCTGCTGGCGACCCATGGTTCCTCTGCCACATGGCAAGGCACATGGCGGCACCTCCTGGTCTCTCCCTTCTCCTTCAGATTTCATTGCTTTCAGCTCCTTCTATCCATAGCCCTCTCTCTTTTTCTGTATTCATTCAGTTTAATGAGGACTCCAGTAAGAGGATTAAGGTGGGTTACATTGTAACTGAAGGAGCCTCAGCTAAAGGTCCAACTTTAGCCCACAGGAATGAATTAGTTTTAGGAACATGTTTTTCTGGGGTACATACAGCTTCGCACCAACTACTAATCACATTGACCCACAAGGGGTTAGAATTTAGGAAGTACATTCCATCACCCTGTTTACTGGCCATAGCCCTCACAGTAGAATGAGTTGACCCAATTGTACCTTGCCCTTGCCTGGCTTTTTTCTATTTGAAGTCAGATAATCAGTAATAAGGCTGCATGACAACAGCAGAATGGTGAAGGACCATCATTTGTAACAGAACCCATAAATTGGGCCATCCGCTTCTTTGAGAGTTGACTGGGCATTTTGCTGTAGTTGACTTCTTTAGGCATGGGTAGAATTGAAGTTTTTTTAATCACAGTGTGAATTATGGTTGGGCTGTCTTTAGAATGATTATCTCTCATTTTGCTTTCAGGATCCCCGGGGCCATCCAGTGATCATAGCAGTGGGGCTTCCTCACCTCTCTTTGACAGTGGTTTGCATTTAAACGGAAACTCCAATAACACAGTAAGCATGTTGATTCTCATTAAATTTTATTTCACAGAAACATCAGTCCACCACAGAAAATCCCTTGTCAAAACTAAAACGATGCTCCATTGCCCAACTGGGGTTGTTTTTAGAGAAAATAACTGAAAACATAGGTATAAGATGCCATTCCATAAGCATTTATTCTTCTGTGTAATGTCTTATCATAGCATCTGAGGATATTTTAAGCACTTAATTTGTAATATCTCAGAAGTCAGGAATACTTAATTCTGAGATAGAGTTCAAAGCCCTATCTCTGATTTACCATATACCCTTGCCATAGGGATTGCTGTCAGCGACTTTTAGGAAGTTTCCATAGGACTCACATGAAATGGGCATTGCGAGGGGTTTATTCCTGAGTTAGTAGAAAGCTCCTTGAGAGTATAAATGCTGTACATTTGCAGTTTTAATCATGTCCCAGAATTTTACCCTCCCTCATAAACAAGAACTGAGCAAAGAAGGAAGAAGCTGCGGGTCACTCTGGGCACCCCGCTGTCACTGCCTCCTGCTCGCCAGGGTAACCGAGGCTCAGGCCGCTTTGCTGTGGGAAAGTGTGAAGCGTCTTCCTCTCAGTATATAGTGACTAAGTATCTGCCAAGGGATTAGTGGCTAAGAGGAAATTTCTGAGTACTATAAGCACTTGCAGAAAAATTCTTCCTGCAAAATATTTCCAAATCACACTATGAAAACAGCCAGCTGCTTTACATGCTGAATTATTTTTTCACCCTTGAAATTGTACCATAGGCATTTAGGTTAATAAACTATACAGCTAAAGGATATCTTAATCTCTCTCTAGAATAATTCAAGGGTCTTATAATACATGAATGCAAATCATCACTTCCTGACTGGCATGCTATTGTTGTTCTGTAGTTTGAAGCTGTTTCAACCCTTGTAATTCATGATTTTTGGTATTGTGTTATACAATGTCTAAAATCACCTCGTTTTCTCACCATGACTTACTGTATTCAAAACTTCTTATGACATCCCATCCATTTTCTTCTTCCTGAGGTACTTACTTTCTTTAGTAGTTAAGGCCTGCTGGTGGCAAACTCTCTCAGTTTCAGCTTATATTAAAATAGGCTCTTATATCTAAAACTTTGAAAATGGTATTTCACAGACTGTGGTTTCTACTATTGATTCCAAAAATGTCGGCTTTCCATCCACCTGTTGTGCCTGTGGAGGCCCTTTCCCTGTTTGCTTTTTGGATCTTCGTTGCTCGTGGTATGCAGATTCACTGCAGAGCATACTAAAACAAACTTATTCTTTGTGTTTCCTATTTTGATATGTTGTCTTCCCTGAATCTGTGGATTCTTAGCTTTCATCAATTGTAAAAAAATTTCAACCATTATCTTGGCAAATACTACCTCTGGTATATACTCTGCAGTTTCTTCTTCTGGAACTTTGGATACATTTTAGTTCTTCTCATTCTATCAGTTATACTCCTGAATTTCTCTTTTGCCTATTATTTTATTATTATTATACATTTTTCTATTATGTTTTTTCTTCCCTGCTGCTGCCTGGCTCTTTTTACTGCCTGTGTCCATTCACTGTGTGGTCTTCTGTATCTATTTCTTTCTGTCTGTCTTGTCTTCTCGTTTTTCTCCACTAGGATTCACTGGGATTTGATCTTGGGGACCTGTGATGTGGAGAGAGATTCCCTGTTAATTGTGCCCCCTCAGTTCCTGGTCTCTGCTGCGCTTCACGTTGACTCTCCCTTTCGTCTCTCTTTTGTTGCATCATCATCTTGCTGTGTGACTCACTTGCGCAGGCACTGGTTCACCGTGCAGGAACTCAGATAGCTGGGTGGGCACTTGGCTCGCCATATGGGCACTGGCTTGCCACATGGGCACTGGTTCACCACTTGGGAACTCAGTTCACCACATGGGCACTTGGGCGGGCACTCAGCTCACTCTTCGGGCACTGGCTCGCCACGTGGGCACTGGCTCACCATGCAGGCACTCACGTGAGAACTCAGCTCACCTTGCAGGCACTCGCTGCAGGCACTCGGCTCACCACATGGGCACTCTGCTCGCCACATGGACACTTAATTCGCCATGTGTGCACTTGCGTGGGCACTCAGCTCACCCCATGAACACTCGGCTTGCCGCACAGACACCCACATGGGCACTCATCTCACTGCGCAGGCACTGACTCACCATGCAGGCACACTTTCTCTTCTTCTTTTTCACCAGGAGGCCCCAGGGATTGAACCCGGGTTCTCCCATATGGTAGGCAGAGGCTTATCACTTGAGCCACATTTGCATCCCTCACATATTATTTTGCTTGTGTCTGTGCTATATTCTGGGAAATCTTTTAATATTTCTCTTCTATTTCATTAATATATTTTTCCAGCTTTGTCAAGTATCCTATTGAAACTATCATTGAATTTTTTTTTTAATTTCAAAAACAATCGGCGTGAAAATGATTCTTCTCAAATGAGAAAGCATGTAGAGAGCATCCATATATACTCAGTAATCATTTCAGTATATATAAAATTGTGTGTGTGGAGATAGTACACATAATCGAGAAAGTAACATGATGTTAGCATGGAAGAGAGGTTGATCTGAATTCCTTCTCAGCTCTGTCACTTACTTTCATGAATTAGACACATAATGTATATTCTTGGGGCTTCAGTGGATATAATACATTGAGGAATAATGGAGGAAATGAAGAGGTAATGTCAATAAAATGCCTCTCATGATACATTGATTATGTAATCTTCAGCCCTAGTTACCATCCTTACTAAAAAAGGGGAGAGATAGAGATACATGCAGAACTTAAAATGATTTGTAATTATTCAAATAGTTAACTCACCGTCAAAATAAGCATTTCATTAAAATGTTTAAATCTGAATTTCAGATAATCAAAAAGAATTTTAATATGTTAGTTTTTAAAAAGGATATCAAGACTCAACTCCTGTACAATTTTTAAAGACAGGTTTTCCAAATGGTCACATCAACAGCCTAATATCAAATTGTTCTAAACTCTTAGCTGTTATTCTTTTTTCTTCTAAAGACTGTTACTTTTTGCACTTAACAGTGAACTATATGTAGAGAAATGCTAATATTAGAATTAATAGTATCTGTGGAATGGAGAATAAGTAGTATCTACAGAATGAAAATAATCTACTTGGCAATTTGTTTTGTTGGAAGAAGTGAGTTGAAAACTTCCTCAGACTCCTAAAGAGTTTACTGTTTTTCCACAGCTGCCTTTTCAGATTCCATCCTATTACTTTCATTCTCACAGCAACAGACTGACAGAGCAATAAAATGGATTTTTTTCAGATCACAGAGGACTGGTTTTCTGTCTTTTAAAATTGTATAATATTGACCACCAGATGCATTTGCAACCTTTTCTCGGAAGGGATCCTCAGCTGTGCAGGAAGGGGGTGGGCAATGTAGAATATGGTTTCTATTTGTCCCTGAGCGTTGCTAATATGCTACTTGTGTATTTAACAAAATTTCTGGATTATATGAAACTAAAATTTTCACCACGCCCTTTTAAGGAGATTATGTTTTCTCACTCTTTCCTTTCTCACCCCATATAAAATTAAGCTTGTCCATACAGTGCATTTACTACCAAATAATTTCAGCCTTTCCTCTTTTGGTACTGGGTTTTGACCACATAGTTTAAAATTCTAAATTTATCAGTTATACTGTCAATTTTGATTCAAGAATCCTTATTTAACATTTATATTTTTAAAAATTTCATTTACATTAGTGCTGTCAATTTGGATTGCAAAGGTATATTGTATAATTACTTGCTTCTTCCATCTCTTCATCATCTACTCTTTTGCAAATTCTGTTCTGACTCACTTGCTATTTGGTTAGTGTTTTTCTCAACTGATTTCCTCAAGAGGGTATGTAGAGGTGTTATTCCTTGTCTCCTTGCATGTCCAAAAATGTTTTCCTTTATCCTAAGTGATAGATGGTGCCTTTGTTGAATACAGAGTTTTTTCAAGACCTGATTCATCAGGAGACTTTAAATGCAATTCCAATCTCCTTTGCTTTTAACATTGTGGCAGATGTATGATTAATGTTGGCATGATTAATTTTCCTCTGTAAGAAAGCCCTAACCAAAACTAATATGGAGCAGCAATTATAGCACAAAAATCCTTATAACTTAAAAATTTTAAAAATGAACTCAAAAGAGTAGAGAAAATGAGTCTGGTTAATAGTGCATATATGAACAGAACAAATGTATGTTAATGTTACAAGATGTTAATAATAGGGTGATATTTGTGCAAAAATACAACTAAAGCAAACTGTGGACTGTGAAATATGGATAATACATTAATAATCTTCCAGCAGTAATAAAAAAGAGACATGTACTAAGTAAAAGAACCTAGACACAAAGTACTGCATACTGTTAACTCCACCTATACAAAATGCAAATACAAATAATATCACTCTGAAAATAGATTAACAGTTAATTATGGCAAGATAAGGATAGAAAGATTGAGAAGTGACCACTAAGGGGGAGGATTTTTTTCTTTTTGCAGTAATAAAAGTGCTCTAATATTGATTGCAGTGATGAATACACAACTCTTATTATAACAGATGCTGCTAATAATAATTATTTATTAAACAGTTTTATTGAGATATATTCACATAGCATGTGATCTATCCAAAGTGTATAATCAATGACTTCAAAAAAATTTCGTATCACTGGCATCGTCATCTTGTGTCTCATTTCTTTCTGTCAACATTATGATACTGTACATGGAAGTAGGTTTTGTTTTGGTTTTTTTACCTTTTCATTGCTACACTGTGTTTTACTGCATGCTTATGGCACAATTTCTATATCACCTCTAATGATGGCACTGAGGTTTTCCATTTGTGGCCAATATGTAAAATAGTTAGGATCATTAATGTGTATATCTATCAGCAGATATAGCATTCATTATCTTGAGCAAATACTACTGCACAGTTTTCCCAGTGGTTACTCCAAGGTTCCTACAAGCAGAGTATAAGAGTTGCAGTTCCACGTCCTTGCCAACACTTAATATTGTAATACCTTCATCAGTAAGGTTAAAGAATAGAGAATGATTCCACTGTGAATTGCATTTCTTCAGCAATTGCAATGCAGTAGCGAAAGAGTGGGTTCAAAATATTGATTGGAATTGGTAGCAGTATTACTTAATGTGGGTTAATAGTCTTTATTCTTCTATCTGTGTTTTGATTACATCTTAAAGGGAAGTATTTTCAAATCAGCCCATGAGGTTTTTATTTCCAAAAACTGAGACACAAAATGAAATTATTCCAGTGAAAGAAACAATTAGGAAAACAGAGTGTATAGTTTTGAAAGAAAAGAAAGAAGTTGGCATTTTTAAAAAAGAGAATTATTCCATCTGTTTCAAATGATTTTCAAGTAAATGTAATAAAATGTGCTTTCTACTTCCTTTAGTGTTTTGAGACAGATTATGAAGAACATTTAAAGATAAAACTCATAGATCCTACATAAAACATAATATTTATATTATCTTGACTTGCAAAAGTTAAAGGAAATCTCTGAGAGTTGTAAGAAAATGAGCTGAATGTAGAGTTTTGAGCTATAAGCACCCACTAAATGAAGGGCTGCCCAGCATGCTAAAACCTTTATCATCCCTACATTCCATCAGGAGGGGAATCCCTAGGCCCCCAGCCAGGAGGAAGGAGGCACAATTGGAGATTTCCACATTAAGCCACCAATTCTGAAACAGGGCTAAATCGATCCTACTTCAGAGCAAAAGTAAGTGGAAGTCATTCAATTTAGTTAATCCATATATTAAGTTCAACCAAGTATGAACTTATCAGGAAAACTAATCAAACTCCTAAAGGGTATAAATGTCACAACTGATTTGCGTAAGCAAAAAAAGCAATAGATTGAGTCTGATAAAATACTGGAATTATAAAATATATAAAATAACTATTAAAGCATATTAAAAATTAAAGATGGAATTAAAATATGAGCATGCCCAAGAGACCCCATAAAAGACAAAAGAGACTTGATTATAAACAGAGTGGATCTACTAGAAATTAAATGTATAATTATTTAAATTATAGGTCAATTTACCGGTTAAACAGGATATTGCACAGAACTAGAGAAAATTTGTGAATGGAAGACAAATCTTAGGAAACTACTAAGAACACACCACAAAGAGACAAGTAGATGGGAATTATGGATATAAAAATAAGAAACAAGAATAGAATGAGGAGGTATAACATATATAATCAGAGTATTGGAACTAAATACTAAAAAGACAGGAGGAAAACCAATATTGGAAGAGATAATGGCTGTACTTTTCTAAAACTAAAAATGTATGTGAATTCACAGATACAGAGGAGAGTATCCAAGGTAGAATAATTAAAGGAAATCCAAATCTAGCTATATTAGAGTGAAACTAGAGAACACTAAAGACCAAATGACAATCATAAATCAGCTAGAAAAAAACACAGATAACTAATAAAGATAGGCAATATAGATTTTGTCACAAAATTTATCAATAGCAAAAACAGAAGCCAGAAAAGAGTTCAATAATATTTTCAAATGTATGGAGAAAAGAAAAATAATTGTCTTATCTGTACTGTCAGAGAAAAGGTGCTTACTGGGACATGGAGACTGACAATTGCAGGCAGAAAGTTTATTGAGGTCTCCCAGTGGAGGGAGTCTGAAGAAAGACTTCAGCCCATTCCTAGCAGTGGGGGTTATTAATTTATACAGTACATCTCTAGGCAGGAAAATGCTAAGTCAGTGGGAGTGAGTTGGGGCTTGGGTAAACCTGAGGGCCAGTAGGGATGGCTCGGGGGTAGTGGGCTAGGGGTGTGAATTCTAGGGATGTGGGAGGGGTTGGTGGTGCCATGTGGCTCCTTTGTCTGTTCTTGTGAGGAACTGAACTGGATTTGAACACGTAGGCTCTGGATGGGGGCTGTTTTAGGTCATGGGAATGCAAGTCACTGTTAACCATTGTAAACCTTGTGATCAGTTAGTCATTGTAAACCTTATAAGGGAGAAACTTCTAACATTTATGATCCTCCCAAAACTAAATTTTAAGAAAAAGGTAAACATAAAGACTCGTTTAAATAAAGAGAATCTGTGAGATTCCCACCTACAGATGTTCATTAGCAGAATTTTTAAAGGGTATATTTCAGGAAGAAATAAAAAAATTCCAGAGGCAGAGGGCAGTTGGGGGTTAAAAGAGGAGTAGCAAGCCAATGGAATGGTAAACATGTACATGAATCTAGAGAAATACTGTCTGGTAAGTGACACCTGATACCACGTCCAGGGGAGGAGTCCCCCTGCTGGTGGAGAGCAGAGAGCATAGCAATGATGGCCACCGAGAGCAGCAACCCTAGGATGTCAACCCACTGCATGGTTTATAGGTGCTGGGGTTCCCACAGAGTATGAAGCACACAGGCACTGGATGAAACAAAGCTTTATTACATAGAGAAAAGGCAGAGCAAGATCAATTCACTAAAGGACATCAGATCCCATGGCCAGCGGCCTTCACACTGCAGCCAATGCAGAAAGATGGTCTGTGCCGCAAGCAAAACTGTGCTCCCTCCTGCCAGGAACAGATACAGCAGTGGGGTTGGCCAGGTGCTATATGGCACACACACTTAACTAAGCAATTTCTGTGAAAGTTCACGTGTGTTCCAGGAAAAAGAGGAAGGCGTGTGTTGGCTGAGTACTTTCTGCTATAGGATGTGATTTTTGTCAAGATGCCTCAAGAAGGGAGTCAGCCCCCAGTCATATCCCATTTTTGAAGACAAGCCAATACACCTGGTCCCAAGCACGGGGTTCTTTCATGGGTCAGAGGGAAAATTGGCAGGCCACAATTGGACTGTCCTCTTCCACAAGTATTATCTCTCTACAAGCAGTAAAAAATATCGATGTTAAAGTTTAACTTTCATGTTAAGAAAGAGAACAGTCACAGAATATTGAAAACAAGAGCATACAATGCAGAATGACGTGTTTAGATGAGCATTCTAAGGTTTTATATTGTTAAAATATGTAAGTTCACAAATTATGTTAGATATATATAATAAAACACCAAGGAAACCTACTTAGCCAGGAGACAGATAAACAAGATGAAAAAGAGCCACTCAATAACAGAAAACATTAATTAAAGATGTATTAAAAAGAAAAAGTATAGAAAAGTAAAACAAATAATACCAAAATCAAGAAGGTAAAAGTAATTACAAATATGGCAGTAATAAATAAAAAGTAGATCAACTGAATTCTTCGTTGAAGTCCCTGGATTTATTTGATAAACAAAAACAATTGATGATTTATTCTTTAAGAACATCCCTATAACAAATATTGATTTAATTTGCTAAGCTGCCAAAATCCAGATACTGTAGAATGGGTTGGCTTTTACAATGCGATTTATCAGGTTAGCAGCTTACAATTCTGAGGCTGTGGAAGTGTCCAAATCAAGGCATCGTTGGAGATGCTTTTTCACCACAGCTGCAGCTGTGAGTGATCAGGCACATAGCAGGGCACAGTGGTGGCATCTGCTGATCTCTGGCCCTTCCAAGCTCACCTTTCTAAGCTGCACCTGTGAGCAGTCAGGCACATGGCAACATCCACTTATCTCTTCCCTCTCCTTCAGGCCTCGTTGCTTTTGGCTTCTGGCTGAATTGGCTTCCTCTACTCACGGGGCCTTCTCTCTCAGCTTCTGGGTTCTTCTCTATCTCTGTGGGTTTGTTTTTTTTTTCTGTGTCTGTGTCTTTTTATTCCTCTGTTTATAAAGGTAACCAGGAACAGAATTAATACCCATGCCCTACTGAAGTTATCTAATCCAAAGGAAGGTTCCCTAACTGAATCTAATTGAAAGGTTCCATCTATAATAGGTTTACCTGAACAGGAATAGATTAGCTTTAAGAACAGAATTATCTTCAGTCCACTCAGCTTCAAACATCACAACTATCAACAAACAACATCTCAAGTAAGTGGATAAAATAACAATATCAGAAAATAGGCTTTAGGGAAAAGCATTTTAAGGGATGAAAGAATAAACTTCAAATTACCAGGGGAAAAAAAAAACTCGAACAGTTTCGAAATATATATTTTAAAAATTGCAGAAGCCTAAGAAGTTAACCAATCCGCTGTCATGACACTGGATTCCAGTACAACTCTCCCAAATATTGGAAAATTAAACAGACAAAAATTTGTTGTAATAAAGTAGATTTGAACAATAATATAAGAAACTTCGACAAGTGTACATAGAAATTCCTCAATCTAATGGGAAAAGTAAGCAAATATCCTTTATAATGATTATTCTTTATATGTATTCCTTTAAAATCATAAATTACCTATTGGCATTTACTTTGTACTGAATTTTATTGAGGTTCTGAAAAATAGTATAAGAGGAGAATTATGAGACGATGGCGTAGGATTAGGCAGACAAGGCTTAACAAGACAAAAACAACAGAGAAAGAGCCAAAAGCTGCCCAAAAGCCCTGATTTAGGGGTCAGGAGACCGGCACAGTGCTTCACATCTCCCAGGAGTTGAGGGACAAAGAGACAAAGAACTTACAACAACAAACTCTGAGTTACCAAACCTCCCAGGGGCTGAGAAGGACACCCCCCCACACACCTCCAAACTATTAAGCTGGGGTAAAACCCTTAGCTCACTGCAGCTGACTGAGAGGAGAACAGACATTTTCCTCCTTGTCAGCTATTACAAGGGAAATTAGAGGGGAAGTCTGGGGGCTTTTGTTCAGTGAATTCAGCCAGGGAGCCTGCTTTGAATCTCTGCTTTGGCCAGATCAAAACAAAGGAAAATGGAGAGACACCTCCACCAAAAGGTGTGCCGACAAGTGCCATCTGCTAGCCAGTCTGGAAACTGCATGGACAAAAACTGCTTTGGGGACTCTGTTCTCTATCTTCTAGGAGAAAAACTGAGCTCCAAAGTGTATCAATGGCACAATTTTTTTTTTAAATTAACCTGGAACGATTTTGATGACTTAAGTTGGGCAACCTTAAAGACTTAGGATAAGTTGGACCAAATATCAAAGAAGAGCTGTGCAAGAAAAAAAACAATAGGCAAGAGAGAGAAATTGGCCATTAGAGTAAATTCACTAGTTTAGATGCCCATTAGCAAGAAATTACAAGCTATAAGAGGAAAAAGTGAGAGAAGGCACAGCCAAAAGAACGAACCAAATACCCTGAAGAGATGCAGGATTTAAGGCAATCAGTGATAATCACACAACTCTCGTATATCATTACAAAGGATTTAAAGAAAATATGCCTAAAGAAATAAAGGATATTTAGAAGACACTAGGAAAGCATAAAGAACAATATGAAAGCCTGCAAAGAAAAATAACAGACCTTATGGGAATGAAAAACATGATGGTTGAGATTTTAAAAATGTATATATTAGATGTACATAAGAGCAGATCTGAATTCCTGAAAGACAGAATTAGTGATTTTGAAAACCAAAATTCTGAACTGGAAAGCCAGAACAGAAAGAGAAGAGAATGGAAAAAAATGGAACAGGGTCTTAGGGACCTGAATGACAACACAAAACACAAAAACATATGCATTATCAGTGTCCCAGAAAGAAGAGAATGGAAAAGGGGTTGAAAGAATATTTGAGGAAATGACTGAAAACTTTCCAACCTTTATGAAAGACATAATACCAATATACAAGAAGGACAATGCATGCCAAACAGGGTAAATCCAAATAGACCTAACCCAAGACACCTATTCAGAATGACAAATATCAGAGTTAAAGAGAGGATTCAGAGAGGAGCAAGAGAAAAGCAAAGCATCACATAAAAGGGAACCTCAATAAGATTAAGTGCCAACCTTTCATCAGAAACCATGGAGGAGAAAAGATGTGGCATGATATATTTTTGGTATTGAAAGAGAAAAACTGCCAGCCAAGAATTCTGTATCTGGCAAAGCTGTCCTTCAAAAATGAGGGTAAGTACAAAGTCTTCACAGACAATCAAAATTGGTAGAATATGTTACCAAAAGACTAGAATTACAAGAGATCCTAAAGGGAGTGCTGCAGGCTGAAAGGAAAAAAATGAGGGCTAGCAACTTGGAGAAGAATGTAGAAATGAAGATTATTAGAAAGGGTAAATTAAAGAGTGAAAAGTCAGATATTAATATGATGAAAACAGAAAGCCAAAGGTCAAAGTGGTTGAAGTAAGTAATGACTTAACATTGAATGTTAATCGCTTGAACTCCCAAATCCAAAGACATAGACTGATAGAATGGATTTTTAAAAATATGAGCCATCCATATGGTATCTACAAGAGGCTCGTCTCAGACATGAGGACATAACCAGATTAAAAACGAAAGGTTGGAAAATGATATTCCAAATGATAGCTGGAGTAGCAATACTAATATCCAAGAAAATAGATTTTGAATGCAAAACTGTTATAAGGGATGAAGAAGGTCATTATATATTAATAAAAAGGGGCAATTCAGCAAGAAGAAGTACTTATTCTAAATATTATGCACCTAACCCCACTGCCCTAAGATACATGAGGAACACACTGGCAAAGCTGAAGGGATAAATATATGTCTGTACAATAATGAGTGGAGACTTCAATAAACCACTCTCCATATTGCGTAGAAGATCTCGACAGAGGATAAATAAAGAAACAGAGAACTTGACTAATATAATAAATGAATTAGACCTAAAAGACATCTATAGAGCATAGAATCCCAAACAGCAGGATATACATTCTTTTCAACTGCTCATGGATCCTTCTCCAAGATAGGCCATGTGTTGGGTCACAAGACAAGTCTCAATAAATTTAAAAAGATTGAAATTATACAAAATACTTTCTCTGATCATAATGGAATGAAGCTGGAATTCAATAATGGATGGAAAAAGGGAAATTCATGAATATATGCAGATTAAACAACACACTTTTAAATAATAGTGGGTCAAAGAAGAAATTGCAAGACAATTCAGCAAATATCTTGAGAAAAATGAAAATGACATCACAATATATTAAAACCTATGGGACACTGAAAATGCAGTGCTGAGAGGAAAATTTATAGCAAAGAGGGCTTACATTACAAAATAAGAAAGTGCTAAAATTGAAGACCTAACTGCATAGCTGGAAAAACTAGAAAAAGAACAGCAAACTAATCCCAAACCAAGCTGAAGGAAAGAAATAGTAAAGATCAGAGTAGAAATAAATGAAACCGAGAACAAACAAACAAACAAAAACAATAGAATCAACCAAACCAAAACTTGGTTCTTTGAGAAGATCAACAAAATCTACAAACACTTAGCTAGACTGACAAAGGAAAGAAGAGAGAGGACGCAAATAAATAAAATCAGAATTGAGAGTGGGGACATTACCATTGACCCAACAGAAATAAGAGAGATCATAAGAAGAAACTATAAACAACTGTATGCCAAAAAACTAGAAAATGTAGATGAGATGGACTAATTCCTAGAAATACGTGAACCATCTACACTGATCCTAGAAGAAATAGGAGACCTCAACAAACGAATCACAAGTGAAGAGATTGGAACAGCTATCAAATACCTCCCAAAGATGAAAACCCTGGGACCAGATGGCTTCAAAGATGAATACTACCAATCATTCAAAGACCACCTAATACCAATCTTACTCAAACTCTCCCAAAAAATTAAACAGGAAAGAATGCTACCAAACTGATTTTATGAAACCAACATCACCTTAATACTAAAATCAGATAAAAATACTACAACAAAAGAAAATTACAGACCAATATCTCTAATGAATAAATGCAAAATTCCTCAACAAAATTCTCACAAACAGAATCCAAAAGCACCTTAAAAGAATTATACACCATGATCAATTGTTTTTTACCCCAGGTATGCAAGAGGGTTCAATAAAAGAAAATCAATTAGTGTAATAAACCACATTGATAAACTGAAGGAGAAAAATCATCCTCTCAATTGATGAAGAAAAAGCATTTGACAAAATACAGCACCCTTTCTTGATAAAAACACTCCAAAAGATAGACTAGAAGGAAGCTTTCTCAATACAGTATAGTGTATATATGAAAAATCTACAGTTAGCATTGAACTCAATGGTGAAAGATTGAAAGCTTTCCCCACTGAGATGGGGAACAAGACAAGGATGCCCTGTCACCATTAATATTCAATATTGTTCTAGAAGTTCTACCTAGAGCAGTTTATCTAGACAAAGAAATGAAAGGCACCGGATAGTAAAGGAAGAAGTAAAACTTTCACAATTCACTGATGACATGAAACTAAACCTAGAAAATCCAGAAATTTCCACAACAGAGCTACTAGAATTATGAGATGGTTCCAACAAAGTGGTAGGAAACAAGACTAATACACAAAATTCATGTTTCTATACACTGCTGATATGCAATCTGAGGAGAAAATCAGTAACAAAAATTCCATTTATAATAACAACTAACGCAATCAAATATTTATGAATAAACTTAACTTAGGACATAAAGGACCTGTATTCAGAAAACTATAAAACATTTCTAAAAGAAACCAAAGGGGATCTAAATAAATGGAAGAACATTCTGTATTCATGGATTGGAAGACTAAATAATGTTGAGATGACATTTATACCCAAAGTGATTTACAGATTTAATGCAATCCCAATAAAAATCCCAACAGCCTTTTTGCAGAATTTGAAAAGCCAATAATCAAATTTATTTGAAAGGGTACAGGGCCCCAAATAGTAAAAATGTCTTAAAAAAGAAAAGCGAAGTTGGAGGACTCTCACTTCCTAACTTTAAAGCATATTACTTAGCTACATTTTTAAAAGCAGCATAGTACTGTCATAAGGACAGAACAGATTGAACAATGAAACTGAATCAAGAACTCAGATATAGACTCTCACATGTAGAGTCAAATGATTTTTGACAAGGCTATTAAGCTCACCCAGCTGGACCAGAGCAGTCTATTCAACAAATGGACCTGGAAAACTTGATAGCCATATCCAAGAGAAAGAAAGAAGATCCCTGTCTCACTCCATATATGAAAATTAACTCAAAATAGATCAACGGCCTAAATATAAAAACAATGACCATAAAACTCCCAGAAGAAAATTTAGTAAAACATCTTCAAGATCTTGAGGTAGCAGTAGTTTCTTAAACCATACACCCAAAACATGAGAAACAAATAAAAAAATAGATAAATGGGACCTCCTCAAAATCCAACACTTTTGCACCTCAAAAAACTTTGTCAAAGGGTGAAAAGGGGGAAGCGAGCTTGGCCCAGTGGGCCTCCATCTACCACATGGGAGGTCAGCTGTTCAAACCCGGGGCCTCCTTGACTCGTGTGGAGCTGGCCCATGCTCAGTGCTGATGTGCGCAAGGAGTGCCCTGCCATGCAGGGGTGTCCACGCATGGGGAAGCCCCACGCATAAGGAGTGCGCCCCATAAGGAGAGCTGCCCAGCGTGAAAGAAAGTGCAGCCTGCCCAGGAATGGCACCGCACACACAGAGAGCTGACGCGACAAGATGATGCAACAAAAAGCAACACAGATTCCTGTGCCGCTGACGACAACAGAAGCAGACAAAGAAAAAGACACAGCAAATAGACACAGAGAATAGACAACTGGGGGAGGGGAGGGAAGAGAAATAAAATAAAATAAATAAATCTTAAAAAAAAAAAAGGGTGAAAAGGCAGCCAACTCAATGGAAGAAAATATTCAGCAATCACATGTCTGATAAGGGTTTAATATCCATGATACATAAAGAGATCATACAACTCAACAATAAAAAGACAAACTACTCTATTAAAAAATGGGCCAAAGACTTGAAAAGACAGTTTTCCCAAGAAGAAATACAAATGGTGAAGAAGCACATGAAAAAATGTCCAACATCACTAGCAATTAGGGAAATACAAATCAAAACTACATTGAGATATCATTTCACATCTATTAGACTGGCTGCTATTAAAAAGTTGGAAAACTAAATATTCGAGAGGAAGTGGAGAGATAAGAACACTTATTCACTGTTGGTGGGAATGCAGAATGGTGCAGCCACTGTGGAGGACTGTTTGGCAGTTCATAAGGAAGTGGAATATAGACTTGCCATGGGATCCTGCTAGGTATATTCCCAGAAGAACTGAGAGCGGTGACACAAATAGACATCTACACTCCAATATTCATAGCAGCAATATTCACCATAAACCAATGTAGGTGTCCATCACCTGATGAATGGAAAACCAAATCGTGATGTATGCACATGTTGGAATATTGTAAAGTGGTAAGAAGAAATGAAGTTGTGAAGTATATGACAACACAGATGAACCTGGAAGACATTATGGTTAGTGAAGCAACAAAGGACAAATACTGTATGATTGTTTTTTTATGAACTAAATATATTATGTGGAATATAAATATATTATGTGAAACATGAATATGGGTAAAATCGCATATGACTATTTTTCTTTGAAGCCAAACAAATATAGGCTAATACTACAAAATGTTAATAATTGTGCAAGAATAGCCAGAAACAGCAGCTATGTACAGCAGGGGAAACATAGATTGAGAGGTGAGGAATTTTCTTGTTTGTTTTTTTCACCTGGTTTTTGTTTATTATTATTATTGATATAATGAAAAAGCTCTAATAATGATTGAAGTAGTGAATGCACAACTATGTGATTGACCAAATACCAATTATTGTTCATTTTTGATGAGTTGTATGCTTTATTAATATGTATTAATAAAATAGATTTTTAAAAAATAGTAATGTAAGTAGAAACTAACAAAAGTATGAATATTATAAAGGAAAATTGTCATTAGATGATAGAGAAAATGAAATCATATATACATATGAAATACAGAATAAGAAGAGAGATATCTAATATACTGTATATTTAAATGTTCCCAAGATATGGACTCGTAGATATACTAATACAAAGATGATGGGGCAACCACTTTGGAAACATATTTGTACTATGTTTTAAAACTGAACCTTTGCAATTCTTAGAATCCAGAAATTCCGTTTCTAGAGAAGTATACCAGAACTGTATTTACATGTATGCCTTAGAAATCGTGTACAAAAATGTTTACTAAAGCAAAAACCTAGAAACAATCTAATGTATTTATCAAAATTAAAATGAAGTCAAGAATAAATTCTTGAGCACATGTGGATTTAACAGAACACTAACATGAAACAAACTTCTGGGCCTCTCAGTTGTGTGAGTACCTGGGAGGAATCCAAGTCTGTCATATGGTCAGTATGTTTTTGTAAAATTTGCAAATGTAAGATATTTTGAACAATATTTCCTCTCCTTTATCATATTCCTTGTCGTTTTAGATGACGCTGGGTTAATGTGGGTCTATTGGGGATCTAGCTGGGGAAGATACAGTTTGTGGCAGTTTCTAGGACCTGTGAGTTGCTCTTGAGTATGCCTTAATTTATTATTTTTATTAAAAGAGCAATTCCCACAGGTTTCTTCATCTCCTGCTTCACATAAACTGTATCCTCCCCAGAATTTAAGCTAGTGGCTTTGGGGCAGAGATGGCCCAACTGAGGAAATGGGATAAGAAAGGAGGACACAGAGAGATGCAAGGTATTAGTAATGTTCTAATTATGAGTCCACCAGAACACTTATGGTGTTCATTTCATTTTGTTTCATAACTTCCTATATTATATATTTATGCATGTGCATTTATTTGTTTATGTCAACTATAACAAAAAACTAATGTAGCAACCAAATGAACAAAAGATGCTAGGAAGGCATTTAATATAGAACTTAGAATCATCTGAAAATTCGAGAAGTTATTTGGGTGAAGACAAGGGATTGCCTTCCTTATACACTAAGAAGGAATTTAGGTAAAAATACAATATAATATAAAAACAGTAGCTCTATTAAAAACTAAATCTAGACCATGGGAATGTATAAGGAGCGATCTTCCCAGTAGATATTTAGGTATGGGTTATATAAAGCTGTGTTGGCAGGGCTGGCACATATAAGTCAGACACAAGATAATATAAATGATTCTGATCTGCAGCCTCAGTACAAAGGGAGTAAAACATGATTTCCATAAGAAGTTTTGTTTTATTAGGTGTGTTTGCAGTTTAGGTGACTTAGAAAAGGTCCAGTAGAGCGGCAATATAACAGTATTTCTGAAGAACAGTCTGGCAGTAGGTCCTAAGACTATTTACATATGGTCATGGCTTTTGACATAGTAATTCTAAATCCAGAAATTTATTACAAGCAATGTACCATAGAATATACTGTGCAATAAGAAAAAGACATTTCAACCTAACTTCTAATGAATAAAGAAGTAGTTAAGTATATAGTGATACATTCATATAAGAGTTTTCAATGTTTTAAAATGGATTTTACCAACGATTTTTAAGGACTGGAAAATACTTATATGATACCAATTTTCAAAAGTGTATATTCTGTAGGAGCACAATCATATACAAAGTAATAGAAAAATAAAGGATATATGCCAAAGGCTAGAATGTAGGTGATTTATTTTTCTTTCTTATAAGTCTATGTTGATATTACTATTACTGTTAATAATACTAATAGCCAACATTATATGGTAGTTATTTTATATCAGGCATCCTTCTAAATATTATACATTTACATTTATTACCCTCCTTTAAGGAGAAAAAACAAAAACAAAAACAAATCAAGGCACTGAGAAGTTAAATAACTAAGGAATTTGACCCAATGATGTTGTTCTAGAATCCTTCATCTCATAATTAACACTTCTGTGTGCTAAATATTTTAGAACACTTCATCTATATTAATTCATATGTTTCTTATATCATCCCTTTAACATATGCCCTTCATTACCACTATTTCACAGATGAGAAAACTGAGGCTTGGGAAATTTAAGCAACTTACCCATGATAATAAAGCCAGTAATTGATGGAGCCAGTATTTGAACCCAGGCAATCTAGCTCCAAAGGCATTAGGGAAAAATATGTGATTGGATGATTAAGTGCTAAGAAAATACTTTAAAAATACTTCTTTCACTCATTTGTTAAACAACCCTGATTGAATGTTATTGTATTCAACATGTATGTTAGTATATTCTCCAGTCATTACATATGTTGTTGGGTAGAATACTGATCCCTCCAAAAAGGTCTGTATTCTAATCCCCAGAACCTGTGTAAATATTGCATTACATGGCAAGAGGGACTTAGTTAAGCTTCTTGAGATGTGAAGATTACCTTGGATTCCCCTAGTTGGCCCAATGTAATCACAGGGGTCCTTATGAGAGAAATGAGGGAGAGAGAAGAGTGAAAGAGTCTGAGAAGATGTGACAACAAAAGCAGAGCTCTGAGTGATGCCATATCTGGAAGGGGTTCAGGAGCTAAGGAAGGCTGCAGCCTCTAGAAACAGGCAAGAGCACATGCTCCTCTAGAGCCTCCACAAAGAATGAGGCTCTGGCTTTATACCTGTACGATGCATTTTCAGACTTGTGACCTCTAGAACTAGAAGACAATAAAACTGTATAGTTTTAAGCACAAAGTTTATGGTAATCTGTTACAGCAGCATTAGAAAACTAACACAGAGGCCAAAAATATAAACCATGTTCCTTATAGAATAATGGAGAGGCTCAGAACCAAAGGGAAGAGCTCAAATATCTATTTTGAGAAGTATTTCTTTTATTATTATTATACTATTCTTTTATTCCACAATATGTTAATTTTCCTTTGTAATCACTAAGACTTTTTACTTCATTTATTAAATAATTTTCTTTATAACATCATTTTATATATCTTTATTTAATAATCTGTGCAAGAAATAAGATGGATTTGTTCACTTTGGTGCATAAGCTATTTGATTACAAGATTTCATCTCGATATTGCATTAACCTATTGAGGGCCCCAATACCATTTATAATAATAAAATTTTCAAAACATAATATTTGCACATTTTGCTCCTCTTTTTCATCATGTACTTTGATATTTTTATCAGTCTTCATTTAAATAGATTTTTGGTAACTGTAAAGATTTCACTTGGCTTCCAAATAGACCTGATTTACACACACACCCAATAATGAATTTAAGAAAAATCAGACTCTATTTTCAATTATTCATGTTTCAGGGAGATATTTTTAATTGTATGATAATAATGATTCCAATTCGAAGAATATGACAATAATCTCTTGTCAGTTAAAATTCATATTGCTTTTAAAAATTGTATTTTTCTAATATTAAATGATTCATACAACTTAAATAATTCAGGCAGTTAGCTATCTTTACAAAGTTAATGAATTATTATTTATGTTTTAAAATAACTAATCATTTTCATTCAAAATATGTAAAATTCAAATAGAAAAATTATTTACGTATTTCTTATGAAATGCTAAGACAGTACTGTGCAACACCAGCTTCTCAGTTCTTAGATAAATGCCTTAATTTAACTGCACCAAAAAAGCATTTTAAAATTAAGCTTTTCCTCAATAATAATTTAATATTTGATGCCTAATGGAGCCTTTCTTTCCTGAAGCTGTTCTTTGGAGGAAAAACAAACAAACAACAAATTCTTTCAGTCGGTGATGAGCACACTTGATTAAAAATCTACAAATATTACACTTCTGGAGAACGTGTAAACATAGTTTTTGCAAAGCTGAATGTATTTTGTTAAAATATTTGCATAAGGTTAGCTTTTAATTGGTTCTTCGGTGACCTCAGTGGCTTCGTCTAATAGGCCAGTTCACAAAACAACACCCCAAACTCCCATGCTATTTTTGCTGAGGTTTTAAATAGATTTCTGAATCCTACTCTATTTCACTGCTTGTATTATTAGGTGGTTCAATATAAGTGGATGAAATGATTATTATTTTTACTCAAGTACAAATATATTTTATGTCAGTGTCTGGAAATGAGGTATTTTGAAAGAAAATTAGAGCTGGAAATGGAGTGAAAGTTGAAGCTTCCTTCAGAATTATATCTCAATCTGGGTCTATTTAAAACAGTATGAAGATAAAGAGGATGCTTCCCAGAGCATCCGCAATGCCTAAGGCAGTTCTTTTCAGTCACTCAAGAAAAATATCACTGTCAGGAACTGACCAGGAGAGCAGTGAATGCAGGTAGAGTTCAGACTCCCAGGCAAAACCTATTATTCCAATGGAACTGGTCTATTGGGGTAAAGAGCAAGTGTTTTGTAGCTGGCATAGCCCTAAACTGGCTTCAGGCCTTCCATGTGACACAAGTATAATTGCGGGCGCTTTGTCTCCTGAGGAACTTTTGTGCTTTCCTTGGAGATTTGCCCCCTGGGGATCTCTTCCTGCTGAGGTCCTCTGATAGTGCACTGCCTGCACCCCAGCAGTGTGGGTTTACTTGGGGCCACCCACAGAGATGCTCCTTGGCAACACTCTTTTTATTCCGCTGCCAGGCAGGGTGCTCCACACAGCTCTTTCCGACTCCCTGAGGCAAGAGTCATTTACCTGTCCCAATAGTTTCTGAACTCCGGAGGAACACTAATTTCTCAAGCTTTTTACTAACCCCTTTCTTTTCACTCCCTCAGCTTAAGATGAGTCAGAGCAGCCACACCTTTCTCAAGGAGGAGAGGAAGAAAGGGCCAACAGCTTCTCCCAGGGGAACCTCGGTCTCCAAACTCTTCCTAATAAATCTTCAAATTATTTTTTTCTACTCTCAATGTGGTTGATGAACTAAGGATCACAAAAGCAATTTCAAATCGTTAGCTTATCCTACATATTTGCTCTTAGGTCTATTTTATTGTCCTTCACTTTGATCCCTGTCCCATAATTAAGACAAACCAAGTAAAATTTTAACATTTTGTTACACGCCTTTTAGGAAAGTCTGCAGTTTCAGTGGCAAATATAAATGTCAGTATCCCCATGGGACAGTCTGTTTACAGGTTATTCTTCACAGATTTTCAGTGAAATTAATTGCTGAAGATTTTCAGTAAAATTCCAGCGAGCTTTTTTAAAAATTATTTCCTGCGTCTTAAAGTGTTAGGGACACTAAAATGTTTTCGATGTAAAGGGATTGACTTGAAAATAAAAATTGGTGCATCATCATTTAGATTATTTATGAGGCACACTTTATAAGCTAGGCATTTTGTCTAATTTGGATCCATTTATTCATATCAATTATTTCCCCACTCCCTCCCATAGCAAAGGTGGTTGGAGTTGACTGTATAAATTGTAGGTGCCACTAAAGCAGTGCGACTGTGGTGATAAATCCATTTGAAGAGGAATGGTCTTAGTTTACCATCCTGCTATGACAAATACAACAGAATGGCTTAAACAGCAGGAATCGATTATCTCACGGTTTCAGAGGCTAAAAGTCCTGCCTCCTCCTGATTGCAGTGGCCAGTTTGTGCCAATTTGTCTCAATCTTGGGGCTTCCTTGAATTTCATCTTTCCTCACGTCACATGGAGATTCCTCTCATTTCTCTACAGGGTTCTGCTGATTTCCTTTTCTCTGTGGCCTTCTCCTAATAAGCCTCCAGTAATCCGGATTTAAGATCCACATCACACCTAAAAATATCTTCAAAAGGTCCTATTCACAATGGGCTCACACCTATAGGAAAGCAGATTAGGATTTAAAATGTGCCTAATATGTTGGGGTACAGAATCCAGCCCCCCACACAGGGATAGCTGCCCTATACACAGTTGAAGAGAAGTCTCCCTTTCTTGTAAACTAAAGAGCTTTATTGGAAAATGAAGAAAAAGGAGAAGAGGGTAGAGAAGCAGAGAATGAATATTTCCAAAAGGCAGGCAAAATAACTTTATAATATAGCAGTCACCATATTACTCAGGTATAATTATTTCCATTTCAGAAAAGCAGAAATAGATGAGGCTCCATGAGGTTGGAGAACTTGCCCAGGGTGATAAAGTTAATAAGAGGCAGACAAGGAATTCAATCTCATCCTTCCCTGACTTCATAATTGATGGTCTTCCATTTTTCTCACTGCCTTATGGAGATGAATTTTTTTTTCTCTTTAAATGATGAAAAAGCGAAAATTTGTAAGAAAACTTCTAGGATAACCTATTAGAAGTTGCTTTGTTAGGAATTGCTTCTTATTGCTGATGATATATTTTAATGGCAGTCTTTTCTGGTACTGTAAGTCAATTGTGAGAATTTTGCTATTCTAAGGGGAAACGTCAGTAGAAACTTGAATATATCAGGTGTGTGCTTTGAAGGAATTTCAGAGCCAAAAACCTTAAAATGGGTTAGTAAAACCATGCTACACAAGCATATAATTCTTGTGTTTTTCCCTTCATGTTTCTTAAATACTAAAAAAAAAAAAAGTTAAATACCATAATAATGTGAGTGCACCCACAAAATTTGGAATTTGCACTTTGTAGAAATAAGCTCAGGTAAAGTTCAATAGCCAGGAAACATGACTTGCTAAAAAAAAAATTAGTATAAGCGGATACTAGAGTGACTGTAAAATCTAATAGAAAAGTAATTTTTGCCTTGTTTAAATTCAGCACTAATTGAACACCTTCTGTGCACTAGGTTGTATATTATTACATTCATAACGTACACATAATTAGCTTCATTTTATAGAAAAGGAAATTGAGGTTCAGAGAATTACATAACTCATCCACCTAATAAGTAACAAAGCCAAGGTTGAGTTGAACAGCCTTTTTTTAAGGAAATTTTATAAAAGTGAATTATATATAATAATATTATGTTGATTTATAATTTATTTGTTTAAAATATTATATATATGAAATATATATGTTTATATTAGAAATATTTAGTCTTGTATTAAATATTTAATATTGAAGCTAGAGTTTGGTTAATTTTGTCAGTTTACATTGGGCTCATAGTTAAATATTAAAAGACCAAGTCAATTCAGAGAGCAGAATAGATGATAGGGCAAATCCAAGAGGATATATCTAACAACAGATATTTTGGACCCAGCACAAGGTATGATGGTCAAAGGACAGAAGTCCACACCCAGAAGTACTCAGGTTACCAGGCTCCTGATGGTGTATGCGAATTATTTTTCTGGTCTAGTTTTCTCCACCGTGGACTCTTCTTACAACGTGCTGGTTTTCCAGGCAATTTTTCAGATGCTAAATCTACATCAACTAACTTAAACATGCATAGAATTTTCTCCTAAGGGCAAAATACTTACTTCATTTCTCAACCCAAGTTTATTGCATATGTAATATGCAACAGGTTCATTGGTAAATGTAAATTCAGAAAACCCACAGCATCTACTAGTAAATTCTACTGAAGTGAATTCTTCCTCCAAACCTGGGATTCAGTCATGCATAATGGTTGACACCAGATTGAAGCTGGCCATACCTGGTTTGGGAAGATCACAGGATCTGTAGTCTTAAAACTGTTAGAACCCTGATGTTGCTGAAATCCAGCTGAATGGGCTGGGGCCCCTCACCCATCCTCTCAGAGCCTTGGTTACCTTATCTGATAATAACTTAGATGCTTGCTCTATCCGCCAAAAGGAATGTTTTTAGGATCAAATGAGATAACTATTCAGATGGCTCTGTTTGTGGTCTGTGCTCTCACTTCCTTTATATCTAGGAGCTCTAGTGCAAAGTAACAAGAGATGAAAGGTGTTTACTATCCTAATATTAAAAATAACATATATTTAATATTTCTGTCTTTTCTTTCCAGGAGATTTTTGTTTTTATTACAAAAATACAAAATGACAAGCAGTGTACTTTATGCACAAAGAAAATAGGTTCTGTGCTTTCAAAATACTTTTTGGCACATGATTAATTATAAATGACTAGCAAGACGGTTATATTTCTGTAGACGGTTTTGTTCTTCATGTAATATTGATTCTATGACATTGTTTTTAAGTAAATTGATAACTGTGGGAATGTAGGTTTCAGTACCAGTGACAACCTCAGTTCAAATCAGAATAGAGAGGATTTTGGCAGAAGAAAGTCCTCAAAACACAAAACTCAATTTGCTTCATTTCAAAGATACCCAGATATATTTGTTCAAATAGCAGATAGTGACAGAAAACGAAAACCATTCCAAAAGATGAAATAATTTATATGTGGATATAAAATGAGGAGATATATAAAATTTAGAAATATTTATATTTTAAAACTCCTGTAAAAATGTTGACCAATAATTTATTTGTTAAGGGAATTGTAATGGTTCTGCACTGAAAGTCAAATGTTACACATGTCTAAGGTCAATTCCTTTAACCTATCTTTACCCTAGTTTCTTCTCGTGTGAGGAGTTAAAACACATGTGTACTGTCTTAAGATAATATTAAATAGCTATTTTTTTATTTTGTATTCCAAAGATGTGACCACACTCAATACTTGACTCAAAAGCTTCCTGAAGAAACTAACACTTAGCTGCGCAGGCACAGTTTCTTTGAGCAAAGCTGGGAATTGTTCTTATGTAGGCTTGGGGGAAAGCGGCTAGTCAGCGATTAGTGAACTTTCAGAGGTAGGAGGAAAGTTATGCTTCATTTAGAAGCATGGTCACTCAGGCTAGACTGTTGTAGATTGTTTGGTCTTGGAAGCATATTCTCCTTGGGTAGAACCCATTCCTGATGAGCTGACTTTCAAGTGGGTCAGTCTGGTGCTGGCTGACTGCCTTTCAGAATTATGTTCATTGAGGCAAGTTGTCAGTGTTTGAATGGGTTTAACTGGTGGTGGTGGTTGTGAACTGGGCTACAAAACTCTTCTATTGATTAAATAGGAGTCAAATCAATTGTGATGCTTAACCACGGTTATCGAACAATTAGTCTTTTCTTAGAAGTATGAGGAATTTAAAAATTTCAATTTGCATGTGCCTTGTGGAAGAGTTTAGTGTTTATGAATTCTGGTAGTGTAGAATTCTGGACCCACATCTGTTGTGTGGAATGTGCAGCTTGGGAGGAAAAATAGCTTTAAGGCTCAAGGGATTGGTAATATCTTCAGGGAAAAGCCACACCTCAGCCAAGGAAGAAGTGTAGGGCGATTTCAGGGGAGAGGCAAGTTTGTTTGCAGATAGTAACCAACAGCATCCACTGCGGGGAAGTATTTGAGGGAGGCGAATCCTGAAGGAAAGGGTCCAGAGAGGGAAAGTCTAGAACAATGTGCCACTGCACTAAGGCTGAAGGGAGATGAACTGTGAAAATGTAATTATATGCCTGTGTCTTTCTGTGTGTGTTCTGCCAACCATGAGTCCAATGAGGGTGATACTCAACATTAAATGCTCATACATGGATATGGAAAAAGCCTCCCAGGAGATGCTTTTAGGACCCATTGATAGAGGAGGCCAAAGCAGCAAAGTTTAAAAAGCAAGGTAGAGGGAAGGTAGTGAAGGGCCTTGATTGTCACGCACAATGAAAGATAATAAAACCACACGAAGAAGAATTTCTAAAGCAAATATTATCATATCAAATTCACTGAAGAAAACTGAAAAAAAAATTACAAGCTAGATACAGTGTATCCTTGACATGAACATGAAGCCAGCCATATGTCAAGATGATTACAGTTTTTGAAAATAAAGAAGAGTTGAAAGCATTGAATATGAAGAGTGTTTAAAAGGGACTGTAATATTGCAGTCAAAATAATCCATCAACAGAGACTTTATGCACTTATCTTAAATTAGATGCTGACAGTAAAACTAATTATATAATTATTAAAAAAATTCTTCCTTTATTGAAAAACTTTTCTCTTAAAAATTGTAGAAACCTGAGTTAACCTTTCAAGCTACATGGTCAACCTTTCGTTCCTAAATCTCTGAAATCTGAAAAATTAGTTTCTCACTTTCATTATTTTAACAATTCTGGTTTAAAATTCCAATCTTGTATCCAGGACAAAATCCAAAATGCAATATGACTGTTTGCTTCATACCAAATTTATGTTTTTTAAGAAAAAAATGTGTTTTCTCAGACTATGTTAAGATTCCTTTATTTTTTCAATATTTTTTTAGAAATATAGGTAAAGTAAGCTTTGTTTTTCACACATAAAAATTTGAAGTCTTATATAATTAAGTTCTAATCCATTTCAGTTTTAAAAGCATAGATTTTATGATATAATGTCAGTATTTTAGTTAAGAGGAGGGATATTTTCAAAAGTGAAAATCCCCAAATTTGTCTCTTTTTGGCAGGTGGAGGAGGGTAAATTCAGATATCCAGATTAAATGTGTCAAAGAGAAAGTAAAATTGTATTGTTAATTTTTAGATTAACTGCATTTTATCATTGCATTTTAAGTAGCTGAACTCCAACTTCAACTAAAATACAAGAAGTGTGAAAAACACTCTGCCAAAATAAAGACCATTACTGCTGAAGTTCAGAAACCAGGTTCAATCAATGAGGAATCACTTTAATTCTCCTAGTGTTTTGTTTTCTCATTTCTACAGTGAATAAATAGGATTAAATAATTTTTGGAGTACTTTCCAATTCTACCTTGTTATTAAAATCATCCTTATCCTTATCAATCTTATCACCATCATTGATTGTTTTGTATTTGCCTGGATCATTTTCTTCCAGATACTAAAGGATATTATTGGAAGGAAAGGAGCCTTTAAAATAAGTTTGGGTTAACCGAAGTAAAACTGGTTTCTTTTATAAAGAAAACCATGACCCTATGTTAATATCAATCGTTCTACTCCAAGAAGGAATTCTCACTTATTTGACCACGCCTCCTCCTTTCTTTCCTCTTCCCTTTAAGGGATACAGCAAAAACTGTACTTCATGGAATAGAGTTTCACATCCTGTTCATGATATTGTATTAAAAAAATGTATAATTTAAAGCAGATTAAGGAATATTTCAATATCAGTTTTCCTATGTTGTTTAATTCAAAGATTTGGTTACTATCCAAGGGGAAAGTAAAAACTTGAGACGTTTTAGTCACAGAATTATCTCTTGCCTTACAAAGACCAACCTTTATTTTCAGCTAATTGGTATGAGGAGTTAATTAGAGAGATTTTTCCAAGATCATACTAGAAAGGTAGCTGCCAAATAAGTGGAGAAGGAGAAAGAGGCCATCTAGGACAAAGGGAACTGTTCTGACAGGGGGAAGGAATTTAAACAAACACTAAGGCAAAGGGGTCTATTGGTCGTTATTTGGGGGCAAGTGTAATCCTGAGTGGAACACTGAAGTATGATTTTCAGTCGGGGGCGGGGGGGCAGCATTGTATCCTCCAGGGTCCATTGTTTTGCAGCAGAATCCTAGATGGCTTCAGGGACTGGAGTCCAGGTGGGTGGAGTCTGGAGCGGGAACCTCACAGACTCTCAATACTGAGGGAAAAATCTCTTAGGAAAGGGAGTGTTGTCTTGAGTGGGAGTGTCTTCGGTTGCCAGAGGTGCTGTTATAAATACGACACAATGGGTTGGCTTAAACATAAAGCATATACTTAGCTCAGCGCTTTCAGGCTAGAAATACAAAATCAAGATATTGGCAAGGCCTGCTTTTCCCAGGAGTCTGTAGCATCCTGGCGCGGGCTGCAGGCAATCTTTGGGCTTCCTTGAATTGCGTCTCTGCCTCTGGTCACATGGCAATGTCCCCCCTTCTTTCTGCTCTTCTGGTTTCTCCTGACTTCCTGCTCCTGCCCGTGGCCTTCTCTTACTTGGGCTTCTGGGTTCTTCTCTCTTTATAAGGCTCCAGCAATATGGGTTAAAACCTACCCTGAATCATTTGAACACATCTTAACTAAAAGATCTCCAAAAGGTCCTAATTACAATCGTTCAAGCCCACAGGGGCACCGATTAAGATTAAGAACATGTGTTTATTGGGGTACATAATTCAGTCTACCAAAGGGAGACACAAACTGAGTCAGAGGGACTAAGGAAGACAAAGAGCGATTAGAGAAAAATAATAGCACCATGGAGAAAAGAGAAAACTGGTTGCGAACTGCTATCTTTTGGGCATGGATCTCCAGATGCTTGTCAGATATAAGAAGGAATACCCAAGCACTGTGTTAGACTTTCAATTGATGGCAATTAAAAATTTATATAATGGCAAATTTATTTTTATAAAGATGTTACGTAACCTACTGCCCACTGCATGTTTACATTTAAAAACGGTCCATGGTTTAAACTCCTGACCAAAGTTTCTCAAAATTCCACTAAAACAGCTCTGAAGCATGACAAAATAAAAGACAAACTCATATGATTACTGAAAACTAGAATTTATAGTCAGCCTGTCATGGTATTCTGGTAAGTATTTTGATTAACTACAGACCACTAGCATGTCAAAGTTCTGCTAAATCCAGTTCTTTAGGCCAGCTCTGTACAGGCTAGGAAATGAGGGCAGCCATCTCACTCCTATGTCAATTATTTTATTATTTTTTTCAGTAGCAAAAGAATGTTGTTTTCACTTTTCATTTTGCATCACTTATTATTCTTTCTTTCATAGAAGCTGAAACTTCCAGAAAATTGAAAGTGGGAAGTGGGAAAAACCTGTATATTTCATTGTTCCCACTGCACCTGGGAAATATAGTTCTTCCAAGTATACAAATAAAGAATTACAGACAGGATTGGAGAAGAAAGAATCCCGATGGTAATGCAGTGATTGTTGTAGTTTTTTAGTATTCTGTGGGTTTTATATTTTTTTCTAAGTGAGGCTCACAGACCTCTGGTAATGCCCTCAGTCAGTTTCACCATGTGATTAAAAAAAAAGCCGGAGAGCAACTTTAGTGGCATACATTTGATACATTTAAAATATAGGAATAATTGGGATTTTCACAGAAATCATTTTGCTCTGAAGAATTATTAAGCTCTTAAAGATTCTAAATTCCCTATAAAGACTACATTTGTTAAGTTATCTTGATGTATTTTAATTTGACTAAGATATTCTCACATTGATTTTATATTACTGTTTATAAGAGTTAAATGTGGATTTTTACCATTGTTATTGTGTTGCATTATATTGTGAAATTATATTTTAAGAAATGGTCCAATACCTCTAGCATGATTGATTAAGGTAGACATTACAAACTGGTGAGCCACTGGCATGTTTTGTTTGCTGAGCTGGCACAATTATTTTTAAATTGAAAATGGAGTAGTAAATATGAAACTGTAAAAGTTGAACTCTTTTCCTAGGTCTAATAATTATCCTTATTAATCAGAAAAGAAGAAATTGAAGTTATATTGTTGGAATTATCTTT
This sequence comes from Dasypus novemcinctus, assembly GCF_030445035.2. Lineage (NCBI taxonomy): Eukaryota > Metazoa > Chordata > Mammalia > Cingulata > Dasypodidae > Dasypus > Dasypus novemcinctus. The sequence goes on along the minus strand of NC_080697.1, from coordinate 44,797,811 downwards.
AAGACAACCATGAGACATTAGTGCATGCCATGAAGAAATATATTCTAAACAGCTACAAGAAATAAAATTTGGGTTTGGAATCTTTGGTCTATATAATTAAACCTTAACCGCCAATTTTTGTATAATTTGGGGCTTCATGTTATGTCAAAACATCCAAAATCAAGCTTCCATAGTTGCTATTAATAATAGCAACTATTGGGAAGCGGACTTGGCCCAGTGGTTAGGGCATCCGTCTACCACATGGGAGGTCCGTGGTTCAAACCCTGGGCCTCCTTGACCCGTGTGGAGCTGGCCTATGTGCAGTGCTGATGTGCACAAGGAGTGCCCTGCCACACGGGTGTCCCCGCGTAGGGGAGCCCCATGCTCAAGGAGTGCACCCCATAAGGAGAGCCGCCCAGCGCGAAAGAAAGTGCAGCCTGCCTAAGAATGGTGCTGCCCACATGGAGAGCTGACACAACAAGATGACGCAACGAAAAGAAACGTAGATTCCCATGCCGCTGACAACAACAGAAGTGGACAAAGAAGAAGACGCAGCAAATAGACACAGAGAACAGACAACCGGGGTAGGGAGGAAGGGGAGAGAAATAAATAAAGTAAATAAATCTTTTTAAAAAATAAATAAAATAATAGCAACTATTAATAGTTGCTATTAATTCTAGTGACATTTTTTTCAATGAAATTAAGCATTATTTAAAAAATTGGTTGTAGAACTTAACCTGTGAGCCCACACTGTGTATTATCAAGCTGGATACAGATACTGTGTGAACAGCTGTGGACTACATAAAACCCCTTTCTGATATGAAATTATTATTAATAATCATTTTAAGCATAAAATTGATTTCTAATTATTTAAATTTGAAATTAGTTTTTGTTTAAAACCAGTATTCTATTGTGCTTTGAATAATAAGTAAACATGGCACAGATATACAAATTTGGAGACACATTTCTTTCTAGTAAAAGAGAGCAAGTCCATAAGGGTAATTGAAGATCCCACTTAGATAAACAGAACTTCATAACAGCAGTGTTTTGTAATGCTAGTCCAAATATTTACAGCATCAATATTTCCTCGGATACTTAATAAAAATGTATATTCCAAGGCCATATCCAAATAGCTGTAAAATATAAATTTCAAAGAAAGGGACGGCGGAATTGGCCCAGTGGTTAGGTCATCCATCTACCACATGGGAGGTCCGTGGTTCAAACCCCTGGCCTCCCTGACCCATATGGAGCTGGCCCATGTGCAGTGCTGATGCGTGCAAGGGGTGCCGTGCCACGCAGGGGTGTCCCCCGCATAGGGGAGCCCCACGTGCAAGGAGTGCGCCCTGTAAGGAGAGCCGCCCAGTGGGAAAGAAAGTGCAGCCTGCCCAGGAATGGCACCACCCACACTTCCCGTGCCGCTGAAGACAACAGAAGCGGACAAAGAAACAAGACGCAGCAAATAGACACAGAGAACAGACAACGGGGGGAGGGGGGAAATTAAATAAATAAATAAATAAATCTTAAAAAAAAAAATAAACACAGATTCCCGTGCCGCTGACAACAACAGAAGCAAACAAAGAAGACGCAGCAAATAGACACAGAGAACAGACAACCGGGGTGGGGGGGGGGGGGGTGGGGAAGGGGAGAGAAAGAAAAATCTTTAAAAAAATTTTTTCAAAGAAAGGGGCTTGAGAATTTATCTTTCCTAAATTCCCTCTATTTTGTTGCACAGTAAGATTTTCAAGTCATTGCACTAAAAATTGTTGGACATTGAACATAAGACATGCAGCTATCTGCCTAAACCTCTTACCTCAGATTCTTAGCTGCTAAAACAAATACCCCACAATGAGTTGGCTTAACAGCAGGAATTTGTTGGTTCACTATTTCAGAGGCTAGAAGGCTTGCTTCATCTCAAGATCAGTATCTTCTGGCTAGCTGGCAAACTTTGGGTTCCTTGGCTTTTCCATTTTATGGCAATGCAGATGGTGACATCTCCCTTGTCTTCTGAGGTCCATTGACTTCCAGCTTCTGGATGCTCCCCATGTCTTCTCTTCTCCATGTCTAATTTCCTTTGCTTATAAGGATCTCAGCCACAATAGATTAAGACCCACCTTCATTCAGTTTTGGTGCACCTTAAATAATAACATCTTCAATGGTCTTATTAAATGGGTTCACACCCACAGGAATAGGGGTTGGGATCTTAACATACCTCTTATGCAGACATGATTCAATCCCCAGCACCTCCTTTCCCTCTTTGGTTCTAAAATGATAAGTAAACACCCAAATGCTAAGATACAACCCCCTAAAAATCAACACAAAATATCTCCTGCCATAAATAACTTTTAAGTGAAATACAGGAGGTAGTTGTTCTCCACACAAGCCACCTAGCAGCTCAAGACTGTGATCCCTGACAGAAGGGAAATTCACAAAGTGAGTGCCATGTTCACACCTCTGGACAGTAGAAATCAAGTATGACATTGTGGTCCGACTGAGCTGAGAAGACATAGATAAAAAATTAGTGCTGCTGGAATCATTGGGGCAACATAATAGAATTGTATGCTGTAGGAGGTGGTGGGGAGGCAGTTCAGAAATTTGCATATGTGAGCTCCTTATAAGACCTCAGCTGAATGTTAGGAAACGAATGCACAGGAATCGACTATTCAATACTTAAACAAGAATAGCTCGTAAGGCATTGAGATGATACAAAGGTCAACCAGTGCTGAATGAAATTGAAGTTCCAAACTGGCTGGATTGGAGAACTTCGATAATAACCTAGGTATCCTGCTGAAACTCCAGAGAAACTAGACCTTATGGATTCAGATCACTCTAAACATTCTCTAACAATGTCTGTAAACCAAACTTTGAAATATCTGCAGAGAGTATTTGAATATTAAATACCTTCAAGTTACAGGTACTTTGTAAACATCTTAGGTTTTCCAGACTCATCTCAACAAGATGCAAAAAAAAAAAGAGTGACTTATAGATAATAAAATGTACAATCAATAGAAACAGACCCACATGCACATGTTGAATTTATCAGTAAGAGACTAAAGACTTTTTAAAAATTGTTATAAATATATTCAAGGGCTTAGATGAAAATATTGTCTTAATGATTGAACAGATGGGAAATTTCAGTAGAAAAATTGAAACTTCATAAAATGAGCCAAATGGAAATTGTAGAATTGAAATGTACAAAAACTGAAAGGAAAAAAAAAAATTCACTTCAGCAGATTAAAGAGGGCAGAAGAACAGATACATGAACTTGGACGCAGAAAAATAGAAATTGACCAATATCAAGAACATAGGGAAAGAAGACTGAAAAATAAATGATGTGAGTATAGTGATTTGTGGAATATATTAAGTAAACTCAGCTATGTGTAACTGCAATTCCAGAGAGAGGAGAATGAGAATGTAGAAGAAAAAATATTTTAGCACATATTGGCTGGAATGTCCTAATTTAATGATAAACATAAATTATAGTTACAGAAATAAGTGAACATAAGTAAAATGAATACTAAAGAAATGTATGTAGGCATATCACAGTCAAATTTTTGAAAATCAAAGATGAAGAAAATATTTAGTAAGGAGACAGAGGAACTATAATATGAGTGAATGTCTACACAGAATGATGTGTAGATGATTATCCCTCAAAATTGTGGAGATATATATAAAGTAAATTAAAGATGAGAAAATATGTCACCAACTATAAGAAATACTAAAAGATTTCAGCAAGTGGAAACTTGTACCTACAGGAAAGAATAGATAGCACCATAAATGGTAAATATATTGGTAAATATATAAAACTCTGTCTTTTTCCTAATCTGAATTTACTTTAAATATACATTTTTATTTAAATTACAAAATATTAACTTAATAAAGTGGAGTTGATAATATATGTGGAAGTAAAAGATATGACAAAGACAAAGGACAAGGGTCAGGTAAATGGAATTGTTCTGTTGTGGTTATATTTGTGAAGTGAGGTGTGGAAAGAGTGATGCTTTTAGATAAGAACTTTGAAATGATGCAATATTGACTCTAAATAACATGAATAAATTAAGAATCATAGTATAATCCCTAGAGCTAATGAGAAAATAGAATGAGATAAACTAAAGAAAATGATTACCCACCCCCAAAATAATCTAAAAAACAGAATGTAAAAGACAAGGGGGAACAAATAATGAATAAATAGCAAGCTGTAGACTTAAACCTAACCATATCAGAGTTGATCTAAACTAAATATAAATGGGCTAAACTTTCCACTTAAAATCTAGAATTTGGCAGAATAGATTAAAAGAACAATTTCTAACTCTCTGCTATCTACAAGAAATACAATTTAAATTTAAATATAAAGACAGATTGTTTAGGAATAAAATGGTGGAAAATATATTTTGGGTAAACATTAACCATAAAAAGTGGCTGTATTATCTGACAAAGTAGTCTTCAAGAAGAGTAATGTACAAATATCAGAGGAACATTTCATTATGATTAAAGAATCTAATCATCAGGAAAATAGAATAATCTTAAATATGTTATGCACATAATAAAATTTCCAAATATCAGAACCAAACCTAGCAGAAATAAAATGTAAATAGTCATAGTTGGAGATTTTAACACTTTTTCCTTGGCAATCAATTGGACAAGCAGGCAAAGTATTAGTAAAATATATAAGATATGGCCATCCACCATGAGTCAAGTGGAATTTAGTTGACAATTACAGATACATGCATACATCCAAAGTCTGCAGAATAAACTTTCCTTTCAAGTGAATATGGAATATTTACCAAGATTGATCACATGCTGGGCTATGATTGACTATTTAGTATTGTAAGGAGTTAGAGAAAAATCACATGTTTCTTGATTGGTGAATTCTATCAAAGAAATAATATGCAAAATTCACAAACTCTAATAAAATAGAGGAGAGTAAAATGTTTCACAACTCATGGTGTGGGCCAGAATAACAATGATACCGAAATCTTCAAAGACATTACAAGGACATAATATTATAGATCAGTAGTTCTCAGGAGTATAAATGCAGACATTCCCAACAACCTATAAAAAATCAAAAGCAATAATATTTGAGAAGGATAGTACATCCTGAGCAAGCAAGTTTTATCCTAGAAATGCAGGCTTGGTACAATCTAAAACCAACTTGACTGACAAGACTTTTATTTATAATATCCCAAACTGAAACAACCTTGATACCCTTCAACAAGTGTTTAGGAAAAGAAATTTTGACATATGCATACAGGGTAATACTACTTATTGATGTAAATTATAATTTGCTTGTACTTACATGGGTAATTACCACAGACATTATGTTGGGTGAAAGAAATCTGACAAATATAAATGCACACTGTATGAGTCCATTTCTATGAAGCTCTCAAACAATCAAAGTTAATCTATAGTGACAAAAATCAGGCCAGTGATTTTTTGGGCTGCAGTGAGAAATTGTCAGCAAACAGGCACAGGGAAAATTTTTTTCAGGGGAGGGACTACATGGATGTGGTTAAAATATTCTATATCACAATTTGGGTTGTGGTTGCATGGGTTGTATATATTTATCAAAACTGCACAATGAAAATCTGTACATGATATTGTATGTGATTCTTGCCCCAAAATAGATAAGTTAAAAATAAGGTATGAAGTGAATCATCTACAATCACTTAAAGTAGAAAGAACAGCTATAGCTACAAAGTTGTCTTCAGTTCCATTATTTACAACATGAAGTCTTAAAATACCAAATTCATTTTTTGAAAAATATTAAAGACATACTCCAGTATGCAAGAAATGAACATGAGTAACATCTGAAGGATTGTAAAGTTGAAGGAGAGGACAAGGAAGTCCTCCTTTACATATTTGTAACTCATAATCACGATGTCAGGTAAATTATGTATTGCTGATTTTATTCAGCAGCCTCTGTTAAAACTCATTCCTGGAGTCGAGGTAGCTCAGTGATTGAGTGTCTGCTACCCATGTACGAGGTCCCAGGTTCAATCCTGCATACCTCCTGAAAAAAAAATACAAAACAACAAAAACAAAAACAACAAACCTCATTTCTGCACACTTTTCCTTCTTATTTCATCTAATGTGTTTGCTCAATTTTCTGTAGGCAATACGTTTCATGGGCCACCCTTTATCCTACTTTTCAGATGAAACTTTATGTTTCAATTATGTTAGATAATCCTATAAAAATTGAATAGTTAAGCTATCTTCCAGCAATTGCTAATAATTGCTAAACTGTATAAATTAAGATGATGTTCCAAGAGAATTACTGAGAAAGAAAAATTATCCCCACACAAAATAATCATGGTATAAAGCAAAAATCATTAGCACTTTCATATTCAAGAAACAGTATTCTTATTATTAAAGCAGAAAATCCTCCTAATAACAGATATCTGTCATCAAGTCCCATTGTTTATCAACTATCTAATATCTAAAAATAGGTATTCTCTTAAATATCTTTAAAAATTATTATATGCAACTAAAATTGTAATCACAAGTTACTGTGTGTATGTGCATACATACATAACTTAAGAAAAAAAACCTGAAATGAAATTCACTTTATATTAATATTAATCTTAGTATCTTGTGGATAGTGGGACAGTTTTAGAGATATTTTTCTTTCCTATGCTTTTATTCTATTCCAGATATTTTATAAGGAGTATATAAAGAGTACATAATTTTACTTTAGTTTCAAAAATGAACCCATCATATATATATTGGGAGGAATGAATAGATGGAAGAGATTGCTGTAAATGGAAGCTGCTACAATCTCACAAAGGCAGTGCTCATTGGTTAAAGCGTTCTATCCTATTCTCTTCTATGCTGCTTTCTCTTTTCGTTTTTTCCTCAGTCTTTGTTTTTTGGAATAAGTACAGCAATCTCTTACTGTTCCCTGTGTCTTCAAAATTTTTATTTCATAACTAAAGCATTTTCTAGTAAAGATCTTTGAGTTAGTTGAGTACATGTACATATTAGAAAACAACTCTTTTAGCCCTTTGGCAACTTTTGAGTATCATAAATTAAATAGAGGAAAACATGTTTGTTTAGCTTGTTTGCTTTTCTCTGATCCAAAATTGGTTTCTTTATGAAGTGGACAGCAATAATTAATGGTAATTGCAATATGCGAGTTACCTGAGCTCTGTACTCCAGGTTTAGCAAGATCAGGAACAACCTGCAGTGTTTCCGTGCAGCTGGTAGGAACATGCCTCATTACTTCTGCAAGCCATTAAGCTGATGTACAATTGTTGGCTGATATTAAAAGAATAAAGTTGCTTTTTCTTCCCTCAGCATTAACTTCTGCTTCTTTGCGGAAGGTGAACTTTGGTAGGTCTGGGATTCGCTTAAATGTGTGAAACCTCCATTGAACACCGGAGCTGTCTTTGGAGAGCCCTGCCTGCATAGGAGATGATCTGTTCTAGAAGGTCTAACAGGGCACAATTTGCATGTTGTTTTCCTAAGGAAAGGAAAGTGCAGATGTTCTTTGTAATGCTGGGACTTCTTTCCTCAGTGCTTCTCTGAGACATTTTACTTGGCCTTCATTCAGCCCTTGCTGCTAAAAACTAACGCTATTCCATGGAGCGTTTTTACAGAAAAAAAACCCTAGCCGTGGCCCTTTTGTTCCTTTTCCCAGTCTACTCCCCTTTTCCTTCAGTATAAGAGGGGGTATTTGAACCTGGCAAAAAACTCTATTAGTATGTAAAGTAAACAGTAAGGGGATCTAATTATTTTCCTTCAGCCACATGGTTATAGAATATATTTTTCCAGAGGAAACGTAGGTTCAATTTGATGTGACACTTAGGACATACCAGGCGCCCCTGAGTGAGAAGGTATTCCAAGGCAAAGGGACCAAAAAGTATCCTTTAAAAAAGGCTACAGGGAAACGGACTTTGGCCCAGTGGTTAGGGCGTCCGTCTACCACATGGGAGGTCCGCGGTTCAAACCCCGGGCCTCCTTGACCCGCGTGGAGCTGGCCCATGTGCAGTGCTGATGCGCGCAAGGAGTGCCGCACCATGCAGGGATGTCCCCCGCGCGTAGGGGAGTCCCACGCGCAAGGAGTGCGCCCGTGAGGAAAGCTGCCCAGCGTGAAAAGAAAGAGCAGCCTGCCCAGGAATGGCGCCGCCCACACTTCCCGTGCCGCTGACGACAACAGAAGTGGACAAAGAAACAAGACGCAGCAAAAAGACACAGAAAATAGACAACCGGGGGAGGGGAATTAAATAAATAAAAATAAATCTTTAAAAAAAAAAAAAAGGCTACAATACTATATGCAAAAATATGCCCAATGGATTACAGAATGCAACTTGATTTTACAAAGGGAAAATTTGCATTTCTTATTGTGGAAGTGTTTTTTCATCTTACATTTTTTAAATGATTTTATAAAATAACTTCTGTTATTTTTTTCATTGCACACTGGAATCCAGTGTAAAGTTTTAAAATGTGGATTTTCAGTGCTATTCTAATAACTCTGAATAAATGATAGCATCTCATAGCTTATACATTTGAATCAGTGTTGAGTGGTATGCTGCACTGAACAAAATACACAAAAATATTACTGGTAATAAAGTCCCTTATCAAAAATGTGGTATGGTGAATACAAATGCTGGTACTAAAGTTCAAAAAATATTGATGACTAAAGGTAATTCACAATATATAATAAATTATACTGAATTTTTACTGAGAGCAGCAGTATATGATGACAAGTAGGTATTTCAATAAAACTAGTATAAAATACATAGTAAAATAATAAATCTGAAAGCACTCCATGTTCTGCTCTCATACACACACAAAAAAAATTTTTTACCACATCAATTTTATTGATACATATTAATAAGGCACAAATCCATTTATAGTGTACAATCAGTGGTATTTAGTATAATCACACAGTTGTGCATTCATCACTTCAGTCATTATTAGAGCATTTTCATTATTCCAATACTAATTATAATAAAACACACATAAAAAAACCAGACAAACAAAAAAATACTTATCACCTCTCAATCTCTCTATGAGAGCCATATCATAGCTGCTACTCTCGTTCCATCTCTCTAGTTTACTTTCATTTATAGTTTATAAAAATAGTTTTTATATGCAATATCACCCATATTCATATTTTACATGAGATTTCACCATGTTAAACAGTTCTGTGTTACATTTTTTTAGCTTTCCTTCTAGTAATATACATGTCCTTAGACTTTCCCTTTCAGCCACTGTCATACCCATATCTGCTAGCCACAAACACCATTATGTGCTCTCATCATTTCCAAGATTTACAAACAACCTTTTTAACAATTCTGCATGGATTAACCCTCAGCTTTCCATTCTACCCTCATTCTATTTTCTGGTAACCTATATTCTAATAATTAACTCCATGGGTATACACAGTATGTTCAGTTCATAATAGCTCAGTCATACAGCATTTGTCCTTTTGTGTCTGACTTCACTCAACCTAATGTCCTCCAAGTGTCATCTTCTTTATGACTTCATTTCTTCTTACTGCTGCATAATATTCCGTCAGGTATATACACCACAATTTGTTATCCATTCATCGTTTGATAGACACTTGTGCTGTTTTCATCTTTTGGTAGCTGTGAATAACCTTGCTATGAACATTGGTGTGCAGATGTCCGTTTCACTGCTCTCAGTTCTGAGTATAAATAATACATAGTAGTGCTATATCCAGGTCACATGCCAAGTTTATATTACACTTCCTTAGGAACTTCTAAACAGTCCTTCACAGTGGCTATACCATTCTGCATTCCCACCAACAGTAAATAATCATTTCTATTTCTCCACATCCTCTTGTAGCTTTCTGTTTGTTTTTAATAGTGACTATTGTAAATAGGTGTGAAATGATACCTCACTGTAATTTTGATTTGCATTTCCCTCATCACTAGTGATGTTGAATCTTTGTTCATGTTTTTTTCTACCATGTGTATTTCTTCTTTGGACAAATGTCTGTTTAAGGGTTTGGCCCATTTTTCTGTCAGGTAGTTTGTCTTTTTATTGTTAAGTTGTAGGATCTCTTTATGTATCATAGATATTAAATCATTATTGAATATGTGTTTTCCAAATATTTTCTCACATTGTGTCTGCTGCCTTTTGGTCAAAAGTAATTTTCAAGCAGACCCAGGTATCTATTTTTTTATTTTGTTGCTCCTGTGTTGGGTATAAGGTTTAAGAAACCACCACCTACCACAAGATCTTGATGTTTTCCTACATTTTCTTCTAGGAGTTTTATGGTTGACATTTTTATATTTAGGTCCTTGATCCATTTTGAGTTACTTTTTGTATAAGCTGTAAAATAGGGGTCCTCTTTCTTTCTTTTATATATGGATATCTAGTTCTCCCAGCAACATTTGTTGAATAGACTGTTCTGTACTAGCTGGGAGGTTTTGATGCCTTTTCAAAAATCACTTGACCATAGGTGAGAGGGTCCATTTTGTGAGTCCTTAATATGGTTCTCTTAAACAATCTGTCTGTCCTTATGCCAGTATCAAAAGCAAATGTTTTACTGGAAGTTAAAACATGACAGGAAAAGATAGCCATGAATGAACAGTAAAAATCTATCAGGAACCTGTAATATTACAGTATTGCCATCTTTCATTTTGAGCGGTCAGCTATGGAATTAATAAATAAAATATAGAATATTAAGAGGATAACCCAAACCCAACCTTTGGTTGTTTGATATTTTTGTTTTGTTTCATTAATAAATTTTATATGTTGCTACAACTCCCATTACTATGATGCTTTCTGTTTCCCACCACAACACAACCATAAATTAACTTGTCATCCTTCATACCACTTGTTTGGTGAGAGATCTTCCATATAAAATCCTGGTGCATTGAGGCAAAAATAATTTGTGGTGGGAAAAGAACAAGAAAGTGACTTATATAATTCCAAATATGATCAGGGAGCCTCAAGGGAAACTGATGTGAAAAATTCCTCTTAATTATTACCAACTGATCAATGCCAATTCAGCCACACAATTTTTTGGGTGCGTATGTATTTTTTGATGGATAGTGCTGACTACTGATTAAGCTTGAGGTAGGGAAGGTTAGTTACTGTATCACAGTCTCGGGACCATAATGAACACAAGTCTTTAATCAAATCCTAATTCATATTGGATAGTTATTAAGTTAACATTTATAAGAAGGCAGATAGGAAAGTAGCAATTCATTCAACTGTTTTTTGTGGCTTGGGAAGGTCCCAGATCTCTGTCTTGTCAATTTTCTTAACTCGCTTAAAGGATTCATACAAACATATGCAAAGCTTCCAGAGGTAAGAGACTGTCAGTCCAATAGTCAACAGAACCCAGAGGTCATGATCCATGTATTAGTTTCTTGTCGCGGCTATAACAAATTACAACAGCAGGAATTTATTCTCCTACAGTTCTGGGTTCCGAAACAGTATCATTGGACTGAAATCGAGTTGACAGCAGCAACATGCTCCCTCCAGAGGCTCTTGGGAAGAATCCATTCTTTGCTTCTTCCAGCTTCTATTGGCTGCCAGCTTTCCTTGGCTTGCAGATGTGATTGTATTAAGATAGATGTGATTTCATTAGGACCCAGCTAGATAATCTAGGATAATAGCCCCATTTCAGTGTCCTTAATGTAATCGCATCTGCAAATAATTTTTTCCCAAATAAACTAACATTTACAGGTTCCAGGGATTAGGACCTAATAAACTTTGATGGACATTATTCAGACTTACTTCAGTTAGACCCAGGCCTTTTTTGGAAATTTAGCCTATGCCCCACTGGATATGTATTAATAAATTGTGGAGTGATTCTGCAATATTTTAGCCAATTCATACCTCCAGAATAGTCCTTAATTTTCCTTATTAGAACACATTTCCAATATTCATTATACTGTTTAACAGATGCATATTTTCACCGATAAAACCCATTGCCTATATTCTGAATGGTGATTATCAGAACATGATAGCTGATTAAACTGTAGATTAAACTGTAGAACAGAAAGTCTGATATAGCCACCTTTAGAGTTTGATCCTTTCTGAAATGCTATTTTACATTCTAAATGAGTAGTTTGACCACTCAGAATCTATAATCATTACTTCGGGCATCTATTTCTTAACATGATGATTTATTTTGTTCAATAATCTGCAATTTGGGTAGGGTTGGGTAGGATAGTTCTGTCTGTCTCACCCAGTGTCACATGCAGTGCACCCCTGGACCTGGGATTTGAACTTCGTGGACTCAGGATTGGCAGTTGGGTGCTGCCTGACATGTGGGAGCTCAACCTGGGCTGTGGGCTGCTGCCTCAGTTTCTTTCCATATAAATGTCTCCATGGCCTGCTTGGACTTCCTCACAACATATTAGCTGGGTGCCAAAGGAGTGAGCATCCCAAAACAGTGTAGGAGAAGTGCATGCCACTTTGCTGAACAGAAAATTTTGCCAAAATATTTTAAATCACCACAGCCTATTTTATGACTACAAATTATATACGTTCATCTTACATGCAAAATACACTCACCTGTTCCCAAGATCCCCCAAAAGTTTGATTTGTTTTTCAATAGTAGGCTCAGACTGGACGTCAGTCCTGGTTAAAATCAGGTTCAGTTGTGGATGAGGCTCCTTAGGTACAGTTTTTGGGTGTAGCTCCTCGGTGTACTTCCTCTTGAGCTGAAGGCCTGTGAACCAAGAGATAATCCTGACTCAGGGATAACCACAATAGGCATTCACATTCAAAAGGTGGAAAAGGAAAGAGACACAGCAGGCCTTGATCCATAGTAATTCTGAAACCAGTTAGGCATATGTTGCCAAGTCCTTGAGTAAAGCTTGTTTCTGCTTCTTAAGAATTATTTCCTATGGATCTTGGCTCTGGTCCCAGGACTTCACTCCTGTTTAATTAGAAGTGGCCTGTGTTTGCTACTATGTAACATTCACAGCTTGATTCCTGCATCATAGTTCCAGCATCCAGAGTCCTATTCATTTTGTAAAGTCTGTATCCCTTTCCCAAGCTGGTATAATTATTTTCAAAACTTTTACATATATTTTATGTATCAATTTTTTACCCATTCCAGTTAGACAAATGTCACACCTACAGATTTCTTCAAGATAGGATATTCGTGTCTTGAGCCTTCTCTGAGATTGCAGAAAGGTAAAGCCTTGAAATTCTTAGGAGTCCAATCGTTAAATGAATGGAGCAGCCATGCTCAGCCTTAAGATCTTTAGAAGGCCCTCTGTGCCTCTGAAATGTTATATGAGGCACTGCTTTCCATTTTTCTGAATATTTAAAAAGAATCTTATGAACCCACCCAGCTTTTGATATTTGTCTGCAGTGCCTTAATGTGAGAACTGTTCACTGCCTACAGAAGGTGGAGAAGGAAGTCAGAGATATTTTTAACCCAATAAGTTCAAGGTCCTTTATATTTAACATTTCCTTCCATATGTCATTATACCCATCAGTTTCCACATCTCTAAATTAAGAATCACAAATATGTGTCTAATTTGACTTTTATGGGACATGATGCTTCAGATACCTGTAGATGCCTTTACCTGTGTGCTGTGCTTTCTGAATGATTCTCTGATTACTGATTCTCATTTATTTTGCACAGGCGCCATCATCACCTTCTTCGCCCATAGCTAAAGAACCAAAATATGAGAAGCACTGGCTAGACACCTTGTCAGTTCCTCTGTCTATGGCTCGAATCTCAAGGTACAAAGCTGGAACAGAAAAATTAAGGTGTGTGACCATTGTCTGAGATGGAAAAATCTGATGATTCACATGTATTTTTGCCAATTCTTAATAATTCATTGATTGCTTCCAAGAGTTTGTATTGCTATGCAAGTTCATGTGATTGACTTCTGGTAGTTTTAACATTTGCAAAAAAAAGAAAGGGTGCCTGCTAAAGGGAAAATGAGAAAACATTAATCAGAACATCAGTTGATTTATTACTAGGTATCATTCCATGTAGTGGTAAATGATTATGGTTATTTCTTTGGAAGCATAGTTACTAGAAGAAATTATTTCTGGTTTTAAAGGTTAAGAGAGCTAAATTGGAAATAGGGAGACTTGCATTCTTTTCCAAATTATAAATAATATAAGAAAAATCATTTCAACTCCATAGTCCTCATTTTATTAATTAATATTCATTAATAAAATTAGAGGATCAGAAAAGTACCAGTATTAAATAAATGCTCACTAGTTTTTGAGTTTGGTTAATTAAATCTCAAAGATTTATCTCTAAAAGTTTATGTTTCCATTTCTTTTTGGCAGAATAAGATAATGTTTTTCACTCTTAATTAGTATAATATGTTATCTGTGGTTAATTGTGATTTTGATTACTATGTAAAGGTCAAGAAGAAACTGCTCAGTGAATTTCCTTTCTTCAGTCTAAAGACAGATGTGTAGAAAACTGTGTGAACCATCTGTCTGCTTAACTGTCAGTAAAGGAAAAGTGATTTTTTAAAGAGCAAGCAGTGCCCTTGATAAAGTTTATGTGAGGGAGAGCAGTTGAGGGGACTCTAAAGTGTGAGGTTCACATCACTCGTCCTTCCATGAAAGGAACAGTCCAGATAATAATGCTTTTGAAGAAAAGTTACAATTTGATTTTCAGTATTAACTGATAGTAGTTGCATACCCTCTTACAGTGAATACACATGCTCGCTGTATCACAGCATTAGAAGAATTCTACTTCATTTCTAAATGTGTGGCTAACTCTTCAAAACATAGATCTGGTAATATATATGTGTATAACTAGAAAGGTGGAAAGATTAGTAGACACATAGATGATAGAGCGATAGATAGATAGATGACAGGTGAAAGATAAATAAATGCCCATTTGTAAATTTAATAATACAGCAAAATGCATAAGCAGGCCATGCTTTTACTGCTGTGAATGCCTCTTAAAGTGACTGTATGTGTTGCTTTCTTACTTAAAATTTATTTCTTTGGTGGGGTTAGATGATTTAGGAATCGAACACAGATTTTGGCATCATATGTATTTTGACAGGCAAGGAAATATTGTGTTGTCTGATTGCTGTCTGTTAGTGTATTTAAATTAAATAGCTTCCTGGAAAAATAGAGCCACTGAACTTCATCAAGCACTTACTAGCCCATCTGCCATCGAAATGTGATGGAGAAAGGATATCTTTCCAGGCTTAGTTTTAAAGATTAATGCCACTCATTTGTCACAGGATGTACCCTGTCCTCCCACTGACACAGTATCTACAGGGCACAAGATGAAATGTTTCCTACACTAGAGGATAAAATGGGGATCTCATGTAATTATTAACTAAATGCAGATTTTACCAATCATTTTGGCTGCTTGAGAATATTTATAGACATGTGTATTATTCTTGGCAACAAAAGATTTTGACCCGTCTAGCCGTCCATAGAGTTGTTATTAAGATAAATGCAGTGTGTTCTAAGAAGAATTAAATAGAAAGCAAGAAGGTCGTATATTGTTTGAGCCAGTTACCACTCCCACTTATTCTTTTTGCAGTAGAAAAGCTATCAAGCCCTAATAACAAATTGAAAGGTTTCTCATTTTTCACAAGTCAAGAATATGATGGTTTATGATGGCAAATTTATCTTTTTAACTTCTCTGTTTTGTTTTATTTTTCATGGTTTTAAGCAAGGTTTTTGTATGGGCAGGGAAATACAAGAAGCACAATGAATAGGACTCAAACTCTGCATTTTATAAAATGTGTTCTGAAAAAAAATTTCTGTGAAAGTCCTCGTTTATTGAATGAAATCATGTTATTTGCTCTATTCCATCTGGAAGCCCCTTTAATCAAACTTTTAAATGGGGTAAAAAGATAAGAATCCTGAGCATTTCTACCTGAGCAAATAGAAGTATAAATGTCCAATTTGTTGTTTTCTTTTGAGGTTTCTTCATGGTTTGGGCAACCTATGGAACAAATTCAGAAAATGCCAATTTTAAGTGTAAAAACTTAGTTTAAAAATCTTAAAACAATATTTGTAAACTGTAGCTGAGGAAGAAGTTTTAGGAGATATCTTGTAATGGGTAAAAAGAAACAAGCAAACAAGCAAAACCCCAAGAGGTTAGAAGTCAGCATATCTGTGTATCATAGTAATAATCACCACTGCTTTCTGAGTCTGCTTCTTTTTCATTTATGACAGTAATTGGACTGAATGACCATTAAGGTTCTTTAGTTTCTGAAAATTTGATTGTAAAAGACTCTCCTAAATAGGAGGTACACTTTTAAAACTAATTTGTTTGCATATAAATATTTAAATTATAAAAGTCAGTTTTAATAAGCTTCCAACAAAGTACTACAAGAGTATCTACAACCATGTGATTTCTTTGACTCTGTTTATTGTCCGTTGGAGTTTATTTTCAACTGGTTCTTGAATAAAATGAAAATAATGTGTTTATATAAAAGAAATATAACTATCAGTAAAGATTAGATCATTGACTACACAGTACCAAAAAGAGATTGTTCAATAAGAACTTGGTTGGGGCAATATCTTGAGATTATTCTAATACAGATGTAAAAGAAGAAAGTAACTCCGATAAGTATATAAGCCTACTCTTTACAAAAGTAGAGCTTCAAAAAATGTGCTTATGTAGGGAAAATAAGTCATGTTTCAAGATACTTGAAAAGTAACTGAATCATCACTAAGTATTTAGCATAATAATGTGATTTAGGTTCCCAGGTTAGCTATTGATATATTTCTCTGACATTAGGTGAAGAAAAGCCTGGTTCTTGGTGGGGTAGTTGTTATTCAGAAGGTTAGAGTTTTGTTTCATATTACTATATTAGTTTCCTACTGCTGCATAAAAAATTGCTGAACATTCAGCAGCTTAAAACAACAAAAATTTATGATTTGTTTATTGCCAGAAACCTGGAATGGCAGGGCTAGATTCTGCTTGGGGTCCCATGGGACTGAAACCAAGGTGTTGATCAGGTGAGGTTCGTTAAGGTTGCGGTAGAATTCAGTTTCTTATGGCTATTGGGCTGACTTCCCCAAACTGTGTTAGTGTCAGCCGTGATGTCTTTCTAGGTGTCAATCAGGAGCCACTCTCAGCTATTAGAGAAACTCACACTCCTTGCAACCTGTTCTTTTCTGTCCTTCAACAAGCCACAGGTAGCTCTTATACATCGAATCCCCCTTGTGCTCTTGTCACTGACTACTTTTTTGAATCTGAACCCTAGACCCAGATATCGAGGCCTCATGTAATTAGGCCAGGCTTATTGGGATAATCTTCCTAATTTAAGGTCAGCTGGTTTGGTACCTTAATTACATTTGAAAAATCCCTTCACAGCAGCACCATTATTTAGGTTTGATTGACCCATTGAAAGATAGTACATATTCAGCAGGGACTAGGAATTTGGAGTCCATCTTAGGATTCTACCTGTTACAATTACTCAACAAATTTTTCCCCCTGGGAAGCATATAATAACCTGTATTCAAATGAGTCTGAGGACTTTATCCTTTAAAATATAATTAGACTTCGAAGGCCGGGTCGTTCAGGTTGGTGGCATAAGATGCTCCAAAGTGCTTTTACCCCATAAAATCTTTGTACAAGTAGGAAAAACTGGCAGAGCTTTCTTCCTCAGAACACCAGAGAACAGTCAAAGGGTTGGACTAGCTGCTTGAGAGCCAAATCAAAATAAATAAACCTCAGCAATAACACCCCTGGCACTCAAGGAAATTTCTGGATAGACACTTTAGGAACAAACAGCTCAGGGGTTAAATCCCAGAGTTAATACGTTAAAACTTTTAAATGTACGATGTACGCCAAAAGATAAGCAGGCCAGCAAAGAAAGAAGAAATGATGGTTCACCAAAAGGAGCAAAATAAATATCTGGAACCATCAATGAAGAGATTGGGACATACCAAGCAAAGACTCAGTGTGTTCAAGAGATAAAGGAAAGCATCAAGAAAGAAATAAAGACTCTTATGAAAACAATGAATGAACAATATGAGAATCTCAGTAAAGAGATAAAAATTAAGGAAAGAAAAGCAGAAATACTAAAGTTGAATTCTACAGTACTGAAATGAAAAATTCCCTACGAGGGCTTCAACAGCAAATTGGAGCTAGCAGAAGAAAGAATCAATGAACTCAAAGACAAGACTATTGAAATGATTCAAGCTGAGGAACAGAAAGAAAAATGAATGAATAGTAAGTGAAGAGAGCCTAAAAGACCTGTAGGACACACTGTCAAGCATACCAATATATACATTATGGAAGTCCAGGAGAAGTAAGAGTGAAAGGGACAGAAGGAATTTTCAAATAAATAATGGCACAACTTACTAAATTTATTAAAGACATGAATAAGAAGCCCAGTGAAACCCAAACAGGATAAACTCAAAGATAACCATGCACAGATGCATAGTAGTCAAACTGACAAATGCCAAGGATAAGGATAGAGTTCTAAAAGTTGCAAGCAAAATAAGCATGCTATATATAAGAAGGTCCCAATAAGAATCAGTGCTGATTTCTTATCAGAAGCCATAAAGGCCAGAAGGCAATGGCTTAAAATATTAAAAGTACAGAAAGAATTTAGTTGCCAACCAAGAATTTTATATATGATGAGATTGTATTTCAAAAACAATGAAGAAGTGAAAACATTCCTGGATAAAGAAAAGCTCAGGGAATGTTTTACTAGACCTGCCCTATAAGCAATGCTAAAGGAACTTAGACTAAAATGAAAGGACACTAGACAGTGGATTTAAAAGGCATGAAGAAATAAAGAACTCTAGTAAACCTAACCATATGGGTAATTATAAATGCCAGTGTTATTAGAGTGTATTATTTAGTATGTAACTCCATTTTTCCTTCATACAGGTTCTAAAATGCAAATGTATAAAAACTGATGATAAATCTATAGTTTTGGACTTACAATGTTGAAGATATAATATGTAACAAGTAGAACAAAAAAGTGGCACAAGCCGCATCAGGAGCTATTCAGTATCTGGAGTTGGGAGTCCATTTCCCAAAAACAGCGGAGGAAGAGATGCTTGGACACTGACTTCAGCTACCGATTAGTTCATTTAGCTGACTAAAGTATAATCCTAAGAACAGCTAATGTTTGAACCTGTGAAAGTTGGAAAAGGCAGGTAGCTGCCATTTTAATTCTGCCCCCAGAAGGAGGGGAAGCAGGGCAGACTGAAAATCACAGTGAAGGTCAGGACTGGCTTCTTTCCAGCAAGATCGGGTTGCAACCCAAGCCTAGGCTCTAGCCCCACCTCCCAGCTGGGAGGAAGTAGGGGGAGGGACTACACCAGCCTCTCCAAGTAACTGCAGGCACTTTCAGCCAGCACAGCCTGATTAGTCAGACACCTGGGGTGCCATACCTGTACCCCAATATAGGAGAGGAGCTGGATTTCTTCAACTTATTGGGCAACTACAGGCCCTTTCGGCCCACACAAACTGGTTTGTTGAGCACCTTTGGTTCCTTCTCCACGCCTGCCACCCCCATAGGATAAGAGGTGGCTGGTGTTTCCTTAGCCTCTCGAGGAATGTACAGATGCTTTTGGCCCGCAGGAACTCAGCTGTTGAGTGCCTGTGACTTTACCCCCACAACTGATAGAACAAGAGAGGGACTGTGTTCCCCAGCTTTTCTGGATAATTACAGGTGCTTTCAGTCCCTACAAACTGAATAATCAGATACCTATACTTCCTCCACACCCCCAATAGGATAGGAGGGAGCTGGTGTTTCCTTAGCCTCTCCAGGCACTGCAGGCCCTTATGGTCTACAAAGACTGAACTGTTGGGTGTTGGTAGTTCCATTTCTACTCCCTAAAGGACAGAAGGGGCAGTACTCCCTCAGCCTCTCTGGGCAACTGCAGGCACATTCAGCCCACATGATTAGATTGTTGGCCACTCCAGGAGGTCCATCCCCACCCCTGGCAGGAAGGGGTGACCAGTGCCACATCAGTTTACCTGGGCAACTGCGGTTATTTTGAACCTGCATGGCATAAATTGCTGCCCACATCTGCAACTCCATCCTCGCCCCAGGCAGGGGAGGACGAAGCATGAAGCTTCAACAGTCTCTCCAGTCAACTACAGATAGTCTTGACCTGTGTAACTTGGATTATTACACACAGTTGCAGCTCTGTCCCTACCCTGGCCAGAGGAGAAAGTTGGGAGAAGCTTCATCAGTTCCTGGGGCAACATGGGCACCTTTCGCCTCCATAGCTTAGAGCACCAACTACATCCTTAATTTCTACAACACAACCAAAAAGGGAGAAAGGGCAGGAAAGCCCTAAGTAAAGAGAGAAACTGCACCCAGAATAAATAAATCCAGTAAGCCAGATACCAAGCCACCAACAAAAAAGTTACACTCCATACCAAGAATAGGAAGATATGGCCCAGTTAAAGGAATAAGATGACCCTCCAGATGACAGAAAGGAGTTGGGACAACTAATCATAGATGCTCAAACAAATCTCCTTAATAAATTCAATGAGATGGCTAAAGAAATTAAGGATATTAAGAAGACACTGGGTGAACACAAAGAAGAATTTGAGAGCATATGTATAAAAATAGCAGACCTTATGAGAATGAAAACCACAGTAAATAAAACTAAAAATACACTGGAGGCATATAGCAGCAGATTTGAAGAAGCAGAAGGAAGGATTGGTGAGCTTGAAGACATGACCTCTAACAGTGAACATACAATAGAAAAGATGAATAAAGAATGGAAAAAACTGAACTGGGTCTCAGGAAACTAAATGACAGCAAAGGACATGCAAACATAACATACCATGGGAGTTCCCAAAAGGAGAAGAGAAGGGAAAAGAGGTAGAAGGAATATTTCTAGAAATAATGGTGGAAAATTTCTCAATCCTGTTGAAGGACATAGATATCTGTGTCCAAGAAGCAAAATGTACTCCCAACCAAATAAATCCAGATATACCAAGTCTGAGACACATACTAATCAGAATTTCAAATGCCAAAGACCAAGAGAAATTTCTGAGAGCAGTAAGAGAAAAGCAATGCATAAGATATAAGGGATACTAAATAAAATTAAGTGCTTGTTTCTCATCAGAAACAGTAGAGGCAAGAAGACAGTGGTATAATTAAGATACTGCAAGAAAAACTGCCATCCAAAAATCTTATATCTGGCAAAATTGTCTTTCAATAATGAGGGCAAGTTTAGAATATCCACAGATAAGCAGAAACTGAGAAAGTTTATAACAAAGAGGCCAACTTTGCAGGAAATACTAAAGGGAGTATTATAGTCTGAAAAGAAAAGAAAGGAGGGATAGACTTGGAAGAGAGTCTAGAAATGAAGATTATATCAATAAAAGTAACTACAAGTATCAAAAGAGTGGTGAAAATAAGATAAGACTGATAAAACCCAAAGGTCCAAATGGGTGAAATAAGCATTGCCTTTAAAGGAATAATAGTAATTGTTAATGTATTGAACTCCCCAATCAAAAGACACAGGCAGGTGAAATGGATAAGAAAATATGAGCCATCTATATGCTGTCTGCAATAAACTCACCTCAGAGCCAAGGATACCAATATTTTAAACGAAGGGCTGGAAAAAGATATTCCACTCATGTAGAAACAAACAAACAAACAAAAAACTGCAGTAGCTATACTTACATAGGATCAACTAGACTTTAAATCTTTAAAAGCAAAACTGTTATTCGAGACAATGATAAAAAGAGCAATTCACCAGGAAGAAAGAACAATCATAAATGTTTATGCACCTAGTTAGAATGCCCCAAAATACATGAGACAAACAATGGCAAATCTGATGGAAGAAATATCTGCCTCTACGGTAATACTTGGAGACATCAGTACACTGCTCTCAGCATTGGATAGAATATCTGCTCAGAGGATCAATGAAGAAACAGAGCTTGAATAGTATGATAAATGAGCTAAACCTAATAGATATATACAAAACATTGCACCCCAAAACAACAGTGTATACATTCTTGTCAAGTACTCGTGGATCTTTCTCCAGAATAGACCATATGTTAAGTCACAAAGCAGATCTCAATAAATTCAACAAGATCAAAGTTATACATAGTACTTTCTCCAATCATAATGAAATATAGTTGGAAATCAACAAGCAGCAGAAAAGGGAAAATTCACAAACATATGAAGATTAAACAGCACAACAAATGGTGCTGGGGGAAATGTATATCCATGTTAAAAAGAAAGAAAGAGGACCCCTATCACATGCCTTATACAAAAATGAACTCAAATGAATCAAAGACCTAAATTTAAAAGCAAGAACCATAAAGCTCCTAGAGAAAATGTAGGGAAACCTCTTCAAGACCTGATGGAAGATGGTGCATTGTTAAGCCTTACACCGAAAGAATGAGCAATGAAAAAAACATGGATAAATGGGACCTCCTCAAACCCAAAGGACTTCATCAAGAGGGTGAAAAGGCAGCACACCAATGGGAGTAAATATTTGGAAATCACATATCTGATAAAGACTTGATTTCCATTCTATGTAAAGAAATCATACAACTCAACATTAACAGTAAGCAATTCAGTTTAAAAATGGGCCAAAGGCTTAAAATACATTTCTTCCAAGAGGAAATACAAATGGCTACAAAGCACATGAAAAAAATATTCCATATCACTAGCTATTGGCAATGAGATATCATCTCACACCTCATAGAATGGTCATTATTTAAAAAAAACACAGAAAACAGTAAGTTCTGGACAGGATGTAGAGAAATAGGAACACTCCTTCACTGTTGGTGGGATAGTAAAATGGGGCATCCTGTTTGGAAGATAGTTTGGTGGTTCCTCAGGAAATTAAATATGGAACTGCCATATCATTCAGCAATTCCTCTGCTAGAAAAATATCCAGAAGAACTGAAAACGGTGACATGAACAGACATCTGCACACCGATGTTCATAGTGGCATTATTCACAATTGCCAAGGAATGGAAATAACCCAAGTGTCCATCAACCAATGAATGGATAAGCAAAATGTAGTATATACATGTGATGCAATACTATGCTGCAGTAAGAAGAGATGATATTGGAACAAGTATGATAACATGGGTGAATCCTGAAGATGTTATGCTAAGTGAAGCAAAAGGACAAATAGTTCATGGTCTCACTAACATGAACTAAATACAGAGAATAAATGCACGGAGTTAAAACCTAAAGTATAAGTTATTACGAGATAAGAGGGGGGCTAAGAACAACTATTGAAGCTACATAGAAGTTTTGATTAAGTTGACTGCAAAAGTGTGGAAAAGGATAGAGTTGATGGTAATACATTATAGTGAGTAGCAGCTGTTTTATAAATCAGATTGTGGCTGAAAGGGTAGTCTAGGGATGTAAATGTCACTTGAAAGAAAGTTATAGAAAAATCTAGGGACTGAATAATACAGCGAACCCAGAGGTGGATGAGAATTGTGGTTGATGGTGTAGATGGAAGAGTGTCCTTCTGTGAGCTAGAGCTCATGTATTAGGCCATTATTGCAGGGCAGTGGGAATGTGGAGAAGCAGGGGAAAAATACAATTAATGGAACTTATGGACTGTAATGTTTAACTGCAATACTGTAATATTCTTGCATTAATGCCAAAGATGTACTGTTTTGATAATGGGGAGGCAGGTAAGGAAAAAAATATGCCAAATTTACATACAGACTGTGGTTGGTGGTAATAGTCTGATGATATTATCTCATAATCTGTAACAGGTATTCCACAATGCTGTGATGTGTTGGTGAAGAGATGTTATATGGGAATTCTTTACATGTGAATGATTGTTTTATAAGTTTACAACTCCTGTAATGAAAAATATATTTTTAAAAAAGCATAACCCAATTATTTGCTTTTTGCAGAAGACTCAAATTCAAAGACACATAATCTGAAAGTGAAAAACTGGGGGAAAAAAATACCATGCAAAAAGTAACCAAAAGAGGGGAGTGAGTGTAGTGGTTGATCACCTGCTTCCCATGTATGAATTCCCAAGTTCAATCCTGGTATCTCCTAAAAAAAAAAAAAAAAGTAGCCAAAAGAAACCTGGCATAGCTATACTATAATAATATTAGATAAAATAGTCTTTAAGTCAAAAACTGATACTAGAAAGAAGAAGAACCTTACACAGTAATAAAGGTATCAATTCATCAAGGTATGGCAATTATAAATATATATCCTCTTAATAACAGAGCTTCAAAATACATGAAGCAAATATTAACAGATTTGAGGGGAAAAATAGATGGACCTCCATGATATGAGCAGGCATCAATATACCATTTCAATAAATGTTGGAACATCTAGACAGAAAACCAGTAAGGAAATAGAAGACTTGATTGACACTATAAACCAACTAGACCAGATGTATAAAGACCAACAGCAACAAAATACACAGAGGGAATCATCTTCAGGATCTTGTTTTAGTCTTTTATTTCTTAAACTTTATACCAAAAGCTTGAGTAACAAAAGAACCACTTTCAAATGGTGTCACTGAAAAAGCAGTCTAGAATCAAGCAACCTGAATTGAGCCAATGTACCTGCCCATATTATATATGTGTTTTAGAGAGTACCAGAATATTGTATTCTTAAAAATAAGAGAAATCTACTAAATATCCATATTCATTTAAACAATGAGAAAGCTTTATGAGATAGCCTTAGAAAAGACTTCATAAATTATGATAGTCATAATACAATATGGTGCACCCTGGGACCTGAAACAATCGCTTTCTTTCTGAGGAGGCAAGTGATATAAAAAAAAATGTAGTGGATTTGGAAATAAACAATTTCTAATTCCACTTTTGCCTTTTGAGGGGACTGTGATTGGCTAAACCATCAAGACTTTCTTTAATGACTATTTCCTCATCTGTTTAAATAAGGAGGGGAGAAGATGATGGTAATATTTTCTGTTTCATCAGATTGTTACGTGAAGATAATGTAATAAAACTGTACGTTTGAAGCTGCTTTGAAATATACTGAATAGATGTCAGGCTACTGTAATTTTTAATTGCTTCTTGGACAGGGAGTGTCTAAATGGAAGGAAAAAAATTCAGTGAGTGTTTATCTCCAAAGAAGAACAAGTAAACAGTTCAGGAGCCTAGTCTCCACATAATCACTGCTTTATTTAATTCTTTTAAGTAAAGCATCACTTTGCATTTTTCTACTCAGATGAGTCTTGCTCATGTCATAGTTTATGTAGGCTTTCACAAGATTTCCTTTTCTAAGTCAGGTAAGGAAGCAAAGAATGGAGGGAGAGAAGGAAAGAGGCAGGAAGGGAGGGAGGGGCTGGAGCATAAGTATAAAAAGAAAGGAACAAAACTATGCTGTTATTTGAAAAAAACAAAGAAATTGTTTTACACTTACAAAATTTCATGTGGTTTGTGAGTCCTTTAGAACAAAAAGACTACATAACGTTCGGCCAGATGGGCTTTATAGTTGTTAAAATAGAAACAGACATATTGCAGACAAGAACATTTTGAAAAGTGATACTATAAGTCAAAATTATCTTGCTAAATACTTTGATTTATTTTGCAAAAGACTTTTTTTTCATTTTTAAATGCTCATGCCCACCGAGATTCTTATTAGAATTTCTATGGTTAGGAAATCTGAACATACAGTACGCATCCTTAACCTTAATAATTTTTATCTAGGAGAATAAAAATGGAAAATGGAAAAGATCTGGGCCAGACTTGTTATTAGAGAAGCATAGTTAGTCAAGATAGCCAGGAGTGGGATATGTTTGGGTTTTCTCACAGTTGGATAAGTTCTTTGTTTTTGTATCTGTTCAAATATGATTACTTAGTACTCTTATTTCGCCTTCTTCCATGATGTTTTATGAAGAATCTTTGTCTGTTGTTGATAATCATGGATTTAACATTTGTCAAAGGAATTCCACAGTTTAACTACTAGCTGACATATGTCACTGCTGGTTTGTTTTTTTTCTTTATGCACTCACTGTCTAACTTTTTTCAGAAAATTTCAGCATCGGGGTAGAATCATATGGTCTTTGTTTATTGAAAGAGAGTTATGCCATTTTACATATATTATTAAAAATATCAACTATTTTGACTATGTACTATATATATGCTTTAGAGGAAAAAATTATATTTTCATCAAAGAATGTAGAATGTGTGTAAGGACCTGGAAATCCTTCTGTCCTCTTATGGAAACCATGCTTTCTTAAATATTGAGGCATATAAATAAAAGTATTAGAAAGTATGACACCCTCATTTATATATAAAAAGAAAAGATAATGAAGGGATAGCAACAGCTTAGTACTTTAGCTTGAATTCTGGATAGAGCCAACGGTATTCTTGGGTGACAAAGAGCCTATATTTGACCTGAAATTTTCCACCATTAATATAGAAATAAGAATATTCTGCATCGAGAACTGAATTTTTAAAATATTCATAACATATTCTTCTGCCATGCTTTCTCTGTATACCTTTCTAAATCTTGGACCATATAACCCAGCTCCACATAGATGTGTTATTAAGTACCGTTCTACCTTCCACGGTGTCCCTGTGGACCCAGACTCAGGAACTTTCCCTCGTGGTTGAGAGGGTGTGCAGTGAGAACATCTCGGTTCAAGTTCTCCACCTCCTTACTCAGGGGCTTATCCCCGTGCTGCTGACAGTATATATCCAAATGAATATAATGTCCACCTGATATCATTGCTTAACTCCTCCAGGCAGAGTCCATTTCTTACTTAGCTAAATATCATTCATGGTCCCTAGCACAGGTCTTTTTCACTCAGTAGACACTTAGGTAAATTGAGTTATTAAAGTCTTATCAGTCTCTATAACCTGCAATGAAAACCACAAAGAATTTCTTTGATGGATTTATGAATATGCACTGCTAACTTTTTAATGATTACTTTTGCATCACTTTTCTAAGATTTTGTTACTGCAGAACAAATATTGCTGATTTACAAACGTAAGTTAATTCTACTTCTCCCATTCAGCAAATGTGAAAATCAACTCTGAATAGCTGCTCCCTCATTGAAATTACACCCATTTTTTTTTCTTTTTCTGGGAATTCAAAAAAGCTCTTCAGGAGTAATTGATGCAAACAGTATCAGTGGCAACATTTCAATCTTTTTTCTAAATGTGCTTTCTCTTCAGAGTAGTCCTTATCTCTACTATATATTGCTGCCTCAGGAGAAAAAAAACATTTATGTGAGGTCTTTTTTTTCCCTTTCTGTCTCCTTCTTTCTCTCTTTTAGTGCATCAAATGGCAATTTCTCAATGTAGTATCTTTTATTTCTATCTCTAAGAGTTATTCATTTGACTACAAGGGATTAGTGCCCTGTCGACTGACAGGTAATACAAAATCTTGGCTTTTGGACATTAAGATCTTTTCTTCTTTTCCAAGCAAGATAAATTCATCACAAGTCCTCCCCCTCTGAATACTAAGTTGATTTCTCTTTCCTTTGTGTGTGGAGATTTAATGCGCTCTCCAAGTTTGAAATGAAAATAAATAGGGAAGGATTTTAAAGTTGGAAGAATTTAATCACAAATGAAAGAAACATAATAATGTGCATGACAGTTTCCCTGAGAAAGTATACAGAGAAAGGATGATTCTAAGGCAGACTGTGGTGTATAAAGCTGTATCTAGGGTGCACACAACCCTTAATGCAAAATCTTATTCCATGGATATTAACCGAGGCTTTAGGGATGGTGGTTGATGGGAGTGCCCTCTTACTTACCTATTAGGCTGTCTAACTACTTCTGAGGTCGCCCTCTTCAATAACTAGGGTTGTTTTTATTTGTCCTTTTATTCCTGCCTTTGCTTTGCAGGAGGCCCTGCATGTTTCAATGTGACCTTTACCAGTGTTGTAGTTTGTGGTTGTGTTTACCCCTGAAAATCATGTTCTTAAAGCTGATCCGTGCCTGTGAGATCTTTTGATGAGGTTACTTCAGTTAAGGACCTTTCGATTAGGTTGCTTCAAGGCATGGCCCAGGTGAGTATTATCTCTCTTACTGGAGTCCTTTAAAAGAGAATGTAATTGAGAGGAGAGAGAGAAAATTACAGGACACAAAGAGAAAGCCAGGGAGCCAAGAGGCTGAAAGCATCTAAACCCAGTAGTGAAGGGGCAGAGACCAGCACAGGCCACCAGGAGCTTTGCCATGGGACAGAGGAGTCCAAGATCACTGCCAGCAGGTCTTCGGGAAAAAAGCACTGCCTTGATGGTGCCTAGGTTTGGACATTTTTGTGGCCTCATAACTGTAAAATGTAAACTAATAAATTCCCATTGTGAAAAGTTGGCCCATTTCTGGTATATTGCATTTCGGCTGCCTAGCAGAATAAAACAACCAGTATTAATAGTCTTCCCCAGATCCTAAGATTTTACCTCTCTACCTCCTATGACAAAATGCCTGCCTCCTCCTCATCATCAACCACTCTTTTCTTATTCCAGGAAACTCAGATGTTTCAGACTCTCCTTTTCACTCCCAGGCTTATCATGTTAGGTGTTCCCAATTGCTTTCTGATACAAAACATCTATAGTTTGTGAGAAGTTAATAACATGTTCTTCAAATGGTGTTCTGCAGAATCCAGTCAAGTTTTCTCTTCATCTTGTAATCAATGCTATCTAAGAAGGTAAAATATTCTCCTGGCTGAATAATTTACCGGCATCTATACTTTTACATTTACCTAGACTCAAACTTGTTTCCAAGCTTTTATTAGATATTCTAAGGGAGCTGTTTGCCTTTTTCTCCAGCTCTCTTATCAGATACAAGATTTCTTTCCCAAGAGAAAGAATATAAGAAATGATAACTCAGAATGCACAGGACTGTTCCAAAAGACTGAGTTTTATTAAATACCCAATCAAATATATATTTAAAATATATGGCCAAAGATGGACAGAATGTGCTACATAGTCATAATAGCAGCATTACATGTGCCCTAAAGTATGCAATTTTCTGGAGGCATTATAATGTTATAGTTAAGAAGAGGTGTCATTTAATCAGAGACCCAAGTTCTTTTTAATGTGTGTGTGTGTGTGTGTGTGTGTTCAGGAACCTTTGCCATGTTCTGACTTTGTGACCTTGGATAAATTGATTCATCCACCTATGCTTCAGTTTCCTGATAAATTGAATGCTTCAGTGTTTGTTTTGTGAAATAAAATACTTTTTTAAAATTTTTAATGTCTTTAGAATATTTTGTCCAATATCTCATTCACCGCAAGAAATGTATATCCTAAGGAATGTATAAATTTACCTGTTTTTCCATGTGTGTCTTCTCCTAAATTAATTCCTGAGTTATCCTTCTAAAAATAAATGAAAGAGTCATATGCTATTTTAAAGCAATTTATTATGCAAATAAAACTGAAAGTTAAAAAGTGAGAAAGTAAGTTTATTGACCAATACGTTTACTCAATGCCAAACTCGACTATTTTTAAAACATTCATTTGATTCAATTCCCTTGAAGGTAGTCTAATAGATTATTCATGTAGGTGAAATCTATATGGATTATGTAGCTCATAATATGGATTTGGATTTAAAAATATAGTTTAACCAGCATTGGAGAATCTGGAAAGCTGTGTAATTGAAAGTTATATTTTTCAAGGAAGGAATTTTGTTACATAGAACATTCTCCAGTATAGATTGTGCCATTTCAGTAGTCATACAGCCAGTAGTTAAATCAGAAAGAGATACAGAAGTAGAACTATATGTAATCTTTACTTTCCCTTGGTGCCTGCTAACATATGCTGGTGTAGCAGCTGCTTCTATTAAAAATGACCTCTGTTAGTAATGTTGAAAAAGCTATCTAAGGATTTAAAAGGTTTCTTAATGAAAGCAAAGCCTTTAAGGATAAATATCCTCATGGACATAGAAGTGACTTATATACATGTGGGAGAAATTCTGAAGTCAGCTTTTTTGGGGACACTGCAACCGAAGACTAAAGGAAACTTTGGTAGCAGATGCGATGATTTTGTTAAACTTATTTCCTTTAACTATAGGATAAAATTGCAAGTTCCATTATTTAAAATAGTTATAAAACCTGAATGTTGAGACGTAGCAGTTTCAGTGGATTTAGCCATGTAAGAATCTTTTAGAATTTGTTTTATTTTTATAAGACAAATATATTTCTGTTTTCAGTTAAGAGTATTTTGAATTTTTAAAAAATAATTTCAGTCATTATGTAAATGTGAACTTAAGATTTATGATCATTTGTTCAAATATGAAGAATGTAATCAAGATAATTAAACATGTTTTGCATGTATCTTTAGCAACTTCAACAACTTTAATTTCCAGGACAAAAGATGGATACCGAAACCTGTCCTCTGTCTAAAACACAAGAATTTATTGGGAATCAGCTTGTCCTTTGCCTTATAGATTTACTAATATCCTTCCCTCTGCATTTTGAATAAATGCAGATTTTTATAAGAGCTATTTCATCATCACTATAAGAGATTTTCTGGGATTTTTTGTTTTTAAAAGAAAATGCAGAATTAAGGTATTTGTTCATCAAGCAGGAATTTAGCATCTACTATGCAAGAACTTAGGAAGGTACAAGAGATTCATAGAGGCATAAGATCTGGTCGTAGCATTAAAGGAGCTCACAAGATAGTTGGGGGATATAGAAAAACAAATTAAATTAATCTCTGTCATCTTCCCATCTTAGAATATGAGAGTCTTGTTTTCTGCAGAGGTGGAGTCTTCATTTCAGCATCTACTATCAATAGTATTATTTATTGGTAGCAAAATTTGGGAAAGACAGTCTTTGAACTTCTTACTATTTAGGCACAACTTAGTTTCCTTCAAATCTCTGCCTTATAGTATTGTATTTTTCACATAAGCCTAGGCAAATATGGACCTGCATGGCTGTATTTAAGAGTGAACCCAATACACAGATTTCCATTTTATTTAGAGCCTGAATATTGTTCTATTGAAGTATTTCCAAATGTCTTTAATATGTTTAATCTACTTGAACTGTTTTCTCTGAGATATAAGTATATTTTACAATAATACTTTTACAAAACAAAAATACATATAGGCATACATTCTATATGTATATTCATATACATATATGTATATTCATGTATATTCATATATATGTATATTCATATATACATATATACACGTATACATATGAATATATACACATACATTCTATATATATAGAATATGTATATACATACATTCTATATATACCATATATTTATCTATGAAAATTTTACGATAATTCTAGCACTATACTCTCATGGTTGCGACTTTTTTTTAAGTTATGTTCCAGGCAATGGGTGACCATTTCTCTTCATTTTTGTTAATCCTCTATGTCGGATAGTACTGCCCCATTTCTAAAATGAGGATGAGAGCCCATAGAGGTTACATGGTTTTCCTAAGTCACACAGCTGATAAGTGGCAGCATCTGTGAAATCTAGGTCTTTCTGATTCTTTAAGTCTGTGGTTTTAACACGTCATTCTATCTCCCAGTTCTAAGAATAGTACTGTATGAACACATGAATTTCTCTTCCACAATCAATTTCACAACCTCCACTACGTAGGAAGAGATGCCTCTGTGGTGAAAGAGAATCACAAGGTTTTAGAGCTAGAAGCCTTCGTAATGGTTGACTGCTATGAGGTCTCTTTACCACCTCATGCCGCCATGCTCTCTTAAAAAGTAATACTGATTTTTGGTCCCTAGTGAGTATGAAAGAACCTAGAATAGAATGCCATCTTTACTCTTGTTTCAGTTGTTTCTTGGTTTCATGAGCCTTGGTGGGGTGACATTTCTTTTACTTCTCGGCCCTTGCCTCCTTTTCTCATTCTAACGTGTTAGCTTTTTGAAGGCCGATTAGTGTCATTTCCTTTGGCTTCAGTACTGGCATATTAGGAGCCATAGCTAAAATCAGGGTAGCTTGCTAAGTGCCTCCTTTTCTGAAACAAACTCCTAAGTTTCATCCTATATGTTATCTCAGATACTATACCTTCCTGATCCTTACCCCAGGTCATTTTAAGGAAAATCTATTGGCCTTGTGTGTAACAAAAAACAAGGGATAGGAGCTCATGTTAGCTCCAGATTTGAGGGTGCTAGCTATTATTCTATTGTTTCGCTGTTCATAGTCAGAATGTACAATTTTGTATCCATTTTTAAATATTTGGGATAATTTTCATGGCTTGATTTATGCCAAGGATATTCTGATATAGATATTTTAATTCTGTAATTCTGGTTTGTCTTTTTTTTTTTTTGTTCTCTAGTTTTATTCTTTGGAATGAAAAGGGAAAAGAAAAATAAGTTAGATAAATATATATACATATATATGCCATAATGTTATACTCTTCCAATTGTGTATATTAAACACAATTTGATAATATATACAGTAGTGTTGTAGGGATTCAGAAGAAATATGTGCTGGCATCTTTGATGTTAGGCGGCTGGAAAGTTCGTGAAAGATTTAAAGAAAAGAAAAGACTTTTCTTTTACCTGAGAAGCTTCAGGCATAATTGTATGTGTAAGGTTATCATGTGGAAAAAAAATATCAAGGTACATGTTTCTGTTACAGTAGTTTATCATACTTCCTGCCTGGTAAATAGAAGTGCCTGCTTTGGATGTTGTAAACCAAAGAGTTGGGCTTGCTTATGCAGAAATAACAGAGAAACATAACTATAAGCTATGATCCACGTACTTGTGCTGCACTGCACTGCACTAAAATACATAATAATTTCATTTTTGAAGGTAATTATACTGGATCAAAGTACATGAGCTCAGGAGTCAGACTATCTGCATTTAAATTCAGAATCTTCCTCTTATTAGCTTCCAAACCTGGTGCAGTGTGCACAGTGTCTTTATACCATTGTTTTTATGCTGAGAAATTGAAATAATAAAGCTTATTTCATATGATGGCAGTAAGAATTAATTAAATTAGAAATGTAAATTCCTTAATGTAATATCTGGTACAAAGTAAGCCCTTCATAAATAATAACCTCTAATTCTTGTTCTTGTTATTGCTGTTATTGTTATGATTTAGTTGTTATTATTATGTGTTAAAAGTCCATGCATCATGAATGCCTTCCTTCTTATAATTCCTAAAGTATCCCTAGTAGCATATGTATTAAAAGAAATACAAACTACTTAATGCAATCAGTGCCCTCTTTTGTAGTTTTTCCCCAGAAGATCAGATAATTGCAATAATTTTGTATGTAACATGTGCTAGACATAGTGCAAACCACTTTGTATACATTATCTCAATTTCATTCTCCTAACTCAGTAATGCAGGACTTTATTATACCTATTTTTAGATTAAAAACCATACAGAATGGCTGAGTTTAGGGGATAGACTGATTCTTCTACTGGTAAGTAAGGGGCAATTCATTAGAAGAAATTCTAACCATTCAGATGACAAACTCAGGCACTTTAAAGTCATACTGGATATTCTCAAGTATTTAGTCATGCAACACATATTTTTGCACACCTACTTTTATTGCCAGGTACTGTTGAAGATGCTGGACATGATGAAATTAACAAAACTGAACAAAAACATGCTTTTATAAAGCTTATCATCTAGTAGGAAAACAAATACCCATCCAAACCATAATAACATGATGAATGTTTTTCAGATCCCTGGAGGTATATATTCATTTTATTCAATAGGAGGTGTATTAGTCAGCCAAAGGGGTGTTGATGCAAAATATCAGAAATCTTCTTGCTTTTATAAAGGGTATTCATTTGGGGTAGATGCTTATAGTTACCAGGCCATAAAGCATAAGTTACTTCCCTCACCAAAGTGTATTGCCACCTGTTGGGGCAAGATGGCTACTGACATCTGCCAAGAGTTCAGGCTTCTTGTGCTCCTCTCTTCCTGGAGCTTGCTGCTTTCTTGGCTTAAGATTCCTCTCTTCCCAGGGCATGCTTCTCTTTCCTCACAACCAAGCTCTTCTGTGTGCTTATTTCCTGGGTTCCAGCTCAAGACTCCAGCATCAAAACTCCAACATCAGAAACTCAAAAATCAAAAGCTTCAACTCTGTCCTTTGCCATGTCTTCTATTTATGAGTCACCACCCACCAAGGGGCAGGGACTCAACACCCTACTGACATGGCCCAATCAAAGCTTTAATCATAATTTAATCATGCCCAGGTACAGACTAGTTTAAAAACATAATCCACTATCTATTTATGGAATTCATAACCATATCAAACTGCTACAGAAGGCATTTAGATGATTACTAAAGATCACATTCAGTTGTTCCACCCTCTAACTTCAGTTGGATGGCTTGGATGGAGTACTCTACCTTCCATATGTCTGAAGTACCTGCGCTGGGAAGGCAGGGGGCTAGAAGACTCGGACCTTGGTCTCCTGAAAGCAAAAGAAAGTGATAGAAGGAGGATGCCAAGTTAAACTTTTAGTCGCCACCAAGGAGAAATTATCTTTCTTCACTAGACCTGCTGAACTTCTGTCCATCTCGAATGAACACTTCGTTTATACTGTGAATTTTATGGTGATAATAACTTCTTAATAAACAATTGACTACATGGTATCTGAATTTAAATGAGTCCTATTCACTAATATTTAATATGAAATACATAGAAATGCCACTGCGTATTAGTGAAATAAACAAGAAAACAGTTCTCTGGCTTATACTAAAAGGTTATATCCCCTCTATGGAAACAGTTTTGAATTGTAATCTGTGAACAATTTGATGATTTTTTTAAAATTCTGGAAAAGATACACATTCCCCCCCCCCATTTTGTTTAGTGGATAATCATGAATCTTACTCATGAGCTAAAATAAATATCCATGCTATCCCTCAGCTTCCAAAACATGTAGGATTAAAGCTAAACAAAGAAAACAGGCATATATGAAAGCACTCCTTTTGTTCCAAGTTACTGCACAGGCATAAAGAGATAAATGGTGGCAAGAATCTATAATAGAATGACAACGTATGGTCATTTATTTATGGTCATAATATACAGTCATGTGTATATGGTCATTAACTATAATTTAGGGATAAAGTCTTCGGTTAATTTTTAAAGGTTGAATGTATTTGCCTTTAAAACTATACTATTTGTTTTAAAGATTGTTAATAAACCTCATGTTCACTTCCTCTGACATTGAGTCATTTTTTCCCTGACATTGAGGTTTTGAGGGCAAGTAAACATTCTCAGTTCTTAAGAGTCATACTTTGGCTAGGTAAAAAAATTCTATAGCACAATGGAAGTAAGAGGTTGGAAGATTCCATTGGTCATGACCAAAAGGATATTTAACAGTTACCTAAATTTTCAGTTTTAAAAATCATTGATATAGTCTACATGGTCAATTGTAGCATAAAGTAGGTGACACATTGAACCTATTTTTAGATTAATAATGGTAATTATTGAACTTTGTGGAATCTTTGAAGGTACTGCTTACAGAGGTGCAGATAGGATTAAGGGTACTGTCATCACCCAGTTGACAGTGCCTGCAGGGGCAGGAAGAGGACATTTTACTGGATCTGTATGAGAATGATAGCTGTGGGAATGGCTACCACACAGGAACGTCAGACATAGGTAACTCTAATTGCTGATTTAAAAAATCTAACATGTGATTATCAAACACCATTCTGGGTACTGAGCAATGGATATGTGAGCTAAAATATAATGTTGCCTCTCTGGCAGTGTGAGAAAGGGACTTGATAGAGAGGTTTAAATTCAATATAAGTGAAATACTGAGAAGATAGAAACCACAGAATTAATCTGAAAGTTAGTAGGAATAATTTAGCGGTTAGTCATGCAAAATAATTTGTGTAACTGACACTATCTAGTATTGCTTTATAACAAAACAAATTTTAAATTTTATTTTCATACTTTATTATTATGGTATCTATTGGCTTTTTTACCAATAGCATTCACCATTTCTGTGTACATAATTTGCAATTTTCATTGCTTGCTTTGACAGATAACTTTACTGGGTGTTTAATAATAATTACTACACACTACCTATGAGTTTACAAATAACTGTTTACATTATTCCATTTGTTTCTTACAATATTTCTGTTCTGTGAAACAATTGGCATTTTGAAGGCCAATCACATAAATGAGGAAAATGGTTCTCAGAGGTTGAATGATAGCTTGTCTCATAACGTTAAAACATAAATGTGATAGAATCAAAACATAGAACCTCTAGCTCAAACCTCATCCTGCTTCACTGTAAAACACAACTCTCTACATACTGTGCATGTACCATGAGCTTCTAGGATTCATGGATTCATTGCCGAAAACCTAAATCTCTTTCTCAAGACCACACAAATAATAAATGGTCATGAATGGGGCCTGAGTCCACTATCTTTCTCCCTAACATACTGCTTATAGTTTTTCATAAGACGGGATAGTAGTAATTATGGTGTGGATCATATTAACCATTTCCAATGTTTAATTACCAATACACTAGATACTCTGGCATATATATTGCTGACCATTAGGGAAATGCAAATTGAAACTACAATACATACAACAGAAGTAATAAAGATGAAAAGACAGACAATACCAAGTATTGGTGAGGATAAGGAACATTTGAAATTCTTCCATATTCCTGATAGTACAATATTTTGGAAAACAAAAAATTTAGCTCAATACATATATAACTTATGATTGAGCTTTTCCATTTATAGACCACAGACAATAGAAAAAAATATATTCCTATATTCACCAAAAAAAAAAAAACCACAACAAACAAACATAGAATGTGCACAGCAACATTATCTATAACTTCCCTAAATGGAAACAACTCAAATATCTACTAACAGTAAAACATAAATAGTTTTACATATTTGTAAATAAATTTGTATATATTTTACAAGAAAAGTATATATACAATAATGAGAATGAACAAACCGTAATGATGTGCGACAACTTGGATGAATCTCACAGACATCTTGTTGAGTGAAAGAAACCAAATTCAAGAGAGGACTTATGAGTCCATCAGGATAAAGTTCAAGAATAGGCCAAGCTAATTAATATAAGGTCTTGAAGGTCACAATGATGGCCACCCTTGAGGGGAAAAGGTACGTTGGAGGGAGGGAGAGTCTAGGGGACTGTTGATACACTATTAAAATTTCCTATCTGGATCTGGATGCTAGGTACCCAGGCATATCTAATTTATGGGTTTGTCAAGATAAACACTTGTAATTTGTGTACTCTTATGTGTGTTGTGCTGTAGTTCAAAAGAAAAGATACCTAAAAATAATCATCTCTAAACTCACATATCTGGGAGCCATGGTACTTACCTGTTGTTAATAATGACCCACTGATCCAGCTTTTTAACAGGAAATTCAGGGCAGCCTGATGTTGTATATATTACACTAGTTAACATTAAGTTGAGAAATGTTGACGACAATCCAATTTTTTTGTTAGCATTTAACTTAATGAAAACTAATAAGTACCGAGATGGAGAAAATGTAGTTGTCAGGTTTCTTCAGTATTTACTAAGCACTGAATTTCTGTGGTACATCATACCAAATTGCAGAGAAACATCCCCCAGCATTTTTAGACTCAAAGAACTTTGGAAGGAGCACAGCAGAAACGAAACTTGAAATGCTATCTCTGGGTTATTTATCAAATGATGTTTTTCTGAGGGCAAATAAATGAATATCAAAATGATGAAGAAGGTAAGGAAACCTTTCTCCCAGATAGAAAGAGTAGGAGATCAATGAACAGAGAGGCAGATTTGCTAGCACTTTTAGAACCTAGTACATTAGTAATGAGCTGCTGAATTCTGAATTTGCATCAATTTGTTGTTTTGAGGTTTTTTTTCTTCTAGCCAGTTAGTTCTACTAAATTACTAATATATTTAGCCATGCTTCAGTTCAACTCAACCTAATTCAGCAAAAGCTAATTGAGTAATAAATACTACCAGCAATAACTGTTCAAGGTGGTAAGGACTCAATAATGATAGATTAGGGGGTCATTTTTACATCTATTAGGGAAAACAGATAACTGTAAAAATGCTATTATACATTATTTAAATGAGTAAACTTTACTCCATTGCCCCCTTCAGCTACTGCCCCTTCTTTCTTCCTATAAAAAAAAGCAAAAATCCTTGAAAAAAAATAGATTTACCATTTCTAATTTCCTTCCTTTTTCTCTTTTTTGAAAAAACAGACCTGTTAAGATACAGTTCACATACCATATAATTTGCCCATATAAAGTGTACAATTCAGTGACTTTTAGTATATTCAGAGTTGTGCAACCACCCCTGAAATCTATTTTAAAACATTTTCCTCACCTCAAACAGGATCCTTATGGCCTATAATTATCACTTCCCTATCACCCAATTTTATTTTATAGCGTTTCCATTTGTATACGTTTCTTAGCGCAGTACAGTTTGGTTCTTATTATTGTAATCAGTTCATATAAATGAGACTATACAATATTTGTCCTTTTGTGTCCTTCTGTGTCAGTATAATGTCAAGTTTCATCTGTGTTGTTGCATGCTTCAAGACTTTACCTGTTAATTTTTTTGTAGTTTCCTTGTAAATGATGGGAGGTTTCTGTTGTTTTCAAATTTTTCTCCTTGTCTTTGACTTTGGACATTTTTACTATAATGTGTCTCTTTGTGGATCTCTTTCCATTTATTGTAGAGTATGTACATTAGTGTTTTTCAATAAATTTGCGATATTTTGAGCCATTATTTCTTCAAATATTTTTTTCTGTTCCTTTCGTGCTGTCTCTTCTGCAACTGATATTCCCATTATATGTATTTTGGTAGGTTCTCCAGTTATTTCTTCTACCAGGTCATGTTTACTCTTGTTCTTCCTTAGTGAAATTTTTACCTCATTTATTGTCCTTTTCAAATGTTCTCATTTATCAGGTTTGTATTTCACCAAGCAGAAAAATCAGCTAGAAATAAGTCCATCATATGTCCTATTTTAAGCAATTCAAATTAAGGTGGAAATGGCTTTTCATCAGGGATCTTTGTTTTTAAGAAAGAAAGGTTGCTTATTCAGAGGAAACTCTGATCTGACGTACTTCCTTCAAGAGTATGTGAGATTGTTTTAAAATGTCTTCATTTCCTATTCCTTCCCTTATATCCTCGTTTCTTAATAAAACAGTGGATTACTGTCACCTGAAATATTATTAAGAACATAATTTAGCGTGGACTTTGTTTTTTAAAAATGTTTGTTTTATTTTTTTGTTTTCTAGTATTTTCTTAGCACCATGGAGGTGCAAAGGCTACATAGGTTATATATATTGTAGTCTTATTATATTTTTAAAAATTTACAAGTTAGGGAAGGAGAACTACTGAATTAGAGACAATTATTTTGCTGTAATGATTCATCATGATTGTGTAATGGTAATTTTTTGAAAAGTAATTTGTCATGGTTGTGTTTATGGTGCTTGGTTTTCATGAAAAAGAAAATGAAGCAAGTTCTTCAAAAGCAGTATTGTAAATCAGAAATATATATGTGATCGTAAAATATCATCAGTATTCAGTAAAGATGGTGTTTGATTCTTCCCCATCACCACTGTGTCAAGAGATTTAAATAATGTAATAGATGGGCTTCAAAATAATTTACTGAAGATCATATAAGATAATATCTACAAAATTTCTACAAGAGCAAGAGTTATTTTCACTATGAAATGCCTTTCATATTTTTGTTAAATTAAAAACGGCTTTCAGTAATGAGGGACTTAGGTGTTTTGAATTTAATTTTAGTAAAGCTCTTTAATATGCTCTCTAAAATATGTATATGATTACAATTTTCTATTGTGTTTTCTATAGTAAATAATAGATCAATAGTACACAAACCCAGAGTAGAAGCACTTGCTGCAATTAAAATCTGATTTTAAAAATTGCTCCTTCACTCTCCTCACTGTTGGCAAAGAAACGGTGGGTCAACTAGGTTGTACCTGAACTCTGACATACCTGTGGACAGTGTTGCTTTTGTCTCGTCTGTGCAGGTCGTGTGCGTTTGAAGTGCTTGCCTTGGATGGCGTCAGCACTGGCATTCTTCAGTTCTATACGCCCCAGGAGAGTGCTGAGTGGCTGAGGGCAGTATCCGCAAACGTTAGTGATCTGACACTTCAAAATGTAAGCACACACATTTTCCACTTCTTTTATTGTATCATACATTATAAAGAATTAATGTTTCTATTATTTACTGTTAACCTGAAAGTAATTGGTCATAATGATAAAATAGAAGAGAATGCATTTGTTTCAACATTTCAGACCTCTGAATAAAAGTTAAAAAGTAAGTCATTTAAATGTTTCCAAACACAAGAGGATAGGCTAGATCAGACATTTGGATATGTATAGCTAGAGGTTTATTTTCCCTTTCTTGCTCCCAAAAACACATGCATGCACACATAGGCACTATTTGTAGGCATCTACTATTATAAGTATATTTTATCCAGATGCATTGATGTCAAGCAGCAGTTTTATTTCAGGTAAACCTAATTGGACTAAGACTATTATTCCTCTAAAGTAATGAAAATATATGAATGTATATGCACGTATATTTATATAAATATATATAACAAAAAAATTCTCAAAATGTTATTGCAGGCATCCAGGAAGGAAAAAGTGTTGTGTTCCCTTGAGTGGAGTGACTGATGTTCAGAGTCAATAGGAGTCTTTTTTAAGGGGATAAAAAGAGAAAGTGGGGATTAAGATGTCCATGGGATGAAGGTTCCTTAAATGAACTTTCAGCAACCACTGAAGGAGTCTGACCAGACAGAAGGATGACCGTGAATTCATTGATCCCAGCTATGGAAGGCTCGTGCAGCGATTAACCCTTGGCTAAAGTTTGCTTTTGACAACTTTCTTGTTCTCACTCCCTCCCAGCCCAGCATTTGCATCACTCTTCCTGCTTCTATTTCAGTGGCAAATGGGAAGAGGTAGGAAAAGGGAACCGTTGAAAACACACTATGTAGCCTGTGAGGCACAACCTCAGCCTGCAATTGTACCCTTCCATCCATTTGCACCCCTGTATCCCATTTCTTTTTCATAACCTAGATTGTTCCTGAGAGCTGACTTGTAGGCATTGAGTAAAATACAATATTTGAGACAGTATCAAATTTTTAGATTTCTATTCCGTGGACCGGAGAAGCTTTCATTTTTCAGTTATATAAGGATGTACCAGAGCCTCTAAAATCTCATTTTCTTGAATTTGACATTTTTAATTCCAAAGTATCTGGATGGATAGAAGGGAGAGGAAAAAAAAACAGACCGTCCTAGATTGATATTTTTAAAAACATGTATGACAGCAAGAGTCCTTCAACTCCTGGTGCTTTTCACATACTGTCTCTAGCAGGCAGAGCAGAGTGTTGGAAAACTTCAAAAACTTTAAAACCAGAAATGTGAATTCAAAGCCAGGCTCCCCCATTTCCAACTCTGTAGTTTTAGGCACGTTATTTTACTGGGAATCCATTTCCTCAATAGTAAAATTCTGGAAAACAGTATCATACCTACCTAGCAGGGTTGTTGGGAGAATTAAATGAAGGAACAATATGAAATGTGATCCTTATAATTAAGATTACACCAAGGAGAAGTCATTCTCCCCATTTTTCTCAAATTGAAATGTAAGCATCTGCTGTGCCACACCTTGACTTTCAGAAAATGCTGATATTCTAAAAAGAATAATTGCATATGTGAATGTAGGAATTTTCTGTTACGAGATTGCTGCTGTAATGTGTATTCACTCTGGTTGGGTGTTCAGATAAGAATGCATCATCAAAGGAATATTGTTTCCATGGATGCTTTGAGAGGCTAATTAATTTCAGTTGCCAATAAGACAGGTTGAAAAATTATGGCATTAGTATACTTGCACTGACCCCTTACTACTCTTTCTCTACAGATGAAAATGGCAAATAAATGCTGTTCTCCTTGTGATCAGGTAGGATTTGTCTTAAATGTTGATATAATTACAAGTCTCCAAAAGTAGCTCCTTTTTGTTTTTGACATTTGATCTGTAAATATTTGATAGCAAAACATTAGCATAAATCACACTGTAGCTGGGAGTCCATGAATCCATGACCTCAATGTTAAAGCTATAAAAAAATCCTCATTTATAGTGGAAATAGTGTAAGGTAAATAGTTCTGATCTCATGATTGCCATATCATAAATAATTTAGTTATTGACAGTTACATTTTGAAAGTAAAGACAACTCAAACAGTAATGTAAATGCAGTGGTTTATACTGAAGAGTTTATGATAGAGACTCATCTGAATAATTTGGAATCCTAAGCATCAGGTAATTTTCTTAGATAACTACCTTATTTGGAAGCAAAGCTGCTCTTTGGAAAGCTTTTGACCTGAAAGATATTTTGTCCTCCACAGAAATAATGCTTACATTGACTTTGATTGATTAACAGAACTATCTGTTCAGTAACTGTACTATAGTAAGTATAGCACTGTAGTAACCTCTTCAGTTTCTTTCTTCTGGGAGGAAATGTTAACTTGTAATATGCCTGATTTCTAATTCAAAGACTGTTCATTTATTAGGTCCATAAATACTTAGAAATAACAGATTCTAAACAAGTTGCTAGAGTGTCAGATAAATAAAATTTGAAACCACTGTGCTATTTTTCTTTCTCCTTTTTAATAAAGTCATGGTTTGAGTTGTAATGTAAGTGCAAGCTTTTTATTTATATTCCATTAGTCTTCTGATTATACTTAAGGACATATGCATTGTACCCTCAAGTTAAGGAAATTTAAGAAAATGTGTTCAATTTGCTTTAAATAGTGCTTATAAACACTCTTTAAATAGTGTTTGAAGTCATAATTGAAGCCATTCATGAAATAAATCTCTGCCATTCAAATGTTTACTGAAAAAGATAGGAATTAGGAATGTATTTTAAGTTAAGCCTCCCTAAAAATCGTTTTTAAATTAGAAAAGAGAAATTAAACTTCTTATGAAAGCACTTCTTACAGTCTCTAAATTTATGATGAACTATTTCTGTTTTATATAGGTGAATGAGGAGTGTTAGATAAGTACATTACAAGGAATATCTCCATAAATATCCTCAAATTCATATAGGATTCATTGCAAAATATTATTTTCCTTCTATACCTTGTTTTTAAACAAAAATTCTCTTAAAATTTCCCCTTCCAATTCATAAATAATGCTCATCTCCCCTCAATTTATTTAGCAAAGCTGGGGGGAACAGTCTCAAATTGGTGTTAGAGTCTCCAAGAATAACTTACCTTTTTGAAATCGGATTTATAGTAGCACTTATATATTAGCAAAAAATCTTCCATGATTTTCTTTTTCTAGGAAACCAGAGACCCTTCTGAGATGATAGGAGGAGGGTGGTGCTTCTCAATAAGACTCAATGTTTCAGCTGCTTCATCTGTCCTATTGTGGAGATATTGGACAGTTCCTCTTTACCTAGCAAGATTATAATGACTATAAAAACATAATTCATTGTAAATGGTTCTGAGATGATTAAATATAATACAAACGAGAGGTCATTATGATGATAACATTCCATTGCAATGTGCAGCTTTCATAAGACTTAAAATTAAGTTCCCAGAACAGTTTGGATTTTAGTAGATATACTTGTAATTACTTGGCATGCTAGAAAGACCACTCGGGGAAGCGAACTTGACCCAATGGAGAGGGCATCTGCCTACCACATGGGAGGTCCGTGGTTCACACCCCGGGCCTCCTTGACCCGTGTGGAGCTGGCCCATGCGCAGTGCTGATGCGCACAAGGAGTGCCGTGCCACGAGGGGTGTCCCTGCATAGGGAGCCCCACGCGCAAGAAGTGCACCCCACAAGGAGAGCCACCCAGCGTGAAAGAAAGTGCAGCCTGCCCAGGAATGGCGCCGCACACACGGAGAACTGACACAACAAGATGACACAACAAAAAGAGATGCAGATTCCCAGTGCCACTGATAAGAATAGAAGCAGTCACAGAAGAACACACAGCAAATGGACACAGAGAGCAGACAACTGGGGGGGAGAGGGGAGAGAAATAAATAAAAAATAAATCTTTAAAAAAAGGAAAGAAAGAAAGAAAGACCACTGATCTGGGAACCAAAACATATTTTGATTTTTTTTGAAGTTTAACTCTCTTTATCACAGGGTCAGAGTAATAAAATAGCAGTTCATAGTAATGCAAAATAAGTGATGAGCAAAATTCCCAATACAGAAAATTTTAGGTCAGAGGCATGAGAGGTAGTAGGACAATCTTGATTTTCTTTGCCTTGGTGAAATTTTGTCGCATAGTAAGCCTCATTTCTGTGGTATCGTCTTTAGTTGCCTTAATTGAAAATATCTTGACTAAAACCCAGATTCTAACCACAAATGAACCATTATCTGGTGATGTAATTTGAACAAATTACTATCTAAACCTAGTTTCTTCATCTATAATATAAATAGTCATAGATTAATCCAAAGTATTTTTCTACCTTAAAATTTCTATACAACTTTGAACTTCTTGGGGGGGGGGCCGCACTTGGATTAGTTTGATTGGAAAGAAATATTAGAAATGAGCTTCACCTTGTAGGGTTATTAAGCAGCCAACCCCTGGTGTATCTTTGCATGCTTTGGTAGAGCACTATTTCACATTTTCTTCAAAAGTTGCATATTTTGTATGCATTATAGAGTTTAGATTTATGGCTTCTGTCACCAAAAAGGC
Organism: Dasypus novemcinctus; assembly: GCF_030445035.2. Taxonomy (NCBI): domain Eukaryota; kingdom Metazoa; phylum Chordata; class Mammalia; order Cingulata; family Dasypodidae; genus Dasypus; species Dasypus novemcinctus. The sequence goes on along the minus strand of NC_080697.1, from coordinate 44,753,374 downwards.
ACTATTTTAGCCCTCTATAATTTTGTGGACTAAAACATTTGATATGCCTAAATGAACAAAGAGATTGACTTAAAAAGTTACTTCTCAGAGGGTTGGATATTGTTTTTAATATATTTGATAGGCTTTCAAAGTTCTCTTTGCCTTTAATCCACAATTATAAAACACTGATTTGGAACGAGGTTCACATTTTCCAGCCTGCCACATTAAACCTCTGGCCACTTCTCTCCTGACCAGATGAAGGAAAGATATATTATATAATACATAAGTTAGGTATGAACCCTCAGAATCAGCACCCACCCTTCTCTGCATTGTTTGTAGCTGTGATATATATATATAATTTTTCTTTGCACTATTGGCACTGCTTGATTCTCAGCCACATTTTGGTACTAAATATTTTAGGCATTTGTATAATATAAATGGGACTTCATGTAACCCATTGGATCACAGATTAAACACTCATTAAGGAGACCTCTACATGTCTTAACCGTTTCACCTACCATTAAGGAAAACTATCAGTTATCAGGAACTATATAAAAGAAGAGTTGCTACACCACGACTGAATGAATGCCATCTCCAGATAGGTATGGTACAGGAGGGTCATCAAAAACTGAAAACATGTAAGACATTTTAATGACACGGGGAAATACTCTTGCTATGGAAAGTCAAATCAAATATAGAATATAATACTATTCATAGGAGATATTGCACACATGTAATATATTTGATGATTTAAATGGAATATACAAAAATGCACAGAAAATATTAAATCTGTGGGCTGAAAATTATTGATGATTTATTTTAGTTATTATTTTCTATATGTTTCAAAATTTTTAGAGAAATAACTCAAGGGGAAATCATTTATTTTAAAGTAAGAAGAGTTCTAAAGTATCTGTCATGGAGGACAGGATTGTTAGGAGATTTGAAAGGATTTTTGTAAGAATAGCTGACACCTATGAATTTTCTAGATTGTCTCATACTCTTCTCCTCCCAAGACTATGACAAATTCAGCTATGGTTAGTGTTCACTCCTCTTTTGGCCTTTTGAAGTTTCTTTCTCTGAAAGTAGACATCTTTCCTTGCCTGTTCAGCACATCTTCCCTTCTTTTGTCTGCACAGCATAAGAAGTAAACCATGCAACAGTCAACAGGGTAGTGCAGATTATTACTGCTTCCCTGACTGAGGAGGTTGATAATAATAAAAGGAATATTCTGATAACTTCTAAGAGGGCCTGAGGCAACTTAGACTCAATTAAATGGGTTAGTCTCTATGTATATGGTGGGGCAGAGGGTGCCTCCTTTCAAACAGGTGCTAGAAAAAGTGGGAGTGCCTCCTGGAGAAAGCACTGCCATTGAATTCAGATTTCCTTGCATGTATTGGTTGAGTCCCACTATACTCCATGACTCTTAGTTTTGCTTTCTTTGCAGAAGAAATAATCATAATAACCATAGCAACCATTTATTGAGCACTTCACACCAGGCAAAATTCTGCACAAGCATCTATTTATCCTTCATAGAAGCCTTCTGAGGAAGATGTTTACTCAGTCACACAGAGAAGGAATTTGAGGCTTAGAGAAATTATGTAACTTGCTAAGCAAAGCCACAAAAAGAGCAAGGGATAGCTCCTGAGTGGGAATGCTGCCTACTCATGCTCCAAAACTGGGATGTCCAGTTGAGATAAAGAATGCAAAAGCGCCTCAGAGGTGTAAAGTGCAACAAAATTGTGATTATGATTTTGCTGCTAATCCAAATAGAAGAACAGATTACTAAGGTTGGACTTTGAATGTGGCTTTAAACTTTCCTGGAACTAAAGAAAAAGAAAAGTAGATAGTGAGACAGATAGGTAGATGATAGATATAGATGATTTACACAGATATATGATATATATATAGTTAGATAGATATGAATGTATTTAGATAGATTTCATTTTTGTTAGGAGAAAGTATAACATTTAGTTTTGTAGATAAAAAATAGCTCGATTACTACTTCTGCTAGAAATCGACCGTAGACTACTGTGGTGGGCATAATGAAAACAATGGTTTTATGCAAGATATAGAAGTCCATCAAATGGGTGTTTGTTGTTTGTTTTACCTACACTCTATAAAGGGAAAAGGTGTAGCAGAACTGTGTAGCTCAAATAGAAGAAATTTGCTGGGAAGCTGACATCCTGAGCTAAGTACTTTAGTACTGTTTTTCCAAAGGGTTCTCAGTGTTGGAGAAATCTAGATAAATGGATCATTACTGTGTTCTGAGATAGACATCTCAAATATCAGAGGTTGTAAATGAGAATTTTTAGAGGGTGAACTGAAGTCATTTCATACCCCTTACATAAGCAAGTATCTTTGTTACAAAAATAAGTCAAGGATTCTACCACTGTTAGAGAAAGTCTAGTTAACACAACTTAAACTTGCCTGATTCACTGCACTTTCCTTTACCAAGTGTGGCCAGGAAACTCAGGGCATAGACCAAAGGCTCTGATAACTTGGGCAGCAGTGTTTGGGGAGCTAGATAATTAACAGGAGTTTATACTGAAATGGATATGGTCACTAGCTCGGGTACATGCACATCCACACACTCAAATTGGGTGAAAGTGGTCTTGCTAATAAATATAACAAGGGCTTTTGTCCTTTATTTCATTTCCAGCCTCTTAATCTACACTCTAACAAGCCCACCTCTGTTAATTTCTTAGAACCCATATCTTATGTTTTTATTTCATAAACTTTTTAACAGAAATGTGAAGAAAGCTCTTTGAGGTCAAGAACCACATTATGTATCCTTGCATTTTCTATGGCACTTGGCTTTGTGCCTTTTGTACACAACAAATGGTCAGTATATAGGGAATGTTGAATTGATTTGGGGAAGTAGACATAAAAGAAATTAATTCTGGATCCTTTAAAAACAAGAATCTTTTTTCTTTTCTCATGCTGAACAGTTAATTCTTGATTTGGTACATAGCAAAGAAGCAATATATTTGAATAAATATAAAAAATTAAAGGTGTTTCATAACCACTGAAATTGGCAAATAAAAGCAGAAGAAAATAGAATTAGGATAATACAAAAGTCATAGAGCATAGCTCATTAGACTCATAAAACTATATTTAATTTATCATTCAAACTAGGGCATTTGTCTTGGGACAAGGACAACTTAAAAGACACAAAGCAACAGGCGTAAGTTACAATTGTCTCATGCAAACCAGAACATATGTTCAACTTACTAAAAGAACAAGCAGTTTTCTATATTTCCTAAATAAATTTATCCTCAAACAACCTGTCTTAAAGGATTTGCAATGGGAAACCAGAGAGATATGGGTGAGTTTCTGCAAAAATCCAAATAATAAAGATAATTCTGGCTTTTTTTCTGTGTAAAGAAACAGATCAGGTGTAAAATTATCACCTTATGGATGCTTCACTAATATCCTGACTGTTTCAAACCCCACAAATGGAATTTTCCATAGAAATGGCATCAAAAAAGATAAATGAAAATATGCTTCTTTATTATAATGGTTTATATCCTCTTAAAGTAATTATGCTGATACTATCAGGTAGATGTTCATAAAAGTATAATATACATTTCTCAGAACATGTAATAAGCCATTAGAAAATCCATAATGTAAAAGATAAAATTAGCTTCCCTTAATATGATTTATGAACTGCATACACCTGAAAAAGATTCATAAAGCAGCCAATGTTTCCAATAATAGCAAAGCTATTACTTATTTCTTTCTTAATTAAACTTAGCAGAATTGAATTACATATGGAATTTAATGAAGTTCACCTCCAGCTAGTAGAAATTTCAGAATATTAACAACCTGAATTATTGTCATCTTGACCAGAAAAAATAGCTTTTCATTCACTCCTCAATGTGTAATTCCTGTTGAACTATTTGTCAGGCACAATGTTACCTAGATAAGAAAAGGGAAGGATGAATAGGTAGGAAAGTAGGTAGGTAGGTAGGTAGATAGACAGAGAGAGAGAGAGAGAGAGATAGATAGATAGATAGGTCTACATATAGATCGAGATCAAGCTCAAGATAGGGACAGAGTTCAGTTTTACCAGCCCTCAAGAAAAAAGAGAGCAGGATGAAAGGAGAGATAGAGGAAAACAATATTGTGAATTTACTATTGGGGAAAGTCTTGGTTCTTGGATTCCCCACCTAATAGCTGTGGCTCTGAAGAAACATAAACTATTATATGAGTTGGAAATACATGGTAATTTAATCCCTTGACTGAATTCTTTTTACTTGCTTCTATTTTACTTGCTTATTTGCTAGGCAAAGAGTTACTCATTCTCCATCTCAGAGAAGAATTTACATTTTGTATTTTCTAATCTACCTTGATCTCCATATAATATAAACATTTTCTATCTATCCATCATCTATCTTTATCTCTAATATATACATCCTTGTCTTAAATTAAGTACAGCTATGTCAGCTTCTGATTCATCATTTCATCTCATATGAAACTCAGATTGAATATATGGTTAAGTATTTCATGAGAAGAGGAAGATGAGAGACTTGAGAGAATGAGAATATATGGCTTTTTAAAAAGGAAGATGCAGAATATTTTCCCTCCCCTATAGGAAAAATGATTATTTTAAATCCCCTATATCTGAGCTAATTTGGACCCACAGTCAAAAGATTTTAAGTACTAGAATTTCTCACCAGAAGAAACATTTGTTTTGCAAACTTTAGAGAACTCTTTAAACCACGTTGCTGAAGACCTGAAGAGGGAATTTACTTTTGAATTCCTCTACTTAGTGGTATGTCTAGATTGTGTTTGTTTTCTACCTCCCCCCCCCCATAAACTTGGTAGTATGGAAAGGATATTGGTAAGATTCCTGATACAGTCTATGCCTGATACAGTATCAAAACAGATATTTGTGCTTGCTACTGACTCTTAAAGGTTTACAATACATGGAGGATTTAATCTGTTTCCTAAATTTTCTAGAGACTCCAGTTCCACGCTTTGATATGTAAAAGAAAGCCCCTCCCTAAGCCATTCTGGTAAATACAATAAACATGCCTTCCCTGATGTATATATTATATAACTGCTCATAAAGATATAACTGTTAACTAGACCAAGATTCATCTCTTTCAAGAAATAGGGAGCAGGTACAACCTTCCAGCACTAGGGTATACAGTAGACTGCAGAGAAAAGACATTGTTCTTGCCCTCAAGGAGCTTGTGGTTTAAGGAGGGATCTAGTAGAAAGTGCTGTAAGAACAGGAAGAAAAGACATGTCAATTCTACTTAAGGAAGTTAATGGAACCTAATTTTATATAGCATTTTATGTTAGGCAAATTATTGAAAATACACTTTGCTTCATATGCACCTCAAAATAGACTTGTGCAGTAGTTTGCATTACTTCCGTTTTACAGATAAGGACATTAACACAGAGGTTAAGCTAATTGCCATGATCACAGCATAAATCATGGAGAGACAGAGTCCAGAGAGCATCTGGACATCAGGTCCAGGCTTTCCCCTGAAGCAGGAGTGCCTGCTGCCACCTTGAGTGTTATCCTGGGGATATATACCCTTAAACAAGGATGAGAGCCCTGATGGAAAACAGCACGCAAGAGAATATTGTTCTACAACCACAGTAAGCTCTTTAGCTTTAGAGCCTTGCAAGAGAAACAGACAAAGAAAAAAAAATCCATGCTGTTACCATGTAGTTTTAGACCCCTTTATAATCATGATTTTGTTTGGAAAACATCAACAAATATTCAAAACAATTTAATTAGCTTTTTTACCAAGATGATGTATACTGACTTAAGATTATTTATTTAATTAGAACTTATTTAATGTCATTATGTCTGGTCTTCAAATCACAGAGCAAACCTCTGACCTCATATGGTTTTCTTTGTTATATAAAAGTCACTGTGTCTGCAATTTGTTGTTTTAGCAACTGTACTTAAAATTAGTCCCATCGTTTTTTTTTAATATACTTTTTAAACTTTTTGAAAAGATACTTAGATTACATAAATGTTACATTAAAAATATAGGGGATTCCCATAGGCCCCTCTCCGTACCCCTACAATACTTTCCCAAACTAACAACATCCTTCATTAGTGTGGTATATTTGTTACAATTGATGAACACATATTGGAGCATTACACTAAGCTTGGATTGTAGTTTACATTATAGTTTACACTCTCTCCCACTCAATTTTGTAAGTTATGACTAAATATATAATGGCCTGTATCTGTCATTGCAATGTCATTCAGGACAATTCTAATGTCCCAAAAATGCCTCCATATTGCACCTGTTTTTCCCTCTCAACCCCCTCAGAACTTCTGGTGGCCACTGCCTCTACATCAGTGATAAAAGTTCTTCCATTGCCAGAATAACAATAAGTCTATAGTTGAATAACAGTAAGTCTACTCTAGTCTATTGTTCATTCCCCAATCCTGGGGATTCTGGGATGGTGATGCCCACCATTTTTTTTCTAATTAAGAAGGGGCTTAGATCCCATGGGGCAGATGGATGGGACTATCTTTCTTGCAATTGCAGACTCTCTCTGTTTCTTGGGATGGTTGTTGGCCATGATCATCTTGTTAGTTGTCCTGGGTAAGTCCAATGAACTGCAGAGTAGGTGTTGCAATTCTGTTGAGATTCACGGCCCAGCTGACAAATGGACAGCTCAAAGATTTAAGTATCTTGGACATAAACCCATCAACTCTAGCACTAACTATAGGCTCAGATATTATTAGGAGGGGCAGAAGAGCCATGTGTAGGAAAACCACAACTGAGTCCAAATCTGTCACACTGGAGAGCATAAATTCCAAACTCCTGAGCTGTCAGCCCTGCCTGTGGTATCTTGATGTCTCCAGAGCCTTCAGGAGCCAGCTATTTGAGACAATACTTACTGTAAAATTAGTCCCATTTTATACAAGTCTTTGCACCCATGCAGTAATGAATTGGGAGTTAAATATTTGTCCATTGAATTCATGTTACTTTTTTTTAAAGATTCTTTAAAAATTTCTCTTCCCAACCACCCCCCCCCCCACCAGTTGTCTGCTCTCTGTATCCATTCACTGTGTGTTCTTCAGTGACCACTTCTATCCTTATCAGAGGCACTGGGAATCTGCCTTTCTTTGTTGTGTCATCTTGTGTCAGTTTTCCGTGTGTACAGTGCCATTCTTGGGCAGGCTACTCTTTCTTTAGTGCTGGGCGGCTCTCCTTACAGGGCACACTCCTTGCACATGGGGCTCCCCTACATGGGGACACCCCTGGGTGGCACGGCACTCCTTGCATGCATCAGCACTGTGCATGGGCCAGCTCTACATGGGACAGGGAGGCCTGGGGTTTGAACCAGCGACCTCCCATGTGGTAGGCCGACGCCCCCTCAATTGGGCCAAGTCCGCTTCCTGAATTCATGTTAATTTTTGAAACATCAAGCATCTGCTAAATTGGCTAGAACAATGAAATGAGTTTCAACAATGAAAGCTGAGCACATCTTATGATTAACAACAGTGTTAATGTTGGCATTATAACCTGCAAAAGCATTTCTCTTTGATCCAACCAGATAAAAGGAAGACAACTCAATCCTATATTTGCAAATAATCTGTGTCTTTGGTTTCAAATCCACATGAAATTTTAAATATTCAATTATATTTTAATGGTTTTCAGCCAATTAATGCCATCTGAACAATGTATAACGTGCCTCCTAGCTGCTAGCAAGTGCTAGGAAGTTTTCCTTTTTATAATATTAAATTCTCACAATAATCATATAAGGTAGATAATTCTAGTCCCATTTTATAATGAAAAAAACTAAGAGTTGGCTGAGCAGGTGTAGCTCAGTGGTAGAGTGTGCGTTTCATGAGTACAAGGGACTGGGTTCAATCCCAAGTACCTCCTTTAAAAAAAAAAAAAAAACAACAGGCTCAGCAAAATTAAATGTGTCCAAGATCACATATAAAAATTTTAAAATGTATTGTATTATATCATTAACAGTGTTACACTGATGTGGTTACTATAACTTCATGCAACTGACTACAGTTAAACACATAAAGAGTTTAAAAGTTGAAGAACCAGTATAATATTTGAGTTAGTTTAAAAAGCTTTGTAATATGAAGTACAATAATATGAATATTTTCATATACAGCTTTGTATATGAATAATAGAGCTCAGTTCTATTTTTATTTTCATGTACAGAAATTTTAAATCCTTTAATAAGAAAAAATTTAGAATATTTTAAATTATTGCATTCAACACTCAAAACCATAATAATGTTGACTATTCAGCTATGATTACAGTTCTCTGCAGAACAATACTCTAATTTTCTCTTTTCCATCTCTAGAAATACTGTTTGTGGAAATCTTTCTTCTTTTTTTAAATTTCATCTGGCATCTTGAGATAAAATTAGAAATTACTTCTAGGAAGTATTTTACCACATCTAGGAGTGAAAACTCAGTGGTTTGTCAAGTAAAAAATTAAAGCAAGAAATTATCTACCTTGAATGCATTCTAGTTGTTACTCCATTCAGTCAGATAACTTCTATTGAGTGCAAACTATATAAGCACTAATTTTTCAAACTTGAAAGATACCTAAGTCATGCATGGTTCCTTCTGTAAAACAGCTCATAGGAAAGTTTCATTTCATGAAGTGTTTGGATTGTCTATGATAAATACATTTTAATTTTTAAGTTTTTCAAGTTGTTTTCATTATTTACTGCTTATGATTATGTTCATTAACTGGTTTTCCTTAACATAGCAAAAGGAGGAAATTAACATGAAATTACTCTTATCACTTCCTTTGAACGGTAAAGTATTAGGTAAGACAGAAATTTTAGCTTGATATTAGTTTGAATTCATATCCTGAATTCTTAACTTGTATCACTTCTCCCATTAAGTTTTGGAATTATATTCTAATTTTAATAATATGCATTTTGTGTCGAGTAAATACTCAAAGCCAGATGTAAAAATCTATTATTTTTGCTTTGTTTTCTCTGTTCTTAGGGATTTGAGCTGGAAAAAAAACTTACCTAGTTTTTCCACATGTCAACTTATACATGTGTACTATAGATATAGAACTATAATCAACTGTTTTTACTAGCTAATAGAAGTATCTGAAATACTAATCCCTTAGTAGAATATAATTCAGTAGTGTATTCTTTAAAAATGCATGGAACATACAACTCTAATGCAACACAGAAGTCCCTTATTGATCAGACCTAGGGGTATATAGAAGCTCATATCTAGAACCTGGCCTAATAGAGAACTTTGGGTGTTCATCTCAAGATACTGTACATTTTATTTGGAAATTTGGAAATTTAGGCTTCTTCAGGTTTCTCCAATCTACTGATTTAGTGTGCTGAAATAGAGGACAACTTGTTTAGTCTCTGCTCTTTCTATTCCTGTAACAGTATGCTCTTATTAAGGCTTGGTTTTTAATTTTCAAAGGTTTCCCTCTGCAGGTTGTACATATGGGGTGGGTAAATGAGCGACTCCAAGGAACTGATTCCTCTCAAACCTTCAGATACAAGTTCCTGGCACTGAAAGGTTCATCCTTCTACATTTTCGGCACCCCTCCGGTAAGGGCAACTTTGAAATTCAGTGGGGGGTTGTGGGGGAGACTGGAAGGGGGGAGTTTGTTAATGAAGTTAGTTGTATTACAGAAGCAACAATTAAATCTGATATTGTTGAGCATCATGGTAGAAGTACTGTGCATACCATTCTTCTCTTTACCTAATTGTCTGGAAATGATTCTGTTTGTGGATTAACTGGCTATTTTACTCCAATTGATAAATTAACCAATTCTTTTCTTTATCTCAATTCAAATACCTATTACTGTATTATGAAGTTTTTCCTGCTTAAAATATCAGGTGGAAAGACAGAGGCTCTATGTCTTAGATAATCAGTTATATGACCAAAAATAAAACAATTTTAAAAAAGCTTCTCTTTTAGTGATTTCTGATTTAAGGACCAAACACTGAAAATTAAAAAGCTTTTCTTTCCCTCATATTTTTATTTCAGGTTTTATTAAAATAGACAAATAGCTATTTTAGTGGAGCTCATAATATAAATTTAATGCTGAATGTTACAGTTCTCCAATTTTATTTCCCAAATTTTACCCATACTGTTTTTCTACCACTGACCTAGAGTCAGTTCTCTGCCTAGAAGTTTATCAGTTAAAGCAATTTTTCTTTTTGTGAGTCTGAAAATCAGAACTAAACAAATTACAAAACCTGATGATTTCGGATATATAAAATTCTCATACAGGTTACATAGTGCTGATTGAAATTTCTGCCATATTATAAATAAATTCTATAACACAATCAAGTTTCCCCTTCAGACATCAAGCCTATAATATACCACATGCCTTCTTTTAATTGATGAATACAAGTTTGTTTGTTTTTTTAATAAACTTCTGTTTTGGAATAATTTTAGATTTACAGAGAAGTTGCATCTATAGTAAAGAAAATTCCTATATCCCCTTCACCCATTTTCCCCTAATGTTAACACATCAAATGACTATAGCACATTTGTTAAAAACTGAGAAATTTACATTGGTACAGTATTAATTGTACCAATAGAGACTAAACTAGAGTCTCTACTCAAATTTCACCAGTTTTCCACTGATGTTTTTTTCTGTTCCAGAAATCAAGCCAAGATAACACATTTCATCTAGGACATACATTTTTGAAGTAAGAAATGCTGTGAATTTATCAGCTTTGATGGATTAAAAAGTCATCTAAATATTTGCATAAGTAATTGAATTCTCCTCAAAATAAATTTAATACTGTTCTTTAAACTTCTTTGCTAGACGTAATTTTTATCTGGTTCCATCTAATTAAGTAACACCAGAAAGAAGTTGAAATTTAAAAAGAAAACATAAAAATCACCACAAATAAACTCAGTCATCTCAACTCAGGCTATTCAGCGATGCACAAACAGCCTGGTAATATGATTTATGAATCTGAGAGAGGAGCCATCAATAATCTGTACTTGTTACTGCTCTGAGCAGTAGTGTCTCGTATGTTACCAACAGAGACTGAAAAGCACCACAGAGCTGCTCAGCACCTAATGTGAATTTGTGAGGAGAAGAAAGTATCTGATTTAAAAATATTCACCTCATCTACTGAAACTCGGGTGCATCCTCACCGCCTTTAGGACTGGGGGAAAATGTGAAGAAGTGATCAAATGTCCCCGATCACACAACTGAAAGGACTTTTCAGGATCTGAGCATTTCTTTCCTGATCATTTGTTAAAATTCTTAATGCATGATTGTTCCCCACACACAAAAATCTAAAATTTAGAGAAATGTCTGAAATATTGGATCAAAAGTCTATGCCAGTAGAAGGAAAGAAGTATTTAATCCCTATTCTCCGATGCCTTCAACTTCACTGAGAGAAATTCTACTATTTTTTAAGCTCTGCCACATGTTGGATAATATAACGCTTTTTCATTATTAATGCCATGTTTTGCTTGTTTATTTTAAAATTCAGTGGCCAATTTTCTTTGCATTGATCCATGTCACAAACACTGCTCTATACAAATAGATTGCCTGACCTCAAATGCTCAAATTTGCCCAAAGCTAGCAGTACCACCTTTTACCGCCATAAATATCTTGTTTAGAAATTTGAAACGTGTTCAAGGCTCTGTTCTAAGGAAAATGAACAACTGACAAATTGAAATTAATATGACACCCAAGGCGCTACAACGGCATCATGTTCTATCCCTACACACAGCAGGTACATGAGCCTTGGCATACATGCACCTTCCTTAATTGCCTCCCTGCCTTTCCACCAAAAAGCTTTGCTTTATCCAGCTTTTGTGTTCTTTTACTTCTTCCTTTTTTAAGCTACAACACCTTCTAAATGATAAGTACTCTAACAAAATGTAGGATATACCTCTTTTCATAAACTTTATGTCTGCCAGATTCTGTGGAATATAAATATAAATATCTTGAGTTTTGAATTACCAGTGCTCAGTTTACCTGGTAGAACAGAAAAGGGCAATGGGTGATGGGTCTGATGTTTAGAATACTATTCCCAGATCTACCTTATACTATTTCTCCAAGCCTGGGCTTTCTCTGTGAAACTAATTGAAATTTCCCAGGTCTGTTTCCAATAAATTAAAGTTTCAGTGAATCTGAGGCTGTGCCAGCAGAGGCCTAAGCACAGCAGTGACTCTCTAGCCTAGTCCTCAGCGACAATTTGCACCTTGAAAGATTTTGGCTGACTTTGTACGTAATCCTAATAAAGCTATTTAGCTTCCTTACAAGTGGGCATTGAAGTCCCATATGGGTCGATAATTACATCTGATCGTTAGAGCCCTGTATGAGTAATACTCTTAGAAACTTCAGAAATTGCAAGCTTTGAATCAGTTGGGATCAGGCAGCTCATTCTCTTTTCTGTTGGGCCCTGGTTTAGAAGGTGTTTGCAAAAAGTCAAGCACTTTGTAGGAAGTGCTTATGCTCTCAAAAACAGTTGCCCTTTGGGTATAGTGAAATTGAGAGCATCACCTCAAGGGAAAAATAAAAGTTGGATCTGCTTAATCAAATTTTTAAATAGATGATATCTGCTGTAGGTCAGTGAACTCAGTTCTATTTTTATTTTCATTTACAGAAATTTTAAATCCTCTAAAATATTAGGTATTGTATCTTAGCACTTAAATGATATTATTAAATTTCATAACTTCTGTACCTACTAGTCGTTCTTCTTTTAAGAGTGTTGTTAAGGAGAGATGCATGAACAGGTAGTGGACCAAAAAGACAAGGTCCTGGAAAATACGCTTTTCTGAAATGAGAATGTGGGACATTTATTTTCAAAAGGTCCATTTCATACAAACAGGGAAGGAAGGAATGGAGGGAGGTAGGGAGGGAGGGAGGGAGGGAGGAAGGAAGGAAGGAAGAGAAAGAATGGAAGGAAAAGAAAGAAAGAAGTTAATTATTCCAAAAACTAATTAGTCCAATTAAAATAAATAAAGCTGAAACTAATGAAAAGTGTTTGGAAAATGGAAAGTTTAACAAGTATCACTTGACTTTGGAAGATGAAGGGAGAGTTGTCAACAGATGATCATTTCAAGTTAAAGGTGAGGCCTCTGCATCCAGCTGAAATGGAATTTGTTAGGGTTATCATATGTCCCAGTGAACATAGGTCATTCTCTGGTTTTCATTGTTGTCTTGGCATAGCTAATAACAACAATCACTTTCAATCTCAAAAGTGTTCCCGTTTAGGCTTTCTACCTTATGTTGATAATGATGAGCTTATGCAGACATTGCTGAAAAAAATAAATACGGAGATAACAGTTGGCGATCAAATAGCAAAAAAACGACTCTCCTCTCTGAGGTTTTGAAGACCTTGTTAAAGGCTCAGTCCACAATGATTGTGGCAGTCTGTAAAACAAGGTTTTGATCCCCTAAAATGAGTTTCAGGAAAGGTCTATAAAACACATTCCCCAAATTAAAACATTTAATTTTTTAAAAATTTTATTACATAGCACATCACACAATTTTTAGAAATTGTACAGATTATTTGGAATTGGAATCATTGCTTGACTCAAAGGCAATATTCCAGAGAAAAAGGATTGAGGCCTTCACTCTCTGGAGTATTTTGTGTTTAGCTAATTTGACCCAAAGAAAGAACCTTCAGCAAGAGGAAAATGCAACCCATCCTGTTCCCCCCAATTCTTTTCACTAAAGCAATTTAAAGGTGAAGAAAGTCTAATCTTCGGTCATGTTTAATTACTTTCTTCTCTAAAATATGAGGAAGCAGTACCTTTGAGATGTATGTCACCCTGGCTATAGAGCTTCTGTGGTTCCTCATCGCCTCACAGATGTGCCATGTGGGTGGATATTGGAGGAGTTGAGGTTTCTGGATGCAGCATTTAAGGTCACTGCTCAAATCCTCTTCCCTTTTGCTATTTCTGTGGTTTTGGTATCTCACCCCCATCCCCATTGACACCCCTCATGAGCCCCATCAACACCCCTCATGAGCCCCGTAGACACCCCTCATAAGCCCCGTAGACACCCCTCATAAGCCCTGGCAATGCTGTGACTCAAACGCTCATCCTCCCCACATGTACATCGAAACGTGCTAGAGGCGGCCGCTTCTCTCCGGGACGAGCTTGAACCTGCTTGTCATTTCAAGCTTGAAGAACTGAACCGGAACGCTGCGGGAGTTGTTCAGAGAGTCACAAGTGTGTGTCTGAAGGCCCACGCAGGGTGTGGGGCAGCAGCTGGGATCACTGTGCACTCCGGGTGACCTGGATTAAGCTATGAGCCTCTCTAAGCCTTGGATTCCCCATGTGCAAAATAGCATTTATAAAAATAGAACCTGCCTTGTAGGTGTGTGTTGAAGAATAAAGAGGATAATCCATGAAAGTGCTTAGCACAGTGCCAAACACATAGTAAGCTCTCTGTAAACACTGTCTTTTATTATCTTATGTGCTCAGACATAGGAGTACATGGAATTCCGTTCCTTTGCTGTACCATAATTGTGATGCTGAAGAGTGTCTACCCTCTCTAAGTAAACTGGCTTTTCTGGCTACCACCAACTGATTTTGTCTCATTTTGTACTTCCTTTATCCACTGTTCCTATTTACTCATAGTTTCTGCTTTACCCATAACCTCCGTTTATTCATTGCTACAGAGCCCTAAGCTATGTCCATACCGGCAAGAGAGTATAGTGTCGCAGTTGGGAATATGGGCTTTACATTCAGACAGAGCCACAATTCAGTCTGTAATAAGCCATTGGCAAGCTGTGTAATTCTGGGCAAGTTACCTATCCTCTCTGTTCCTTAGCTTTCTTGTCTGTCAAACTGGGTAATAATAAGACCTACCTCACAACACTGTAGTGTTGGTTAAATAAGACAATGCATGTCAAATGTTTAGTACATTTAACATATGGCATAAAGGGTCAGTAAATCTTCATTGTTGTTATTTGCTAGCACCATCATTTCAATTTCAGCTCCTGCTGGATGTTGCCTAATTGAATCCATATTTTCTAATTCTGATCCCAGAGGATCTGATTGACTGAACTGAGAGTGTACTGCTTTTGAGCAGAGCTAAGCTATTCATGTCAAGTTTCTCAGTGGCATTGGAAGACCATATCCAACTTGACTGGGGAAGGTATGACCACAGGGCAGGGACTTTGAGCAGGACATTTCTCTTTAAAGGGACACACGTGAGGGGGCCCTGCAATGGTCTGGTGTAATTCCAGGTGTTGTCGGCATGACCTGAGCCTTGTTTACCCAATAAACTTCCATCATAGAACTCAGGTATTCCATAAAGGCCTAACAGGCAGTCGACACGAAAAATGATTTTTAATGAACTTTGAAAACCAATGGTGGTAAACAGTTAAATAAGGTTTTTCTGGGTTTTTGTTTTGTTTTGTTTTGTTATTCTGTGGGATTTCTTTTAAGATTTGTTATGGATTGGGCTCTTCAAGCAGCATATAACATGCAGCATTTACCATACATAATTCAGCAACTTAGGAGTTTAAATTGGTCCTAGTGCCCAACAGAGATAAGTTGTCAATAAAAATAGAAACATTTGCAAATTCTTTTACAGATTATAGTATACTTTACTGTACTTTATATAATTTGATTCCTGAGGTAATCCAACAAAATAGTTCAAAAGGATTCCTTATTTTATTGCTAAATGTTAGATGCATAAAAGTAGTCAAGAATCCAAACAGCTACAGAGCTTCTTTAGGTGTCTCCCTCCCTCTGCTCCTCTCATTCTCTTTCCTCTCTCAGTCTCTCTGTCTCCCTCTCTTTCTCATTCTCCTCTCCCTTCCCTTCCTCCCCTCCCCTTCTCTGGTATTTTCAGTGCCTTTTTTGTGATTCCCCAGAGAGACAGTTTTAGCTTTGTTAGAGGGGAAAGGACTGCATCTTACCTTGTAAGAATGTATTCCCCCACCCATCTTTTCCTATGAAAGTTATCTAGCATCTGATTCTCCTTCCAAATAAAAGTACTCCAGAAACTTCCTAGATGGAGTTTCCTTCATTAACTTAATATTCCTAATAATTTCTGAAGATGACTCATCAACATCCCCATTCTCTTTTCTTAGAATCAATATAAGGAAATTCTTTTGATAATTATTGTTTTGATGACATGATGAAAAAAGTGAAGCAATTTTTATGTAGATAAGTACCATGCTATTACTTTTAAGGGAATAACAAGACCCCAGAATAGTCTAGGAAGTAATTTTCAAGATGCGGTATACCTGTGAAAATGGAATTAGTCCCACATGCAGTTGCCAATAGCACCATATTTA
Organism: Dasypus novemcinctus; assembly: GCF_030445035.2. NCBI lineage: Eukaryota > Metazoa > Chordata > Mammalia > Cingulata > Dasypodidae > Dasypus > Dasypus novemcinctus. The sequence continues at coordinate 44,737,159 of NC_080697.1, read as the reverse complement.
AGGAACCCAGATGTTAATCTAAATTTTATGCATCTATCCAAAATTGTCTCTTGACAATTTAGCTTCTCAGATCACTGAAACATGAAGACTTCATTATCCTCAAGAAAGCATGTAGTTTCATAATTTGAATTTTGAATATAAATATATATATTTTTCATTACATCAGTATAGCACCTCACAGTTTATAGAGCTCTTGAATATAGTAATACTTATGAAACACCTTTAGACACGCTCACACATACAAATACAGACCACACATAAAGTGCTGATAGACTGGATGTGGATGTGAGTGAATTAAAGAGTCAAGAGTGATTCTGATGGGGTGAATGGTAGTGCCATTTATTGAATGGGGCACAAGGGAAGAGCACAGGTGACTGAGATTAAATCAGGAATTTAGTTTTGGATGTTTATAAGTTTACGATGTTGAAAGAGATCAAAAAGGAGATTTTTTTTTAGTAGAGTCAGATATACCAGCCTGAAGTTCATGGAAAGTATCTAGGTTAGTGATACAAATTTTGGAGTCATCGGTATATATAAATAGTTCAGAATGCTATGAAACTGAATGAGTTTTGAAGTCCAACTAAATGGATTCCTCATGATTAACAAGATAAAGAAGCCACCTGTTTCTGGTCAATTTGGATAATTTCAATTTTTGCACTGGTAATCAATACCACTAATACATGGGAAGAAATGAGAAGGTGAAGACAGTATGATTTATAAACAAACATTCACTCCAAAAGATTGAGTTCACTTGTTTTATTTGTACACTTCCTAATATCTTCATGTACTTTCAAAATCTCTGGAAACCATAACTGCCATTTCTAAACCTCATTTGTAAAATGAGAATAAAATTAATGGCTACTTGAGAGGATTATTGTGAGATTCAAATGAGTTGATATATATAGAAGTTCCCGTTTTTTATAAAATGCTAGCAATGCAATTATTTTCCACTAAACTGCGAGCTTTTAGCATTGTATCCTTTCATGCATCCAGTGCATCTAGCATCATGTACAGCATAAAGAAGATGCTCTTTAATTATTGATTAAATAATCTAGAAAATAAATACTGAAAGGGTATTAAAGATTTGTGCTTTATGTATTTTATAAATATTATCAAAAGTGACTTTTGTTTGTTTGAAGAGTAAGCCAGCAAACATCAAAGCATTTTGGGGCTTAAAAACTTAAGTCAATATAAAGCAAATTCCTCAACAAAGCAAATGACAGGTTACTTAAAAGTTTTCCAAACATTTGAAGTTTAAAGAAATAGGTAGAGAAAAAAAAACAAAAACATGTTCCACCCAAGTGCAGACAGGATGTGAAGACTATAGCTGGTCTACTCCTTACCCAGGATTGTGGATAGTAATTTCTAAGGGTGAGTTAGTTTTACTACATAAACAGTGGGATGTTGATTCATCATCTCCCAGAGTTTTATGAAGATTTTTAAGAGGTTATGTGAGTAAATTTAGAAATAGCAACTGTGATGGTTAAGTTCAGGTCATAGTGTCTAGTTGTTTGGCCAAGCAAACACTGGCCGGATTTTGTTAGGATTTCCAGTTGTTTGGTCAAGCAAGAACTGACATGATTGTTACTGTGGTGGTATTTCAAGGATTTAAATCATTTGTCAGTTGATTGTATCTATCAATGACAACCACAATTAACAAAGAGATTGCCTTGAGCAATGAGAGCCATTTCATCTAATCCATTCAAGTCCTTAAAGGGATAACACTCAGCACTCAGCACTCAGAATTTCTTTATCTACTTCAGCCAGCCATCTTCTGGTGAATTTATCGAAAACATCATTGGAGATCCCTACTTGTAAATGGCCCTATGGAATTCAGAACTGCCAATCCTGAAAATAGCATGAGCCAATTCCTATATTAAATCTCTTGAAATATATATATTTATAATTAATGTACGTGTATATATATACACACACACACAAGATAGATAAGTCAGTCAAGAATTTTTCTCTGGAAAACCATGACTAACAAAGATTTTAATAACAGGAGTTGTTCCTCAGAAACAGAATCTTATGGATTAGATTTCTGAGTTGTTTCTGGGGTTGGAGGAATTGGTTCTCTAAAAAATTAGATTAAAAGTTACTAATAAAGCAAACAGGCAAGAAAAAGAATTAAAAGATATCCAAAATGGAAAGGAAGAAGTGAAACTTCTGCTATTCACAGATGACATGATCCTATACCTAGAAAAAACAAAAAAATCTACAACGAAGCTCCTAGAACTAATAAATGAATTCAGCAGACTGGCAGATTGCAAGATTAATGTGCAAAAATCAGTAGTATTTCCACACAATAGTAATTAGCAATCTAAGAAGGAAGTCAGAAAAAAAGTTCCATTGACAATTATGACAAAAAGAATATTTAGGAATAAGCTTAAACAAGGACATAAAACACTTGTATTCAGAAAACTACAGTGCATTGCTAAAAGAAATCAAAGAAGACCTAAATAAATGGAAGAATATTCTATGCTCGTGGATTGGAAGACTAAATATTTTTAAGATGTCAATTTACCCAAATTGATAAACAAACTCAATGCAATCCAATAAAAATTTCAACAGCTTTTTTTCAGAAGTGGAAAAACCAATTATCAAATTTATTTGGAAAGGTAAGGGGTCCCAAATAGCCAAAAACATCTTAAAAAGGAAGAATGAGGCGGCGGACTTGGCCCAGTGGTTAGGGCATCCGTCTACCACATGGGAGGTCCAAACCCCAGGCCTCCTTGACCCATGTGGAGCTGGCCCATGCGCAGTGCTGATGCACACAAGAAGAGCTGTGCCAAGCAGGAGTGTCCCCGCATAGAGGAGCCTCACGCGCAAGGAGTGAGAGCCGTAAGGAGAGCCGCCCAGCGCGAAAGAAAGTGCAGCCTGCCCTGGAATGGTGCCTCACGGAGAGCTGATGCAACAAGATGACACAACAGAAAGAAACACAGATTCCTGTGTGGCTGACAATAGCCAAGCGGACAAAGAAGACACAGCAAATAGACAGAGAAAAGACAACCAGGGTGGGTGGGGAAGGGGAGAGAAATAAATAAATAAATCTTAAAAAAAAAAAAGGAAGAATGAAGTTGGAGGACTCTCACTTCTGGACTTTAAATCGTATTACCTAGCTACAGTGGTAAAAACAGCATGATACTGGCATAAAGATAGAAATATAAACCAATGGAACTGAACTGAAACAGACCCTCACATCTATGGTCAAGTGATTTTTTGACAAGCCTGTCAAGCCCACCCAGCTGGGGCAGAACACTCTGTTAAACAATTGGTGCTAGGAGAACTGGATATCTGTATACAAAAGGAAAAAAGAGGACCCCTACCACACACTTTATACAAAAATTAACTAACAATGTGCCAAAGACCTAAATATAAAAGCAATAGCCATAAAACTCCTAGAAGAAAATGTAGGAAACATCTTCAAGGCCTCGCGATAAGTAGTGGTTTCTTACACCTTACATGAAAAGCTCAAGCAAAGAAAAAAAAATGGATAAAAAAATGTTTCTTGGACAGACACTTTTGTGCTTCAAGGGACTTTGTCAAGAAGGTAAAAAGGCAGCCCACTCAATGGAAGAAAATTTTTGGAAACCATATATCCTATAAGGGTTTGATTTCCATGCTATATAAAGAGGTCATACAATTTAAGAATATAAAAGCAAGCCATCCAATTAAAAATGGGCAAAATACTTAAATCGACATTTCCCTCAAGAGGAAATACAAATTGTAAAAAAAAAATAGACAAATGGAAAAATTTTCAATATCACTAGCTATTAGGGAAATGAAAATCAAAACTAAATTGAGACACTATCTCACATTTCATAGAATGGCCATTATTTTTTTAAAAATCAGAAAACAAGTACTGGAGAGGATATGGAGAAATAGGAACACTTTCACTATTGGCAGGCATATAGAATGATCAGCCTCTGTGGAAGACAGTGTGGCAGTTTCTCAGAAGCTAAATATAGCACTGCTGGATGAACCAGCAATTCTTCTACAAGGAATATATACAGAAGAAGTGAAAACTGACATGAATAGACATTTGCACACTGATGTTCATAGTGGCATTATTTACAATTGCCAAAAGATGGACGCAACCCAAGTGTGCATCAACCAATGAATGGATAAACAAAACGTGGTATATAAATATGATGGAATGTTATGCCTCTGTAAGAAGAAATTAAATTGGGACATATATGATAACATGGATGAAACTTGAGGACATTGTACTAAGAGAAATAAGCCAGACACCAAAAGACAAACATTGTATGGTCTCACTAATATGAACTAAATATGAAGAATAAACACAGAATTAAAACCTAAAGTATAGGACTCTAGGAGATAGGATGAGGTCTGAGAAGGGTTACTGATGCTTAGTGTATGTATAAGTTTCAATTAGATTCACTGTAAAAGTGTGGATACGTAGAGTTGATGGTAACACATTGTAGTGAGTATAACTAACACAGCTTGTTTATAAATGGGATTGTGGCTGAAAGGGGTAGTCTAGGGATGTAAATGTCCATTGAAAGGAAGCTAGAGAATAATCTAGGGACCGAATAACACAGTAAACCCAGAGGTGGAAGAGAATTGTGATTACTAATACAAATATAAGAATGTTCTTCTATAAATACAAGAATGTTCTTCTATGAGCTAGAACAAATATTCTCATTATTATAAGATGGTAAGAATGTAGTGATGTATGGGAAAAATACAATTAAGGTAACTTATGTACTAGTTAACAGCAATATTTTAATATTCTTGCATCAATGTCAAAGGAGGTATTATATCAATACTAAGGTTCAAGGATAAGGGGTATGGAATTTTTTCATTTGGACAAAGGAAAACATTCAAAAGTTTACTGGAGCAATAACTGCAGAACTCTGTGACGAAAGTGAAAGCCACTGAGTGTACACTTTGGATAGAATGTACAAGGCATGGGACTGTAAAACACAGTGAACCATGTGGTATAAGATGTGGTTAACTGTACAGATAGGAGAGTGTTCTCTCATGAGCTATAACAAAGGTACAATATTAATACCTACTATAATAATAGGGGATGTATGGAAAAATATACCAAGTGTACATGATGGACCATATTTAGTGGTAATAGTCTGATCACATTCTTTCATAATCTGTGGCAAATGTTCCACAACAAAATAAGGTGTTAGTGGAGGGGTGACATATGGGAATTGTACACATTATTCTCTAATAAAAAAAAAAAGGAGCTAATGACTGTTCCCTATCTTACCCCCTTATCATATGAATTGTATTTACTTTATGTCCTAATATATATGTTATAGGATATAAAGTTTAAGAGTGAGGATTAATCAAGGACTTGCGTCCTCATTTAGGGAAGATATATTACATTTCCAGATTTATGCACAATATATAAGGCAAAAATGTAACTACATTATTATCTTTATTTAGAGATTAGGTATCCTTTAAGGAGATGTGAATGGGTGCTAAGGTGACAAGGGTTGACTTGATGGTTAAGTTCAGGTGTCAACTTGGCCGGATTACAGTGCCTAGAAGTATTGGCCTGACTGTTACTGTGAGGGTGTTTCATGGGTTAAAATCATTAGTCCATCGATTGCATCTATGACTGATGACAACTAATCTACAAATGAGATGGCCTTCAGCAATAAGAGCTGTCTCATCCAATCAGGTGAAGGCCTTAGACAGAGAACTGATGATTTCAGCAGTCAGAGAGAAGAATTTCTATGTATAGTTTAGCCTGTCACCTTCTTCTGGGGAATTCATCGAACCCTTCATCTCAGTTGCCACCTTCTGGCCAGCTGTAGAACTTGAACTTGCCAATCCCCACAGTCACGTGAGCCAGTTAGTATATTAAATCTCTTAATATTTATATACATAAGTATTTATCTACTGGAGGTTCTGTTTTTTGGGGGAGAAACCTGACTAATATAGCAACTGTTTCCTTTTCTATTTTATTTCAATAAGGAAAATTAGTATATAAATGTACCTCATTAATCTTGAATAATCTGAGAATCTTTAATACATATTGTGTAGGATGTTTAAGAGGTTACTGCAAACCAGAAAAGTATGAAACACAAAATTTCCAATAACCAGATAGTAAAAGCAGGATTTTTCTTTTTTCTTTTTCCTTCATTTTGACAAAATAATAGTATATATAGTCCCTTAAAAAGGATGCAAGTCCTTGACTAATACTTACTCTTAAACTTTATATTCTATAACTTACATACTATGACATAAAGTAAATACAATTCATATGATAAGGGGGTAAGATAGGGAAGACTCACTAGTTCCTTTTTTTTATTAGAGAATAGTGTGCACAATTTCTCATACATCGCCCCTCCACCAACACCTTATATTGTTGTGGAACATTTGCCACAGATTATGAAGGAATGTGATCAAGCTATTACCACTAAATAGTAATATAGTATAGTATAATAGAAATATATCCATGCCAAAGTCAAGGACACTAGAGTAATTTATTTGTAATGTGCTTTTAGATGAAAAGGTATTATTTTTTAATTTTCTTTTTTTAATTTTATTTTTAAAAAAGCTTTAGATTAAATGAAACGTAGAAAATATAGGGGGATTCCCATATACTTCATGCCCTCCCTTTCCACATTCTTCCCCATTAACAACTTCTTTTTCAGAGTGGTACATTTGTTACAATTGATGAACACACATTGAAGCACTGCTACTAAGCATGGTCAATAATTTACATGATAGTTTACACTTCCAACCACACATTTTTTTAAAGATTTATTTATTTATTTATCTTCCTCCCCCGCAATCTGTTCCCCCCATTGTCTGCTCTCTGTGTCCATTCACTGTGTGTTCTTCTGTGTCTGCTTGTATCTCATTAGGCGGTTCCGGGAACTTATCCTGGGACCTTCTGTAGTAGGAGAGAGACGATTACTCCCTTGTGCCCCCTCAGCTCCCTGTTCTGCTATGTCTTCTTATTTTCTCTCCTTTTCGTCTCTGGTTGCATCATCTCGCTGTGCCAGCTCTCCACATCAGCCAGCACTCCTGTGGGGTCAGCTTTCCCTCATGGGGCCCCATTCCCACACGGAGCCCCATTCCCTCATTGGCTGGCACTCCATGTGGACCAACTCACCACATGGGCCAGCTTGCCCTCATCAGGAGGCCCTGGACATCGAACCCTGGACCTCGTATATAACCAACCGCATATTTTTATAGGTATTGACAAAATGTTTAAAGGCCTGTATTCATCCTTGCAATGTCAGTCGTAACATTTCCAATGTTCACAAAATGCCCCATATTATACCTATTCTTCCCTCTTCCTCCCCTCAGAATCTCTGATGATCAATGTTACAAGTTCTTCCATTGCTAGAATAATGATAATTTTACTCAAGTCCATAGTTGCTTTCCCCCTTATGTGTGTTAATTTCTCAAATTTGAGGATTTTAGGATAGTCATGCCCATTCTGTTTCTGATTGAGAGGGGGCTTAGATCCCATGGGGCAGATGGATGGAACCATCTTGCTTGCAGTTGTAGATATTCTCTGGTTTGGGGGATGAGTGTTGTTCATCATCATCATCATTTTGTTAGTTGTCCTACGTGTGTCCTATGTGTGAACTGGAGAGTAGGTGTTGCAGCTCTGCTAAGATTCAGAGTAGAAAAGCACATTTTAACAAGTCAACTGGAAAGATTTTCTAAAACAATGAAAATCTGTTCTCAGCAGATTTCCAGCACCTACTCTCCAGTTCATTGGGCCCACCGAGGACAACTAACAAGGAGGTGAATATGGACAATCACCATGCCAAGGAACCGAGAGAATATACAACTGCAAACAAGAGAGTCCCATCTATTAGCCATATGGGATTGAAGCCCCCTCTCAGTTAGAGATGGAGTGGGCAACACCATCCCAGAATCTTCAGGACTGGGAAATAAAATATGGACTAGAGTGAACTTACTGGTATTCTACTATGGATTTAATTGTGATTCTAGCAATGGAAGAAATTATACCCTTGATGTGGAGACAGTGGCCACTGGAGTTGCTGAAGACAGGGAGAGGGAAAAAGAGGTGTGCTGTGGGGGCATTTTCGGGACTTAGAATTGTCCGGAACAGCATTGCAAAAACAGATACAAGACATGATATATCCTGCCATAACCTCGAGAAGGAGTGGGAGAGAGTGTAAACTATGATGTAAACTATAATCCATGCTGTGTGGCAGTGCGCCAAAACGTGTTCATCAATTGCAGTGAATGTACCACACTCATAAAAGAAGTTGTTAATGCAAGAAAAGTGGGAGGTGTGGGGAGTGGGGCATATGGGAATACCCTATATATTTTTTATGTAACATTTTATGTAATCTATGTACCTTTTAAAAATAAATTATAAATATATATATTTTTAAAAAGTAATTCAGGAAAAGCAGTGAGTGAATCTGTATATATATATATATATATATATTTAAATATTTATTTACTGTTAGTATCTTAGGATTTAATATTCTGAAGCTGGTAGCAACGTGCCAATAGCAATTTCTACTTTGCCCAGATCTAGAACAACCTTGTGTTGTTTCAATATCTATATTTATTTTTTTTATCCTTACATGAAACATGAGGTTTCTGAATTTGAGACAGACTTTTAATTGCCCACAGAACATCTTGGCACCAGTTCCCCATGCCCAGTCTCCCACAGGGACATGCAGTGGAGACCAGATGTATCTGCATATATAGAGATTTGTGCCACAGGAGAGGAACTCTAAAATTATTAATCTCAGAGTCTACCTACAACAATTGGCACAACTGGCCACCCTCTTCTCCAGAAAAGAAGAGAGACCTTCTCTTACTCATGTAAACACATCCTCTCTTGGGCGATAAAGTGCAGGTCTCTGAGCACATCGTACATTAGAGCGTAGGCAAGCGGCTCCAGAGGAGATAAATTATAAATGTCCCTGGAAGCATTCACTTTCTCTAGATTCCAAGGCCAATTACCACACAATCATTCTTTAGCCTACGCGGACAGTTATTTTTGGTTAGAAAGCCTTGACCATGCCGAAACATAAAACTATTCATGAACTGTCTCCCTACAACGTGTCAGAATATTCAAATCCATTTTAGAAGGTCCCAAAGATTCTTAGAATAAATAATTCTGAGGAAAAACTAAAGGATCATGTGCTTTATTCAAGAAGGGTTTCTGAGCTCCTTCAAGATAGGAGAAAGTGGTGATATTGAAGAGGAAAAATAAGGGGAACAAGACAAGAGAAAGAAAAGGGGGAAAGGGGATGGAAAGAGAAGGCCATAATTTACAACTCAGTATGAATGAAAAGAGACAAGAGGGGAAGAGATGACAGTCTTAGAGTATACTAACAGATACTGGGAGAGTTGAGATTAAACGTCAGAAATCTTAGCTCCTTACAACACTAACTCCTTCATTAGTGAGACAGTTATTTCTGATTTACAAATTGGAATCTGAAGGATAACGTTTCAGTTATTCATGTTTTCAAACATCATTAAAATGTGTTAAAATAACTGTTATAAAATCAATTTTACAGCATCTTATACCATTAACATATAAATTATGTAGCATTAGCATTTGCCTATGCATATATGCAAAAATATTAGACAGTTTCAAGAATGTCAATTAGGCAAGTATATTCTATCATTTGAAATTTTTTTAACCTGGGAGGAAATAATTGAAAAGAAGATTTATAGAACAAACAGATATTAGACAATTATATATCTAATACAGAATTGTTTTGCTTTTGAGTTTCTTAATCAGCATTTTGCAATAATCTTAAAAGATGAAAAAAAAGTACATGTTATAGTCTAAAATTTCTGCTGTTTTCAAGTCAAATTTTGTCAAATATATTAGACAATTATCAAACATATTAACTGTCTTGGGAAAAAGCAGCACTATTGATCATAAGCAGTTACGAAACTATTAGCCCTGCCTTTCATTTCCTGAAGTCTGGTTATTTCCTTTTTTGTTAAATACTTGTCTGGAGATATCAGGGTATCAACAGTGATGGTTTTTCCTCATCCTGGTTTTTGAGTCACCACCAGTGAAGTAAGGATTGTAAGGATAGAGTGGATAGCATCCCATACTCATCACACAAAAAAAGCATTTCTCAGAAGAAATAGGTACTGTAATACTTCACAGTGTTCCTCTACATTTATCCCACTTATTATTAGAGATTTCACCCCTTTTAGTCTTTAAAAGTCCTGAAAAGTGTAAAATAAATCATGTTCACTGCATTAGGGAATCCTTCAGTTTACAGAAATTATGCCATGAAGCATCTAGTATGCAAAACAAGGAATTATTTTGTACCATGAGTAATGACTAAATATGCTTCTGCTTTATAAATACAGTTTTCTTAATTCACAATGCATCATACACACACACATACCTTTCCTTTTAAAAGGCTTCAATCTTTTTACTCTTTGGTTGTTTTCTCAAAAGTTCACTACAGCAGAGTCATCTAGAGTTCCTTATAAAATATCAAGGATATTAATGTGCATTCCTATCACCTGGTAATATTTTTAAAGCACAAATTCTGAAATGGTATGTCTCGGTTGGCCCAGAGATTCTGCATTTCAAACAAGCTCCCAGTTGATGCTGAGGCTGCTAGCTCACTTACCACACCTTCAGAGTCCTTTCCTTACACATCAATAATAAACTTACATACACATTAAAAAAGTTAAGATTGCTGAGGCTCTCAAGACTTGCTGCTCTGAAACTCCTGGAAGGGTCCCAGCACTCTACATCATAACAAGCTTCTCAGGTAATACTTGGCAATACTCAAGTTTTAATACAAAAGCAAGAGGAATTTCCTGCTTCATTACAGATACTCTAAACTTTATTTTGTCACTACTCCACCGTCTGTTTAAACCTCTAATTTTAAACTTTATATTTATCTTCTAGTTTGAAATACAGTGTATATCTAAATATATACACACACATACACACTACAGATATGCATATATATTTTTATCTTCTAATTGTCTGAGCAATAAGCCCATTTTTAGACTCATTTATCTAACTCTAATTTTACTCTACTTTTATTATAGCAATTTGTCCCGTTTGCATTAGTACTTAACCAATTCTTTAGAGGCTTAGCTTAGCTTGATTATCTTGAAAATGGTATTATGTTAACCCCTCTCTGTGAGATCATTACATTTAGTGTTTGAATTATTATAGCCTAGACAATTTTTAGAGCTATACCTAATAAAATAAAATCCCTGAAGGAAATATAAGGAATGTTTTGGAGATAATTTTCTTTAAGCTGAAACTTAAAGTTACTTCCTATTTGGTTCTTTTGCTAAATTACAGAAGTCTTCACACCACTCCCCCTTAGGGAAGGAACAAAACTAGGCTCTCCCAATCTAATATTGCTCACACTGCACCCAACTTATTCAGTTGCATTAACTAAACATGTTTTCCTCTTTAAGCAAGCCAGTCAGTGCTTGCTCTCCAAGTACCTGCTCTGCTCTCCAAGTACCTATTTTGCATAAGGCATTCTCATCAGTACTCCAAGGGCTGCACTGCACTTGCCTTGGTCTTGTTGAACAGATGCAAGACAGACACACGTGGTAATTAACATGAAAGAGAGCTTTTACTGTGTCAAAGGAGTGAGAGAAATGAAGAGCTTCTGGGAATTGGACGAGGGAAGAAATAGCCACAAGAGCTTTAAGGGAAGGCGTCAGGAGGAGGTATGATCTGAACAGAGCCTTTAAGACGTGGAGTTCAGATAAAGGAGAAAGAGAGGAATGAGGAAAAGGCCCTGCTTTATTCCACTGTGGTTATTGACTTAAGTCAGTGGGTGGGGGTCAGGGTTGGGGATGACAGTTACCTGAAGTCTAACCAGAGTTCCAACATATCTTAAAAAGGCTGGTTTCAGAATCTATTATGGGTTATCTAAGGTTTCAAATGCCTTCTAAGATACTTCTGGCTAGATACACTTTAGAGGAAATAGGCACTACCCACTTAGTGTCTCAAAATAATCTACAGGTTCTCTGAACATTTCTCTGGGTAGCAGCAAAACATGTTTTTGGGTGTTCTATGGTATCTTCAGGAAAAAAAATTATGAACAAGCCAAACTAAAGACATGACACAAGAAATCGTAAAGCATCATAAGCCACCACACTAGGCTACAAATCAGAGACAGTTTTAGGCTACAGTTGTAGTAAGGACAACAGTGCTAGCCGTATACCAAAGGACTTTTGGGGTATGACAAAGTTACATGAGTCTTTCACAACCAAAAACCTTTCTAAATTTGGAGAGCTATAAACATATATTCATATCCCAAGCAGAACTCTCTTGACCTTTTATACTAAAAGTTTTCTACCTGTTAACTTGTATAAACTCAGTCTGACAATAAAAGAATATAAAAATTCATAAACTATGTGCTAGAGGTTTATTTTTGGTTTTGTTTTTTTGATTGAACTCCTAAGATCTGGATTTTTATTTTTATTTTTTATTTTTTAATTAAAGTTAATATATCACAGGAATGTTTCCTTAAAAAACATAAAAAAACAAAAAACATAAGAGGTTCCTGTATATCCCACTCCCCACCCCCACCACATCATTTTTGTAAATTGTATTTTTTTTAAGATATATGCATCAAAAAAAATGTTACACACAAAAAAATAAGAGGTTCCTGTATACCCACCACCCCCCACCCCACTCCTGCCACACCAACAACCTCCCTCATCATTGTGGCACACTCATCACATTCGGTGAACACCTTTTGGGGCACTGCCGCACTACACAGATAATTGTTTACCCTGTAGTTCATACTCTCGCCCAGTACATTCAGTAGGTTATGGCAGGACATACAAAGTCCAGCATCTGACCCTGCAACATCATTAAGGACAACTCAAAATCCCAAAAATGCCCCCACATCGCATCTCTTCTACCCTCTTCCTGCCCTCAGCAACTACTGTGGCCACTTTCTCCACCTCAATGCTAAAACTTCCTCCATTACTCGTCCCAATAGTTTTGTAGTAGTGACAGACAACCCACCCCAAAGTAGCTTAAGAAAGAAAATCAAACAAAAATCAGAAAATCAGACATCTATTTGATAAAGAAACCGAATAAGTCACAGCTAGAAATGCCCCCAACACTCAGTAATCTAGCCTTTAAATAGTGAGATATGGACCAATTATCTTTGTTTCTTACCTCTACTTTCAGTCTTCTCTCCATTTCAAATAGGCTGTCCACTTGTGGTCCCAAGATAGTTTCTAGAAGCTCTCAGACTATAAGCTTTTTGTACTTAAGTTCATAAAGAATCCCTTGACGAGATGTCTGAGCAGTCTTCTTATTTTTACCCTATTGTCTCTGACTGAGTCATAGTCTTATCCCTGAATCAATGTCTGTAGCTAAGAGAGTGAGATCCATTGACTGATTTATACTTACATCACACACTCTGTTCCTGAGCAAATGAGTTGAGAGTTGAGAAGGGAATTATTCCCCAAAGGGAAATAGAAGTGGCTATTGCAAGAAAAATAAAATGGAAGGTGGATAGCAAAAACAGCAGATGACCATTACTGACTTACAGAAACTAGGTGCTCATTAAATATTTTATGTATATTGTTGTATGAATGAGGGAGTATGTCTGAATTTTGCCAATAATATAAAGTGCTGTCTCCTCAGTGTCTTATTTTAGGTTATGACTGTGAAAGCCTACTCTTCTGCCATGTTGATTATGAGCTAAGTAAGAAAAAAAATGAACTTAGTGTAATATAATATTAAAATATGATATACTCTAAAGATATTAATCATAGTGCTATTAAAATGACAAAAACCTGAAAGCAGTCTAAAATGCCCACCATAAAGGAAAGCTTAAAAAATGGTAAATCCACATATTGAAATTCCGAGCAATCGTTACATTTATATTTGTAAAAGATATTTAATCACATGGAAAATACGCTTCTTAACTATAATTTTAAAAGGATATGATGTTATAAATATGCATAACATACTTTTTATAGCAATGAGTTTATGATTGAAAGAGGATGTCACTGAATAGTGTGGTTAGAGAGTTTTTCCTTGTTGTATCTAGATTGTCCAAAAATAAGCTGCATTGTCATGACTGCAAAAAGTAAAAGTGTTGTATACATATTTATTTACTTTTCAATAATACAGAAGTACTGTAGCTCAGATCTAAAAGTAGGAGACCATGACGGTAATGCTACAAAGAAGAAAAGGTACGTTTTAAAAAAAAATAAAGTCACTGTTGTTAAGTTGTGCAGAGAAATTCATCCACAATTGCTGCCTAAGTTGTCACAGCTCACAAGAGAAGAGGTGCCAGAGTCACTGACCCTTCAGCTCTGAAATAGGTGCCTTAAACTATTTCCAGCTAATTGTAGACATTCAGTTCTTTGCCTTGAATCTCTGCTAGACCTAAAAATAACCTTCACTTTATCACTTTAATCATCACTTCTCTAATTTTTCCTTTTTTATGTTTTGATCATTGTAGTTCTGATATTTCAAAGACATCATACACAGAACTTCTGTGCAAAGTGGAAAATAATCCAGATTTTGTACACTGTTGAATAGTACAGATTTTTCAACATGAAATATTTTACTCTTTAGAACTGAGAATATGACCTTTAACCTGCATTATTCAAAAGTTAGATGATTTTTTTCATTATTATCATTACAGGGGAGTGTATAGCATTTGTTACAATAGGGTCTGCAATAAATCAGACCAGTCCAGAAGAGACGTTCCGTTCAATTGATGCATTAATAAATTGTTCATTCATTTCTGAAAAGGAATTATTAGTAAATTTACTCTGAAAGGGCAAAAGAATGTAAATGCCATCTTTTTGCTACAATATAATGCTCCAACAATCAATATGAACTCATCCACTTTTATGTACAAATCATTACCCACTTACAGCCACCAAATTTAACCTAAATTGGGTTCTTTATTTAATCTAAAAGGGATCCAAAATGAATTCCTAAAATTATGCCCAATTGCATGTAATAGATAGGCTCTTGCATTATCAAGTTCTTGTATCAACAATGAATCTATAGAAAGTCATTTCACATACCAATAGAGGCTGTGACTACTCATCAACTTTCAGCGCTAAATGTAAAGTTTAATGTTTCCAGCTGCACTATTGTTGGTATAGCGTTTAATTACGGTAAAGACATATTGACTCCTTATTCGTAAATGTTTCAAGTCTCCAACTGCAAGTAGCATGTTTCTTTTCATGTTTGCATTTTATATTTCTTGCAGGTGAGCACGTTAGACTGGGTACGAGCAGAAAAAATCTATAACCTCTGTGAGGTATTATTTAAAGTTCACAAGGTATGTATCTGCATTTTACGTCCTTTCATGTAAATAAGATGTCCCTCTGGGCTTTTTTTTTTTCACCAGAGTGCGAAAAAAAAAAAAAAGGAAGAAGCAGAAGAAAATTTTATAGGTCTCTGTGCCATCATCTTAGCCAGTGTAGTTGTCCTGTTGTTCATCAAGGCAGGATGGTGTGTGTGTGTGTGTCTGTGTCCACTCATGCATGTGTATTGCAGAGTGTCATATTCATTTTCAATTAAAATAATATTTTCCAGGAACTGCAGGGTTTTTTGAATTGCTGTTGCTGTATTTGTTATTTTGTTTTTTAACAAATCAAATATAGATTTCTATCTTAAAACCCTCTCTTATTTAAGCTTGGCCTGGGATGACCAGAATAACTAATCAAATAATTCTACTGTTATTAGAGATAAAGTTTTCATTGGTTGTGGAAGGGCAGAGTTTTATCCATAACATTTATAATAATCTGATTTAGAATAATCTGATTTAGTTGGACAATTCCAAAGGCGTTAATCCATTGCCATACAAATCAATTTTGCTGTTTCTAATAGGATTATTTATCATTATATATTGTGTGCTCTATTTTAACAAGGATTATCAATGTAAAAAAACAAGTTAGATTTTAACTGGGGAGAATGGTGTGTAATTTAGAATCTGTTGTCTTTTCCATGTGTGCAAATATTACAGATAAAGATGAATAGATGGTTAATGCAGACTCCACCAATTGAACAAATTGAGGAAATGCAGTTATTTCATTGAGGAAGAATCTTAGCAGACCTAACTTGTTTTGTTTGTTTGTTTGTTTAGAGATATTTCTGCAAATAATTTTTAACAAATCAATTTATTTATGTGTATTAAAAAAGCATAAATACATCCGAAGTGTAGAATCAGTGATATGTGGCGTAATCACATATTTGCATTCATCACTTCAGGCAGTATTAAAGCACTTTCTTTGTTCAAGTAATAATAATAATAAAGCAAACAAATGAAACTCATCACCTCTCAATCTCTCTATGCTTCCCCTGCCATACATAGCTGCTATTCTTCTTTCTTCTCTCTAGTATATTTGTATTTATATTTTGTAGAAAGTCTTATATATGCATTATCACCCATATTCATGTTTTACATGAGGTTTCACTATCTTATACATTCCCATATTATAGCTTTTAGCTTTCCCTCTATTAACATATATGACCCTATATTTTTCCCTTTCCACAACTGTCATATCCATACAATAGAACTGCTAGTTACAGACACCATATATGCTATAACCATTTCTATCCATTTCCAAAGACTTACAAACAACCTTTATATCAATACTGCACAGATTAGCCCTCAGCTTTCCAATCTCTACCCTCCTTCTATTTTCTGATGACTTATATTCTAATTATTAACTCCATGAGTTTACACAATATATTTAGTTCAAAATAGTGCAATCATATAGCATTTGTCCTTTTGTGTCTGACTTGCTTCATTCAACATAATGTCCTCCAAGTTCATTCATGTTGTCATATGCTTAACGATTTAATTTCTTCTTACTGCTGCATAATATTCCATCGTGTGTATACACCACAATTTGTTTATCCACTGATCGGTTGATGGATACCTGGGTTGTTTCCAACTTATTCTTATCAAGAATAATGCCTCTATAAACATCAGTGTGCAGATGTCTGTTTGTGTCTCTGCTCTCAGTTCTTCTGGCTATGCACCTAGTAATAGTATTGCCAGGTCCCATGTCAAGTCTATATTCATCTTCATTAGGAGCTGCCAAACAGTCCTCCACAGTGGCTGTACCCTTCTACACTCTCACCAACCGTGAATAAGCATTCCTATCTCCACTTCCTCTCCAACATTTATAGATTTCCAACTTTTTAATAGCACCAGGTCTTATAGGTGTGAAATTATATCTCATTGAAATTTTCATCTGCATATCCATAATCACTAGTGATGGTGAATATTTTTTCAAGTGTTTCTTCACCATTTGTACTTCTTTTTAGTACAATTATCTTTTCATGTCTTTTGCCCATTTTTTAAATAGGTAGTTTGTCTTTTTATTGTTGAATTGTATGCTCTCTTTATATATCATGGATATTTAAACCCTTACTGGATATGTGATTGCCAAATATTTTCTCTCATTGAGTCAGCTGCCTTTTCCTTTGAGGTGCAGAAGCATTTAATTTTGTGGAGGTCCCATTTATATATTTTTTCTTTTGTTGCTTGTACTTTGGGTGTAAGGTTTAAGAAACTACCACCTACAACAAAATCTTTCATGCAGATATTTTTCTACATTTTCTTCTAAGAGGTTTATGTTTGTAAACTTTTATGTTTAGGTCCTTGATCCATTTGGAGTTAATTTTTGTATAAGGTGTCAGATAGGGGTCTTCTTTCTCTTTTTTTTGGATATGGGAATCCAGTTCTCACAGCACCATTTGTTGAATAGATTGTTCTGGCCCAGCTGGGAGGACTTGACTGCCATGTCAAAAATAACTTGGATTTAGTTGTGAGGGTATATTTCTGAGTTCTCGATTCAGTTCAATTGATCAATGTGTTTGTCTTTAGGCTAGAACCATGCTCTTTTCACCACTATAGCAAAGTAATATGCTTTAAAGTCCAGAAGTTAGAGTCCTCCAACTTTGTTCTTCTTTTTTAAAACGTTTTTGGCTCTTTGGGGTCCCTTACTCTTCAAAAAAATTTTGATAATTGGTTTTTCCACTTCTGCAAAAAAGGCTGTTGGGATTTTTATTGGGATTGCATTGAATCTGTAAATCAGTTTGGGTAGACTTGATAGGTTAATGATATTTAGTCCTCCGATTCAGAAACGTGGAATGTCTTTTTTTTTTTTTTCTTTCAGCAATTGCTTCTAGTTTTCTGAATACTAGTCCTTTATGTCTTTGGCTAAGTTTACTCCTAAATATTTGATTGTTTTAGTTGCTATTCTAAATAGAATTTTTGCTCTGATTTCCTCCTCACATTGCACATCAGTAGTGTATAGAAACGCTTTTGATTTTTGCATATTAATCTTATGTCCTATCACTATGCTGAACTTGTCTTTTAGTTCTAGTAGCTGTGTTGTCAGTTTTTCAGGATATTTTATGTATAGGATCATATCATCAGTGAATAGTGAAAGTTTTACTTCTTCCTTTTCTATCTGGGTTCCTTTTATTTCTTTATCTAGCCTAATTGCTCTAGCTAGAACCTTCAGCACAACATTGAATAACAGTGGTGACAGTGGTCATCCTTGTTTTGTTCCTGATCTCAGTGGGAAAGCTTTCACCATTGAATACAATGCTAGTTGAGGTTTTTCATATATGTACTTTACCATATTGAGAAAGCATCCTTCTGTTCCTCTCTTTTGGAGCATTTTTACCAAAAAAAGGGTGCTGTATTTTGTCAAATGCTTTTTCCGCATCAATTGAGAGATTCATGTGATTTTTCTTCTTCAGTTTATCCATGTGGTTTATTACACTAATTGATTTTCTTATGTAGAATCACCCTCGCATACCTGGAATAAAACCCTCTTGATCGTGGTGTATAGTTCTTTTAATGTGCTTTTGGATTCTGTTTGAGAGTATTTTGTTGAGGATTTTTGCATCTATATTCATTATAGGTATTGGCCTGTAATTTTCTTTCTCTCTCTCTCTCTCTCTCTCTCTCTCTCTCTCTCTCTCTCTCTTTCTTTCTGTAGTATCTTTATCTGGTTTTGGTATTATGGTGCTATTGACCTCATTAAATGAGTTTGTTAGAATTCTTTCCTGTTCAGTTTTTTGGAAGAGTTTGAGCAAGATTGGTATTAGATCAACTTTGAATGATTTGTAAAGTTCATCTGTGAAGCCATCTGTTCCCCGGGCTTTTTATCTTTAGGAGGTTTTTTGATGACTGTTTCAATCTTTTCACATGTGATTGGTTTGCTGAGGTCTTCCATTTCTTCCAGGGTCAGTGTAGGTGATTTGTGTCTCTAGGAATTTACCCATCTGGTCTACATTGTCTAGTTTTTTGGCATACAGTTGTTCTTAGTATCCTCTTATGATGTCTCTTAGTTTTGTGGGTCAGAGGTAATGTCCTCCTCTCATTTCTAATTTAATTTATAATTTTTGTCTTCTCTCTTTTTTCCTTTGTCAGTCTAGACAAGGGTTTGTTGGTTTTGTTGATCTTCTCAAAGATCCAACTTTTGGTTTTGTTGAGTCTCTCTATTGTTTTTTGTTGTTCTTGTCAATTTCATTATTTCTGTTCTGATTTTTACTATTTCTTTCCTTTGGCTTGGATTGGGATTAGATTGCTGTTCTTTACCTATATCTTCCATTGTGCAGTTAGATCTTCAATTTTAGCTCTTTCTTCTTTTTTAATGTAAGCATTGAGGGCTATAACTTTCCCTCTCAGAACTGCCTTTACAGTGTCCCATAGGTTTTGATATGTTATGTTTTCATTTTCAATCATCTTAAGGTATTTGCTGAATTCTCTTGAAATTTCTCCTTTAACTCAATGATTATTTTAGAGTGTGTTGTTTAATCTACATATATTTATGAATTTTCCCTTTTTTCATCTGTTATTAAGTTCCAGCTTCATTCCGTTATACTCAGGGAAAGTGTTTTGTATAATTTCAGTCTTTTTAAATTTATTGAGACTTGTCTTGTGACCCAAAATATAGTCTATCCTGGAGAAGGATCCATAAGCACTGGAAAAGAAAGAACTTGCTGTTTTGGGGTGCAGTGCGCTATAGATGTCTTTTAGGTGCAGTTCATCTATCGTATTACTGAAGTTCTCTATTTCTTTATTTATCCTCTGTCCAGATATTCTATCCAACATTGAGAGTGGTATATTGAAGTCTCCAAATATTATTTTGGTGACATCTATTTCTCCTTTCAGTTTTTCCATTGTGTGCCTCGTGTATTTTGGGGCACTCAGGTTAGGTGCATAAATATTCAGTACAAGCATTTCTTCTTGGTGAATTACCCCTTTTATTAATATATAATGACTTTCTTCATCCCCTATAACAATTTTGCATTTGAATTCTATTTTGCTTAATATTAGTATCACTTCTCCAGGTCTTTATTGGTTAGTATTTATATGGAATACCTTTTCCAGACTTTCACTCTTACCCTGTTGGTGTCCTTACATCTAAGGTAGGTCTCTTTTAGACAACATATAGACAGCTCACATGTTTTTTTATCCATTCCATCAGTCTACATCTTTACATTGGGGTGTTCAATCCATTAACATTCAGTGTTATTACTGTAAAGACATTACTTACTTCGTCCGTTTTGTCCTTTGGCTCTCTGTTGTCATATGATTCTATTGACTGTCTTCTTACCCTTTAGTTTACCCTTCCTAAAAATCTTCAATTCTAAATTCTTCTCCATATCTCTCACTCTTGTTTTTTCCTTTCATGCTGCAGCACTCTCTTTAGTATCTCTTGTAATTTTGGTATTTTGATAACATAAACTATCAATTTTTGTTTGTGAAAACTTTAAACTCACCCTTATTTTTGAAGGACAGTTTTGTCAGATGCAGAATTCTTGGCTGGCAGTTTTTCTCTTTCCATACCTTAAATACATCATACTACTCTCTTATCACCTTCATATTTTTGATGAGAGGTCGGCAAGTAATCTTATCAAGTTTCCCTTGTATGTGATGCTTTGCTTTCCTCTTGCTGCTTTCAGAATCCTCTCTTTATCTCTGATATTTCCATTCTGAATAGTCAGGCATTGGGGTAGGTTTATTCGGATTTTTTTTTCTTGTTGTTATGTCTTCTTTAAAATTGACCTCCTTATGTTTATATAATGTATCTCTTTATCCCTAATAATTTTCCTTGCTCTGAAATCTGTTTTGTCTGAATACCAAAGTTTTCTTTTGTTTAGTGTTCACATGGTATCTTTTTCCATCTGCCCTTTTTTATTTAAAGTGAATTTTTATAGACAATATCTAATTGGTTCCTTTTTATCAACTATAATAAATCTTTATCTTCTAATTGTTATAGATCATTCACATTTAAAGTGATCATTCAGATATTTGGATTGATGTCTACTCTATTTGTAGCACTTTTCAATTTGTTGCCCTCATTCTTAGATTCTTTTTTGTTTCTTTTTTCTTTTCTTTTTTTCCATTCTTTCACTGATTCTTCCTTGGTCATGTCTAGTCTCCTAAAGCCTATCAAAGGAATTCTTCATTTATGTTACAGTGGTTTGTTATCATTATTTCTAGCATTTCCTTTTGGTTCTTTCTTAGAGTTTCCATCTATCTACTTACATCACCCATCTGTTCTTGCTTTTATTTTTTCCCTTTTCCACCAGAGCCCTTAATATGTTAAAGTTATTTTAAATTCCCTTCCTGATAATTCTAAATCTCTACCATCTATGAGTCTGGTTCTGATGCTTACCTTCTCTCTTCAGACTATGTTTTTTGCCTCCTAGCATGCCTTGTAATTTTTCTGTTAAAAGCTGTACATGCTGCCTCAGGCCAAAGGAGCTGATGTGCAGTGGCCTTTAGGGTGAGGTTTTATGTTTATCTGGCTATGTGTTAGGCTGTGTTCACTGTTTGCTGGAGGTATAGGTGTCAGAGGTTAAAATATACTCTGATGTTCTTGTTTTTGTCTCCTGTGTTACGTTAGGTTTCCTTAAAGACTCTCTTAAATAAGACCTGAGTCTCGCAATTCTCTTCAGCTCTAATCCCCGTTATTATACAGGAGCTCTATTGATGTGGGTAAGGCATGGGGGGAGGGGAGTGTATCATAACCCTACGATTAGGTCTCAGTTATAAAACCTGTGTCCCTGGGCTGTGACCTTCACAAGGGCACCTTGGATTGTTTTTTTCACCTCTTAGGTAAAACATGAAAGCTATAAGAGGGACTACTGGACTTGTATGTTTCCCTTGATATAGGTATCAAGGAATATTACAGAAACTTTATTTTAGTAATTGGATAAAAATATCACCCTAATAAAATAAACTTTATCCTCTCTAAAGTTTCAAACTCTCTTAACATTTGGGTGAAAAGATGATCAAAACTGAAATATGTTTATCTAGGAAAAAAAAGAATGGAAACATTTAATATAGTTTCATGCATATAAACATTATTGAACAAGAAATTTTAATAATTAAAAATTAAATTATTTAGAAAATACATCAAAGTCACATAAGGAAAACAGGAAAAATGCACTAAGAAGAAGATAAATTAATAAAATTAAAATGCAAGAAAGTGGTAGAATTTCTAAATATATCCAAAGGCTCATTCTTAAATTAAAAAAAAATAAAATAAATGGCTAATAATTCCTGGAAAAGGGAGAGAGAAAGATATGTCAAAATAAAAATGAGAATGAGGAAATAACACAGACACAGAATAAATTTTTAAAATCAAGAAAATATGTTTTCAACTTTGTACTATTAAATTTGTAAACATGGATGAAATAGAGGATTTTGTTAGAAAATGTTATTTACAAAAAGTAGCCAGCCAAGGGATAGAATATCTAAATAGATCAGTTTCCATAGAAGAATTTAAGAATATTATAAAAGCACACCATCAGAAAAAACAATGGTCTCTGATGATTTCTCCTGTGGATTCTACCAAAGGAAAACACATAATATCATCAAATGCTACATAAACTAAAAAAAGAAAAAATTTCTAATTATTTTTATGAATTTCTACAACATTGTTATCAAAGTATGGAAAAATGTAAAATGACAATTACTTGTCCCTCATAAAGTTTTTAAAGTCGTAAATATAAGCTTATAGAAGAATGCAGTAGTGTATTAAAATAATAATACCCCTTGACCAAATGGAATTCATGTCAGGAATACAAGAATGGTTCAGTATTATTGAATCATGTAGAAAATACACTAAATTGGCAGATCAAAGGAGAGTGCACACATATGATTATTACCCCTTAGAGACTAAATGATCATTTGATAAAAGTGCCAAAGGATTGAAATATTTCCCCCAAACCAGAATCATGCTTAATATATCAAAAATACATGTTTATTATTAAAGTGAGGAAAAAGAAAGGAATTTTCTCAATTTACTGTATTATTAACATTTTTCTAGAAGTAGTCTCTAATGTAGAGAGGAAAATTAAATACATTATATAAAAATGGGGGTCAGGAAGGAGTATCATTGTTAACAGATATTGTACTTGAATTACCTAACAATATCTACTGAAGAACTCTTAGACAAAAATATAACTACAGTAGCTAGTTATACTATAACATCCACACACAAGGTTACCTTTTGTATCTACAACCAATTAAAAAGATGGGAAAAAAACTATGAAATACCTAGAAATAAATAAAAACTGATGAAGTGTATGCAGAATATGTGAATATTTAAAACTCTACAGAAGGACAAAAAAAATAAACACTTGAATTGGGAAAAAAAAATCCTGTTCCTGAATCACTGATCCTCCTAAAAAGATTATTTTGAAGTTATCAAGTCACCTAAAATTAATTTATACATTAAATGTAATTTCAATTTTTAATATTATCTGTTTTTAGAATAAGGCAAACTCACTCTAAATTTCCTCTGAAAAATTATGTAAGAAATAGTCAAGACCACTGTGGCAGGGGACAAACAAGTTATATCAAGAGTCCTATCAGATAGTAGAAGCTATAATAAAGCTGTCTTAATTAAAGGCTTAGTTCTGGCATCTCCATAAACAGAAAATCAATGTAATGAAACAGCGAGGAATCCAGAAATATTCCCAAACACATGTCCCTATAGAGATTTAATGTGTGAAAAGACAATATTTCAGATAGAACAGTGGTGACAAATGGACCACTGGACAAGCATTTGAAACACAAATACTTAACAAACAAAAGAAAAAAAATAGTCCAAAGTTGATACCAAGCTAAATTCAAGATTGCAGTCTAAATGCAATAAACAGAATGCAAAATTATTAAAAGGAAAACAATGGAAAATAACTAATATGAAGATCTTGAGTGAGATTGATTTTGAAAACCCCACTGATATGGATCAATCTCAAAATATATACAAATCTTGAAAGAGTCCTGAAACACATGTATATTTTCCAAAATGTTGAAAATAAAAAGAATTATGTATACATTCATAAAATTATGGTTGTTAGCAAATACACTTTTGAAAGATATACATGAAACTTTTCCAAATGAATATTATTAATATATGAAAGAAGAACTGGGCATGTGGCATAACGAAGAAGCTTAATTTTCTCTTGAAATTCTCAGATTTTTTACTATATAAATATATCACTTTTCCTTTTGGTTTTAAGGTATTATTACTGCAATTTTTTTACAGAAATATTGCTCTACTCTTTTTCTGGCAAGATTAATTTCTCATATTTCCTATTCATTCTGTGCTTGATTTTCTTTCTGTGTCTTGTAAAAAAGGAAAAGAATGGAAAAATCAATGCCCACGACTCTTTCTGGCACTGCTTAATAAGCAAATATTTATTTAGTTTGAAATTATTGAGAATTCTCTTAATGAACGGATCCAAAAAAAAATAGCACGCCTTCCTTCAGTATGATATGGTTCCTAGTGAGAAGCAGTTGGATGCGTTTAAAAGTCGACCGAGATGAGAGTTTAGACCTGCAGAAGAGGCTTGAAACTCAGGCAAATGGAGGAAACTGCTCAACGGGGGGCCCAGGAGTGCATTTGGAGGTGTCTTACAGGTATTTGGCTTACCAGGTGGTTGGTGGTGCACAGGATATCACGGAGAAGGGACATGTAGGTTTAGCCAGTGTTGGAAGCCTTTGGAAGTCAATCCCTTCCAAGAGGTTTGGTTAACATATGGACAGGCAGTTGAGAGATCAGAGACCGAACGTCAGGAGTGAGTAATGTGCTCTGGAGCAAGGCTTTCTTTTGAGCTGCCCTAAAAAACCCCTAAAAGCAAGCCCTAACCAGGTTAAAAGGGAAGGAGAGTTGGAAGTTTGTGTCCTTCCAACCGAGGAGCTTTTACTTGTACTGGGAAAATCTCAGCCGAGGGATGATTTCTTCAAACAGCATAACAACCTGTAAAAGTATGCAAATAAAGGAGAAATACATGCAGGTAAAATGAACATTTTAAAATATGCAATTTTTAGTAATTTTTGCCTGAAAATTTGTGCCTGAAGAGACATGAATCAAAATTTAGAAGTTTATTAATGAAAGGTTACCTTGTTCAGTTCTTTGAAGTGAAAATATTCTTGAAAATAATTCTTACCCAATTTATAGTTGTTTTAAATTTATGTCTAGAATTTTACATGTTCAATGGAAATACATGAAAGTATTCATAATACATAAAATCCCATAATAATATAATAAAAATGGTAAATAAATTCACTTCCAGTTCTTGAGAACAGATTCGTTTGGATATATATTCTGCATTTTATTTTTACCGTTAAGTAATGAAAGAAATGAAAAGAAAAAAACAAAGACCCAATGAATTTAAGTAGAGGCTCAACACTACAGATTTTAATGAACAATAGTAAAAATAATATTACCTAATGATTACAAAGTGAATGCCAGTGTGCTAACCACATTTATAGAAAAAATATTGAATGAAAATAGAGTTAAATATTAATTATGGTTCTCTCTGTTTACTGGTTTGCCGGTTATTTTTGTTTTCCATGTTTAAACTTATATATTTTCTAAATTATCTATAACGTGAATGGATAATTTTCAAAATGCTAAATATAAATGTTATAAATTTATGTTAAAACGAATAACCTGGTAACATAATGCATAACACCTCATTAATCAAAATTCCTCAAAAGGAGTCATGGAAGAATTTTTAAATCTCTTTTCTTTATTTTGTATAAGCACCTCATTATCCCAATCTAGAATTTTTCCCCCATGTTATTTATATGGCTACTCATTCTGTACATCTGAGATGGTCTTTTGGCATTTGGATGTCTTTGAAGGGTTGTTATATTTGATAAGTGTGGTTCATTAATAAACTATAAAGTTACCTCTTTTTTATATCCCCTCCACCTTACTTTCCCAGGCATATTGAAAAAAAAATCAATAAACATGCTATGAAATGATTATGAAATCATGGAATTACCCAGGAAAAAGGCTACAGCAAAGGCATTTTATTCATTATAGAAATAGAAAATAATAACAAACCTAGAGTAGTCAACATTTTTTTTAAAGTGGATTGAATTTTGTGAGTTGAATTTCCTATTTGGAAGTCTTAAAATAGGATCTTGGAGAATAACTCCTATTTTATACACCTTTCATTGTTTATATTAATCTTTTAGCACATATGAATTTAAAATTATATACATAAATTTCACTTTGCATAAGTGAAAATAAATGTACAATTATCATAAAAATTAGTCCTTTTTGGTATTGAAAGAGTTTTTGGTTTGTTTTCATAATCATCATTTCATAGGTGAGAAATCAAATCTTGGAGTTGTGATTGTTTTTCTAGGATGCTTTCTCCTCTCTAAAAGGTACATTTTTCAACTATTAAAATTATGTGTTCCATATTTTAGCACTCACCATGAAAGAGATGAGAAAATTGCATCAATCTGTGTCTTGATTGCAATCAAGACTTAAATTAGAAACAGCCTCCATATAATCTATACGCAAAACACCATTTAACAGTGAGGACCATCCTATATGAAAGCAAATGGTTATTTTCTCACAACATAAAAAATTCAATTTTAAAAGTTTCAGGAAAATTACATTTCTAATACGATTGGCAGAGGATTTTAATAGCAGCTGTGTTTTATTGAATGCTTACACTGGAGCTATGCTAAGCAGTTCATTTACTGTACCTCAGTTAATCCCTTCACCACCCTGTCTGTTAATCCTTATTGCCTCCATGTTATACCTAAGAACTCTGCAGCACCGAGTGGGAAGGTAACTTGCTCTAGCCTCGCTGGTAGGCAGGATGGGACCAGGTTTGCCTGATTTCAAAGCCCACCTTAAATCCTGTTCTGTTTCACTTGTTAGAAACACTAGTGTTCTTTGAATCTGTCTGAAATATATATTGAGAGCTCTGTCACATGCCCTCCAGCAATCTTTAAAGAAGTGCTTTTTGGATAATTAGAAAACGGAGTGCAAGAATTCCTAAATGATTTTCCTAAAGTCACTTATTGACTATTTGCAGCAAACCATTGACCTTTATCTTTGTAACTGCTCTGATTTTTAAGTCACATTGACACATTGCAATCCAAAGAACTGAGTTGTTGTTTCAAAAAAGAGCTATAGGAAATATCTGGGGAAATGAGCTATACATGAATCATTAATTTCATTTATTACACATAATTTTTTTGTGAAGCTAAATAGTTTGAATTTTAGGAAATAATATCATTACCTCTGTGAAATCCTTCAGAGCTCTTTCATGGGAATTCTCAAGTTGTTCAAAACTGTTTTTAATTGCTATTACTTGCTCCTGAATATAAAATGTAGCTTACTGGTTTGTCAGTTCAAATAACGAGTCATAAAAATTTCCCTTTTATGGTCACTTCTCCTCAGAATTCGTTCTGAATAAATCATTCAAAAGACTCAAAGCTGTAAGTATGAAAATATTTAGTGACCTATTCTATGTTAGTGAATATTTAAAGAATTATGAAAACACCATTGAGAAATATTTAAATATAATATAATATAAATATTCTACAATCCTATTACAAGTTTATATAATTTTGTATACAACTAGAGAATGTATGGAAGGAACTATGAAAAAAAAACAATAAATGAGATAACAAAAAGGTAGAGTAATAGAATTACTTCTCCTTTAAATTTCCTTTATTGTTTTTTTTTAAAAGATTTTATTTATTTATTTTTTCTCTCCCCTTCCCCCCTCCCGGCTGTCTGTTCTCTGTGTCTATTTGCTGCGTCGTCTTTGTCCGCTTCTGTTGTTGTCAGCAGCACGGGAATCTGTGTTTCTTTTTGTTGCATCATCTTGTTGTGTCAGCTGCCCGTGTGTGCAGTGCCATTCCTGGGCAGGCTGCACTTTCTTTCACGCTGGGTGGCTCTCCTTATAGGGCACACTCCTTGCGCGTGGGGCTCCCCTACCTGGGGGACACCCCTGCGTGGCAGGGCACTCCTTGCACGCATCAGCACTGCGCATGGGCCAGCTCCACACAGGTCAAGGAGGCCCGGGGTTTGAACCGCGGACCTCCCATGTGGTAGACGGACGCCCTAACCACTGGGCCAAGTCCCCTGCCTCCTTTATTGTTAATGTAAGTGTTCCATAATCTAAAAATACAAGTAAGAAAAATATCCAGGTAATTTTTAAATGTCTGTTGTTATTTTCCACAGAAGTCAACATAAGATGGTTTCTGTATTCTCACAGTCTTGGACAGGGAGGACATCAGTTTTTAACAAGGGGGTCAGCTGGAAATATTAATGCTAGATAGTATGACAGCTTATTTTGTCAGGAAGTCAGTTAGCTGAATATTATACATCAAATTTAAATCTGTACTATCATTCAGCATTGCCTTAAAGGCTGTTTGTGTTTTATGTATGGGAATACATAATGGACATTAATATTAATTAAGCATGCATGTAACATATACTTTATCTGCTCTGTCATTTAAAGTTCATGGTGAACTTTTTGTTATCACTTCATTTTATAGATCGAAAATTGAGGTTCAGAGAAATGAAATAAATTGCTCAAGGTCAAGCAAATTCTTATTTGCTAATAATTGACAAAGGTAGTTCTCAAGTCTTACCTGTTTGACTCCAAAACCTGTTTTCTCTCTATTCAAATACACAATTCTCCAACTATAATCACTGCTAGGAAGAAGATAATTAGTCATTTAGCCTGTATGCGTCAATCACACGTAAGCACCTTTTAATAGTTCTGAATATCAATTTTTGACACTTATGTACAATTGATACACATT
This sequence comes from Dasypus novemcinctus, assembly GCF_030445035.2. Classification (NCBI taxonomy): domain Eukaryota; kingdom Metazoa; phylum Chordata; class Mammalia; order Cingulata; family Dasypodidae; genus Dasypus; species Dasypus novemcinctus. The sequence continues at coordinate 44,708,078 of NC_080697.1, read as the reverse complement.
ATGAGCTTATTTTTGGGGGGAAAAATTAAATAAAATAATTGCTTAAAAGTTAGGTTAATGACTGATACATTAGTATTCTTGGTTTCTGACATGAATCATGTTTTTTGAATAGGTTCTGCACAGCCCAACCTGAGGTAAAAGGTCTGAGATTTTCCAAAATTAAGATACAATCTCTGGACTCAGAGTACACTGGGATTAGGAAAGTATATACCATTCACCCACAAACACCCATTCTTACATATATTCAAGGTTTCTTACAAAAACCTGCATGGGTTTAGCAGTCGTCCAAATGGTTTCATTTGAAATATGCTTACTTTTCTAGGTTCATGTCTGTAAGTAAAAACAACTTCTGGTTGTCTAGAATGGACACACCTCAGTATCCATTCCCTTTTCTTGTGCCCTGTGAGACAGGTCTGTAAGATTCCACTCTGATTTCTCCATGCTTCTTGTCATCTAAAAAAGAAAAGATTCCTTTTTATATAATACTTTAATTAAAAATTCTTATAAAGCTTTTAAAATGTAACACTAGAAAGGTCTTAAGTTCCTTATAATGGGGGGAAAGGCATATCACTAGTTTGAGATTAAGATGTATGATTCTCATTGTAAAATATCACTGTGTATGTATGTGTATAGTATGTGCTGCTAAACAGAGAAGGCTTGTAGAAGGGCATGCATTAAACAGAAGTTTGGTAGTTTATTATAAACCTAAGAGGAAAAACCCAGATTTTGTATTTTTCATAATTGTGCATTAACTTTTGACATTAATATATTTTATTATAAGCATGAAGAGTTGTGAAATTTCATTTCAGTCATTTCCTTCTTGAGGTGAAGTTGCTGTTCTATGTTCCAATTTTGTATAGACCTGCCTCACTTCTAAATGGTCTTGACTCCCTCGTTCCATTTGTTTGTTTGTATTTGAAGTCAAAGAAAAATGAGTGTTTTTCAAATCTGTCCTCATTTTTGTGTTGAATAACACTTCTACTTTATAAGAAGAGATATTCTTGCTCTTCATCATTTTTCTCAATCGGTTCTTTTTTTCCTTTAAATGATTGTCTGCATTAGGTTTTTTATTCTTTTTATTTTTCTCCCATTTAGAAAAGCTTACATCCGTACACTTATAGGAGATTGAATCTGTATTTACCATTCCAGCCTTCATTATATGCAGTGATTGTCATGCATAACTACAATGCACTTTAGGGAAAAAATAAACTTCTTTATGTTTCTTCAAGATTTAATTGAACATACAGCAGTTTGTTTATTTATTTATTAGGAGATACTGAGAATCAAACCCAGGACCTTGTACATGGAAAGCAGGTGCTCAACTACTGAGCTATATTTGCTCCCCCCATAGCAGTGCATTTATATATACCAGTTTCCTAAAGAACTTGAAATGCTTGCAATTCCCCTCCCCTGAAAATATTTAAGAGCCAATTAAACTATGAAAGAACTAGAAAATTATCTATTTTTCATGTTATTATGTTCCTGAGAAAATCTGACCTCTGTAGTTGTGCATGTTTAATGCAAGTCCAAAGAGTACCTGTAGCATGGAGGGAAAGTAAAAAATTATAATAAAGTTCTAGTCAAATAATTAAAAAAGAATGTAAGAATGGATTGTATATGGCTTGATCCAATGTCAAAAGTTAATAAAAATATCTCAAAATCAAACATGAAGGTACAACCTGTGGACAGCTTTCCATTCCTTGCTTCTACTATAGATTGAGCTGGAGGCAGACATCACTCTACATCAGTCCATTTAGAAACTTTGACAGAGGAGTCCACCCTCATTGCCTTTCACAGTGAAGCAGTGTCCCAATGCAATGCTTGGTGTAGGCTCTTCGGGGTATATTTATGGAACAAATGAATTAATGAGTGAAACGAAGACTGAAATAAATAGATGAGACAGAAAGAAAGAGAAAGATCAGCTGGGCATAGATTCTACTTATATCATGTTCCACACCATTGATCTGCTGACTAACTGAGGACACCAAGTCTTTGGCTATACCTAACTTTGAGACAAATGAATCCTAACATTGGGCTGCTACTTAGATGCATTTGTAAAAGACTAAAGCAACAAAGGGGTGAACGATCCCTGCATGCTTGGTGCACTGCTGTGTTCACACAGAGTTGAGAATTGCCATTGTAATTAACAAGGCAAATCCATGATTCATAGATGTTCTGCATTTTGTTTGCATTTCTGGTTAAATTATTAACCAGAAAATGAATAAAAGTATTTTGGTGGCTTTTTTTTTTCATCTTGTTTGTTTTTGTTTTTTTTTTAACCTTTGCTTTAGAAAATATTTATTCTATTTTGGTCTGTATGTTTAGGTTAATGTAATTGAATTTTGGATGACTTAAGTGTCTAGCAATGCTTTAGAGATATTCTGAGCTCTAAGTCCTTTTATTCAGCACAATAAACATGCTAGCTGAGGAAGAACCAAATAATTCTGTAGGAACTCTCAGGCATAGATAAAATGTTTAATTATAGTTTATGTTGTTTTTGCTGTTTCTTTGTTTTCAGGTGAACAAGAGCTTGTGTTCTCATGAATTTTCACTTTTTCTTTAACATCAAACATAGGGAAGAAAAAAAGTGATTACCAGTATTCCTAGTGAAAGGAATTTAGAATAATTCTTAGTTGGAATTTATTTACAAATATACACATATGGGCCCATTTCCACACCAGTTTTCCCCAAGAAAGACCCTCTTTTCCTGCATTTGTGTCTGTGACCAGGAGGATAGCACGGTTCACCAACCTAAGTCTGTCCACTCCTTGTAGCAACATCCATAAAATGGAGGGATTGGTTTTCTCAGTCTCTGAACTGCCTTCCATCTCTAATATCTTTTCAATCCATGCTTTATTTTTCAGTTGTGGCTTACTGATGACTACTGGTTGCAAGCAAACTTATATCTGGGTCTTCAAGACTTTGATTTTGAAGACCAGAGGCCATATTGCTTCAGTGTCATGGTTGGCCATGGGAAGAGTCACTTTTTCAATGTGGAACTTGGGAGTGAGTTAGCTGTTTGGGAGAAGTCATTCCAAAGAGCTACTTTCATGGAAGTTCAAAGAACTGGGGTAAGTAATTCATATTTTTATCACTTTAAATGTACTATAATACTGAAAACATAGCAATTAGAGTGTGTGACAACTTATTTCAGAAAAAATATGAGTCTTCAAAAGTTTAGCATGTCTTACATGAGTCATCATGTTCAAAATAATCTTTCTACTCAGTATTCTTTGAACTAGTAAAGGAGAAAAAATGAGACAGATTATGTTACATCTATACTTCCATCTATATATATATTTAATGTGAAGAAAAAGACTAAAATACCTTCCAGCCAGGAACTCAATGTATGTTATACCTGTATTCCTAATATAGGTGCATAAAGGATGAAACTTCTCATAGACTCTGTTTACAGGTGACAAAGCATCTCACTTGCAAGTGAATAAAAAAATAAAGTTATGGAACCTGTATGTTTGTAATATTTTAAAGCACTTAATGGTTCTTCCTCTCAAACTTAATTTTCCGAAGGAATGGATGTATATCTGACTTGCTTTTCCCTCTTTGATGACAGCAAATAAATCACTCACAAATTTGAATGTATGTCAAATGAACGGATAAGGAAGAATATATTATATTCCTCATCCTAATAGTGAGATCCCCTTCATTGGGAAATATGTACTGATAGAAATAGGAGTGACAGAAAATAAATGAAATAAGTGCATCACAGAGGGGATTTAATTCCACCTGAAAGTTCTGACTTCTTTCCTGGCCTAATGTCATGAACTTATAGAGAAGGATTTAGTGAATAATGATGGGTATACCATTAAAAAATATTTTTGAATGTGAAAAGAGTCTGTATTATCATTTATCTCTCCTTCAGGCTGTTAAAATTTACAAAGGCTCCTTGATGTGATGTGCTAAGAGGCATCCCTTTCACTTGGTAATGTACACTGAAATCTATTAGTCCACATAATGATGTTACACACAGTCATTCACAGAATCTAAATGTCAAGGTTTCTTCCCAGTCCACTGTGATCTTCTCCATTAGTTGGACTTCATTAATTGTAATTATGATTGATTCCTAATGCTTAGCATAACCTTTATATCAGAGGAATCCAATTCATTTAACCATTGCCTATCAGTTGTTGGAAGGAAAGTACATCTCAGGGACTAATTTAAATATATAATACCTCTCAGCCACTTAGAAATCTTCAATACAGTGAGTGTAAATTACTAGAAGACAAAAGAGTGTATTTTGGATGAGGTGAACTTAATGTGTACTTTTTTTTCTGATGACAGCAGTAATCATTATATATTTAATTTAGAAAACAGAGAAATAGAAAGCACCATACATTTTGGTGCAGGGGCCATGCTAATCCTCTCTATACTGTTCCAGTTTGTGCTCCTAAACGTGAGTGATTGGGGTGATATTTAAGTGAGTTTAAAGGAAGGTGACAAACAACTAAGAGATGATATCCTTAATAAGTTAAATCATAAAGTCCTAGAACTGGAAGGAAGCAGAAAGGTAATTTCATCCAGTACCCACCCACAACAAGATGAGTGTCTGACTCATCCTAGGTGTATACATGTTTACTTGACTTTCTTCATGAATAGAACTTTTCTCTCAGAAGTGCAATGGCCAAGCATTTCTGCCTTGTGTTCATTGTTTTTGTTGATCTGAAAGAAGGAGAAGGAGAAAGAGAATGAAGAATAAAGAAGAAGAAGGAGAAAGAAGAAGAAAGCAGCAGCAGAAGAACAAAATGGGCAGGAGGAGAGTTGGAGGCTTTAATAGTTAAGGAAGCCTTCCTAGAGAAAGTAGTTAGTCCCTTCCAAAAATTGTTTTTTGTTCATTTGATGTTTTTGTCTGTTTGTTTTTCGTGTGGAAAGCACAGAGAAGACATTCCTATTAGAGAGAATTGAATGAAGTCAATGAGGTGTTCAATAGAATGGCAGATCTGAAATTTGGATTAGGACTTAGGGGGCAGAAATCGCCCAAGTGCACTTTTTAAAAAGCATTTTTATTAATCCATGTTTTTTATTATGATTATCTTTCCTGGGTGATGGTGGCAAAAATTAGTGGCTCCATACATTAAAATGCCAGAAAAAATTGTTGAGACAGTAAGTGGACATTTTCATTTACTTATTATTTCTCCAAAACTGAGCTGACATGGAATTGTAATGGTCTTCCTCACCCAGTGTCACCATGTATTGAATAATTGCTAGGTGTCATGGTGTTTTACATGTATCAACTCATCAAATCTTCACAGCTGAGAAGCGTGGGTGGTCTCCTAAGCAAAGGGTTAAAAAGTCATCCAAGATCTCCCTCTGTATTATATTCCCAAATCTACCCTCTCCACTTCTCACTTATGACTCCTGTTTCTAAGTAATAACCCTGCAGCATTTCCACTTGCATCTTTTTCACCTAGTGTCCTAAAGTACCAGGAAATCTGTTACTAATTTCTTGGAAAGAGGATATCATCAGAATTAGTCAGATGGCTCAATCCTGGCCTTACCACTTTCTCACTCCATGAATTTAGACATTTTTCTCCAAAACTCCATTATTTAATCTTCAAATTAAGGATTATATACACATCATAGAGTAGTTATAAAAATTACACTTATTGTTAATGCACAGCCTACTGTGCATTTGACACATGTTGTTGTTGTTGTTGTTGTTTTAATATATCTGAGATGGAACTGTTGTAGGTTTTTTGTTTCATTTCCCTAATGAGAAAATTAATAGCAATAAGGGCTAAGTGACTTTTCCATGATACCTTACCTTGATAGTCTACCTTAAGAAATTCTATCTTGAAAGTCGTATTCTTTCTACTAAATTTCATGCTGCCTCCATGGAAAAATAAATGAAATAAGAGTGTGTGAAATCATCTAACACAGTTACTGGCATACTTCAGGCACTCAATAAGGAATTCCCTTCTTCTTGATTGATTAGTAATATTGACTTTCTTTTCTCCATCTTCCATTTCTATTCTGCTTGTTTCAATAGTTTTTTACCTTTATTTCCCAATCCAAGATTCACAATTTAAATATCTAACATGATGTAAATATTTACTGTGTTTAGGACATTGATTTTTCTTTACTAAGTGTGGCAGGGTGTGGACTGTACATTCACTAACTTATTCATTATTCTCCATAAGGATTTCTGAAACAAGGTTCTCTATACTCTTTATAACATATGTCATCAGGATCCCATGGCAAAGTAGACTTTCTGTGTTTCCAAATTCAACAGCAGTTGAAAGTGCTATGAGTTATTCTCGTGGGTTTTTCACATCTAAGATTGATAGACAAGTTTGCCTCTAAATAGCTCCTTGACCACGGTGAAAAGGGAGGAACACAACATAGGGATTCAAATGAAGCTGTGTGTGAAACAGTGGTTCTCACACTTGACTGCAAGTGAATCAAGATCTTTTGGATGGAACGTGGGAGAGTGTGGGCTATGATGTGGACCATTGACTACGGGGTACAGTGATGTTCAGAGATGTACTTACTGGGTGCAATGGATGTGTCACGATGATGGGAGAGAGTGTTGCTGTGGGGCGAGTAGGGGGTGGGGGCGGTGGAGTTGATTGGGACCTCATATTTTTTTAATGTAATTTTTAAAAATAAATAATTTTAATTAAAAAAAATATATGGGTGTTCAAAACCAGCCCCTTCAGGAACTCTGGGTATCTATATATTCTTTTTCAAGTTCCTGGTAGATTCTAATATGTAGCCAGGGTTGACAGCTACTGGTCTAAAATAAAATGTTGAGGATCTTCAGTAAAACCTTGCTTGACTATAGATAATCAGAATCTTCTCCTAGCTGGATATTTCTATTTTTATTCCTCCTTTTCTGATGAGAAAATAAAATAAAAATTTTATTTCACTCATCCCTAGTAAATATTTAATTTTGATTACTAAATGGCTAGTGATGATCTCAATCCCTTATACCATTGGGACCTACAGCCCACATCAGTGGGAAATGAAGCAGAAGTCTCAGCAAAATAATCAGTTATCTTTTAAGATGTACTGATACATGTCCTGTGATCATGTCTGAACAAGAAAGTAGTCTACTGCTTTTAAGAGGGGATTTCATAATATAGCATAACATGGTAATAATAAAAGGGAATTAACTCTAAAAGAAAACTGTATGTCCTGTTCACATCTACCCAGTTTCAAGCATTTTATCAAATTATTACTATATATTAAGGTTGATTTATAAAGTATGTTTAGTGATATTAATATACCAGTGAAAAGGTGATTAGAGGGTCATTTATTTTAAATTGATTTGTCATTTGCACTGGTTCCATATAAAATAGAAATGAAATAAAATCAATGTAGCCAGTCATTATGTAAAAGGAGTACAACTATTATTTGTGAAAATTCAGTACAGTCAAGATTCACTTTGCTTTCCCAGAGCTCATTATCATTCTAATAAGACACCTATCTGATTTCAACTGTGGTTATAAATTATTCATCCCCGGCTATCACCTGAAGATGGAGAAATGTGTAAAAACCATCAGAATACCCCTGCATCTGAGAGATGCGTTGGGGATATTTTCCCTTTAGACATAATAGACCCTTCCCAACCACAGGAGGTGATATGCCAAGGGGTGTCTGAAAAGCAAGGTAGAGAATTTACAGAGGCTTCAGTTTCTCCCATATACCCCTGTTTGCTTTGGAAATGATGCCAAAGCAGATGGAAATGGTACAATTGGGAAAAATACATATGTTCACAAAGACTTAGTTTTAAGTCTCGCTTCAAGCTAGGCAATAATTAAACTTCAGTTTCTCCCAGTCTATGAAGCAGAGAAGACTTTCCCAAAATCAGTATGAATAAAAGGATACGAGTTCAGAGAGCACAGGGCTCCATTCCTTACCCTCGTGCATAGTGTGAAAGGTACCTAATTGTTTCTCTAGAAAACAACCTAAGTCCAGAAATGAAGTAGGAGGGGGAAGGACAGCTACTCATTACAAGGAAGAATACACTAATCTATATATTTAAAGATAGGAAAGAATGATTTGGGAAGAAGTGTGTCCCCTGTTGTCAGAGGCATTCAAACAGAAACCTGCTTGCCGGGGATTTTACAGGGGAAAAGCCTGCACAGAAGGCTGGATTAGCTATCAACCTCTAATATTAGCTCAAGTTGATGAAAGTATTGGCAAAAAAAGTATTTCCATATGACACATGAAAATCTGAAAAACTTTCTTCAGATATGCAAGCCTTTGAAATAGTCTGGCAAAGAAAAAAAATCTGACATTTCTGGTAATATTATATTTATCTATCAAATCAGCACTCTCTTTTATTTGAAGGATTTTGAAATGGAAACTGAGGAATATGAATTTCCATCAACATTTTGATGGAAAAATAAGATGTAACATAATTAACTATTATTAAGTGCTGCTTCTGACACTATTCGAGGGCAAGGACATTGGCTTAGTGTGACTTCTGTCAACCACGCCAACTTTGTGTGCAGCAATTTCCTATTTCAGATGTGATCCTCCACCTCTTGGAATGCCATACCTCTGGCCTTCCCCGCCTATCCCTACCACTTGCTCACCCTTGCACAGACCCTTGGCCTGGCTTATGCCTGCTTATCCATAATGACTCAGCTCACTGTCTCCACCTGCAAGAGTTGTCCATGGCCATCCCCACCCTGAATTAAGTGCCTCTGCTCTGAGCATCTCTGTTTTAACGTCTATCTTCTCCATTCAAGTATTTGTTTCTTGAAGATAGCTCTGTGTCTTATCTATTTTGTTAACCTTAGTACCCACACAGAGCCTAGCATGAGGTAGATGCACACAAAATAATCATAAAGAATAAAGGGAACTGGAAGATGGGGAGAGAGGAAAGCACTGGGAATCAGCTCAACAAAATATTGAACGGGCAGGAACTATGTGAATCAACCACTTGGAAACTTTGGAGTCTAGGGGAACCCCATGCAGCATCCAGGGAGGAGCAGAGGAAGAGGCTGGTAAATGGCGATAAAAATTGGTGATTTTCACCCTCCCTGCAGCAGCCACCACCTCTCTTTCCCCAACCTTCCAACACTGGGGATAGGAGATCTGGCTTCCAGCTCAGCTTGCTGTACCAGGTGGGGACACAAGGAACTCCTCCAAACTCTACCTTTGATCAGTATATCAGCTCCCCAGGGCCTGGCTTTGATGGTGGCCGTTATTCCAGAGCCCCTGGGATAAAGCTGGCAGAGAAACATTAAAGATGGTAACCTTTCTCAGAACTGTGGAAAAGGTGAAAGGGCTGCATTAGCCGAGTTAGTGCTGAATTTTAAAACTGCAGCTTCGAAAGCCTAGAAGAAGGTCCTGGCACACTAGATGGACTCTCCCGTACTAACTCCACAATGTAGCATGGAGCTAACTTGTGCTTCCATTGTGGGTCCCTGGCCCTGCTCCAGAGGGGCAGAGTGGCCCCTGTGTGCATCCTGGGGTACATGTGTATCAGGATAAATCTATCAGGTGGAAGTTGGACAAACGGAGCTAGGGAACTTGCCTTGGGCTTGCCCTCCCAGAGTTTATCCTGAGGGCAGAAAATTTGCTTGCAGATCTCTGGGTCAGCCTGAGAAACAATTATGTGGAATGAGCCTGGGTTAAAGGACTACCTACATTAAATCCCTCTAAAGAGCACCCAGGACAGGGAGCAATTCTGTTTCAAATACATTAGAGGTATGTACACTCAAACACTTGTGGATTAAAAACAGGAAATTCCTGCGACCTCTAGTGAGCCCAGGCCCCAAAGAAGAAAAAGCATCATGGCTCTGGCTCCATGCAGGCTCAGACACAGAGAGGACCCTGCACTTCCCATTTGCCTCAAGTGGATTTACTTAATAGACGAGCTATGCTCTGAAAGAGCCAAACCTGAGCCAATTTGCAACAAGAGTGAAATGTGCTTTTTTGCCTTGGTTTATTTATTTGGTTAGCTCCTGGCATTCAAGCAAATCTATGTTATACTACTAATTGGATACTAACTTAAGGACTAAGTCCCAGAATTAACACTTTAAAATACTAAAATGTACCATGTGCAACAAAAGATTACATGAAAAGCAAGGAAACCAGAAATAATGACCTAGTCAATGGAAAAAGGTAAATATCCAGAATCCATCAATGAAGAAAACCAGATTTTGGACATATTGGGACAGAGACTATAAAATAATCATCTGCAGTATGCTAAAGAATATAAAGGAAAACATGGAGAAATAACTAAAGGATATGAGAAAGACAATGAATAAACAATATGGAACTCTCTCTAGAGGAATACTAGAGTTGAAGAATACAATAACTGAAATAAAAATTTCCCTAGAAAGACTCAACACCAGATTGGAGGTGGCAGAAGAAAGAACCAGTGAACTTGAAGACAAGACAGGCTGAGGACAAGAAAGATAAAAGAATGAAAAGAAGAGAACAAACCGAGCCTTACAGATCTGTGAGATACCATCAAGCATACTTAATTATATGTATTATGGGAGTCCCAGAAGGAGAAAAAAGATAGAAAGCAGGAGAAGGAATATTCAAACAAATAATGGTAGAAAACTTCCCAAATTTAACAATAGGCATAAATATGCACAAACAAGAACCCAATGAAACCCAAACAGGATAAATGGAAAGGCAACTATGACCAGACACACAGTAATTAAATTGTCAAGTGCCAAGGAAAATGACAGGGTTCTGAAAGCTGCAAGAGAACAGTACAGAGGTATGCACAAGGGAAACCCAATAATATTAAGTGCTGAATTCACATCAGAAATCATGAAAGCAAGAAGGCAGTGGTATGAAATATTTAAAGTGCTGAAAGAAAAAAATTGTCAACCAAGAATTTCATATCTGGCAAAACTTTCTTTAAAAATGAGAGATTAAGATATTCCCAAATAAAGAAAACCTGAGGGAATTTGTCTCCACTAGACCTACCCTACAAGCAATACTAAAGGAAGTTCTTCAGACTGAAAGGAAAGAACACTAGACAGTGAATGAAAGCAGCCTGAAAAAATAAAGCCCTCCAGTAAAGGTAACTATAAGGAATTATAAATGCCAGTGCCATTGTATTGTATTGTTTGTTATGTTCATCTACTACTTGCTTCAGACAGGAGCTGAAATGCAAATGCATAAAAAGTATGAAAAGTTGATGGTTTTAGACATTTGATTGGCAAAGACATAATTTGTAGAAAGTACACAAAAAGATGGGAGGGCAGAGAGCTAAAGTAACAGTGTACATATATGTTATTGAAGATAAGTTGATATGGAAGCAAATATAATTGATATCAATTTAGAATGTTACATTTTAACCCTATTAAAAATGCATGAAAAATACATTTCAGAAGAGTCAGAAGGCCCTCAAAATGATACAATACAAAAAGCCAAATAATAGAGAAGTTGGAATTAGTGGAAGAACTGAGGGTCAAACAAAGTATAAGGCTTACAAAACAAAATAGTGAAATGGCAAAAAAATTCTGGCATTAGTCAGTAGTTACTTTAAAGGCAATGGGTTAAACTCCCCAGTCAAAAGGTAGAGATTGGCAAAGTGGATTAAAAAAATGAGCCGACTATATGCTGTTTATAAGAAGCTCACCTTAAATTCAAAGACATAAGTACATTGGAAGTGAAAGGATGGAAATATATATATACCATGCAGTAGTAACCAAAAAAGGACTGACTAGCTATACTGCTATCAAATAAAAAAGACTTTATGGCAAAAACTGTTATGAGGGGAAAAGAAGGTTACTATATACTGATAAAGGGAATAATTCAACAAGAAGGCATAACGTTTAAAAATATATATGCACCTAATATCAGAGCCCCAAAGTACATGAAGCAAATACTGACAGATTAGAAGAGAGAGATGGCACTACATTAATATAGCAAGAGATTTCAATATATCACTCTCAATAATGGATAGAACCTCTAGATCAATAAGGAAATAGAAGACATGCATGATACACTAAACTAGCTAGTCCTTTCAGACATATATAGAACACTTCATCCAGTAGCAGCAGAATGCATATTCTTCTCTAGTGTACCTGGATCATTCTCCAGGATAGCAAGCCACAGAAGTACTCACACCATAAACAAAATTCAACTTGAAATGGATCATAAACCTAAATTGTAGAACCATAACCATAAACCTCCTAGAAGAAAACTTTGGGAAGCATCTTCAGGATCTTGTGATAGGAAATGGTTTCTTAGACTTTACACCCAAAACACCAACAAAAAAGAAAAAATAGATAAATGGTACCTCAACAAAGTTAAACACTTTATCAAGAGACTTTATCATGAAAGTAAAAACACAGCCTGCTCAATTGGAGAAAATATCTGGAAACCACATGTCTTGTGAGGGTCTAATATACAGAATATTTTTTTTAAAAAAACAGAAAATATAAGTATTGGAGAGGATGTGGAGAAGTAGGAATACTTTTTCATTGTTGGTAGAAATGTAAAAATGTGCAATCATTGTGGAAGACAGTTTGGCAGTTTCTCAGAAAGTTAAACATAGAATTACCATATGACCCAAATCCCAGTTCTAAGTATAAGCCAAAAAGATTTGAAAACTGTGATTTGAATAGTTATTTACATACAAATGTTTATGATGGCATGACTCACAATTGCCAAAAGATGGAAGCAACCCAAGTGTCCATCAACTGATGAATGAATAAATAAAATGTGGTCCTTGATTTGAAATAATTAGAATAAGTGAACTCATAGAGTCATAATCTCAAAGTTTGGTTACCAAGGGCTGAGGTAGGGGTAGGGAATGAGGAGTTGATGCTTAAATTGTAGTTTTTATTTGGGTTGATCCAAAATTTGGTAATGAATGGTGATGATGATAGCACAACATTGTGAATGTAATTAATAGCACTGAATTATATGTGTGAAAATGGTTAAAAGGGGAAATTTTAGGTTGTATACTTGTTACTAGAAGAAAGCTAAAAAAACAATAGTACTGTACAAAACAAACAGTAAACCCTATTATACATTATGGACACAGTAGTACAAGTATAAAAATGTTCTTCTGTGACTTGTAGCAAATGGACCACACTAATGAAAAGTGTTAATAGGGCAGTATATGGGAACTCCATATTTCATGTACAATTTTTCTGTAAACTTTCAACTTCTCTAAAAAAAAAAGAAATAATCAGCATATATACACTGAAACGTTTTAACCACAGTAAAGACATGGAGGTCTTTCCCTTCGTTTGGGCTTTATTTTTCTCCTTTGTCTACAATCTACCTTTCTTTATGCTTTTCTTCATCTAAGGCAAAAAATGGCCAGGCCGGTCCAGGAGCTCAGTTTGTCACCTCTGTAATTGACACAGCTTGTTGGAAGAAGAGCTAAAACTAGAGTCAACATTTCCTATCACCTAGTATAGCAATTTTTCCTTTACTGTACCAACTGCCTTAACTTCTGGTTTCACCCATCAGTACCATCATCTAATAACAACAGAAGTAGTAATATAATAATAATAACTATAAATGGCTCCATTTACACAGCTCATTTAAATTGGTCTTATAACTTTGCCTGCCTTTTATTATATTATTATAGCGTCTCATTACTATAACTGATGATTTTCTGACAAGAAACAAGAACTTAGGAAGTGTATTCTCTTGGATCCTCTTTGCATTTGTCATAAAATTTTATGCATATATATGCAAGAGATTAATTCTGACAGTTGCTTTGAAGTTACTAATTATGATTCTTTGTCTGAGGCACTCCTGCTGTTCCATGTCTCATATACTTGCATGTGTATTTGGAATAAACACAAGCAATGAGACTTCCATCATTCTCTACTTGAACCTGACTATTCTTCTTTTATTTTTCCTTCCATATACACATTTGAACAGGGCCCAAGAATATCAGGCCTGAGTGGGGTGTTTATAATTGTTTATCTCAGGATTCAAATATAAGCACTATTTTTAACTCACTTTTTTCTGTCACTGAGTATAATCCATTTTTGCTTCATTGCCCTCCCAGAATAGATGAAAAGCATTTGAATAACAATAAGCTTTTTTTTAAGGTTCAAATGAATTTTTCAAGTACATTATAGAAGATTTGATAAGTTGTAGTGAAAAGAGAATATAAAGGAAAGAAAGGAACATGTAAGTCTAATTTTAAAGTCATATATTTGGAACATAGCAAGGCAAATTATTATCATGTACTATATTATCACACCAAGGTCACAAACATCATTTTTAAGCATTTTCAATTTTCTTTATGTACATTCTAATAACCGACATGAGAATAGTACTTTAAAATTAACAATGCCCTTCACAAATATTATCTTAACCTACTTCAAACTGCCCTGTTGGGTAGGTACTCAACTGATGATTACTCCCTTTGCCATAAGGTACTAGGACTCAATGACCCTATGATTTGCCCCACATCATATAATCCCTAAATGTGGAGGCAGATCTTGAAGAGAGGTATTTTGGTTCCAAATACCACCCCCCGCCCTTCGTTTTCATTTTCCCCTTAATATGTGCTACACATGCTTTGATCTTTTTGGTATTTTAACCTCATTTTATAGGTAACCTGAGGTTCAAGAATATCTGCAATAAACCTGGGTCAATAGAGCTAGTTATTTGACTGACACTAGAACTATATCAATTAGATCAGATTATGTAACAACGAGTTAGTCTGCCCTCTACTAATGGATCAGAGAAAGTGACCTCTACTTTCAATTTCCTTACCTGGAATATTTAGAGCTATAGCAGAAGGGTGAATTTTTTTTTTAAAGTTAAAATCATGACTTTGAGGCAAATATAAATGAACACATGTTGAGAGATTTTTAAACTAATTTATTAATGAGGAAAGCAACAAGTTGTTTAAATAGTCCAAAGAGCACTTAGAAAACTAAGTATTTATAGGCAATTTAAAATGGTTATATTAGGAAATGATGACTGGTTAGATAGAAAACTTGTCAAAGTCAAACAGGGCTATAAATTGTAGCCTTTTGAGTAATCTGTTCCACCAGACAGAAATTACTTGCATCTCTACCAGTTAATATACAAGTTAACTTTTGCCTCTATAGAATTGAAAATTACCCATTCAAAAAAAGTCAAAACCAGAACTGTACCCCCACACACACACACATACACACTATTCACTTTGTTTAGTTTGATTATGTACATAGGAATGACAAGGGTATTAATTAGCCCCAGATCCACACAGTTTGCTGTAAAATTCTAAAGAATATGATATTGAGCAACTACTAATTCCAGGAAAATATCTTCTTAATAATAAGCTAGAAAAATAAGCAAATGTAACCCAAAGTAAGCAGAAGGAAATAAATAAGATAAATCAGAGTAGAAATCAATAAAACAGAAAACCAAAAAACAATAGAGAAAATCAATGAAATCAAAGTTTTATTCTTTAAGAATATCAGTAAAATTGACATCTCTTCCCAGACAGATCAGAAGGAAAAAATGAGGAAGATACAAATTTCAATATAAGGTATAAGAGAGGTAATATCACTAGAGATTTTCCAGATATTGAAAAGAATAACAAGGGAACATTATAATTAACTGTATAATGTTGCCACTAAATTTGACAAGATAAATGAAATTGATTAATTCCTAGAAATAGATAAGCTGAACAGCATTAAATCTATACTTAAAATTATTTCTTAATTTAAAACTTTCCCACAAAGGAAACTCCAAACCCAGGTGGATTCACTGTGAATTCTACCATATAGTTAAAAAAAATAATGGTAATTCCATGCAGACTGTTACAGAAAATTGATAATGGAGGAAATACCTCTCAGCAACTCTGTGATAACAGAATTGAACAAAGACATTACAAGAAAAGAAACCTTCCAGCCAGCATCCTTCATGAACATAAATAAGCATCCTAAACAAAATTTTACCAAGTCAAATTCAACAATATGTAAAAAAGGATAAAATATCTCATGCCAAATAGAGTTTATTCTAGAAACACATGGTTCATTTCACATTTGAAAATTAGTCACTGTAATCTGTCATGTTAGCAAATTAAGAGAAAAATTATGTGATCATTTCAATAGACACTCAAAAATATTTGACAAAGTCCAACATGTATATTTGATAAAAATTTTTTAAAAACTTCCAGCAAATTAGGCATAGAAAGAAATTTCCTCAACTCAAAAAATGGCATTTACTATCATCACCACCAACCTACAGCTAATATACCTAATAAGGAAAGACTTAAGACTTTCCCCCTAAAGAAGGGCATAAGGCGAAAATGTCCACTCTCATCATTTCTTTTCAGAATTGTACGAGGTTCTTGACAATGTAACCAATCTAGAAATAATACAAGGAATTTAGATTGGGAAGGGAAAAGGAAAACACTCTTTATTTTATGCAGATTAGATATTTGTCTAGATAGAAAATGAGGTGGAATGTACAAACAAGCTATAAGAAATACAAATTGATTTTACCAAATTTGCAGGATGTAGAATCAATATACAAAACATAACTTTATTTCTTTGTACAGGCTTCAATCAGAAATTGAAATTTAAAAATATTATTTACAACATAATCAAAAATATAAAATGCTTTGGAATTTTTCTGTAAATGTGAAACTGCTCTAAAAATAAAATTTATTATTACAAAAAATGCTTTAACATAAATCTGAGAAAATGTGAAAGACCTTTGCATAGAAAATGACAGATCATTTTTTTATAGAAATTAAAGAAAGCCTAAACAGATGGAGGGATAGTCCTGGTTCATTGGTCAGAAAACAAATTAATATTAAAATGTGATCCTCAAATTTCATATGAAAATGCAAAAGACCTGGTATAGCCAAAATACTTTGAAAAAGAAGAAAAAGATTAAAAGACTAACACTAAACTACCTGATTTCAAGACTAATTACAAAGCGATAGTAATTTAGACAGTGTAGTACTGGCATAACAATGGGCAAATAGATCATGGGAACTAGATAGAGGATCAATAAATAAATCTATGTATTTGTAGACAACTGTCAGCAAATATGTAAGCCATTCAGTGAAGAATAAGTAGTTTTTCAACAAATCATGTTAGAGTAATTGGATATCCACATGTAATAAATGAACTCCTCTCCATACTTCACACCATGTATGAATATTAACTCAAAATGGACTATAGATCTAAATATAAAATCTAAAACAATAAAACTTGGAAGCGGACTTGGCCCAATGGATGGGGCGTCCGCCTACCACATGGGAGGTCTGCGGTTCAAACCCTGGGCCTCCTTGATTGGTGTGGAGCTAGCCCACGCGCAGTGCTGATGCACACAAGGAGTGCCGTGCCACGCAGGGGTGTCCCCCATGTAGGGGAGCCCCACTAACAAGGAGTGCACCCCATAAGGAGAGCCATCCAGTGCGAAAGAAAGTGCAGCCTGCCCAAGAATGGCGCCACACACATGGAGAGCTGACACAACAAGATGATGCAACCAAAAGAAGCACACATTCCCTGAGCTGCTGATAAGGATAGAAGCAGTCACAGAAGAACACCCAGTGAATGGACACAGAAAGCAGACAACTGGGGGTGGGGGAAGGGGAGAGAAATAAATAAAAAGTGAATCTTAAAAAAAAAAACAATAAAACTTATAGAATAAAATAGGATAAAATCTTGACCTTTGGTTATACAAAGATATCTTGTATAAAAAGGCAAAAGCACAACACATAAAAGAGAAATTGATAACTTGCACTATATACAGATTTTTTTATTAATTTTTTTTATTTTTTTTTATTTTTTTTATTTATTTTTTTTATTTTTAAAGAAGTTTTAGATTATATAAATGTTACATAAAATACAAAGGGGGGAGTGGATGAGGCTCAAGTGATTGAGCTCCTGCTGACCACATGGGAGGTCCCTGGTTCGGTTCCTGGTGCCTGCTGGAGAAGACAAGCAAGACAGTGAGCTGATACAACAGGCATGGTGAGCTGACCTGATGCAACAAGATGATGCAACAAAGAGGAAACACAATGAGAGAGACAACAAAATCAGGGAGTTGAGGTGGCTCAAGCAATTCAGCTCCTGTCCCCCACATGGGAGGTCTTAGGTTCAGTTCCCAGTGTCTCCTAAAGAGGAGACAAAATGACACAGAGAGCAGACAGTGCAAACAACAGGCAGAGGGGGATAAATAAATTTAAAATAAATCTTTTTTTTTAATTAAAAAAATACATAGGGGATTCCCATATGACCCCCTCCCCACACACACTTTCCCACATTAATAACATCCTTCATTAGTGTGGTACATTTGCTACAATTGATGAACATGTATTGAAGCATTACTGCTAATCATGGACTGCAGTTTACATTATAGTTTACACTCTGTCCTGCACAATCTTGTAGGTTATGATAAAATATACAATGGCCTGTATCTGCCTCTGTAGTGTCATGCAGGACAACTCCAATTTCCCAAAAATGCCCCCATATTATACCTAATATTCACTCTCATCCCTTAGAACCTCTGGTGGCCACAGCCTTTACATCAATAAGAGTTCCTCCATTGCTAGAATAATAAGTCCATAGTAGAATAATACGTCTACTTTATTGTTCATTCCCCATCTTGAGGATTTGGGGATGGTGATGCCCACTGTGCTTCTAATTGAGAGGGACCTTAGATCCGATGGGGCAGATGGATGGAACTATCTTGTTTGTAGTTGCAGACACTCTGTTCCTTGGGATAGATGTTTTCCATCATCATCTCCTTGTTAGTTGTCCTGGGTGAGTCCAATGAACTGGAAAGCAGGTGTTGTGACTCTGCTGAAATTCAGGGCTCAACTGGCACATGGATCTTTATACAGATTTTTTTTATGTATGGATTTTTTATAAATGGATTTATATATTTGTATATATGGGTTTTTAATCTACTCTTTCAAAGACACTGTTAAGAAAATTTCAAAAGAAAGCCAAAGACTACAATAAGTTGTTTGTTAACATATCTCCAATAAAGCAATTGAATACATAATATATTTTAAAACTCTCAAAACTCAGTAATAAGAAAACAATAAAAATTGGACAAAAGATTTGAACAGATATTTCACTAAAGATGTATGGATGGGAAATAAGCATGTGAAAATATGCTCAAAATCATTAGAAATTAGGGAAGATCAAATTAAAAAATGAGATATCCCAGCATACCTAATAGAATGACTAAAATTAGGAGGACTGATCATACCAAGTGTTGGTGAGGGTGTGCAAAAACTGAAATTCTCACCCATTGTTGGTAAACACGGAAAAATGTGGCAAATATTTTGAGAAATAGTTCAGCAGTTTATTAAGTTTAAACATGGACACACCATAAGATGCAGCCATTCCACTCATGTATATTTACCTAGGTTTTTACAGGAATGCTCATAAGAGCAGTCTATATATTAACCAAATACTGAAAACAACCCAAATGTCCATCAATATGTGACTTGAGTAACAAATTGCAGGATATTTCTACAATGGGACGCTATTCAGCCATAAAAAGAATGAAATATTGATAAGTGCAGCAACATGGCTGAATCTAAAAGTAATTATTACAGTACATGATTGAAGCTATAAAAGAGTACATTCTGTATGATTCACAGTGCAAAAGTGTTCATCTTAATGATGTTTATTGCGGGTTTTTCCTTTTATGGATTGTGTTTTTGCTATCATGTCTTAGCGCTTGTTTCATGCTAGGTCACGAGGATATATTTCTCCCATTTTTCTTCTAAGTATTTCCATTTGCTCCACGTGCCAGGGAAAGTGGAGGAAGCTATGACCACTGAATTGATGGCTGGGTCCCCTGCTCCTATGCACGGGCCTTGATGGGTGATCCCAGTGTGCATGTGATACAGAAAAGGAGGCAGCTAACGGTACTCAAGTTCACCATCAAGAGCATGTTTTGGGGCAGTCAAAGCAGGGCCCTAAGAGATGGAGAAGGCAAAAGAGAGTCAGATCTGTCAAGCAGAGAGGAGGCAGGGCCACAGCCCCCAAAGACTGAAGCTCAGTGGAGATGCGGGTGGAGAGTGTGGCCAGACAGTGGGCAGTCCCCATTGAAGGCCAGCCTGCTTGAAGAGGGTGTAATTGCAATGCCATTATCTTTCCACTTATTAACATTGTCTCTGAAACACATGACATGAATTTGATTCACAAGCTATATTATTAAAACTCTTAATTTCATTTATCAAACATCTGTTGATAAGCCTATTTTTCAGATAACTTGGGCATATCTCTTTCAGTTTAAAACAAATCTCAAATTACTTTTTTGTAGATAACTTTCAAAATGTAATATGAACTTCTTTCCCTGCTTAAATGAGGCATTTTGAATTGTCTCATTTTTTGACAACTCAACACAATAATCAGACATATCGGTTATCATACCCTGTTGTCATGCATGGATACCATGGGGTGCTAATTACGTAGGTTAACTAACCCTAAGTGGTGTCGTCTGTTTGAGTATGTCATTTTAGATTTCCTAATTCCTCACTCACTCTGAGAGCATCGATTCATTTTTCTTTCTCTTAATTCTATTAGACCTTTCTCCAAATCAGATGGATATTTCTATTGTTTTACCAACTGAGAAAACAAATGCCAGTATTTATTAGGATTTTTATCAAAAACAAAGGCAAACAAAACCCAAGTAAGGATTTAAGAATCTTTATATAAATATGATGCACAAGAATTAAAAGTTCAGTACATGAACTCTTGATTGTTTTGAGGCCTTTTTGCTTACATCCAGCTTCCTAGTGAAGTTTCCATTATTTTATGTAAGCAGATCAATTTTCTTTCATTCGCTCCATTTTTGGAGCATTTCCAATGTACCAAGAACATTTTTTAGATGTTTTCAGATGAGAAAACTATGGTCTGGAAAAGTTAAATGGTTTTCTCCACCTGTTAACTCAGTCAAAGCCAAGACATAATCCAGAACTTTCCCTCTGATTGTATGGTGAGCAGTTATGCAGGTTTTCATGGGGACTGTTTCTGGGAATAACAGGTACTTCAAAACTATGGAGGCAAAGTATTTTCAATGCACCGCAACTACATAAAGGAATATAGGTTTATGTATGAGAGAGAAAGAGACGGTTTATTTGCAGCCTGGTTTGTTGTTGCTGTTGTTGTTGAAGGGACTGGAATGATAACCTTGAATAAGTCACTAAACCTTCCTAATTATTGGTTTACTTATTTTCAACATGATTACTATTTCATCTCTTTGACTAGTGTTATGAAATTTAATTAATTGATGTTTATAAAGCACTTCACATTGAAATATGCAAAAATACTTTCCTTAAATGCTCAAATCAATTTTCCAGATAAATTTTTAAGAAATCCCAGGCTTGAGTTATTTATAAAGAAAACAAACAACCTACTAATGTTAATGAGAGCTTTGTCATACCATGTGGAATACTACAACTATGTTGCTATGTTTTATTGCTTCTCTTGGGGGAAAAAAAAAGATTAGAGGACCTAATAGAAATTCAAGTGAAATATTAAATAGCACTTGGGTTAGAATAGATTTATGGGATCATTAAAAGATAATTATTGGTTTGATACCAGAAGCACCAGTTTAATTACACAATTAAGTTTTAGATTGTTTTCATTATGTACAGGAAGCTTATTGCAATTCTAATTTACCTGGTTGTTTTCAAATGTAGTTTGGCAGCCAGGTTTATTTTAAGTTAAACTGTCAATATAATTGTTTAGCTTATGTTGATTATTCTTAAAATGTTTTATTTTCCTTGATTACCTAACAGTTCCATAAGTGACCTGTAAGTGATTGGCATTTAGTGGATCCATTTTATTCTTTTTCATGAGCATATTAATTTTGGCATCTTTTCATCAATCCTTAAAAGAACCACAATGGGCTGATACTCTTGGGACTCATCTGACTTTAGAGCCTCATCTAAATTCATGTTAAAATTAAGCCTTTCCTTTAAATTGTTATTCACTTTGCTTGAACACTCTCTGTAGTATTTTGTGAGCCACTGAAGAAAATTATGAATTTCAATAAATTCACAAAGTGACCCCATAATTAAAGTTAATCCATTCATTTACAAATTTCTAAAAAGTTATAACAGACGCTTATTAGTCCAATATTAACATTTTGTTTCTATTAAGTTTGTTATGGCATTACATAAAATTTATTAAGTCTGGTGATTATTTTCATATTCAAACTCAGATAGTCACAAGTAACGGCTCTACACTACAGTTATGGCTATAGACACAAAAATATCTATTTAGAAATTAACTAGAAAGGTATGTTGTCCCTAAACTTTAACATCAATGAGGGCTTTATTCTGCTAGTAATTTTTATTCAGTTATGCTTGTCTCATAGCTGAGCATCATATTATTGAGCATGATAAATATTGATGAGTCCTGAAACAGTTAATGCATGAAAGGATAAAGATGGCACCTCCTCTCACTGACTTGGAGGCATATTATCCTGGGGGCTGAGGATATGTATCTTAAAAGTGCCCATCTTATCAATAGCTACTGCTCCTGGCATTCTCACATGGGTGGTTATAACTGAAAGTATACTTATATCAATGCAAAGAAAACAGCTTTTGTGGAACTAATTGGAAAAGGTAGGTATAAAATGTTTTAAAAAAGGGAAAAGATGTCCAAGGACCAGGCTAAGAAAACAGTATATTTTCAGCCAATCTCAAGAGTTTAAGAAAGTAGTAAATTCGCTGAAAATCGCAGAAAAATTTAATTCCAGAAGCCTAAAGTGAAACATAAAGCCAAATATTCTGAGTGTCTGTATTAGTTTACCTTCTAATGCTGCCATAACAATTTACCATAAACTTGGTGGATTAAAACAACCAAATTTATAATTTTGGGGTTCTGTAGGTCAGAAGCCTGACACAAGTGTCCATGGGCTAAAATCAAGACATCAAGAGCAAGAAAGAGCACTACTCTCTTCTGGAGGTTCTAGAGGAGGATCTGTTTCTTTGCCTTTACCAGCTTCTAGAGGCCACTATACATTCTCCACCTTGTGGGCTTCCTTCCTCCATTGTCAAAGCCAGAACATTGAATCTCTCTGATCATTTTTCCATTGTCACATCTCTCTCTCATTACTACCATGGGAAAACTTTTCCCATTTTTAAGGACTCATGTGATTAGTTTAGAATAATCCAAGATAATTGCCCCATCTCAAGGTCCTCAATTTAATCACATCTATAAAGTCTACTGTGTGAGGTAACATATTCACAAGTTCTTGGGATTAGATGAGGCCATCCTTGGAGGGCCCATATTCTGCCTCACAGGTTTTCTATCCCATGTTTCTTGTATCTTCTAAAGAATAAGACAATGCCCTGGTCATTTTGATATATGCGTTTTATGATAAACTACAGCTGGTCTGTGACTGTGTAAGCATATAATAGATAGGTGTGCAGATAGTCAGGATTAGTTTTCATAAACAGGAAGCCTGCGTTAACCAATTCACTCAATAGTTTTGCCTTTGTACCTTGGTAGAGAAGGAAAATCACTACTTTGTTTCAGGAAATCTTGTACCTCAAGGAGAATTATTTTGTTAAAATATTGATGGGATATAATATGACTAAAAGACTAACATCTATAAGAAAGAGTAGATTCCAATTTTAAATATTCTAGGCATTGCTCTCACTAACTGAGTTGACAATTTTTAACTCAGATTTTCATTATCTGCAGAAAGGAACTAAAATTCAGCCCTACCCATTTATCCTTCCTCTACACACACACACACACTCACACACATACACAGCATATGGAGCAAACAGAGAAAAGAGACTGTTCATGTCATATAATAATAATAGAAAAAAAAAATTTTAGCACGTGATAGGAACTATTCTAAGCCCTATATGTGTACTATCTTATTTAAACCTCCCAACCAATTTATGAGGTGATTTATGAAGTGCTATTATTAACTTCATTTTATAGGTGAGAAAACTAAGGCACAAGAAGTTTAGTGACTTCCTCCAGGCTCACAACTGTAAAATGTCAGAGTCAGGATTTATATCCAGTCCCAGACTCAGGAATTCTAAACACTAAGTAGGATTCTGTTTAGATATTGGTTGCTAGGATTACAGCAACCAATTTCTCTTAGCTAAAGTCACCTCAGCTTTCTTGCTTCCCATCCCAAGATCCTCCTCACCTCCTCATCAAATCTTACTGGCTCTGATACCTTAATATTTCTCAACGCCCTTCCCTGTTCTCAGCCCTTCATAAACATTTGTATATACCACTCCAGTTCAAAAAAATACCACACTCTGTGCTGTCGTGTCATCAAACTCTTTGGTTTCTCAAATGAGTACTCTTCATTTCTTTCTCACATTCTTCCCACTGCAGAGGATGCATCTTCTCCAAATTAAACCCTTGCTTGTCTTTGAAGACTCAGCTCAAGGGCTGTTTTTCCAAGGATACTTTCCCTGCCTACCCAGACTACATTAGATGACCTCTACTCTTTTTCCAGGAACCGGGTACAGGTCTGTAGTGGAACACAGGTCACATTCTACCTCAATTGTTGATTTTCTTACTGTCTCAATATAGCCAGAATTTTACTCAAGTGTAAGTCCTCACCACCTGTCATTGGGCTTAGACAAAGTGAGGTTTGTAGAATAAGTTAGTAAATTAAATAGAGGGAGAACAAGTGAAAAGGAAGGAAATGTTTTTCCTTCATTAAAGCCATTAGAGACTAGCAGTGAGTAATCAAGTGTTGAATAAGCCAATCACTTTATAATATATTCTAAAAAAGCAACTGCTATGTCACTCATGCAGAAGGTTAGATTCTGACTAAAGAAAGTCCAATGAGGCAGTTAATCCAGGAAAAAGAAAGAGACCCTGGAGAACTTCAAATTGAATATAATTCTCCTTCCTTTACAATGCCACAGAAGGATAGTGATAAAGAGAGACGGAATATTTGAATTAGTATGCTGACAATGCTATTTGGATAAAAATGCACAAAAGGAGCTCAAAGAGTAGTGAAAAGATTAAAAAATATAATCTTTATCAAGAATACTCAGTTCATGTTAATTCATTTTGGCCCATGGAGAAATAAACTTGCTTTTATGTTTCTAATGGCTTGTCAGGTAAAACTTATAACTTTTCAAGCAAGAAGCCTTTTGCTTTGTGCCATCTGAGGCAGAACTGGCTGTTACTGGCGTGAAGGTAATCAGCCTTCCAGAACATTGGCTGTCTTTTCTGAATCAAACATGTATTTATTGAGCTCATTCTGTCCTACTCTGGGTAGCGTTAGGCAAGGCACCGTAGCTCATTCAAGAAAAATACATTATGCTACTGTCCGCAAATCACTGAGCAAGAGACGCTCCAGCTGAAAAGACTGGAGAACTGTACAAGACTGTAAATGATCAGGCTCAATGTGTTTTGAAGACCTGAGTGCTCAGAGCAAACAGCAAGGCTTGAAAGCTGGGGTTGTCCGTGACAGCCTTATTGAAAAGGATGAATTGGGGCTTTCTAGCTCCTCTTTGCTTTGTTTTGAAAATAAGTTGGAATTTTTTTTTTTAAATCACCCTTCGTCTTTTTCCCAAAACTAACCAGTTGCATAAAAGATTTTGAAAATCTGTCTTTCATAAGAACAGATTTCCTTTTGTGCCTTTCCTGACTTTTTAATAATAGTAATGATAACATTAATATTAATAAAACTTTGATCTTATGTCTCAGAATCTGAGAGTATAATGGAAAGAACATACATTTATTTATAAAGTCAGAAGGACCCATGTTCAGTTTTAGCCCTGACACTAGCCATGATCTTTGGAAATGATCATAAAATCTCTAAACCTCAGTGGTCTCGTCTGAAATACAAAGATAAAATTAACTAATTCACAGTATTCGTATCTAAATAAATTCACACATGTCATATTATAAAAGCAAGTACATGTCAGGCACTCCCCTACTTCTGATTACCATTATATATGCGTGTGTATGTAATCGTTTATTGCAGCATGAATTGCTGGAAACTTTTCCAGTACACCAGAAAGTGTCTGCAGAATTCTTGTGTACTTGTTTGACTGCACACAAGGCAGCCACCCCTACAGGTGCTATGAGCAATAAGATGTGTTCCAAAGAACTTCACATCTCTGTGTATGTACTAAAAAGCAAATTGCACATTTGAAAAGTGTTTTGAAAATGATGATTTTGTTACCAAACCCAAAGCCCCAAGTCTTACCAGAATCTTTTCTACTGTCCAGTAAAATAGTCTTCTCTCCAAAAGTAACTTGCAAAAAGAGAGAGAGAAGTACCATGCACTGCTACCCATACTAGCTGTAGCACCTAACTATAGAGCCATCAGTATCTCACTAAAGCATATTAACAGTTGCATGTACATTTATGGTCTAGCCTTCTAAATTTGCCACCATTTCTAACCTTATTTCTGTAAGATATCATTTTCCAGTTATCTTCTAAGTAGCTGTAAATAAATACCTGACTTACATATGAACTTTTGGCCTACAACCTGTTTGGGACTTCCTGTTCCTGGATTACTAAAAATAAATTAAATATTAATATCATCTGGATGCATTTTTAAATGTACATACATCTTCATTTGATTTGATAGGAATATAATTATCATTGCCCTTGCCATAGTTTTTTTTTTCCTTATGCCAGAAATGAGCATATAATTCTTTTTTAATGATATATATTCCTATAGAGAAAGAGTTGACATGTATCTCTGAGTTATATACAAATATAAAAAACACATTTTCATTTGCTACTGGTATAACAGTATGCATTACTATATGTAACATTGCCATGTGAAAGTCCTTTCAGATGGAATTAACATCTTTCTTATGGAATTTATTTTTCATTTATTATTCATAAAATTTACTAAAACTCTTTCGGGTGGAAACATTGTTGATCTAAGAAAAATGCTACTGCATGCTTTTGAAGTCAAAAATATATCTAGTATATTTAGAATGCTAGGCTTCAAGCTGGGCTAAGTGGCATCTGTGTTGAATGCTTTTTAATTATAATCCTCCAAATGCTACCAAATAAGAGAATCTAGAATCTGTATATGCAAAATCTTGTCAAGCATAATTCATTTATTTCTCCTTTTATAGCACGTGACTGACTGGAATATCTCCCCATCCCATGTATCAGATAAACATGATTATCTTCAATGTCATTTCTAGTCCTTCCTTCATAAGTGGCTTTTCCATTACTGATACAAATGACAAAATCAAAATAGAATACCAGCATTTCCTGGTGCTATCAATATTTTTTGTTTTTTAACTAAATTGAGCTCCCTTTGCTCGTACAGATGCCCTGTACTACAAAGAACTTGAACGTCTATTTTCTAAATTATGTTTAAAATGTAATCATGAAGGGAAAAATACAGTTTTTGAGGTAGAAATGGTCACCAGAAATTGGTAGCTAAGCTAAAACTCACACCAGGGTTCCTGATTTCAAATCCCCTGAGCTCTGCCCACTCTCGCTGCTGCACAGAAGGAAAAGCATTTCTTCACACTTTGCAAAGACTGGGCAGCAGTAATCACCACACATATTCTGAGAGCTTCCCTAGCCCAGTCTTCCTTCTTGCAGGAAGAAGGCTGATATGGTGGTACCCACTTCCTCCTCTACCACCACCCCTAAATCTAGGCTCACAAAATCATTCTTAATGTTGCTGGCTTCCTGCCTCTTCTGCCTGTACACACACTCCAGATCCCTGCTGACGTGGGCTACTACCTCCACTCTATAGACTGGGTGCCCTGCCCCTTACCTCTTGCTTGCCAACCTTGAGGCCTCCTTGCTCTGAGCCCTTAGACCCGATGTTTCGGTGCCACTCATGCGTCACAGATACAGAGCATTGTAGCGCCTCTTTCCCTTGCTATGCATGTATTCTTACACACTCCCGGATAACAAATATCAACCCTTGATTAATGCAGAGACAATAAATCAGAGGACTTTGTGTCCCTGGAGAGCAGGTAGAGCAGTCCCTTGAACGGGGCCTGTAGATTCAAGTCCTGTCTTCTTATCCAGCCCTGCTGAGCTTGTCATACACAGTCTGCCCCCAATATATCTTCCAGCCCCTTCCATCCTTGAGACTTGTCATGCACCCTGTGCACCTGCCTAGGTGCACTGTTCCACCTGTGGCCTTTGTGTGGCTCTGGCTTTTTTGGTATCTGTTGGTAGCTCTCTGTCTACACACCTACTTATCTGCTTTTCCTCATTGACAAGTTGTAGGCCACCAGAGGGTAGGGATATTGGGTCATTTTTGTATTCTACCAGACGAGAAGGCTGCACTGCTGAGGAAAGGATTAGTGAATTGATAGCTGTTTGTGGTTTAAATTTTTAAATAGCCTATATGTCTTTTTTAGGTATTTGGATGCAGTAAGTGTTGAAGAAATATGATTAGGCCATTGGCTTTAGCCTCTTGGTGGAAATTTTAATTTAAAACTTTAAATTAAGTAATCTCCATGGTAAACATTTGAAAGCCTCTATAGTGAATCACTGACCATAAGTATAATTGTGAATAATGTTAATTGTGAGGAATGTTATTCTTGGTACAAATTAGGTCTTATGAATATTTCCCAGAAAGACATTGGAGTATGGATTAGGTTACAGCTGGGCAATTCATTACTCTAAAAACCATTATAGCTTAATTTAATTAAATTGAAACTAAGAGCACTGGTTGTACTTTTTCTATTTCTGCTCTTTAATTTATTTCAGGGCTTAATCCAATCCTTCAATTAACATTCCCATCATGGAAAGAGTGTAGCCAAATTAGCTCTTATTAATTGTTTGTATTTTAAAGTTTCCTCTTTCCAGGTCTTCTGATTCTGATGGATGATGATAAGAAGGGATTAACTAATTTGAACTAAAAATGAGTCTGAAAATCACAAGTCCAAATATTTTTCTAGACTACCAGCTCAGTGATAGCAAAGATGTCATCCTTATTTTTCATTATAATCCAAGAGGCTCCAATAACATCTGACATATATCAGATGCCCCACCTAATTTACAAATATACCTATAAATAGAATACATTTCTTTCCACTTATTTCATTTTGGCATAGACTCCAAATCAGTTTTTTTTTTTTTCACATTTATGTTTGGAGGCTTAAAAAAGAATGTCATCAGTTCTATGAGGAAGATAAGACTAAATTAACTTTATCTTTTCCAATTTCACTTAAAAATATGTATTTTATAGAACAAGAAGAAATTAAAACTACTCTCAACCATCAATTCCAAATACTCTATCCACGTTGTATCATATAAAATATACATTTGCGTATTTGCGATTTAAATATTCAATTTTATTTGTAGGTCATGCAACTCAAACGCTTATTAAACATTTATTTTGTTCTAGGTTCTAGGAAACTATGTTCACTCTGAAGGAAATTTCTGAACAAATTACCTATTTGTTACTGTCGTTACTGACATTATTTACTCCCTTAAAATTCAGATGGTTGTTTTGCATGTTCCCCGATAGTATCTTCTGTTTCAGAATTAGTGGGCTTGTGAAAATCGGTAAGACTCGTTGATTCCTGAGGAGCCCACAACCACACAACTTTTATTTCACCAGACTCTAGAAATGTTTGGGGCTGAAAATAACTAATTTCCTTTAATAAGTGTAGGTAATCAACAGGAGGCCGGCTGGCTGACAGCAACACGGCAGCTATAACCTGGCAATGTAGTCTCCTGCCAGCATGCCATGTATGTGTCTTACCTCAGGCTATGAGGAGTATAATTCTCTCTGTCTTAGGCTCTAAGAATGATAGTTTTGAGAATAGGGGCATGAAATTTATTTTACATTTCTTATGGGCCAGGCATATAATCACTGTTCAGAAGGTATACTGAAGAGAATGTAAAAGTTCTCACAAATTTTGGCCATTTGCCAATAAACATATATTCACCACCAGGCTCTAGATGTCATGGAGACTGATGATCAGAGGAGATTAGGATAAAGGTCAGATGTACACATATGTTTTGAAAGACAGTTGAGTTGGTGGGTGAGGGCAGATACCTCCTCACGCACTATGTCCTTTTCATGCTGAGTGGTCACAGGGTGGTCATATCACATGGTCCTCACTTTTTCCATCTAAACTGAAAATTATTATTCTACAC
Organism: Dasypus novemcinctus; assembly: GCF_030445035.2. NCBI lineage: Eukaryota > Metazoa > Chordata > Mammalia > Cingulata > Dasypodidae > Dasypus > Dasypus novemcinctus. Next base: position 44,678,088 of record NC_080697.1, on the reverse strand, counting down.
ATTTTTGGATTATTGTAAAAATACAAAAATTTGCTAAAACATTTTAACAATTTAATTTCTTTAGAGTAAAGCTACTAGGTAGAAACTGTAAGCTATTAGACGGAACTCTATGTTATAAACATTCATTTTTTAACCCAAAACTAGTTAAATTGTGACAATATTAGAACAATATTCCTTTTTCCTCTCAACTCCCCACATCTCTTTGTGGCTTTGACTGGTCACAGGGTTTATAGATAGTTACCAAAGTCATATCATATTTTGTGTTAATGTGAACATTGGAAACTGTTTGGAATGTTCACCTTGAATCATGAAGTCCAGACTCTTTTCACATTTGTTCTTTACAGTGCCACTTAGAGCCCACTCAGAAGTGGAGTGCAACAGACAAGCATTATGCCAGACCAAAGCAATCAGTAAATAGTGGTAAATATAAGAAATAAAATTCCCTTGATTGTAAAGCTAAATGAGGATCTATAAATAGCACTATATCCTTGGGAGAGCATTTAAAATTCTCATCTAAGGCCAAGTCATAGACAAAACAAAAATCACACACTTACAGTACTGAGCCTATTTTTCGGACGTGCAGGTTGAAGGCTAAGATGTCCTTATGTAAAGAAAGAAAGCCTGTGGAGCATTTTCACAAAAAAAATATCAAGATGTGTTTTACTCCTCTGCTGAGTAAGTTACCTTAATAGAAGAAAAGACCCTTAACATTTGTTAACTTTGATTCCAATGACCAATAATCGGTCATTCATTTTTTTCTTGCACTTATTCTATATAGCGTAGCAATTAAAAGCCTGGGCACCAGAGCCAGAATACCTGAATCTGAATCCCACCTTCTCTACCTACTACCCATTCAACCTTGGGCAAGTTCTTTAAAATTCATTTACCTCCATTTCCTTCTCTGTAAAATGGGGTCAATAAAAGAAGTAACCCTCAGAGTTATGATATTTGTATGGAGGTGATACTTGTAAAGGTTTCAGAATTGTGTCTGGCACATGCTAAGTGCTGTGTAAGTGTCTCCTATTATTCCTTATTCAGTGACTCTGTATTGGGAAATACTATGTTGCAGGCCTTGAAGAATTTAGGTGAACTCAATAGACAAGTCTCTTCATAGATGTGAGATTGAATCTTATAAATATCGAGGTCATATCAAATAGAACTAATTATGGGGCACTATCTCATGGATTATCATTTTCTCCTAGTTTCAGGCAGCACACATTTGATATTTGGAAAAGGACAATGTAACTCACTTCTGGGAGGAAGAAGGAAGAACTTTGTAACTTTCTTTTGTCACCAAAAACATAAATTCAACTAAACTGATGATACTAATCTATTTTCCAATATCAGCCCCTCTCCCCCACCACACCCCCAAAAAATAAAACCAATGAAACCTTCAAGAATAAGCCTACATTACCAAGCACACATCCAGCCTGCCCTTTGCTAGCTTCTTTATCTTCCAAGGTCATTTCTATCCCCAGATATATACTTTCAGTTTAGGTTTCTTTGCTCATTCCTGATTCCTTTCATCTTTAGCCTTTGCTGTTGTTAATTTCTCCCTCCTCCTTGAATCTCTTTTTCCACAATTGCCCTCTGCCCCTCTCACCAAAGTCCTCTGCTCAATTATTTGACTTAAGACACTTAATGGTGGCATGACCTTGACCATCTTCACTTTTTGCTATGCACATTATACTTCTGATATCTCATTCAATCTCATGTCTTCATATACTGCCCAAATAGTGATGGTGCTGAAATCTTCATGTGCCTGTAGCCCTGTCATCTCTCTGGAACTTCAGTTCTACGTCCCAGGGTGACTTGGGCATCTCCACCTGGAGTCCTGCTCTCACCTTCAGAACCAGATTCCTCCTACTCCCAGCACTCCCCTATCTCTTTATGGTATCATTCTTCGCAGTCATCCTGGTCACAATATGCACTCAGCCTGACCCTTGCTCAGCCCCCTCTCTACCCTATTATTTATTCTCTCCTTAATTTATCTCATGACTGCCCCATCTCCATCCCCAATGCTTCTAGCCACTCTGATTTCCTCTAACTTGGAATATCATACCAAACCCCACACAGGTGTAGTCAGTAACACTCTTGGCAACACTTAGTAAATATGGGGAATCAATGACCCATTGGCTCTGAGTCAGAAAAACTATGTTCCCTACCTTAATCTCCATTTCTATACTTGAGTTTTTCCATCATCTAAAGATCTCTTTGAACTGAAAGATGTAAATCTCCCAAGCATAGGAATGATGAATAGCCCACATTCAGCCTGTAATGATGTTTGGCATAGATGTTTGGAGGTGATCACAGGGTAAGGCCTTGTGTGATATTGAAGTGACCATTGGGCAGGCTGTCTACTGCCCACTAACCTGAGAATCTATAGGACTAGCCTGCTAGACTATTATGCTGCTGTCATAGCACCACATGGATGATCCCAACTTAGAACCTAAGCTCACCTCTCTAAACTTATGGACTAAGAAAATTCAAGATGTTTATGAGCAACACAAAGCTAGGGGCCTCCAGATCTAGATGACGCCGTGTGTGTTCAGGCCTGGCTGGCTCTAAAAGCCACTTAGCTGATCATTCTATTTCCTGATTCTCCTTCAACTGGCAAACTTTTCCTCTTCACATGTTGCTGGCATATCTTACCCCTGTCAAGTGTTCCACTTTCTGTCTAGAGGAGATGAAGTGACATGCAGCAAAGAGCCTGGACATTAGAGCTGGACTTCCATGAATCAGATCCCAGCCATACCACTCCCCGGGTATTTGGCATTGAGCATTTTACTTATTAATTCCTCTAAACATGGCATATTTTAGATGCTTAAGTAATTGATAAGTGAATGAAGTCATAAAAGAAACTTAGTGTCCTCATCTGCAAAATAGAAATTTAGCTACCTTAGGTAAAATAATGTAATATTCTAGAATGTAGACTGTAATTAGTGGCAGAGGTATCCAATTTATATTTAGAAAGTAAACCATAGATAGGATTTACGAAATATCTAATCAAAAAGCAAAATGGAATTTCAGTATCTCCTATTATTAAAGGTAATTGATTAGCCATCACCCAAGACAATGGTCCTTCAAACCTATATAAGCATAAACACTTTCTATCAATGATAAAGCAGAGTCACTGGAGGAATCAGATATTAAAAATAACATGAGAAATTCCAGTAAGAGTCACTGAACAAAATGTCTTAGTATTCTAAGAAATACAATCCTATGTCTGTTGGTATGTTAGGGAAGGTGAATTTTCCTTGTTTGTTTTATGTATTACAAAATGTAGAAATTGAGCCTGCAAAAGCATTACAATCAGTTACTAAGATCATACTGCAGTTTGTAGTTTATAGTCCCAGGCACTGAGTTTGCAAAGAAATGTAAGATGCATCCAATTTTCCAAACCCAGTTTCATATAGGATATGGAATCTGACTTAGGGTCATTTTGTTCACTCACTGTTCCATTGTGAATTTTGAGTATCAAAGCCTACCTCCATTCCCCTAAATACTAACTGGAAAGCAGGGAAGACAGTAATGCTTAGTAAAGGGTTGAGAGATGAAAGGCAATAGGGAGCAAGAGCTAGGTCTCCCCTCTCAGCTTAGTACTTGTTCACTCTGTGCTAGACCTCGGCAGACCTAGCCTCCTACCTAATGTATAATCATGAGCTCGTTATTATAATTCTGAGTCTTAATGTTGTCACCTGCCAAATGAAGACTGAAATATTCCACCTATCAAATGGATGCTGTAAATAGTGGATGTGTCTGTCTATATTTAAAAACGGTGGTGAGCAAAGATCCTGGCACATGGTGAGCAGCCCCCTCATGTATTTTTCCCTTTTACTCTGATACTTGACCTGCATAACTCATCTTCCCAGAATAATTGTTCCCAAAGAGTACAGAAATTTATATAGGGAGAGTGACTCTTTTTTTTTTTATTTTTTAAAGATGCTTTAGACTACATAAATAGTGCATTGAAAGTATAGGGGCATTGCTATATACCCTCGCCTGCCCCCTCCCACACTTTCCCCCATTGACAACATCTTTCATTATGTGGTACATTTGTTACAATTGATGAGCACACATTGCTACTACCCATAAGAGGGAGTCTTATAATGGAAAACATCCTTTTCAATAAGTGATCCCATCTTAGTAACTTATGTATTTCTCACTTTTAACCTTGTTCCCCAAAGGCATCTATTTTAATGGTGTGGGGAAAAATGGACCACAGAAACATAATGACTTAAGGAGAGATCAACTGAATAGGAATGACAGTTAAAAAAAGGCATATGCTACCCTGCCAGGGATTCGAACAGGTAGATAGATAACTTCCTCTTTAGCCCCTAGGATTCTATAATTAGGAAATCTATTCTTTTTACCATTACCTCACTACAGTGTTAATATTGATTTACTTACCATAGAATTTGGAATAATAACAGCTACAAAAGTGATAGCTAATCCATTTAGTGCTTATTCCTTACCAAGAGCATTTATATAAGTGCATTTATTAATCATTTAATCTCCACAGAATCCATTAATTTGGGGGCTATTATTAGCCCTGCTTCTCAGATGACAACAGTGAGGTTCCCCGAGGCTAAGTAATGTAATCGAAGTTACACCACCGGTGGGCGGCGGGAGGAAACGGCAGCCCACGCCGGCTGGCGGCTGAGTCTGTGCTCGTAAGGGCTCTGCCGAGTGGCCTCTCAGAAATGCGTTTCCACGAATCCGAGAAATCTTCTCCAACTATGTGTCAGTAAAACTGGAAAAAGAGGAAAAAGAAATGACAGTCTACAAAGGTCACAAAACCACTGCCATTTAAGCAGCTGGTGTCAGCCCTGGAGGGGCCAGGTGCCCTGGCGCTTGCTGTGTGTGCTGACACCCTGGGATGGAGAAGGGTTCATCAGTCTGAATTCTGCATAGTTGCACTTAACTACCTTAAATGACTCTCCCCTACAATCTGATCGCGTGTGGACATCTGTTTTTCTAAGGAAGGACAGCACGATTTGTGCTTTCCCAGAAAATTATTTAGAGACAAACGACCTTACTGAAGGAAAATTGCAATCTTTAAGGTGTTTCACTCTGAAATACAAACCCTCCTATGTCGAAAAGACTTTTGTTCAGAGTACAGCGTGTTTTATGAAGCTCCAGTGAGAGATGCCCATGTTTTATTTGCCCTTTCTGCTTAACTCCTACATACAGGACACAGCAAATTATCTCACATTTTCCCAAGTAAAGCAGGACAGAACATTTGGCCTCAGGGGGATTCCTGGTGGGAACATCACTATCGTGTCCATGCCGGTGGTGCATCTCCTGGGGATTACCTAACTTCAAGTAATGGTGGCTTGGTAGATAGTAAAGGTAATAAAGGGGATTTCTTCTATTTTCCTCCGTATTTCCCATACTCCCTGATAGGAAGTAGCACAGTGAGTTTTGATTTGTTCTGTTCTACATTAGTAAAAAGGAAAATGCATTCCACCTACTGAAGGATCCATGAACTAATACCTACCCAACTTAATGCCCACTCTTCTACCTTATAAACACATATGCAGTTAAAGGAAATAAACTGCATTGTTCTTACGAAGAATGAAAACTCATTACCTGGAGAGTATCTAGGTGATACAGCAGTGCAAAAAAATAAGCAGTCATGCAAATATTCATTTCAAGAAAAAATGTGCTCCTTTGCCTTATGGTATTGGGAAATTTTTACATTTCTATACTACTATTGTAAATATACAGTATGTCATGTATCTATTATAGGAACTGTTTTAAAAACCACCTATATGGGAATAATTAAATAAGAGCTGGAAGACACATTTGGGGCCACCTAATCCTACCTCTTACCGGATAGCTTCCTTTCATAGTTCTCATAAGTGATTATCCGGCCTCTAACTGAAAATAAAAGTGACAGAGGATTGGCCCAAGAACTCTGGGGATAGGAGCAGAGAAAGAAAGAAGGAAAGAGAGAGAAAGAAGGAAAGGGAGCTTACCCTCATTCCTTATCAAGAAAATGGGAATTGGTATCACGAGATCCTGTTTTATACTTACTAGACAAGTAAACATTTGAAGTTTGAAAGTACCAAAAATGGCAGGAAATGGAGCATGGAAATGCTTGAATACTGCCTCCAGAGGGTATGGGTTGGTACAATTTTTATTCAAATTATATGAATTTCAGAAGCATGGAAAACTAAGGAATATTTGTTTAGGGCTCTGAGTGTGTTAATGAACTGTAAAGAGAAACAAGAGAATGATAAGCAGACCATTTAGAATAGATCTATTCCAAATGGAGAACTGAGGAGATGTTAACAGAAGGGATTTTAAAGGTATCAGTGTGTAAATATATTTCTATTAAATTTTTAATAATAAAAATGTAAAAAGAGAAGAGGCTAATAAGTACCCATTCTAAAATATAAAGCTGAATAAAACTACTGAACGTTACTAAAGATCCAGTCTATCCTAGATCACAAATAGGTAACTACTGGCCCATCAAGCAGGTCTGTTTATCTAAATCCATGTTGTTTCTTGTCTCCCCTTCCTCTGTCTTCCTCCTCTCTCTCACATTCCTTTTTGTCATTATGCCCCACTCCAAACTTTTTTTTTTTTGGATAATCATGCGTAAGGACAGGAAACAAGGGGGTACGTTACATGAAAATGTCCAACTTTTTTGCTTTCCCTAACCCCTTTAAGATACTTGTATATATATGACTTTTCTTGGCCTTGATAAACAAGTACCAACCCAGAAGAAATGTAGAAATATAAGACTGCAATTCTAGGTAATGTGGTTATTGGAGGCAGTAAAATATAGCAGTTAGGAGCTTGGACCCAGGGACAAAGAGACGTGCTTTGTCGTCTGAGTACTTTGGGGAGGCTGTTGCTATCCCTACAGTCAAGTCCCTTATCTCTAAAATGAGGATAAAAGCACCTATCTGGAAAGATTGCTGTGAAAATCAAAGAGAGAGCATTTAGTATAGTTCCTAACAAACAGAAGTGTCTTAAATATAGTAATTACTACTCTTATGTGCTATAGAAAACCCTTTTCAGAATCCATTCATAGATTTCTGACATTCATTTTTAATTAAAGCATTTTGTTGGTTTTATTCTAAAATCCATACTGATTTAGACTGAAGAAAGCATTGGATTCCTGGGGTTCACTGACCTCCAGAAAAAAATTAAAAGTCAAATCCCTCAACAAACTCAGTGTTAGTCAGCATTTTTCCACCTGGAAATAAGCATGTGTGTACCTAGGGGCATGCATATATACTGGAAACTCATCTGAATAATTGCAATACATGGTTGTAAGTGTAACTGTACTGTCTATTCAAAATTAGAGCTATTTGTTCCAATGTGACTCATTTTAACTCTAATATCCTATCCTTGTGATTTTTTCAAAAAAGCTGTACTTTTTTTACCTTTGTTAATGAATAGACTCACTTCTTTATATATTTTATTAATTCAAGCCCTTCATTTAAGCATTTTGTTTGTTCTCTGCAATATTTGAAAGGCAAATCTTTATGCTTTTGTTTATATAATGGCACCAGAGTGTGGATTTTTAAACATATTTGAAAATGAACTTGAATGTGCTATTTAATACCGTATTTTTTTTTATCGTGGCCTAATTTAGTTCACAACCAAATATTCTATGAGAAGCTATTTTAATCTTTATTATCTTGATTTTTCTGTCACTGCAGCACATTTAATTTTTTACAGTGGTGTTCAAAGATTAAGCAAAATGTATTTAAAGAAATTCTAATTGAGCTATCCTAGAACCCTGGAAACCTTGATTAGTGATTAAGCGCTCTGTGCACAGAATATAGCTAACAAATAATGGCCTGCAGTTCTACAATATAGAATAGATTTATATTCAGAGCAGTTCTCTCAAGACTCATCAGTCTAAGCCTCAATTTCTCTATAAAGTCTTTTCCCAAAAATTGCAACCACTGTCAGTCACTCTTACTCTTCTTCACCATCCCTGGCTAGAAAGTGGCCAACATTGTGAGCTAGGTGTACTAGCAAGCAACACTAACAGTTCTTTCCCTCTCCTAAATAGTTCTTTGAGGCCAAGGAGCATGTCTTATTCATCTGTTTATCCAAGAGAGTGAAAAGCACATAACAGACTCTCCCAAAACAAACATTGAATGAAGTGCATGCTGGAGAAACAATGATCAGCTTTCTGAATATTCATTCAGTTCTCATTTGAATGGTGGGGAAACGATCTGAGGATCCAAGGTGACTTAAACAGTTCTGAACAAAATGTCTGCAGTAGTTTTCCCCACACATGCTGTGATTCCAAAGGCATTTTGTCATTGTACCAGGGCAGATTCTGTGTGGCATAGCTGAGAAAAGGTCAGTATGCCCACTTTGTGTAATTTTCTCCCAGTTGGGGACTGTGCTTTTCTGGTCATTAGAGACTGTAAGGAGAAAAACCTACATTACATTTTCTGTTATGTTCTGCCCAGTTTTCGGCTTATGTTTATTCTAAGTAAAGAACAAAATAACACCAGAGCAGTTCAAAATCCTGGAGATGTCACAGAAAATATTAAATTGGAGTGTGAAAAGCAGTAAAGTTAATTTTTAAATGTTTCATTAAATTAATATATCATTTAATGACCACTAACTTAACAAAAATGGCTTTTTAAAATTTAACTAATTAAGAACATCAACTTTTGAAAAGATGGAGCTGATATACTTTTCTCTACTGCTACCACTAAAAAATTAAAACCATGGACCCTATCTATAAAACAAGAAGATTCTGAAAGGTGGCAAGAAGAAACTAAGAAACTTGGAATCAGAGGAATAATAGAGTGGTGAGTTTCCTGTTCTTTTTGTTTGTTTGCTTGTTTTTGTTTTTTTATGCCTCATATACCTCAGACTCAGAATTGAAGGAGTCAGCAACATGACACAGTAATGAATAGAGACCAGAAAAAAAGAAGAAAAAAATCATGCTCTCTCTAATCAGAAAAGATGTAGCCTGGCAAGACAGATAATTTTTAGACAATATCACCAAAGGAAAAACTGTGGCCCATCCCACCCTTTGCATGGTCAAGTGGGAAGCCTAGTCTTCGACCCTCGAGATGCTGGAAAGATGCACCAAGACTTCCCTACCTTCTGACTAGCAATTTCCCCTCTTCCCATTGGTGGTATTAATGGAGACTCCAGGGGACTCCAGTCTTCCACCACCCACCTCTGGTGGCAATGATGCACCTTCCTTTGACTTTCTGGGGTGATAGAGGGGAGTCACAGAGAAGAGTTGCCATTTTCATCATTTCCCAGTGGTAATAAGGTCACCCTTGCCACAGTGTCAATAGGGACCAGTTAGGGAAAAAGAATGCCCTTCACCACCAGGCAGTAATGAGAAGCACCCCCAAGACTTGGATATCAACAGAGACTAAGTGGAGATCTTACACTTATACTTCCACCTAACAGAAGCAAGGCAGTCCCCCACTGGCTCTGCTGGAGTGGTTTCAGTGAAATCCAGGCACATCTGAAGGTTTAAATAAGATCTAGCCTATATCATAACACAATATGAAAATTTCTAGGTTTTGATGAAAAAAATCACTCATCATACAAAAGAACTAAAAAGATCTCCAACTGAATGAAAAGAGAATGAAAAAATAAATGCCAACATGAGATGCCAGTGATATTAGAAATCTGATAAAGATAGAACAACCATAATAAAAATGCCTCAACAAGCAAGTAAGAACAAGCCCAAAACAATGAAAGGAAAAAGAAATGAAAATGAAAACCTCAGCAAAGAAAGAAGATATAAAAAAGAACCAAATGGAAATTTTAGAACTGAAAATACAATAAGTGAAAGTAAAACCTCAGATGATGAGCTCAGCAGTAGAATAGAGAGGGCAGAAAAAACAATCAGTGAACTTGAACATAGACCAACCAAAATTACGCAATCTGTACAACACAGAGAAAACAGACAAAAGAATAACATAAATTGGGAAGCAGATGTACTGCTTCCCATGTGCAAGGTCCTGGGTTCAATCCCTAGTACCTCCTTAAAGAAAAAAAAAAACATAAATAGAGCTTCAGGGACTTGTAGGAGTACAATAGTAAAGCTGTCATTTATGTCATATGAGTTCCAGAAGAAGAGGAGAAAAAAAAGGCTGAAAAAGTATTCAAAGAAATGATAGCTGAAAACTCCCCAAATTTGGCAAGAGACATAAACCTACAGATTCAAGAAGCTGCACAAACTTCAAACAGGATAAACCTAAAGAAATACACAAGACACATAATTAAACTTAAGAAAACGAATGACAAAGAGATAATATTGAAAGCAGCAGGATAAAATGAACATAAAGATGGTTCATCCATAAAGTATGAACCAGACTCCATTTCTTTTTAATGCTGAATAATCTTCCATCATATGTCTATGTCACATTTTGTTGATCCATTCGTCAGTTGGAGTTATTTCTGTCTTTTGTCAGGTGTGAATAATGCTGCTAAGAACATCAGTAAGCAAATATCTTTTTGAGGCCCTGCTTCCAATTGTTTTGAGTATATACCTAGTACAGGGATTACTAAATCATATGGTAGTTCTTTACTGAACTTCTGTACTTAACTGAGGAATTGTCAAACTGTCTTCCACGGCAGCTGCACAATTTTATATTCCCAAAAGCAATGAATGAGTATTTATATTTCTCCACATCCACTCTAACACTTGAAATTTTCTGGGTTTTGTTTGTTTATTTGTTTGTTTTTTAATAATAGCCATCCTTGGGTGAAAAGGAATCTCATTATGGTCTTGATTTACATTTCTCTAATAGTTCGTAGTGTTGTACATTTTTAATGTGCTTTTTAGCTATTTGTATATCCTCTGTGGATATCTATTTAAATTTTTGCACATTTTTAAATTGAATTCTTTGTCTTTTATTGTTGAGCTATAGAATTTTTTATATATTCTGGATATCCACTCTTATCAAATATGTGGTTTCCAAATATTTTCTCCCTTATATAGGTTGTCTTTTCCTTTTCATGGTAAAATCCTTTGCTGTACAAAACTTTTTTATTTTAATGTATTCCCATTTATCTATTTTTTTCTTTTATTGCCTGTGTTTTAGGTGTAAAGTCTAAGAAATCATTGGCTAAAACAAGATAATAAAGCTAATTCCCAAACTTTTCTTCTAGGAGTTTTATATTCCTGGCTCTTAATATTTGTTCTTTGATCCACTTTGACTTTTGTTTAGTATATGGTGTGAGAGAGGGGTCTTCCTTCATTCTTTTGCTTATTAATATCCAGTTCTCCCATCACCATTTGTTGAAGAAACTCTTCTTTCTCAATAGAGTGGACTTGGCATCCTTGTTAAAATCAACTGGCCACAGATGTGAGGGTCTATTTCTGAACTCTCAGTTTGATTCCATTGATCTATATACCTATCCTTGTGCCAGTACCATTCTCTTTTGACTGTAGTAGCTTTGTGATAAGCTTTAAAGTCAGGAAGTCTGAATCCTTCAACTTTGTTCTTCCTTTTCAAGATGACATTGGAGATTTAGGGCCCTTACCCATTCAAATAAATTTGATAATTGGTTTTTCAATTTTGTGAAATAGGCTGTTAGGATTTTGATTGGGATTTCATTGAATCATTTTAGGTAGAATGCACATCTTAACAATTTTTAGTCTAAATATCCATGAGATCTGCTCTGATTTCTTTTAGCAAAGTTTTGTAGTTTTCTGAGTATAAGTCCTTTACCTCCTTGGTTAAATATTTTTTGAGATATTTCATTTACAATATTTGCTATTGTAAATGGGTTTTTTTTTCCCTAAATTTCCTCCTTAGACTGTTCATTACTAGTATATGCAAACACTACTGATTTTTATGTATATATCTAGTACCCTGCCACTTTGCTGAATTCATTTATTCTAGTTGCTTTACTGTAGGTTTTTCTACAGAAAGCCTGAGCTCTGGTATCCACTAATGAGCTATGTGAGCCTAGGCAAAGAAATGAGTTTACTTGCTCTGCTCAAGGTCTCCTTCGTCAGCAGAGATTAGATTATATGAACTCTAAGATCTCCACCATAAAGGAATACTTGTAACTAAAACCAATTATCTCATACATTTTTGTACCACTTCAGTTTTCAAGCACATTTTTCCCCATCCAATCCGCACTGCCACCAGTGTGATCTTTTAAAACAACAGCAAAAGACCCCAACACTATGCTAATCACTTAAAACTGTCCCATGACTTCACATTGACTTTTTTTTAATTAATTTTTTTAAAGAAGCTTTAGATTACATGAACGTTACATCAGAAATATAGGGGATTCCCATATGCCGCAGCCCTCCCCCTCCCACACTTTCCCTCATTAACAACATCCTTCATTAGTGTGGTATATTTGTAACAACTGATGAACACACTGTAGCATTGCTACTAACCACACACTACAGTTTGCATTATACTTTACACTCTGTCCCACACAATTTTGTAGTTTATGACAGAATATATAATGGCCTGTATCCACCATTGCGGTGTCATTCAGGACAATTCCAATGTCCCAGAAATGCCCCCATATTACACCTATTTTTCCCTCTCCCATCCCTCAGAACCTTGGTGGCCACTGCCTTTATATCAATGGTAAAAATTCTTCCATTGCTAGAATAAAAATGTCTGTAATAGAATAAAAATAAATCTACTTTAGTCCATTTTTCATTCTCTAATCTTGAGGCTTTGGGGATGGTGATGCCCACTCTGTTTCTAATTGAGATGGGACTTAGATCCTATGGGCCAGATGGATGCCGCTATCTTGCTTGCAGTTGCAGATGCTCCCTGTTCCTTGGGATGGGTGTTGTCCATCATCACCTCCTTCTTAGTTGTCCTGGGTGAGTCCAGTGAATCTCAGCAGATTTGCAACACATTGCGTTTAATTATAATTTAAATTCTTGACATGTCCTGCAGAGGCCTCCACATGTGGTTCCTAATCTGCCTCTGCACCCTCACCTCTGCCCACAAGCTCCAGTCCCACCAGGCTGGATTGCTCCTAGTTTCTCCCTTTATCCAGCTAACTCCTACTCCTTTGTTCAGACTCCACTTAACCATCCATTCTCCAAAGATGCCTTTGGTTTCTAGATCATGTTAGGTTTTTCACATTACACACTCACATAGCCTCTTGTCCATCCCTTCCACAGAACTGATTTTTTTTTTTTTTTTTTTTTACAAATCATTATTCTTTTCCAAGTTAGTCTGGCTATGTAGACTGTCAGTTCCATGAGACCAGGAACTGTGACTTTTAGTTCACTGTATCCCCATTTCCCTGCATGGTGCCAGGTACAAGGTAAGTGCTAAACATAATTTCACTGCCTGACTGATGGACACATTTGAATCTTACACTGTCCCTGAGAAGAAGACAGGATAGAAATCTATTCCCGTTTTACACATGGCTTGCATTTGTTAACATCTCTGGATTAGAATTTACCTGGGATATAAAACTTGAACTAAATAAGTTAGATTCATGCTCCCAATTATCTCACTTATGTTGGACCCCATTTCCTTTTATATGTTGTTTATTTTACTGTTTACCATTTTAAGACCACTCTCCTTTATGGAAATGAGCAAATAAGAAGGGATTAAATCTTTCTGTCATCTCTTATAAGTGTAAGATCATGCTTAAGAAGCAAAACTGTCCCCTCCTAGTTCTTACTGTTCAAAACATAGATAAGAAAGCTGTTTTTATTGTTAGCATCTATATTAGTCAGCCAAAGGTTTGCTGATGGAAAATACCAGAAATCAGTTGGTTTTTATAAGGGGTATTTATTTGGGAGTAGAAGCTTACAGTCACAAGGATCTAAAGAGTCCATCTCAAGGTACCATAAAAGGTACTTTCTCACCCAGAGTCTGTTGCCACCTGGTGATGCAAAATGGCGGGTGATGTCTGCAAGGGTTCAGGCTTCCTCCTCCTCCCAAGGCTCCATGGTCCCAGATTCTTCCAATCAGAGCAGCAGGCTGGGACAAGGCTTGTCTGTCTCCCAGGGCTCGTTTTTCTCCAGGCTCAGCTGCTCTGCTTTGCTCTCTCCACAAGGCCCGCTGTAAACTGTCAGACGAACATCTCATTTATCTTCCTGGGGCCTCTGCTGTGTCTAATGGAGCCTTCTCTTTCCTCACATATCTGCTTCTTTGTGTGCTTACTTGCTGGGCTCTAGGACCAAAACCTAACTCCTCTGCCATTAATTTTCTCTGTAAGTCCCTGCCCACCAAGGGGGCAGGGACTTGACATCCCACCAACATTACCCAATCAAAACCCTAATCACAATTCAATCAACAAAAAGTAAAACCTCTGAATCCAATACAAACTAATATGCCCAGAGGAACAGACCAGTTCACAAACCTAGTCCAATATTTATATTTTTGGAATTCATATCAAACTGCTACAGTATCCTTACTTGTTTTTTTAAATTCCCCAGGTAATTCTGTGCTTTAGGTTTTGACTCATAAAAATTGATTGCTCTGTGCTATTGGTTTATTTTATTCCACCACCTGAGCTTGATAACTGTTTAACTCTTAAGCTCTTACTAATACAAGAACTTTGATATATTAACCTAAAAGTTTCTTAAGATATCTGACAAAATATTTTAAATTTTTTCACTTTTATAAGGAAATACTTAGTACTATTTTCCCGAATTCATTGATTTATTAAAAATTTTTGTTATATATTCACAGCTGTGGTCAACAAGTATTTTCTCTTTAATGTATAATTATAAAGAGATCAAGAAGAAAATAAATCTTCCCATTCCTCAAACAAGTATTCTACATATAATTTTCATCCATAATCAATCTTTTCAATAGATCAAATATTATTTCAGTGAGTTATTCCTGCAGTCAATATCTTGGACAATTTCAAAATAATTCTCCTATGTTAGTTGCATCAGTGACATGAACAGGTTAAAATTACTAAATTTAAAACATTTCTTAAATAATTTATGAGGGTATATTTAAGAAACAGAATATCCAACACATTAAAAAAATTTCTTCAGACACACTCTGACATGTGAAATGGACTACAAAGCATCCATTTCCCAAAGAATTTGGAATGCATTTGCCAATTTGAGTTTTTTCCAATATAGCAAGGAAAACAAGGAGCATGAAAATAATTACCTCATTTTATTTGTTCACCAAATGGCAAGTATTGTGTTTATAAAGTTCCCTAATATGATTGTTTTGTGATAACAATAATTATGGCACTAAAGGAGAAGCTAAGTTTCAAAAGCATGTATTTTGCCCAGATTCTAAAAATGCAAATGAGGAGATTCTCTATGTATCTGGAGGGCTACTGATTGATTCAGCTCTGAAAATAGGGTTTTATGAAACTCAAGTTATCTTCAACTAAAACTTTTTCTTTTCGTTTCCCTCTATCCTAAGCCCTTTAAAGCATTATACAAAGGCCATGCATGCAATATACAACCTTTCTGCATAAACTTCCTCTTGTTTCCCAAATATAAGGCCAAAGATGGGCTATAATTACTAAATAATATGTGTGAATTGCCATCTAGCTGTAGCAATTGATGTTTACAATTTCTATGCCTCTTATGATGCTAGTCTGCATAAAATATAGCAATTACCCTTGGAATATTTCTATTTCATATTTTGTAATCTCTAGATTGATATTCCAGAAATTGAGTAGTTTCCAATCTAAGTTATGCAAACATTAATTCACATAGACTTTTGAATACCATTAAAAGGTAAAATTTTTACTAAACGTTTTTTACCAATTGTGCTCATCTCAATATTCCTCAAACTTTGGGTCAAATTCAGAAAAGGTTTCATCTTTGTTGACCAAGTGAAACTGACTAGTAGTAATGTTTTCTTAATTGTTGGTTGACATCCTACCCTCACCCCCACCCTCACCTCTAAAACACCCGTAATTGAGAGAATATTTATTGAACACCTACTATTTGTGTGATATTGATTGGGAACCCTCTAGATGGTCATATGAAATGTGAGATGCCTTAGGAATCAAGAATGTTGGCTATTTGGAAGGATGGCAAAGAAGGAAGAGGATTTTAAGACCGAGGTAAATAAACTTCCTTCCTCCACTTGGAATTGCTTGGGCTCATTTGCTTTCCAGTCCTTTTCTAAGGGGTTAGTTAGAGCTAATAGGTTGGTGACAACCTCAGTAGGAATTGTTGACAGATTTCAAAGAATTTTCACAGTTTCGAGTGATTGATTTTGTAAGAAGATTGTAATAGCACAAGAGATAAGTGATGAAAATGTGTGATGATTATGGGCCATTTAGCAAACATTGTTGAGACAACATTTCATTCAAGCAGGACTCAAAATTTAGGCACATGGGTGCAATGTATGCAGTGGAAAGAGTATGATCTTTAAAAGAGTAAAACTTGGGCTACCTTCTGCCTTTGCCAGTTGGATGTGTAAGTCTCTATATGTACGTGAGCCATCACTTCCTCATCCATATAATGAGAACCATGTGCAGATTCAGCAGGATGCCATATATTATCACCTGGCATATAATAAGTGTTGAAAAGTACTATTGTCTTTGCCTGATTCAAAATGATGGTTTCAGATTGCCTTCTGAATGGTAAAATTTTACTGGCAGATTAATACTAGATTTTTTAAATTATTTTGTACCAAGATAATATGGTTCATATTTCCATGTTTATAACTTTTGTTTAGAGGAGTGGAAAATTTTTTAAAGCTCAAATCTCTGTTTTCAGTGTTTTTTTACACAGTGTGAATGGAAGTAAATGACATGTACTCAAGGCCTCGTACAGCACTGAAGCTCTAGGGAGTAGCCATTCTATGCAGTTTGGTTTCTCTTGCCCACAGATAGAAAGCATGAAAGAACTGCCTATATGCAAGTATTTCTGCAGCTTTCACCTAGGCTTGATTCCTCCAGTTTTGCTGCAGGTTGTTTTCATGTTAGGACTGTTTCTTAAAAGATTATATTTTGGTCAAAGCTGGAAAATATTGCACTACTTAATTAGCATGAAATAGTAAGAATGTTTTCTCAAAATTACTACTTTTTTCTAGTCCAAAACATATATGTGCAGCTGGCAAGGAGAAATGCTGTGTTTCACAGTGGATTTCGCTCTGGGATTCACCTGTTTTGACAGTAAGACAAAGGTAAGCTGCCAACCAATAAATACATGATGTTCCCGTTTGGTAATTCATTTTTAATTACATTTCATGGAAGTTACCCATTATTAGGGTCTGGCACTAATCAGCACCTCCTATTGATTGTATATTGTGTATAATTTATGTCTTCTTCTACTCTCTTCTTTCTGATAGTCCAATGCCCCAAGACTTTCATAAGCCCTAGAACCTAGACAGTTATGACAACTAAATAGCATTTAGTAAAAGCATTTACCACTGAAAGGTGATGTGGGAAGAGGACAAGATGATTTCTCTCATTATTGCTCAAGGAAAGGACCTAGGCATGAAAGTAAATACTTTGAGACGAAAGGTTAAGTCTGCTTGACTAAAAACCTGACCATTTTTAGTAAGAGTAAAATAGCATCTACACCTGAAGGAGTTTATTGAGTTTTCTGATTCCATAAATATAAAGCTGAATTAGCTGTAAAGCAAGCTACCAATTTGACTCATGGGGAATTAGTCAGCATTAGCTCTCTCCTCAAGATCTGAGTTTTCCTTTGTATGCGTATGTGCTAAGAAAATTCCTTGCAAGCATAACACCTGTATTTTGCCACTTATTTGTTTGTTAAAATTCACTTTCAGTTTTAATAAGAATGAATGTGATGGAAGTCTTGATGTTATGAATATTGTCTTTATTACATTCAGTACAATGTGTATAGTAATTTCAAATACCCTTATTTACTTGTTAATACAATTTCAGTGCTCTGTCAGTGTTAGCCTATTTTGCATTGAGCTATTAGTCAACACTGAATAACTGAAGCCTTATCTCAAAGCTCTTAAAAGTTGTCACTCATTTTCACAGTCTGGTTTATTTCTAAACTGTTATGTATTAAAACCTTTGGATACTCTCTTCCATTAATTAATCATGGCAGCCAGTCAATGAACTCTTGTGAAATGATAGTGTTTGCCTTCACTCCTTTTCCACTCGGCTAGACCAGTGGTTCTCAACCAGGGCGAAATGGGCCTCCCAGTGTCCTTTGGAAGTGTCTGCAGACATTTTGATTTTCACAACTGGGAAGTGCCATGGTTATCTAGTGAGTGAGGGCCAGCCATACTGCTGAACATGCTACAAAGTACAGGACATCCCACACAATAAAGGATTATTAAGTCCAAAATATCTATAGTGCACAGATTGAGAAAACCTGCCCTAGAGTAAGGGGCGGCTTATTTTACAGTGTTCTAGGACCATAAAATTTATTGTGGTCATCATCATTTTATTTCCTCATAGAAAAAATGTTGGGGTGTTCTTTCCATGGGAGAATTCATACATTTGCAGTAGTAATAAAATGCCTTTGTATGGAAATTAATATTAAAACAGGATTTCATGTCTGCCATCCAACATCATCAAGGTCTATACTTAGAGCCCTAAAGCCACAGAGAGGATAAATATTTCATGGACTTCAAGTCAGGTGCTCCTTCTACTTCCTCACGTGTCTCTGTGCCCTGCAGGTTACAGGCTGCGTGACTTGCTAGTAATAGTGTTTGATCTTTGGCCAGGTCTTAAACACGTCCTTAATACACACATCCTTCTAAAAGAAGTGAAGTGATAAACAACTACCTCAGAATAAGGGGAAAAACTCTATAAAATTCACAGTATATAAGGCCTGATTTATAACTACTCCTTTCTTCTGTTTCTTGCTTTGTGTTTCAAATAATCTTCATGTTCAGGAAATAAATTTGTATTTTCCAGATTCTACCTTAAAACCCGAGGGGTCCTGCAGAGCCCTTACTCTTAGCAGTGTTATCCGTCCGGGCCAGAGGAACAAATCACTTCCTTGGAAAGCTTCATGAGTTCTTCATTCCAAAGAGCAGCCCACTGTACTCGTACCCTCCATCTTCATTTCCTAACGTGGTTGTAGCCATGCTCATCCTTGGCCATTTACCTGTGTCACTGTGGCTGTCAGCGGCTTATTCATTTGATTCAGCTTTTCTCAGCAAATGAGTCTAGTGTCAAGGTTTAGTATGGGAACAGACACGGAGTAAGCTCAATGTTGATTCCCAGGATCAAGTGTTGCTCTCCTACTTAATTTTCTTGCACCAAAAGAGAGTCATACCATATCCATTTCCCCCTTCTTGGCACACCTGATAGGATGAGCGAATAAACGTTGGTAAATAGGATCTTCAGTCCCCTGGTCCTGGTGGCCCTCTCCCCTTCCCACAGAGCCTGCTAGTCCTGACATGTGGGTGAAAGGAAGCAGACTTCCCAAGGCAGAATCTTGATATTCTTCTGGCAATACTATCGGAAGAGTCAACGGAGCTTCAGCGGCTATAAGCACTCTGAAATCCAGCATACCAAACAGGCCCTGAGCTGCTTACACCATTGTTTTATTTGTCCTAGTTGGCATGCTTTTCCACCCTAGTGGCCAGGCTGGGGCTTTTAAGGGCACTGAGAGGCAAGTAGAAGTTTGTGATTTATATGCCCAGATAGTCCTCTCAATGACATGTTTCTACTTTTATTTGTCCCATGATTTTTTTTCTTCCTTGGCTGCTATATTAGGTCTTTCTTCCTTGGGATATTACTTTAATTTTTACTAGACTTTCTCTCTCCCCTTTTTCCTGGGTATATTTTATGCTAAACACAGATAGATACAGCTGTACTTTGGGACTTCTTGCATTACATCCAGCATGTTTTTTCTGGTTAACTCTAAAAGTAATCAAAAACGAATTTTAAATAACTGTACTATATTTCTTAATGTTAGGTGAAATTGGTCTAGACTGGGGTTATAATGTTTTAAATGGACTGGTGACTAAAATCTGTAACTAAATTAAATACTTTTAATTTAAATATATTTGTATATAATCCTTAACCACCTTTCCCAGCTAAATCACAGTGTTATACCTCTTACTCAGAATGACTTTAGGGTACAATAAGCCTGCCAGCACTGTCTATGAGGACATCTGCTCTGTAAAAGCCTCTAGCCTAATCCTAGAAGAAAGGGAGCCCTGGGGGAATCAGGAAGTCCATGGGCTGGCCTTCTCTGGTTGCTTGCCAGACTGTAAATGGAGTTTTCTGCTTACCTCTGCTGCAGGTTGAGACGCCAGGAGGTTCTACTGACCTGTTTTCCTTTGTAGGGGAACTCTTGACTTCACATTTTTCTTTGTGATTACATCTTCATTTCAAGACGTTTTGGCCTAATACTGATGTATTTCATTTGTATTCAAATGGTAACAAAAGAAACAAAACAAAATATAGAGTAAAATTAAGATTTTCTAGAGGTTTGTTTCATGCATTTTTTAAAAAAAATTTTCAGTATTTGAATTAATTTTCAAAATAAGAGCTTTCCCAGATTAACTGTGAGGCACTTGCCAATGGCTCGTAAATTTATAAAATATTTATAATTTTGCTTTATTTTACATATCTGCTTTCTCTCCATGTTAAAATGGCATTTGTAAGTTCAGTATAAATAGGTTTTCAATCCTTTCTAGAGAAATAATATGAGAATGCTGCTTTCTCCATGTGCTCTTTGTAAAAATCATTATGGACAAATAAAATAGATTTTTTTGACCTAGAAATATTTAGATTGGGATTTACCCTGCTTATAGTCACTAGATAATTAGCTCTTCTCTACTACATTATGCTATTAGATTAGATCGTTGTGTATAATTTCTGGGTCAAAATTAGACCCACCATGTGGCAGCAATACTTATCAACCAAATGCTTTTAAGAAAGATTCTCTGGATATTGATAATTGCCCAACTTTCAGTGCTGTTCATCTGCATGGACAGCCTCATCAGGAACATATGTGTGGTCAATTTTCTTATTTACCCACTTCTATAGTTGCCCAGGAAAAAAAAGATGAGCAATTATTTCCAAGAATTAATCCATTAACCATCAATTATTTGTTTTCAACTTTGATTTTTTCCCCATAAATAGAAATTTATCTCTGCAATTAAAAACTAAATGGAAGACCATTATTTAATATTTTGTTTATTTCTAGAATGAAAGTATTTAAATGATTTAAACCAGAATGAACTAGAACATTAGCCTAGCAGCCCTATATCGCCTCTCACACACACGTCATGCTAGGAATGAAGTATATCTCCCTGTCTGAGACATGTCACCACTCCATTTTTCCAAACTTGCTAAGTCTTACCTTCTTTGAGGACTTAAGATGACTATCTTTACATCTTTTTTCTTGCTTTTTCTGCTTTAGAGCTAACAAATGTCCTATTTCTGTCAATAATTAACAAGGAGGAGGAGATGTCGATAAGAATTTCAAAACAGTGATAATGAAGGAGAATAGAGAACTGACAAATGGAGTGTAAAACTGAGGCAGTGTAAACATAACGAGAGTGGAAAATAAAATTAGAGAGCCTCAGAAGGAGCCTCTCCTTCGTGCAATTGGGCTGGAACCCTCCGTGATTCTAAGATTCTGGACTCAGCTACATGTGTATAATTAAGAGCTGTTTGAGATCCAGAATCAAAGTGAAATTTTCCATGTTTACTTCTTACTCGAGGACATATTGAAAAACCAGCCATATCTCTAAATGTGAGCTTGTATTCCCAATTTTCTTTCTTACCATCTGGGAATTCCCCACACATAGCAGTAAGTTTATATTTCTGTATCTCTATATTACATTAATGAAGATCTTCACTGGTGTGTTCTGTTGCTGGACCTCATCACCTCTACATAAAAGACACTTTGCTTTCTCATTAGCCTGGAACCCAGTAATCGTAGGGGCTTGGGATAAGACTGAAATAGACAAACAGAAAGATCAATTTAGAGGGAATAATTGAAAAAGAATTGACCTTCTTTTAAGAGAGACAATGAAGATTTGGCTTTGGCCTGAATGCTAAGGAAAAGAATGTTTTCCACAGCTACACAGGAAAATAATTTTAAAAAGAATTCTGTTCTACACAAAGGATATCTCATCTTTTGTATGATGAAGTCTTCTATGGTTGCTAATTGAGGTGTTGCAGTGAAGGATTCAAATACTGTTTTCCATTGTCAGTATTTTAGTAATTCGAATTTATTACCAAGCAAGCAAGCAGTGATTATCATCATTAAAAGCCAATACTCATAAAAAGAAAACAAATACTAGCATGTTATATATAACAAACACTTGACTTTAAAATTGTTTTCTAACTGCTAAAACCCATGGAAAAATGTTTTATCTTCCAAGATTGCAACATAAAAGTCAGAATTACCTTCAGGCTTTATATGGCTGATGAGGAGATCCATGGCCTTTCAGCTTCATTTCACGAGATTGTTTAACATAAAAATCAAAGTTTTTTAGGAGTGTTTGTCAAGGAAGCCTCACTAGAGCTTTGTAAGTGGAGATTCTGTTGCATTTGGGATAGAAGGTCCAATCGTTTTTCAGATGGGCTCAAAAACTTGAAATAAAATTTTTAGATAAAATGTTTGGAATTTTTATTCATCATGGAAATAGCAAGTTCTTTTTTTGAGGAAACAACATTTTTAGATACATGACCTTGAACTTCAAAAAGAGAAAGGTGAGAATGCCATAACTAATTTGAAAATTACCAATTATGAGAGGAACTGTTTCTCTGAATAAAGACAATAATGCCTGTCGCCCAACCCCACACTTGCATATGAATCATTTTGTCAGAAAATCCCACATCACTTCACCTTAGCTTTTATTTGCAAAATGCTGATGAAAGGACTTGTCCTCTTTTACCCTTAACACAGGGTTATAGTATAAAATTCGTAAATAATTTTAAGCAAGTTAAACTGTGGACCTGTATTTCTCTCAAATCAGTGAACACATTAGATGATCTAATTTTTAAAATAGTGAACCAAAAGACAATAATAATAATAATAATATAGCTAAAGCACTTAATTGTGAGAACCATTTTGAATTCTTTAAACAATCAACAGCATCTTCACATAGGCATCTCAGTACTTGTTTGTACTATTTTTTAATAGCTGTTTTTTATACTATGTAAAATGTTGGTTATTTATGTTATTCCTGGATTTTAGACTAGTGAAGGAAAACCATTTTGAACTCTGCTTTATTCATAATCAACTAGTGTGTTATTCTTGTTCACAGGGAAATAAATAGTTTGGGTATTGCAATTTTTTTTGAGGAGTTTGGCAAAAACTATCACACCCAAGATTTCTCCTTCTTCATATGATGACACATACTTATGATTACAGATTCCTCAAATGGAAGCTATATAGTACATAATTCTAAAGGCAAATAAGATTTGGTCTATTTTAACTGAATCCAGGAGGCTGAAATTACAATCTTCTTTTGTAGCCTTCAGAGTGTGCTTAGGAGATGCCATAGGAAGGATAGGAAATTGTATTTGGAGAGCAGAATACTCGTGGGAAATGCATACTCACAGTTACGTGGAACAATAGTAGTAGAAGCTTTCCTGAAGTCATTTCACATTATTGTTAATAGATCCTCCATATCATTTGTTAGTGTTGTTGTTGGCTTATTTCATTGTCCCAGTGGCTCACATAAAGCCATCTTCCTCTCTTAATAAGAATTTACACATATGCTTCATCTCTGTAACAGAAAGTAGGAATTGCAGTGTGATTTCTGAATATTCTAACTCTGAATTGATTCTGATAGTTTTCATTCTGAGATGACTCTAATGCCTGGAGTCAGGACTCCAGAACCTTCGGGAATGGGCCTCGGCTCAGCCTCCTTGCGTGAAGGTAAAAGAGCTGGAGGAATGAATTGTTCCCCAAGACCCTATGGAGTTGCACATTTCTCAAAATCTAGATGGAGCATATGTTTTGACACTTTACCATGAAATGCAAAGACTCTGTTCGGCCCTGAGATTATATAAAAAATCAATGTAAAGAAAGAATGTTGACAGTAATTTTGAGGTTGGCGTATGGGGAAGTAAACCAAGTAGAAAACCAGAGAGGGTCAGTAAGGGTGGAAGTGGGATTGAATGCCAAGACAATGGAAGCGCATGTCACTGATAGCATGGGAAGCCATTCACTCACTTGGCTGGGGGCCCTCGGTGGTTTTGAAGACAACATTTTGCATAAAGAATGAGAAGGTAGCAAGTCTGACAATTAAAACATGTAAACATCTGCGTTTATTTAAATAGATTATTTAACTTATTAATACGTATTAATTAAGTAAGTAAGCTCTTGTTTCGAAATCACTAACTAATTTCATTCCTTTACAGAATGTGCTCTGGAGATTTAAGTTCTCTCAGCTTAAGGGATCTTCAGATGATGGAAAAACTCGAGTAAAGCTGCTGTTCCTGAATCTAGACACCAAACAAATTGAGATGAAGGTAGGGTACATAGTTTATCCTGCCTAATCAAGCACACATAAAGTAAAGTTTAAATGATCAGCAGATAAAAATTTCCATTCAACCCATGTATATTTAAATATACAAGTAAATCATAAAAATCAGACAGCAAGTCTGTTAAAAGTGCCCCTAGTTATGTACCCTGTGAGAGATCTTTATATCCTAAAATTGTGATCAATCAGATGATTTGACTCCACTAGAAGGTAGTCGTTTCTTAGTAAATATTAACAGATCAGTATTTTAAAATACAAGGAAAGTCAAAATGTAAAGGAAGGCTTTTCCAAACTGCACTAACTATATGATTCATTTTATATAATAGTGAGAGCAAGCTGCTCTTTTCATTGAAAGGACCTTAGAGTTAACTTTAAATTTGTTGCATTGAGCTGTCATTTTACGAACACATCAGGTATTGATTTTTTCTCATGTTTTATGTTTAAATGTTTTCTCAATAAATCCAATTTGGTGTAAACTAAAGACATCTTAAGCATGAATTCCAATGAGTACATTAAAATATAAAAGGAGAACCATAAGTAAATATTGTTTGGAAACAGTTTATCAGCACTTATTTTTCTGATGAAATTAATCAGAGGAACATATCACACATGACCCTTTTTATCAGAACTTTTAGCATCAATTTTAACCTCTTTATTGACTCACATGAAATAGTTTCATGACTCCTTTTTTAAATTTTTTTATTTTTAAAAGATACATAGATTACACAAAACATTACATTAAAAAATACAGGAGGTTCCCATATGCCCCACTACCCCACACCCCCCACTTTTCCCACATCAACAACTTCTTTCATCAGTGTGGTACATTCATTACAATTGATGAATACATTTTGGAGCACTGCTACACAGCATGGATTATAGTTTACATTGTAGTTTATACTCTCTCCCAGCATTCTTACACTTAGATAATAATAAAATCAAAATCTGACTTTAAGCACTGTCAAAGGTGTTGTCATAGGAGCTGTGACAGCCCGTGATAGCAGTGACTATGAAACCCTTGGTTTGTGATAGAAAGCCACTTACTCTGTCATATTGCCCTGAGCAAATCCAGGAGGTACCAGTCCTCAACAAAGAAGGAATCCTGAAAGAGAGTGAGAAACTTGAAGTAATTTTAAATTTAGCATTCTGTTTGTATTGATAGGTCCATCATGGGGAAAGTTAGAACTTTGTTCCTTTGGTATATTTTATTTATTTATTTACTGTGGGGAGGGCTATGGCAGGAAAGGAGCTCCTCACCTTTCCACACCTTTTTGGTGGTTAAATCCTCTAAAACTCTTAACTTCATTCTGTCTGAGAGCACAGTAGACTCTATAGAAAACCAGATCACCAGCACATCATTCAGTTTTTTAATGCTTCAAGGCATTCTAATGGTTTCCAACAGAGCACCAATATTTCCTCCAGGGAAGATGCTTTGGAAAGCCTGACTGCTTACTTGATCTCTGAAATGTCTCTTGACAAGCCTTTGATAGGCTGTTTCAGTAAATTTAATTTTTTTTTTTAAGATTTATTTATTTATTTCTCTCCCCTCCCCCCCCCACCCTGGTTGTCTGTTCTCTGTGTCTATTTGCTGTGTCTTCTTTTGTCTGCTTCTGTTGTTGATAGTGGCATGGGAATCTGTGTTTCTTTCTGTTGTGTCATCTTGTTGTATAAGCTCTCCGTGTGCACGGCACCATTCCTGGGCAGGCTGCCCCTTGTTTCGCGCTGGGCGGCAGTCCTTACGGGGTGCACTCCTTGCGCGTGGGGCTCCCCTACGTGGGGGACACCCCTGCGTGGCAGGGCACTCCTTGCGCGCATCAGCACTGCGCATGGGCCAGCTCCACACGGGTTGAGGAGGCCCGGGGTTTGAACCGCGGACCTCCCATGTGGTAGACGGTCGCCCTAACCACTGGGCCAAGTCCGCCACCAAATTTAATTTTTTTAATGCTAAGTCAGCTTTTGGTTAGCTGTGCTAATAAAGGGAAAGAGGCACTGAATAATCTAAACACAGTTTTGACATATATAACAATCTTTTGTGTATCTGTTTTGAAACAGACTTAATTTCTTTGCGGTGCTTTGTTTAGACTGTATTCGTTTTCTGTTTTCAATTGATGAGGAAAAAAAGAGCCTTAAAACATCATAGTGGCCACAGGAGCAGACACACGTGTTGCAGAACTTGAAGCTTAAACCATCGATCAAGTTGTCTTTAAGAAACAAAAATTGAAAATTGCAAATATAATAAATTGACATACAGAAATGAGTGTGAAATACATAAATATATCCCACCAAATCCAAACAAAGCATATATCCGACTTAACTCTCCCCCTTCACCAGATCCCAAACATGCTTAAGGGCTCGCAAACACTACCCCACAGGAAGGAAGTCAGCTGGTGGGGAAACTGAGGGGAAAGAAAGAGAAGTTTTAGTTCATCGCAGGAAAATAAGGACAAGGTGAACTCCTTGCTGTGGCCCCTCCCAAGGCCTTGAAGGCAAATGAGGGGTCACAGAGCTTAAACATAATAAAGTTCTGTGGCAGGAAGGATTCAAATTAGGATAAAAGCAATTTGCCACATTATTTCATAGAGTAGGTGACATGCGTGCAGATAACCATAGATAAACAGCACATGCCCTGCAGCAGCCTTTTACGAAACTGGGATTATAAATTCAAATTCTGCATCTTAGTATAGCTTCTGAGATACACAAAAAGTTAGAAAACAGCCGTGGAATCTAGAGCCGGTGAAAATTCTTGGAATTAATGCAGGACTGAAACAAAGAGCCCACGGGACTAAATTCTGAGTTGACAATCAAAGCAAATTTAAATAATGTTTTAATAAATAATCAGGAAATTATTTAAACAAACAAATAAGGCAATATTTGTTTTAAGAAATAAATTTTATTACCTTACTACATCATTTAACCACAGTTTTCAGAAAAATCACTATTCTTATTAATTGAATTTTCTAGTTGAATGAGTGCTAACCATGAAATGATTTTTATTTTAATATTTATCTAGTATCTTTCTGGAATATTAAACCGAACTCTGTTTTAGTCATCAGTGCAGAACTCAAAATCTTGAGTTTCTGTTAGATTCTGAGAGAGGCTTCTAAGGCGGTTGGACCATGGAATGGAACATTTTTTCTTATCTTCCATTATTTGCAAAAGTTAGATAGAATTAAGGAATTTGGGCTAATTCTGTAGTGATTCCAGTTGCTGGACATTTGAGACAGTAGCACTTTTTTAAAGTGAATGGTTTATTTCCCTTCTTTTATGTCTCTTTCTCCTAAAAAAGAATGCCAAGAAAATGAATTTTACTATATGAAGGATTTACTTTTATCCTGTTCTGCTTAATTGAAAGTGCATGCTATTTATATAAATCATAGTTAGATTATAAGGACTAAATTTGGAGTGCATCAAAAGTGGAGATGTTATCTTTTCTTAATCTCCCAGCTAGTTTCCTACTTCTCTCCCCTCAGTGTTCATATATAAGTGTAAAATACAAAGCTATATTGTAAAATAACAGAGTAAATATTCCATTTCTGCTTCTTGACCAGAGACAACTTTATTTTAGATTTTTAGCTTCAGCACTGGCTAAGCTTAATATAAGTACTTGATCAATGTGTTTAAAATGAATAAGCTAATGAAGGAAAAAGAGCAATTATTGAAAGAACTGCCAATATACTCAAAGTTTTTTCTCAGTTTCTAATGAGAAAAAAAAACCCTATTCTCAATAAAATTAAATAACTAAATTGCTATACAGAGTAGCATATATAAGTTTCTGTTATTCCCATATAGGTATCAATAAAAGACAGTTTGGTCATTGAAGGCAATGCACAGTTTAATGAAGAATAATTATGTCTTTGGGAGAAACAATAGCATATATTTTTCACTGTGTAATGATATTGTGAGGATCAACTCCATGGAAAATTATTCCACTGACATCAAAGAGTCAAATATGTCAAATTTGGAGAAATGAAGATCGAATGTGGGTGCAAGTATATATTTAGAACTGTTTGAGGGCTTGAGAAAGTAGAAATAATTTGGAGTATTTCTGCCAATGAAGTTTGACTGCTGTGCTTTCTTTGCAAAGAGCCTTGATACCCACTGCATTTATTATTGATATGGCTGAATTAGTAGTGCTGGAAAACTATTTCAAGAAGCCAGATGGTGCAGAGAGGGAGATACAACCAAGGCAAAATGTCATCAAATAGAGAATTTCGCATCTCCTGTGTATATGAACCAGAAACTATGAAATGTTCTAGTGCAGATGGATACGAACAAGAACCAAAAGAAAGAATTAATAAGATACACATGAAATGCAACCCCCTTCTCAAATACTTCTCTAAAATTATTTTTTATCAATTCTCAAATAAGTTAGAACAAAAATATAGCTTTTTTTTTAATGTGCTTCTCCAGCAGGCTGATAAATTGATCCATTCCAGAAAAATTAGGTAGCTGTTTTCACTGAGCATGACATCTTTGTTTTAGTTTTGCATGTACCATGACTGTGTCTATATAACCATAATATTCAAACGAACTGAAAATTTTAGTTGATTTTAAATCTTGAACTCTCTAAGCAGTGGCTCCTGGCAAGTACATGATCATAAAAATGACTAACATTCTAGAAATGAGGAAATATGAGGGTAGAGAGGTTAAATAACGTGACCATTGTTTACTCAGGTAGTAAGTGGCAAACCTCTGAGCAGAACCCAGCTCTCTAGAATCTTGAATCTGGCACTTTTCTCTCTGTCAATTTCTGCTCCATATATAAACTTCCCAGTTTAATGAAGGAGTTTGTGGGTTCAAAGACAATTCCCCAGAAATCTTTCTGGAATGTCTGAAGAGCCAACACACTTAAGGGTGAAGAAATGGGGAAGCCTCTCTGCCTCCACACACACAAACCCTGGGACTTGGCAAATTACCAAACTTTGTTCCTCAGATCTCTCATGTGTACAAATTCTCATAGTCCTAACACATGGAATTCCAGTAAGGATCTCAAGTCTCAATCCACAGTGATTATCACTCTGGAGGGACTCACCCACATGGTTCCCAGGTCAGATGAGTTTTAGAAGTCCCTGAAATGGTGGTTGGGGATCTACACAACATCAACGTGCTATGTGCAGACATCTGTTCCGTCCTATCCTCAGCTCAGACTTGTGACTATTGGAGCTCCAGTGTCTTCTCCACACTTGACTCTCCCAAGCCACAGTAGGGTTCCATAGGAAAGGCAGAGGCATAGAATTGCCCGTTTTCAACCCATGTTCTTTCCTTTGTCTCTCAAATCACTCCTCTCCTGCCCCAAATTGAGGGTTGTATTGTTTGTTTGTTTTGTTTGTTTGTTTTTCTCTTTGTGCATGTGTTGGGACTGGGTAAGATCTGATTCTGTTTCAGTGAAATTACATATTATCTTTCTTTCTTCTGTTTACCAAAGCCTTCGAACTTAAGTAAATATTTGACAGTGTTGCCTTGCCACAGCTGTGTTTCCCATAAAATAATTAATAGGGTTAAAAAGTAAAATGTAACCCAGATGTGAAAGGCAGAAGATGTCCTTGTCCTAATCCCCAGAGCCTGTGAATATTGGGCCACATGGCAAAAGGCCTTTGCAGATGTGGTTAAGGATACAGACCTTGAGATGGAAAGATTATCCTGGATTTTCCAGGTGGGCCCGATCTAATCACGTGAATCCTTAAAAGTGGCGAATTTTTCCTGGCTATGGTTAGAGAGAACTGTGAAAGTTCTCAGCTTCATTGCCACCTTCAAAGATGGAGGAAGGGGCCACAAGCCAAGGAAGACGGTGGCTTGTAGAAGAAGAAAAAAAAAGTCAGAGAAACAAATCGTCCCCTAGAGGCTCCAGAATGAAATAACCCTGCTGACATCCTGATTTTGACACAGTGAGATCCGTGTCTGACTTGTGACCAACAAAACTGTAAGTCTTGGTGGTCCTAAGCCTCTAAGGTATTTGGCAAATTGTTATGGCACCAAGGGAACATGATTACACCAGGTAATATCTCAAAAACATTTTCCACCACATTGACCTGTAAGACTTCCATCCTGTGGCACCAGGTGGGCCAGGGTTTCCACTCATCCCTACTTTGGCTCAGTGCCTGTCTTCATGGTGCTGGTCCTCCCTTTTCTAGAGCACCTCCTGCCACTCAGTGACCTATAATAATAAACACTTACCTATTGGACAACACAAACCTTAAGTACTCCCTTGTCTGTGAAACCCTCCCAGATTCATATCAGGCATTGGAATATTTTTTACATGTCTAGCAGAGTACAAAAGCCAGCAATAGTTCTTGCAGGGCTGACAGAGTAACCCACAGAGCCATCACTGACCCGGCCTTCCCCAGTCTCCTCCACTGTCATCCATATGGTAACACTCATGAATCCAATTTTTGTTTTGTTTTACATTTTCTGTCTCTCCCCTATATTATGCACGTTGGAAGGTTAAGGGCTAGATCATATTTGTGTTTGCATCCCAACTAGCTGTCACATAAGAGATGCCTAATAAATGTTTGAATGAATGAAGAATGTTTATGAGGTCTAGGCACCATCACTTGGAACTGGTGATCTATTAGCACTTGGCGCTAATGTGCAGACTTTAACTGTTGAGGTAAATTGAATTATGTACCTGAGAAAAAATTCTTAATCTATCTTTAATCCATTCCTGGCTTTGTGAACCCATTGTAAATAGGACCTTTTGAAGATGCTATTTATAGTTATGATGTAGTTGGGTTGGGCTTTAATCCAGTTACTGGAGTTCTTTATAAGCTTAATGAAATTCAGAGATAGAAAGAGAAAGCCATGAGAAGCCAAAAGTCAGTGGAATCAGGAGAAAAGAGTAGGCACCACCATGTGCATCGCCATGTCACAGAAAAACCAATGCCCAAGGATTGCCCAACAGTTAGCCCCAGAACACCACAGTCTTGGGGTTGAAAGCATTGCCTTCCTGACACCTCAATTTTGGACATCTCCTACCCTCAAAACTGTGAACCAATAAATTCCCATTGCTTATGCCAACCCATTGATTAGTATTTGTTTCAGCAGCCAGAAAGCTAAGACATCTTATAAACAATCAGAGTATTCATGATAGCTGCTTATATTCTTTTTTAGTTTAGTCTTCATAGTCTGTTATCTTATACTTCCAAGGTTTTCACAATCTTGAAGATTTTTGAAATGCTAGCACTTTTGACTGTTTCCATTCCGCCCTGTTCTCACATTAGGCTTTTTCCTATTTTGGGAAAGAGAATATGCATTCCTTAAGTCTTAGCAAGATTCCCATTTATCTCTGAGGATAAATGGCAATATTTGAAAGATCAGCTTAT
Source organism: Dasypus novemcinctus (assembly GCF_030445035.2). Classification (NCBI taxonomy): domain Eukaryota; kingdom Metazoa; phylum Chordata; class Mammalia; order Cingulata; family Dasypodidae; genus Dasypus; species Dasypus novemcinctus. Next base: position 44,646,431 of record NC_080697.1, on the reverse strand, counting down.
ATTAATTTATTATTATTATTATATTCCACTCTTCGAGAATGTCATGCAAATATACATGATATAAGCAAATGGTGAGATTTTATTAAATGTGCTGATGATGAGACAGATTCATTCTTTATTAATAAATACTTGTCAGATCTTTTCTCTGTGGATTCCGTTCGCAGCTGTTCACATGAAAACTCTGTCATGCAGCAGTTCCCTGCCACTCTTCTCTTGGATTCCCTCTGTGGATTTGGGGTGCATAACGGTGTCCTTTCCTACTGTGATTCCCAAGCAGTCTGTGATATTTGAAATCTGGGCAGTCTGTGATTTTTGTGGCTCCTCCCATCTTGGCATTGATAAAAAGGAACCCAGCCCTGCCCAATGAGCTTGTAGCACCTTGTACCTCAGGAGAGTCCCATCTCCTGAATATCTCATTAATAGGGATTGTTCTCATTAACATATAGTATGGGTTGAGAGAGGGCTCCCAGTAAAGCACAGATCCACCCAAGAACTATCACTGTTCATGATCACTTCACCCATAAAGTATTTTTACATTATAAAACCCAGGATCCAGCTCACTTAATTTTTTCAATAACCCTGTCATTTAGCTATCATCTACCTAAAGCTCATACCTTCACATTTTAGGAAGTTTGGAAGCTAAGGCTCAAAGAAATTTTGTAGAGTTAGTAAGAGAAAGAACCAGGTTAAGCCTTGAGTTTTTGCTTCCATACCCAAGGCGGGTTGGAAACGGGAGGTGCAGAATGGGTGAGGTTAGCCATTCTGGTGGGAAATTCATCAGTGGAGGAGAACAACAACTGCATAGCTGCTTTATTTGGAGTGAAGTTCAGCTGAAACAGGAAGTATAGAAGTAAAGGCATATCCTCAGCTTCTGCTTCTGTCACTAATGGAAACAGGTAAAAAGAGCAATAAAACTTTTATATACACATTGCTAAAACCAGTAGTAGGCTGGCAAGTATTTAACAGCCAGTGATGGAGTGAGGGAAGGACACACGGACCCCTGATTTGTAGCATTTGCTGGTTGTCATGATAAAATTTTCCTATCATGGCTGATTTAATGCTACCCATGTTACATCAACTGGCTTGCAAAATATCCTGAAGACCTCACAGTCAGCTCTTGCGAACCAGATCCATCACAATACTGGAACAAAAGCAGCCCCAAATTCTTGTTTCAAACCTTGTTAGATAATTAAACTCTAAATACTGAAACTAGCATCTACCTGCATCAGGGTAGAAAAGAGTAGAGAAGTAGAGAATCCTTGTTTTCTTGAACTCTGTTCCAACTTACTTGCTCTTTTTTTTTAGGTTTATTTTTATTTATTTTATTTCTCTCCCCATCCCCCGAGTTGTCTGCTTTCTGTGTCCATTCACTGTGTGTTCTTCTGTGTCTGCTTGTATTCTTGTCAGCTGCACCAGGAATCTGTGTCTCTTTTTGTTGTGTCATCTTGCTGCATCAGCTTTCTGTGTGTGCGGCGCCACTTCTGGGCGTGCTGCATTTTTTTCACACAGGCTCTCCTTACGGGGCACACTCCCTGCGCGTGGGACTCCCCTACACAGGGGACATCCCTGCATGGCAGAGTACTCCTTACGTACATCAGCACTGCGCATGGGCCAGCTTCACCACATGGGTCAGGAGGCCCTGGGTTTGAACCCAGGACTTCCCTTGTGGTAGGCGGATGCCCTATCCATTGAGCCAAATCTGCTTTCCTTACTTGCTCTTAATTTCTCAACTATTTGGAAGAAGGAAGGGAATATAGGAAATAGAATGGCTTTCCGGCAACAACTTGGAACAGTGATTCATTGAGCTCTGGCTTTATTTGTTATTTGCCTGTGGGATCTTGAGCAGTTGCTTAAATAAGAGAGGCACTGTAAAATTAGCAAGTCTGAGAATTCTACCAGTTGGAATTCCAGTTTGGAAAATTCTCTGAGTCACAAATTTTGGATGATGCAGCCTGATGTGCTCTTAGCACTCCACTTTGATGCTGTGAATAGTTCAGCTCATAAAATTTGGCACTGTATACCTCAGCCTGGGAACTCTCTGACTGAAGCAATCATTTTCACGTTCTGAGATAAATATATGAAGAGTCTACCAAATGGAATATAACCAGCTGTCTCATCTGTGCTCAAAAACTTTATCTCTGTTGCAAGTTCAGTAAAATATGCACTCCTCAGAGTGGGATATAAAGGAAAGTGCATCCCTCATTGGTCTGCCTATATTTCCAGTTTTCTCATCAGCTAAACCCAGCCCTGATCCCCCTCTGCTGCACAGTCCAGCCACAATGCATAATCCCCATTCCCAGATCATGACTTGCAAGTTCTTTGTTTTATTTCATTTGTTTTATTCCATTTCTCAACTTATCTTCCCTTTGAAGTTGTAGCTGTCCTTTCAATATTTGTTTGGAAAATACTTGCCAAACAGTTAGGGACTCTTCACTAGTGCAAGTGTCCTTCTGTTAATAGTGGACATAAAGACAATTAGACTGTTTAAGGGGGGAGATAAAAGTACATACAAAACTTACTGTAATATTGCAGGATATGGGCAATGAAAGTATGTGAACATAGTACACCCAGGCCACAGAAAAGGGAATTGAGTAACTATTTCTTAGGTACCTTTCACTAAAGTACATTTTTCTTTCCTTGATTATAATTCTACCAAGGTCATTTCCCTTCCTTAGAGAATTTATGCAATTGTGTATCTCTCCTTTAACACTCCTCTATCACTTTAGCAGCCCCTTCTGTCACTATAACAGCATTAAGTGTGAGTTCTCAGAGTTTAAGATACTGAAGTTTCCCTCCGTGTATTTTCCCCTGCAGCAGCGTATGGCTTTCCATATAGGAGATGATCAATAAATATTTCCTGCAGTTAACTGTACCTTCAAAAACTTTATTAATGTATGCATTCTCTTCAAGGAGACTTGATAGAATGGGTTTCCTGAATCTACCTACAGCTTCCCTTATCACTGAAGAAGGCCTAGGAATTGCTTAAGGCAGATACTTGGGACTGAACCAGCAGGGTGCCTTGCATCTTTGGAAACACCATTAATTTTGTTGGCCCAGGAAAGCAGTATCTGGGCTGGTATCTGCATAACAAGACCCAATTCATCTTTTCTGACCCTTAGTTTGGGGAATTCCAGGTAGCTGGGAATGTAATACTTGCATATTTTAGACATGGTTTGGTATATATTTCTACACTTAGAAACCATTTCAGACATGCTTAATTTCTGTCAGACCAGTTCAAATAATCTGCTGTCCTAAGGCTTTAGGAATATTTGTTCACTTGTAATTTTATTTCTTGTAATATTCATTGGGCGGATTTGTAAGCACACGCAATGATAGCTGTACTGTGAGAACTGCCCCTTGAGATACAAATGTAACTGATGAGCAGGCCAGCTGGGAGACCTTGGAGAAAAGCATGTGCTTTAGGTTGCTGGGCTACTGAAAGCAGATACCATAAAATGGGTTGGTATTTAACAATGGGAATTTATTAGCTTACAGGTTTGAGGCTGAGAAAAACATCCAAATCAAGGCATCATCAAGGTGATGCGAGGATTAAGACCCACCCTGTGCTATACATTATCTGAAGTAACCCTATCAAAAGATCCTACCAACAGTAGGTTTATACCCAGAGGAATGGATTAGCTTTAAGAACATGACTTTCTGGGGTACATACAGGTTCAAACCAGCACAGCATGTTTATTTTCTTTCCCTTTCAGTTACATGATAGTGATCATTTAAATCACTTCATCAGCCAGATCATATTTTCATAACTTTGTTTTTCTAATTATTTTTGTCTGCTTTTGAAGGGATCATTTCTCTTAAGCTCTATATTTTAGACATCAGAATAACATTAGTTTTGTAATAAAATATAATATTTCAACTCAAAAATATTGATAAATAAATATGTATTAAATATCTTCTTTTGGCATAGATTGAACAAGAGAAAAATAATAGTCACAGTAATATCTATTGGTTTTAAGGTTCCAAACACTTTAAAATTCCTATCTCTATGACTTAGACTGTAGAAGAGATAGCTCATCTTCTGGGAGCTTAATTGAATGCCCACCATCATTCATATTTAATGGAATGGAATGAATGGGTATTGAAGCCCAGGTTTGCCCCAAACTAAAGACCAAGCTCTTTCCACAGCTATGTTTTAAGCTTTCTAACACATGATACAAAGCAAACATTTGCCGTAGTTGACTTATTTGTGGGAGCCTCAGCTGGAACCACCTTTAAATTCCAACTTTAAGTGCTCACATTTACATAAGGAATTGTTTATAGCTGTTTCAGTATTTTTCCAGATTACAGCATGAGGACTCCTTGCCAGTTTGCCTTCAAATTGAGTGGAAGGCTTGTCACATCTCATAAGTAAAAGATGCGCAGATTGTGAGGGAAAGGTTTTTGTTTTTTCAGTTCTTTTCTTTTTCATCTGTGATTTTTAAATTGATGAATATCAAGAGGAAAATACAAACCCCAGTGTTGTACCTCAGCTGAGCTTAACAACGACTGTTTAAATACAAGAAGACAAAGAATTTCACTTTAGCCCCCAAAGGCCATTTTGAAAACAACTTGGTGCACTGCAAGGTGTTTTTCTTGTTAATGATCCTGAGTGAATTTCCAAACAACTATGCATCTAAAAATGCCGGGAGATTATTGACTGAGTGCAGTGGAAAGGTGATGGCTCATGTGGTCAGCACCTTCACGGCATACACGCTACCTGATTAGAACACCCAGGAGAGAAAAATTGGCTTCGGGATTTACAAAAGCATTTCTTTGCAATACTTTAGTTAGTATAAAAAAATAAAACAAATAAATCTGCCTTCATGACTCAAACTTTCTGTATTAGTTCTAAATGCAAAGGAACCATTAGTTGGGAAAACTGAATTTAAGCTACCCAACCTTTTCCTAATCTAAGGGGCTTAAAAGAAGGATTTACATATTCCTGCCTGCATTTTTCACATAAACAAATGCACCAACAATCCTAAAGCAGGGTGCTTTGCACCTGGAAAGTTATAGTTTAGAACACGATGCCAACTACTGAACAAAGGTAAGTTATTTTCGAATTCAGTTTTTCCTGTGCCTCATTTATCTTATGTTATCAAAGGACGGGGAATAGACCCCATAATAAATAGTGCTGAGAGCTTAAGTTTTCCATTTTAGGATATTTTGGATAGTTTTCTGAAATGAATTATTTCCCTCCCTACTTCTGTAAACCAAGGGTGCTCAACATAACTGTCCTTAGGTTCAAGAAAATAATTATAAGCATCACTTTCCAGGTGCAAATAAATGTTTCACACTTACCATTTTCCAGGCACGGCATTACTTTATATGTTTTATTTCACTTAAACCTTAAAATAAGTCTGTGAAGACTATATTATTATTATCTGTACTTTACAGAGGAATAATGAGAGTGTATTGTAAACAACAGAGGTGGGCTTAATGCCAAGCTTTTATCCACTCTAATTTATTCCTTTCTAAAATAACTTAATGCCCTCAGATAGGTACACTTTGACAGATATTGTTTACCTCCATATTTCTCAGTCTTTCCTAACTCCATTTATCTGTGTTGCTACACCTTCTGTGTCCTGCCTGGGTTTCTGCCCTTTGTTTGTAGGAAGTTTTGAAGAAGATATCAGCCCAACTTGCCAGGTGAAATGCAGGAGCGTCCATGCAGCTCTTTTTGTAATTTTGTGGAGTCATTTCCATAATTTTGATCTTCACAGCTGTTTTACCAGTGGGGTCTCTGGTACTCGGATCTACAGAGAAGTGGACATTTTCCATGTAACCTCATATAACTGTGTTTGCAGTCTCCACTTGATTAGGAGAAATAAAGAAAAAGAGGGTGATATTCTACAACAGGCAGATCTGACAGATACAGTCAGGAGTGTCTGGAACCCTTCTGAGAATGTGGAACTTTCCAACGGGCATGACATTCCTCTCCCACTTGAACAAAATATAATATTCCCTGCTGACAAAGGGCATCCCCTTTCCTCGGCAAGAAGGAGAATGAAACACTTAAAAGAGAACAGAGACCCAGAGCCTTGCACTTAGATTTCTCTTCTTTATTCCTTTTACTTTTATCAACTGCCTGCTATATACAAGGCACTGAGGGATATACAGAGAAACCAGACAGGAACTCAGCTCAGGGAAGTGACAGGTAGCATTCAGGCACAAACAGCTGCATACAAATTGGACAGTAGAATGAGTGAGGTGGGGATAGAGGGCAAGTACACCCCCTAATAGCTCTGAGAATTTTCTAGATTATTCTCCAGTCTGTAGATAAGAAACTGCTTAAGGCCATGCGCATCCTCTTAAGCACTCCATCATATCTAGGTCATTCTGGGATAACATGCCAGTTGCTTCCAGAGAGTCAGTGAGCAGGGGGGAAGCTCCATCTAGGTGTGGCTCCATGTAAGGCCACCTGCAGAGCAGAGTGCACCCACCTCTCAGTTGCCTGTGACAATGTGGTGGATGTTCCTGAGGGCCTCTTCTCTTTGTCCCCACAAAAAAAAAAAAAAAAACTGGAGTTAACAGTTAAAACTGAAATCTCACATTTGTCTGAACTTACTAATTTAGGTAACATAATTGCTAGCCTCAGTGATTGTCAATTTGAAGAGGTGATTCAAAGAGCCCTGGATGCTCTTTAGCCATTACCCAGGAAAACAGAAGGAGATTGGTAGTTTATGTAGACAGGAACTGGAATAAATGAAACTGTGGCCAAGCAGCCTGTTTATTAAATGCCATTATTACTCCTTCCAAGGATATGAGGAGCAAACATTTCATATTAATTGAGAAGTAGAAACTCTTGTACAAAATGGGTCATATTTCTTCTCGGTAATCTGAAGAACTGGTTGCCTTACTGGGAGTTAATAATTATTAAATAACGAAGTACTAATTGTACATGGCATATCTTCAAAGAGATATTTAAGAGGTGCCAGGTGGCCCTTGGCTGGGTTCTCCGCTCGGTGATGCAGAAGAGAGCGACACACACAGAACTAAGCTAGGAAGGAAAAGGTTTATTCGCCAGCAGGAGATGGGGGATGTACAATCTCAGTTCAGTCTCCCTGACTGCAGAAATTCCAATATTTTACACCATCGGGGTGTTAATGAATTGGATGGAACTGGACACAGCTTCCTTCATTAATGAACATTAAGAGGTTGAATGATGGGGTGGGTACCAAACCAGGGAGAGTTACAAAATTATAATCTTTACCAGAGATCAAGAGGAGAGATCAGTCCCAAGGTTTTCCTTTGGATAGTAAACAGGAGGGTGGAGTTGTTACCATCACAAGGGGAAGTATACACAAGAGTGAGCCTCATTCTGAAATAACCAGAAACAAAGGTAAATTCAGTCTAGAATTACCATCACAATAGCAAGTATGCACAGGGAGGGGCTAAGTCCAGAGTAACCTTAAATGGGGATGAGACTTTTTAGAGTGACCATCCCAATAGCAGCTCTGGGCTAACTCCAGACAGTTTCAGCAATTTCAGATATTAACCTTCCAGCTATTTAATAATATAAAGGCATCTATATAATGGTTTTTTAATCATAATTATTTAATTCTTAACTTTCAGTTACAGTTTCAGACTTCATTTTTACTTCAAAACAAATTGGGTACTTTTGTTTATCAACTAAGCAAGTAAAACTATTTTAACATTAGGTTATAGAGAATAGAACTCCCACAATCAAGACCCTGGTGTTTGAAGAAAGCAAAGTGGATTTAAATTGCTGTGGTTCAATATGACTGCCTCCATAATTTCAATCAAGTGCAGCCTAACATGAAATATCTCCAATGTAATTTCATAGCTTCACAAAAAAGTATCCATTTCATAAAAACCAATAAATAAAAAGTTTGACATAAAAATGTTTGTCTACATAAAATTGAATATGATAATGTTTAACTATTACTTGCATTGATTATAAGAACACTAGTTCTGTTTTTGTTTCACATTCTTTCCTAAATGATAAGACAATTCTTTTTCCATCTAGCATTATTAATATGTTGAACTAATGTGGGATGTTTTGCACTAAATAATTTAAATTAATTTTCCTCACAATGCTTCCATAATGAAATATCCCCATCTAACAGGTGAGACACCTGGCACAAAGAGGTTAACTGATTTACCCAAATAATACCTACCATTTTTTCCCCTCTGAGATGGCTTCCTCGTCTCTTTGCTCATTGTGTTTCTTTTTTGTTTTTGTGAGTTTTTTTGCTCATTGTTTTTTCTTGAGGAGGCACCAGGAACCAAAGGTGCTCAACTGCTTGAGCCACATCCAGTCCTACCAATACCTACCGTTTTTAAATTTTCATTTTGTGTCAACATTTAGAAATAATATCCCTTTGAATTCACTCGGTAGTTCTGGTGGGTGAATTCTATTGTTAGCCCCATTTTGTAAGTTTTAAAACCAAGTTTTAGATAGGTTCCTCACCCAGCACACTCACTATAGGGTAGGAAATTAGGGAAGCATGGATTTGAATGGATGTCTGCTGGTTTCCAGAATTCAGGTCTATGACTACATGCCCTGTGACATGAGTCAAAATCTTTTTACTCACAGTCCTTTATTTCCACCACCTACAACCCTTCCGATTAAGGTCTGCCCATTTCCTCTGGGAATCCATGCCCTCAAGGAGACCATAGTAAGAAAAAAACTTCATGCAGTTTAGGAACTCACAGCTTGCTTGAGGGATTCATGAACCAGGCAGCATCCCATTGAGAAAATAGAAGGGGGTTTTACCAAGGGGAGTGGAAAGTGAGCTCATCTAGGGTAAATGCAGAAGCAAGTGAAGAAATGTCCTAATTAGCTGACTTTGTTTCCATTTTACTTAGTGGGAAGCAGGTATACTTCAACCAGTATGGTATGCTGGTCCATTCTGGACCAGAAATAGTTTTATCACCAGGTGTTGCTTATCAGTGACCCTGCAGGGCACGTTCCCTTTTCTCAAAAAACTCCTGCAGGTCAACTGTTACCCCCTCCTCCCGAGAGGGAGGGGTCTTCTGCAGGAAACACCCAACGGAGGCAGCCATTTTGTTTTATCTAACGATAGGAAATGTAAGGTTTCCTCTTCCCGGAGAATGAGGGCACCGGGTTAGAAATACTCTGGGCCCCTTGTAGTAGTATTACAGGTTCACTGAGCATTTAACTGACTCAAGTTGTAAAAGTTTGTTATATGTTTTTGTTGTTGTTTCCTTTTCTTTGAACCAAGCAATAAAGCCTTGAATTTCGGTCATTTTTTATTCTGAAAGAGCGATTGTTTTTAAAATAAATTTTTTAAAAAATCTTCTTGAGGAGCTAATCAATGTAAAGCAAACCATTTAATATTAAGTCTTTTTGAAGAGCTCTTCAGAATAGCAAAAATAATTGTGGAGACTCAAAGTGAGTTTCTGTTCCCAGCTTGTTATGATTTCCATTTGTCTCTTAAGTGTCTTATATTTGAAATAGCTCTCAAATTCAAGGACAATAGTAGCTTTCTCTTTTACTGGGATACTTAATTTGGGATGTCAGGAAGTGGAAAGGAAGTGGTTTCCCTTCCTTCTCTGGACTCTAGCATAAGGAGGAGCTAGGCAAGAGTGTCTGAGGAGGTCTGCACCTACAACCGCCTCCCTCCTGCCTCTGCCCCCAACTCAAGGCCTGACTTCCAGAGAATCCCTAAGTCCACAGGCAGGCATTTCTTGCCCACTTATTGCTTGCCAGGAGCTGAGAAGGACATAGGAGAACACCTTCACTGCTGACCAACAGGGAACTAACTAGTGGAGTCAGTGCTGTTATCACCAGGATCTAGCATTCCAGCTTTTTGAGAGCAATGGGTATCCGTTGCTTCCCTACATCCTGCCCGATCTTTATCAGTGAAGCCTCCAGGGAGCAAAAAGGAACGGCAACAACTTGAGTAAACATGGTTTAAGGAAAAAAAAAAAAATTCTGAAAGATACAGTGCAGCATTCATGGGCTAGAAGAAGATGGAGAATCAGAAGGTGAAGGCCTTATCTCCCAGCCTATTTAGATAACCCTCCCCAACTGCTGTGGGGTTGTGCATGGACTTGGTGACTCAGAGAATTGGCTGCCAAAGAAGTGCTTTGTCTCCAGAGGAAAGGAAGCAGGGAGCTGAATGCCTAGAAGGTCCTGGAAGCTCCAGGCACACCGGGAGTCTCGATGAGCTGTACAACCTCATGTCCCAGTATGTGAAAGAAGGCAGAGATGCAGGACAGAAGCCTGCACAGAAATGGAGGCTTTTACAGCCCGTTGGTATTTTGGATCAGTGTGGAGAAAAGCAAAGCATGCCACGTCATGCTGAAGGAGAAAATGAGAATGCTATTTAAGATTATTTCTATTGATTTTATTTTGTATTTAGTGATTTGAGAATTAACATTTTAATCTTATAAATATACCCTTTTGCAGGGTTAAATTAAGAATGAAAAGAAAATGCTCTAAAGAATAGTATGATGTTTGGGAGGATATCATAGTAAAAACATATTCAATCTGCTTGAAAAACCTAGACAAATTTACCCAAGCAAATTTTCCCTAGAAAAGGAGACTAAGATGTACTGAATGAACCACTATAATTTTGAAATGTTAAGAAAGCAAAAAGCCAGGGAAACTTAATTAAAGCTCATATTCTTAAGATGTTTTTCTTAGCAATCCAAGTAAATTCTTCTGCATCTTTCTAATATTTTCATTCTCTCATGCAAGCTTCTGTAACCCCACCACCAACAAAATAAACAAAAACAAGTGTGTCCACAAATAATACATATTTTAATAAGAAAACAATTTACAAGAATCTCTTCCACCAAAACATGAAACATTGGATTCTAAATACATTATATGAGTCAGACTGGTTTAGATGATTTCATCAAGCAAAATAAATGCCCAGCACTTTGATTTATACCTGCCTTAAATGTAACCTTCTCAATATATTTCTGGAAGCATTACCTTCCTCTCCACAATCACATTATGAGTAAAGTTCCTACATAATAAAGAAACATTGTGCCAGCTACATCTTGGCTTAGCGCTAACACATCTCTTCTGTCACCTCTTTCCTCTCCTCACCTCCACATCACCCACCTGTTATCCCAAGTATTATTAGAGAAGAATCTTGGCAGCCATAGAAACTTGAGAGTGAAAAGCAATAAGTGAAATTATGAATTGGCCTGTTTTGCTCCCACAGGAGGGCCAGCCACTAAGGGCTCTTCCCAGGCTGACATGTCTTAGAACCTGGTCAAAAACGGGTGGGTTAAGGGCAATTATGCATCTTAATTGAGAAGGGAAACCAGAGGTCAGAGTGAAGGAATGGGGATCCAAACATTGTTGCCCCTGCTTTGAGTAGATACCCATTCCCTCATCTCCTTCAAGTCTTTGCTATCTTACTGGGATTGAACCTGATCCCCTCTTCAAATCCCAGTTTATCTCCTACAGCCTTTCCCATTTTCCTATCCTTCCTTTATTTTTTTTAAACAAATCATATAAATAAGCACAAATCCATCCAAAATGTACAATCAGTGGTATTCAGTATAATCATATATTTGTGCATTCATCTCTTCAGTTATTCTTAGAGCACTTCCATTATTCCAATAATAATAATAAAAAAACTACCAACCAACAAACAAATGTATCACCTCTCAATCTTTCTATGCTTCCCCACCATACATAGATGCTATTCTCTTTCCTTTCTCTAGTATATTGGTATTTATATTTTGTGAAAGTCTTCTATACAATATCACCCATATTCATGTTTTATATGAGGTTTTATTATCTTATATAGTACCATGTTTTAGTTTTTAGCTTTCCTTCTAGAAATATACATGACCTTAGACTTCCCCTTTCAACCACTGTCATACTCATATAATAGCACTGCTGGTTATAAACACTGTGATATGCTTTCACCATTTCTATTCATTTCCAAAGATTTACAACATCCTTTTTAAGAATTCTGCACAGATTAACCCTCAGCTTTCCATTCTCTACCCTCTTATTTTCTCATGACCTGTAGTCTAATTATTAACCCCAGGAGTTTACACAATTTATTTAGTTCATAAGAGCACAATCATACATTATTTGTCCTTTTGTGTCTGGCTTGCTTTGCTCAACATAATGTCCTCCAGGTTCATACATGTTGTCACAGGCTTCAAGACTTTATTTCTTCTTAACTGCTATATAATATTCCATCATGTATATACACCACAATTTATCCATTCTTCAGTTGATGGACACCTGGGTTTTTTCCAACTTTTGGCAATCATGAATAATGCCTATATGAACATCAGTGTGCAGATGTCTGTTCATGTCCCTGCTCTCAGGTCTTCTGGGTATGTACCTAGTAATGGTATTGCCAGGTCCCATGGCAAGTCTATATCCAACTTCCTTAGGAACTGCTGAACAGTCCTCCACAGTGGCTGTACCATTCTACACTCTCACCAACAGTGAATAAGTGTTCCTATCTCTCCACATCCAATATTTACAGTTTTCAGACTTTTTAATAGTGACCAGTCTAATAGGTAGGAAATGGTATGTCATTGTATTTTTATATTTCATTTATCACTTTCTATCATAATATGGAATTAATTTCTTTATGTTTATTTTAGCCTCTTGTCTAAAATGTAAGCATAATGAGGGAAGGGGTTTTTTGAACTGCTGTATCCAAGCACACAGAACTATGTCTGCCATAAAGCAGACATTCAATAAATAGACTTTGAGTAGAAGAATGAATGAATGAACAAGACAACAAATAGGAAAACCCATTCATGTTTAGGGACTAGATGTGAGAACAGTCAGATGATAAAGGCCATGAACAATGTAAAGATCCTGAAAGCCTTTTGATTGGGTTGGTGGGGCTTCCTGGTGTGAAATGCATCAGAATAAAGGAGTTCACAGACGAATTATGAATAAGCTGACCATCACTAACTTCTGCTCATATATTAAATATATATAATTTAACTAGTACAGAGTTGCTTTAAAAATTATCTATAGCCATTTTTTCTTCTAGAACATTGTATAGTTGTACCACAGTGTTCTCCCCCTTCCACCCACCATCACAGGAAGAACTGACCTGTTGACCCTATGTTCCTTCAGAGGGTTCAGTGTGTTGTTTATCACTGTACATATTGGATTCATTAGGCCTTTTTGTCTTCTAATTGTGTGTGCTGAGCTCTAGGGGAACTGAAAGACTATCTGATTAATTATTATGCTCACAATCACCAGGACAGTGCACAATCACCAGGACAGATATTGGGCACTTGATACCTTTTACTAAGAAAAAAGAATGAATGAATTTTTTATAGCTGAACAGAAATTGACCAAAACTGGTATTTGTACTTTAGGCTTTTTTGCTTATACATTTCTAGTGAAACATTATTCTTTAAAAATAATAGCTAATGTGCATTCAGTGCCTACTATATATAAGGGCATGTACTTTGGGACATTTTAGCAATTATCACAACAACCCTATGAGACCGATGTTCTCATTAGGCACAGTTCATTGATAAACTGGGGTTTAGTGTGAATAAGTAACTTGCCTAAAATCAGAGAATTATTAAACATAGAATGAATCTTTGAACTTAGGTAGTCTCCTAAGAAAACTATATCATGTCTCCATTTTTAATATTGTGTGAAAAATTCAGGTGAAATAATGAGAAAAACAGCTGTTTTTTGTGGTCAGTGAAGTTGGAATTGCATAGTGTATCAGTCTCATTTAAAGAAAAATACAAGTACTTGAGGAGAGATCATCTCGATTTAGACTGGAAAGCCCCAGAAAGTGGTAAAATATTCTGTCAGTTACCTAAGGATGGAATCGTGTCCTTCTCAAGTACTCTGGAATGAACTTCGGGATAGGAACAAGGATTTACTCTCCCTCTGTTCCACACTCTGAGTGACATGCTCTAAAAGGAAGCCATTTCTTATTCAATACATTCTTTGAGTAAGGGTGGAATGGCCTCAAACAGGCTGATGATAGGATGAAAATCCCAGGTGATGGGGAAGAACGGACAGGGCTACAAATGAACCACAGTGATGCCTGGGAAAAGGGGAAGCCATGCAATTTGAAATCAGTAGCTAAGTTGCCAAGATCAAACAATGCAGGATAATTCATTTAGACATTGTGTGTTGCTAAGTGAAAAAGCTTAAACAGCAGTGAAGATTGTGTTCACATTTTTAATTGTCCACTACTGATTAAACTTAAAAGTTAAGACACATAGTTCATTTGTTAGCACAATTTAGAAATAATTATTTCTAAATCAATGAGTCGTGAGGGTTTTTTTTCCCCTCTTGGAAAATAAATCATAATCTCTGCTTAAAACCTTAATTTTTTCATTGGGTTTTATTTGGTTTACTCATACTTTTCTTTTATTCATATTTTATTAGAGAATAGATTTATGGAAAAGTCATGTAAAAAAATACAGTGTCCCCATATACCCCCTTATTGTGACAATTTGCATTCATGCAGTACCCTTATTATAACTGATGAAAGGATATTAAAATAGTACTTTTAACTATAGTAAATGATTTACATTAGGTGTACTTTTCCCCACGTACCACCCTATTATTAACATTCCATCATACATATATATCACATTTTGTTTATCCATTCATTGGTTGAGGGACACTTGGGTTGTTTCTATCTTTTGATAATTATGAATAATGATGCTATGAACATCAGTGTGCAAATATACATTTGAGTCACTTTTTCAGTGCTTCTGAATATATATCTAGTAGTAGAGTTGCTAAGTCATATGGTAATTCTATACTTAGCTTCCTGAGAAACCACCCAACTTTCTTCCACTGCAGCTACTATTTTACATTCCCAAAAGCATTGAGTGAGTGTTCCAATTCTTCCACAGTCTCTCCAACACTTGTAAATTTCTGTCTTTTTAGTAGTAGCCATTCTAGTGGGTGTGAAATGATATGACATTGTGGTTTTGACTGTATTTCCCTAGTTTCTTAGTGATGTTGAGCATCTTTTCATGTGCTTTTTAGTCAATTGTATAGCCTGCATGGAAAAATATCTATTCAAGTCTTTGGCACATGTTTTTAATTGGGTTGTTTGTCTTTTTATTGTTGAGTTGTAGAATTTCTTTATGTATTCTGGATATTAAACCCTTATTGGATATGTTGTTTCCAAATATTTCTCCCATTGAGTAGGTTATATTTTCACATTTGTGATAAATTATTTTAATGCACAAATTTTTTAAATTTTTGGTCTGTTCCATTTATCTACTTTTTTCTTTCATTGCTCATGCTTTAGATGTAAAGTCTAAGAAACCATTGCCTAAAACAAGATCCTGAAGATGCTTCCCTATATTTTCTCCCAGAAATTTTATATTACTGGTTCTTATACTTAGGTCTTTGACCCATTTTGAGTTAATATTTGTATGTCGTGTGAGATAAGGGTCTTCTTTTATTCTTTTGCATACAAATATTCAATTCTCCCAACACCATTTGTTGAAAAGACTGTTCTTTCCAAACTGAATGGGCATGGCAATCTCATTAAAGATCATTTAGTGGGGAATGGATGTGGCCTAAGTGATTTAGCATCTGCTTCCTACATGGGAAGTCCTGGGTTCAGTCTCTGATGCCTCCTAAAAAAAACAAAAGCAAACAAATGAAAAAACCAACTCAGGGGAGCCATTGTGGCTCAGTGGTTAAGCACCAGCTTCCCACATACAAGATTCTGGGTTCAGTTCCTGGCCCTGGTATCTAAAAAAAATCTATTAACTATACAGGAAGCAGCTACAGAAGAATGACCACCATTCTTCAGCTCCCCCTTAAAAATAAGGTTGTAAACTCTCTGACAGAGGAGTTAAGGCAGGTTAGTATAGGTAAAAGAGGAAAAGACAAGTCACAGCTGGGACCCAGGAGGCAACATGGCCATGAGACTCTGCCCAGAAACCCCCTGAAGTAAGGTTGCTACTAATTCAAAGCTGGAGAAAACCCACCAAGACTCTGGTCATGAGGCCCCATATGTCATTCTTTCTGGGGACTAGGAGAATCCCCAAATAACTCCAAACAGACCTCCCCAGTGGTCCCAGATAACCCCAAACAAATGGTCCCCAGAGAATTAAAACATGGGGCAAACAATGAGAACAGCAAAAAGCTGGGGTCCCACCCCAACATTAGGAAAGGAGAGGAGGAAAAGTCTTAGAAAGACTTAACGCAGGGCCCCATGTACATATCTCATCCTGTAGCACACCCACACATGTATCTGGGGTTGTGTACTTTTTTTTTCTTTTCTTTCATTCCACAATAAACTCTTTACTCCCTTGCCTATCATAATTTTTTTTTAAGTAAAAACTTTAAAAACTTTTTAAAAATTAAAAATTTTTGAACAATTGTCTATGGTTGTGAGGATCTATTTCTGAACTCTCAATTTGATTCCACTGGTCTGTATATACTTGTGCCAGTACCTTGCTGTTTTGACCACTGTAGCTTTGTAATAAGCTTTAAAGTCACAAAGTCTGTGTCCTCCACTTTGTTCTTCCTCTTCAAGATTATGTTAGCTATTTAGGGCCCCTTACCCATTCAAATAAATTTGATGATTGGTTTTTCCATTTCTGTGCAATAGGCTATTACAATTTTGATTGAGATTGCATTGACTCTAAATCAGTTTGGGTAGAACTGAGAGCTTAATGATATTTAGTCTCAAGTCCATAAACATGGAATATTCTTCCATTTATTTAGGTCTTCTCTGATTTCTTTGAGCAATGTTTTGTAGTTTACAAGTGTATAATTCCTTTACATCCTTGGCTAAATTTATTCCTAGATATTTGATTGTTTAGTTGCTATTGTAAATAGGATTTTTTTCTTAATTTCCTCCTCAGATTGCTCATTACTATTGTATAGAAATATTAGTGATTTTTGAGTGTTGATCATGTGCCATTCCACTTTGCTAAATTGGTTTATTAGCTCTAGTAAGTTCCTTGTAGTTTTTTGTTTTTTTTTTTACTATCTACATATATGATCATGTCATCTGCAAATAGTATACATTTTACTTCTTCCTAGCTAAGTTGGAAGACTTTATTTCTTTTGCTAATGGCTCTGGCTAGAACTACCAGTACTAACATTGGTGACTCTGGGCATCCTGGTCTTGTTCAAGATCTTAGATGGGAAGCTTTTATTCTTTCACCATTTAGTATAAGATTAACTTTGAATTTTTCATATGTGCCCTTTAACTTTCTGAGGAAGTTCACTTCTATTCTTATTTTTCTGAGTGTTTTTATCAAGAAAGAATCCTGAGTTTTATCAAATGCCTTTTCTGTTCAATTGAGATGATCTTGTGGTTTTTTCCCTTCATTTTATTGATGTTGTATATTACATTAATTGATTTTCTCATGTTTAACCACCCTTGTATAAGTGGGATAACACCCTCTTCATCATGGAGTATAATTCTTTTGATATGCTGTGGGATTCTATTTGCAAGTATTTTGTAGAAGATTTTTGCATCTATATTCATAAGAGAAATTGGTGCAAAATTTTTTTCCTCATGGTATCTTTATCTGGCTTTGGTATTAGGGTGATGTTGGGCACATAGAATGAATTAGGTAGTGTTCTCTCTTGAATTTTTTGTAAGAGTTTGAGCGAGATTAGTATTAATGTTTTCTTGGAATGATTGGTAGAATTCACTTATTAATTCATCTGATATGGACTTTTCTTTTTTGGGAGGTTTTTGACATCTGATTCATTCTCCTTACTTGTGATTTGTTTGTTGATGTATTCTGTTTCTTCTAGAGCCAGTGTTAGTTGTTTGTGTCTTTTTAGGAGTTTGTCAGTTTCATATAGGTTGTCTAATTTGTTGGCATACTTATTCTTTTTTTATCTGTGGGGCCAGTAGTAATGTTTTCCTTCTCAGTTCTGATTTTATTTTTTTGTATTTTCACTCTCTTTTATTTTTTGTTATTCTAAGGGTTTCTTAATTTTATTGATCTTTTCAAAGAACAAATCTTAAGTTTTGTTAATTCTCTCTGTTTTTATTCTTAATCTCATTTATTGAATTCTTGTTATGTCCTTCCTTTTTGTTATGTCCTGATTGCTTTTGGATTAGTTTGCTGTTCTTTTCCTAGTTCCACCAGGTGTGCAGTTAGGTCTTTGATTTTCACTCTTTTTTCCTTTTAAATGTAATTGTCTAGGACTATAAATTTCTGTCTCAAAATTGCCTCACTGCAATACATGTTTGCTTTCCTTTTCATTTGTCTCAAGATATTTAATGATTTCCCTTGCAACTTCTGCTTTGGCCCACTGATTGTTTAATGCAGTGTTCTTTAACTTCCACATATTTGCAGATTTTCCAGTTCTCAGTCTGTTATTGATTTCCAGCTTCATTCTATTATGGTCAGTGAAGGTGTATTTTATGATTTCAATCTTTCTAAATTTATTGAGACTTGTTTTGTTATCCAACATGTCATATATCCTGGAGAATAATCCATGTGCACTTGAGAAGAATGTATATCCTGCTGATTTTTAGTGCAATGGTCTGTATATGTGTTATGTCTAGTTCACTTATCACATTATTCAAGTTCTCAGGTTCTCTGTTTCCTTTTTGATCTTTTGTCTAGATGTTCTATTGATGAAAGTCATGTATTGAAGTCTCCAAATATTATTGTAGAGGTATATCTTTATCCCTTCAATTTTGCCAGTATTTGCCTCATCTATTTCGGGGTGCCATGAATAGGTGCATAAATATTTATGATTGTTAATTCTTCTTCATAGATTGCCCCATTTATTAGCATTTAGTGTGCCTTTCTTTGTCTCTAATAACAGCTTTGACTTAAAGTCTCTTTCCCCTCCATATTAATATAACTATCCCAGTTCTTTTTTTTTTTTTTTACTCTTTGCATGGAATATCTTTTTGCATACTTTCACATCTGACCTATTTGTGTCTATGGGTCTAAGGTGAGTGACTTGTAAAGAACATATAATTGGATCATGTTTTTTTATCCTTTCTGCCAACCTGTGTCTTATGATTGGGGAATTTAATCCATTAACATTGTTGTTATTACAATAAAGGCAGTACTTACTTTAGCCATTTTGTCCTTTAGTTTTTATATGTCATATATATATATATTTTTTTTTTTTGTCTCCCTTTTCCTATATTGCACACTCCTTTTTTATGTATAGTTGATCTTTCTGTGATGTATCTGGCTGATCCCTTTCGTATTTCTGTTTCTATTTATTTTTTAAGTACTTTTTCATGGTCACCCTCATGTTTATATTACATACACTATATCTATTAGCTACTAGTTTAAAGAGATAATAACTTAATTTCAATAGCGTACACATTCTCTACTCCCATATCCCTCAGTTTTTCCTATAAATGTTGTTTTTATTCCACTTTACCACTTTATATTTTGAATGTCCATTATCAGGAAATGTCCTTCTCTTGTTCAGTTGTATCTGAAATCTTATATTAATTAAAGAGTAGAGATGTATATTGAAGATACAGTATTATTGGATTTTGCTTTTACCCTTTAGTTACCCTTTCTAATAATCTTTAGTTTTCCACACTACTCCAGTCCACTTTCTCCTGTTTTTTCCTTTCATAGTACAGAGCTCCCTTTAGTAATTCTTGTAAGGAAGGTCTCTTGTTGATGAATTCTCTCACTTTCTGTTTATCTGTGTCTGTTTCAAACTCTCTCTCATTGTAGAAGGGCAGTTTTACCAGATAAAGACTTTTACTGTCAGTTTTCTCTTTCACTACCTTAAATATACCACACCGCTGCCTATTCACCTCCATGACTTCAGATGAGAAATCCACACTTAGTCTTATTGAGGATCCCTTGTATGTGACAAATTACTTTTTTCTTGCTGCCTTCAGAATTCTCTCTTTGACATTTTACATTCTTATTAATATGTGTCTTGAAGTAAGTCTATTAGGATTTATTCTGTTTAGAGTATGTTAAGCTTCTTATTTCTTTCATAATAGTTGAGAAATCTTCAGCCAATATTTCCTCAAATATTTTTTTCTGCCCTTTTCCCTTATTTTCTCCTTCTGAAATACCAATGTTGTATATGCGTTTGTGCTCCATGCTATGTCTGGTCTTTTCTATTTCACTGATTCTTTCTTCTGTCTGTTCAAATCTGCTCTTATATGCCCTTCTCTATTTTCAATCTCTACTATTGTGCCTTTCATCCCAATAATTTCTGTTATGTTTCATCTCATACTTAGAAATTTGTCTTTATGCTCTTATTCTTAATATCCTCTAGCTTTTTGTGCATATGTCCTTCATCTCCTTGAAGTAATTTAGGTTATTTAACATCTTTGATTAGATGTTTCAACATCTGAGTCTCTTCTGAAGTTTTAACTTGCTCCTTTGACTCAGTCATATCTTCCTGTTTCTTAGTTGCAATTTCTTGGTTGATATCTAGGCACTTATTATCTTGAGTAGTTAACTCGGAAGGTCTGTGTGTCTCTCTTGTCTAGGGTTTTATTGTTGATTGGCTTTGGGTCAAGGCTCTTCTTATTCTCGACCCTTTGAATAGTTTGTATTTAACTGCTCATATTTTCTCAGGACTTTTTCATCTGATTCTTTCCCTGGATATGCAGTGCAGTTTTTAAGAATGCACTTTTTGTCCAGTTCTTTCACCTCCAGGAAAAAGTTTCCTTTCATTTATTCCTTCTCCAGGAATCTTGATCTGTTCTGTTTATATTTGTGCAAAATTTTCTCCCAGTTCTTATGATTTGTTTAAATTTTCTCCCTCACTCAGGGCAACCTTTTCTTTACAGTTTTCAGTTCTAGGACTTCTGCTGTTTTACAGCAGTTCAATTTAAACCCTCCCCTTTTTCTTTTGTATGAGGCTTTTCTGCCTATGGGTTATTTCTGTTAAAGTATCACTCCCTAGGGAGCAAGATGGTGTTAATCCAGGAAAATGGGTCACTTCCCAAAAACACATTCTGCAATTTGTTGTTCCAGGTCACTAAAAGTGGGAGGGCACAACTGTTCTAGCCAGCTGTTCTTTGCAGTCTCCCCCAACTGGGTGTGGAGGGCACTTTTATAGGCAGCACTACTCAGCAGCCTGTGTTCTGCCCTGAGTCTCTGTAGACCAGATGACTGTGCTTGATAAGTGTGGAGTTCTATTTTGTTGTGTGTGAGTTGCTCTTTAATTTCTGTCCACAATGAGAGGGACATGGGCCATGGTAACTCTGTGTGACTCCCAAGCTGCATGGATTGAGTGAGAAGGAGGGGAATGAGAAACAATGAATGTTCTAGGTTGGAATTTTCCTACCTAATATTTTCCTTTTTCTTTGATTCAGTATTTGTGTAGTCCTTCTCCAGTCTCTACCATCCTCTAGACTCCTATGGAAGTAAGATTTGCCCTTTTATTCACTAAATCTCTGGGGAGACTTTTTCAGGGAATATCTTATGTCAACATATAATTTTTTTTAGTTAAAATTTTTAAATTTTATAAAGAAAACAGAAAGATGGCCCATTTAAATAATCAGAAAGCATCTGGAAGTCTTCCAGACATGCCTTCATTTATTGAATACCTACTATTTTCCAGGCACCGTGCAGTTTTTAGGGATGCATTCTCTTTCACCCTTGGTGTAAATTACAGTTTTATGACAAATGATGATTTCACAAGGAACTAAACACAAGGAAAGAATTCACTGGAAAAGAACATGTTTCTGCTTCAAAAGAGACAATGTGAATCTTTATGTATACATATTAGTTACTGTGGAGATTTGGCTAAGAGTAAGTTTCAAAAATTTTTTAAAGAAGGAATGAAACCTTTAATGCATGATTGATTGAGTATATTATATCCAGGGCAGTATGGCAGGCCCCATTAAACATGCAAGCATTTATTAAAGACTTCCAAATTCTCTGCATCTTTAACAAAACTATTTAGATCATTCAAAGTACTGGCCATTTTGTTTTTCTTTATGGTCCTTTTTGCAAGGGCTTGGCAATAAATAAATGACAAAACATTATACTTGAAAGCTTAAATTTTACCAGCAAGGATAGACTGGATGCATTGTTTCTAAGTGCATGCTTTTGAAATGTAAGCATGTTATTATTCACTGGCCCTAATGACTTGAGTGAAGTCTGAAGATTTTGTTTCAAAGAAACATAATTAAGTTGATAATACAAAGATAAAAATTATTCTAAGTATTATATTTTTAAGTGGGAAAATAGAAGTACAAATGCAAATACAATTCTTAAAAGGATAGATGAGTTATATAGTTGTCATTATTGAGAAAAAAATCCAGTACCCTCACCAATGCAAATATTTCAAGTGGACAGATACATAAATGATATGAATTGGTGAGGTAGTATATATTTTAAATATTTGTAGGAGAAAATAATCTGCAAATTTCTTTCCAAATACTGTAATGCATTTATTTCTATTTTTGCTTTTCAACATTAATTTTAAAATGAGTGAAATTCTGTACCATCTCTTCAAGAAATTGACTTTGTTTAGATAATAATTATTTGTCTCTGTCAGAACTTGGAAATTTCCAAGTAAAATATTTGCACAAGCAAAGGAAAGCAAATCCACAGGCTTGCTTTATTCCCTTGCTGTCTCTACCTTAGAATTTGTTAAGTTACTCTGGAGCTATTGCAAATTGCAAGGACTATATTTTGTGAAAACAACTTTTCAAAGAGCAGGCATTCATCTTAAAAATATAGTCTCTGGGGGGAAAAGAAGCAGGCAGAAGTGATAGATTCAGAGCTTTTTGGAGAAGTCAGATTTTTTTAAACATCTTGGCAAGGTAATAATGCTGAGCTTTAGTATAAATAAAATTTATGAAGTTATAATTCCATTATTTGCTGAAGGGGAAAAGGTGGTTTAAAAATGTGAGCCAAAGAAACAACCAAGGTGATTTTATAGCCCAAAGCAGACAGTATCAGAAGTGGTAAATTATAGAGTAACCTTTAAAGGTTACAGAGAAACACTTTTTTTTAAAGGAAAGTAGATCTTGAATTCAACAAAATGAATCTGAACTGTATAGGAGAAGAGGAGTAGTTGACCCAAGTAAATTCTAAACAAGATTGCAAAGGTAAACTGTGTATATTACCAGTTACTTTGTTCACATATATGAATCTGTCTTCATCCACCCTTAGGCTATTAGAGCGTTTGATATGATTGTGAATTCCAAAAATAGATATTGGATGATGTTTGTAATCTGGTCTGTACCTGGGCATGATTAAGTTATGGTTAGGGCTTTGATTGGGCCACGTCATTAGGGCATGGGGACTCACAGATAAAATATATGGCAAAGGACAAAATTGAGGGTTTTTGATATTGGATTTTGATGCTGAAGTCTTAAGCTGGAGCCCCCAGGAAGCTCACAGAGGAAAGAGAAGCAAGCCCCAGGAAAAGAGGAACCCTGAGCCCAGGAAGAAGCAAGCCATGGGAAGAGAGGAAACCTGAACCCAGAGAGAAGCAAGACTCTGGAAGGGAGGAACCCAGGAAGCCTGAACCCTTGTAGACATTAGCAGCCATCTTGCTCCAACATGTGAAAATAAACTTTGGTGAGGGAAGTAACTTATGCTTTATGGCCTGGTATCCGTAAGCTCCTACCCCAAGTAAATACCCTTTATAAAAACCAACCAATTTCCGGTATTTTGAATCAACATCCCTTTGGCTAGCTAATATAGCTATCAACGGACTGGATTTGTATTCTCTTTTAACTGGTCTGCTTTAGTCATTCCTTGGAAAATTTAATATCTCATTTAAACTCTGTCTTTCAAGTCATAAACTTGTTTCTCCTCTGTGTTTCTCATCTTGGTCATACCAACCTCTGCCCAACAAATCACCAAGAACTGCTAATACTGATTCTGAAATGTGTTTGGAATTGATCTCTCTCTGCTAACCATCTTATTGACTTATTCTTTCTATCTTGCCCTAGTCCAAGCTCTCCTCCTTTCCCACCTGAACTCTTACACTAAACTCCCAATGTAAATTCCTGCCTTCAGGCTTTTCCCTCTATCATTAGAATTTTCTTTGTCACAGGAACATGGTTATATTACTCTCCTCCTCGCATTTCATCCAAAGCTCCCCCAGATCAGTCAATATTGCCCACAACCCTTTGGTGGAATCCCTGGCTCTGTGCAGATGGCCACAACTCATCTCTGGAGTTTCAACTCCCAGCACTCTCCCTCCTTAATTGTCCCTCCACAGGAGGCTACCACCTATTTTCACAGCACTTTCTTGTTTCTGGGCCTTTGCTGATGTCTTTTTCTGGAACATCATCTACTCCCTCCCCTTATCTAACCGTAAGAATCCTGGTAATCTTTCATGGGCTGACACATGCATAATCTCTAGGTAAGAGCAATAGAAGTCATGCTCTCACCTAACAGAGATCAACTGTCCTGCCTACAACCTGAAAGGCACTAGCCCTTTCCCTAGAAGAAGGTGCAAGTCTTTGGGTAATAGTCTACTCTTAGGCTTGCTATCTTGTAACTCAAATACTATGACATAAAGGTAATATAATTTATATCATAAAGAGACAAAATAGGGAGGAAAACTGATATTTGCTTTATATACAAACACTCATGACAAAACAAGGAAGAAATAATCATTATACTTCTCTTTTCTATAACTGTTCACTTGGACTTAGTTCATATTTATAATTACTTTCTTCTGTTGCCCAAGCCATATTCCCTTTAGCCTTAACAAACACATAGCTGGTCTTTGTTCTTTTCTGATGCCCAAACCCTTATTCCTATAGTGTCTGGGCCATTAGTAGACCTGCTTGAGTCAGCATGCTGTAGTTTTCCATTGACTTTAATCACAGCTTGTGGCAGTACTGAAATGCCCTAAGAGTCTCCTTTATTCCAAGTACTCTTTATCTCCATTGTTCAGTTAACAGTCCTATTTCCCCCCGACCATCAGGATTGATCTACCCAGTCAGTACAGTAATCCTTTTTTTGCCTGTTGATTCAGAGAAATGAAGAATTCAAAGTGGCCAGGTAACTGTTTTGAAGTCCAGATCAATGGAATCATTGTTGTGTCTCCTAGGGGAAACACTACTCTTTTTTGGAATTAAGACCTATAGATGAGCAGAACTTAAGATTGCAGGGATAAGAAGCAAAAAGTTTTAGTGGATTACTAGAGGTAGTATTGGGTGGTGCCCCTCCGGCTTCCCCCCTTGATTCCTGGAACCGTACATACTTGCAATGGGAGAAAGAGCACCATAGAATGTACACTGATTTAGAGCATGCACAGGCACCTGGAGAACACTGTTTAAACTCTGCAAAGTATTGACACACATTTGGCACTGTAATTGAGTCTTCTAAATGCTATCCATCATTCTATCAATCAGGCTGCTCAGGATGATACTGAACATGGTAAAACCAGTGAATTCCATGAGAACGTGCCCATTTCCACACTTAACATTCACTATGAAATGGGTTCCTTAATCAGAAGCAATACTGTTTGAAATACCATGGTGGTGGTTAAGGCACTCATGGATGGTAGTTTTGGCAAAAGCATTACATGCAGGGAACACGAATCTGTATCCAAATTATATGTCTAGTCCTGGAAAAACAAAATGTTGCCCATTCCATAACAGAAATGATACAAAGTAATCAGCCTGCCACCAGATGGCAAGCTGATCACCTTGGGGAAGTATGCCATATCAGGGCATGAGTGTTGGGCTCTGTGTTGCAAATTCACTCACCAGTTGATGTAGCCAGGACAGACTTAATGAATAGAGGCCATGTTGCTGAGCCCATGCATAACTTCCATCCTTATCACCATGTCCACTTTGCTCTTGAGTCCATTATACAATGACAAATGTGGCTGGGAAAAGTGACCCATTGCTCTCCACAGAAAAGGTCATCCTCCCAACCTGATCATTAAAATCTTCCTCTGCTGAATTCACCATCTGGTAAGCATTCACAAGTTCCTTTATGTTTTTCACCCATTCAAAAAAGTCTATCCACATAACTCTCCCCCAGGCCTCTTGGTTATCAATTTTCCAATCATTTTCCTTCCAAATCCCTGACCATCTGGTCAAACCATTGACCACAGCCCAGGAACTGGTATACGAACTCTTGCCATTTCTCCTTCCAAGCAAAACAAACTGCCAGGTACACCGCTCAAAGTTCTCCCACTGGGAGATCATCATTGACCTTAAGATTTGTCCAAAAGGGGCTATAATGCTACAATTGTCCCCTTTCAGGTGGTACCTTTATATCATGTGGAACCATCTGTAAACAAGTCCCAGGTTTTCTCATCTTCAGTCAACTTATCAAAGGGAACTCCCCAAGAGTCCATAGCTATGTGCTGGTAAAAAAAAAAAAAAAAAAAGTATATGGCAGTAGTGGAGCCATAGGGAGTTGGGTACCTTCTTCCTGTAACTTACTTGTACCATTGAGACCTGCTCGATCCCTGTCTTGTATATACCATTTCCATTTGATGATGAAGTGCTGTTGTGCATGCCCAACTTTATGACTTGGTGGGTCAGACAATAGCCATTTCATCAAGGGCAACTCAAGTCTGATGGCAACTTGGTGGTCCATGGTTATGCCTATAATTTTTTCTAAGGCTCAGGAGTAGGTCAAAAGTTGTTTCTTAAAAGTAGAATAGTTACATGCAGAGGATGGTGAAGCTTTGCTCCAAAATCCTAGGGGTATTCTCTGTATTCTCCAATAGGGCCCTGCGAAACTTTCAGCACCGTTGGATCTTCTCTATCTTATAGCCATGTATAAGCAGCCTGGACCTGTTGCTGATCTTCCTCTCGTTCCTGTCCCCACTCAAAAACAGGAGTTTCTCAGGTCATTTAGTAAATGGCCTGGAGTAGCACAATCAAGTAAGGAATACGCTGCCTCCAAAATCCAGAGTCCAACTAGGTACTGTACCTTTTTTTTGATTGTCAGAGTAGCCAAATGTAACAGCTTATTCTTCACATTAGAATATGCCCCATATCACTGGACACCTAGAAATTTTACTGAGGTGGAAGGCACCTCAGTGATGCTATCCCAAATTTATTCTTCACAGTGCTGGTAAAAGGTGGGTCCTCAGGACATACCTGCAGTGGGTAAGTAGGTTTTAACATGATAAACCCACTCTAACATCCAATCTCTCTAAGCTTTTGGATCCCCTCCTCTATATTATGCTGAGGATATTCTGGCATCTCAACTCCAAGTAATCTAGGACACCTTTTGTTCCATGATTCAGCCAAGTCCCAATGTGTTAGAGCCCTTTCTAACCCCTCTAGCAACATTCAATCCAGAATCTCGGCTTAGTTGGCCCATATCAATAAATTTAGCCTGATCAAACTTTATGTTCCTTCCACCATTATCCCATATCCTTAATATCCATTCCCACACATACTGCCCTGATTGCCATCTATAAAATATAGAAAAATCATGCAGTTCTTTTGAAGTGTAGTGAACCTCCATGTAGGCCACACTTTGCACCTCACCTTTTGAGGCCTGTGGAACCTTCAGTCTAGTTGTAGGTCTGGAAGAAAGAAGGGTTAGGGATGAGTAATGAGAGGAATTATCAGTGCCCAGTAGGCCAGCTACCTCAGGGCATTCCATGACAGGTTCATCTCTGGAAAGAAGGTTAATCTTTTCAGATGCATAAGGGCTGTGTGCTCAGGGGATGCAATTACAGGTTTATCAGACATATCTGGGTTAATCTCTTCTGGTGGAGATGGGGTGGCTGATCCTCTAGGTCAAACTGACTGCAGGTTTGTCTGGCAAAGAAGACACAGTGGAATCTAGGAGTTTAATGTCCTCAGCCTACATGTCCCCCATTCCAAGGAAGTATCCCATTCCTTCCCAATCAATGCCCTCACTTAAACAGTAGACACCCTGCAAGGTTGGACATTCAATTTATGTTTTAATTCAACTCCAGGTCTGGTTTTTAAAAATCTCAAATCTGCAACGATAAGAAATAAGAGTTTCTTTCAGGGCACACAGAGAAACTTTCAAGTCCTTCATGCAGCACTTTAGTTGGGAATTTCAAGCCTTGAGCTCATTCCTTTCTTTAATAAAACCATATCCAACATATTTAGATAATGTTATTTAATACTTTTTATAAAAATATTTTATAAAATTATTTTATTTTATGGTTTTTAATTGCATGAAAGTCTGTTAAGGTATCAAATGCACTGTCACCCAAAGCCTCATCTCTTTTAAGCATTTGAATACGAGTATCCAGTGGTGATAGTTTACATATCTGTCTTGCCAGTCCAGACCATGACATTGACCATGAAATAGCCATTAGTATTTTTTTAATCTAGTAAGGTTAGAGAACCATTTCCAAAATCTCCAGAATCAATTCAGAAATCTTTTTAAATTTCTGTTTCTCAAGAACCTCTCCTGATATCAAAACTCTGTATCTGTCTGGGATCTCCAAGAAAATAGAATAAACAGAATATAGATAGATCGATGATAGAGACTAGACAGACAGATAGATAGATAGATAGATAGATAGATAGATAGATAGATAGATAGATAGATAGATATAATGAGATTTATTGTAGGAATTAGCTCATACAACCATGGGTGTTGGCAAGTACAAATTCTGTAAGACAGGCACAAGTTGTGAATTCCAGTGAAGGATTTGATCAATTCCCCAAGAGAAGCTGGTTGACTGGACCTGAGTTAGAAAATTCCTCTTTCTCACTGCTTTAATCTTGACTTCTTCCTTTAAGGCCTTCAGTTGATGAAATGAGACTTCTCTCATTGCTGAAGGTAAACTCTTTTGTAGATTGTAGATATAATCAGCCATTGATGCAATCAGCTGACTAATAATTTAAATTCACAAAATATCCTCAGAGTAACAATCAGGCAAATGCTTGCTTGACCAAACAAATGAACACCATAGCCTGACCAAGTTTTTATATCAACTCAGCCAATACTTCATTGATAGGTTGAAATTGACGAAATGGGAGTATATATCCCACAGAAATTAGCAAATATAACATAGCAGAGGTTGGGTTTTTTGTTGTTGTTTGTTTGTTATTACTGTTGTTTTCCCCTTGTTTTGGCAAGAAAATTTACCAGTACCCCACTGCCAAGTTACAGAGTCAGTAGGTGAAAGATATAAGACTCAAATTACACTGTGTCTTTCTCTTTACCTAGAGGTGTAAACCTTTATATTCTAAAGATAAGAAAGTTCATTGAAGAGTTACATACCAAAGCAAGGTGGTTTTCACATAGCATCTTAAAAAGTGTGTGTATAGCAGAACCTGTGGCAGCTTTTCCATCCACACACAAATGTCATTGTACCATGGACACGACGCGGAAGCAGTCACTAAGGTACCCTTGTCCACAGATGGTGACAGTTCAGGAGTTCTCCTGGAGGAATCATGTCTAAAAGAAGTACAGAAATCCCATAATGTTGAGAAATCCACAGGGCATCCTTTTCTGAACCAGGAGATCTGTCCCGCCCTTGAGGATACAACAGAATGGGGGTTCTGTGTGATCTGAGTCATGTGTGAGACCAAAACTGAGGAGGGCATGGTTAGTCTTCATGATTACCATATTCAGACACATACTTTTTGCCATTTTCTAAGAGAAATACAAAGCATATCCATTTTTTTCTAGATATTTGCTCATTTGTTTAAAAACCATCTTCATCGAGCATAGCTTTTATCACCAAGTTCTCATGGCTTCTATTTGAATTCATAAGGAATGATCTATGGCCGAGGAATGCCTTATACAGCCTGCTTTGAAATAAGTATATATTTGAAATACTGTGGCTGAGTGGAAGTTGTTCTCTTAAATGGTTATAGTCTTTAATTTTTTCTACTTCCTTCAAAGGGTCATTAGATGACAATTAGACTACTTCATCAGAAGGGAAGTCAATCATCTCACAGACATTTTTTGACAAATGTCTAGCAATTTGTGCACTGAGATGGAAATATAGATAGTCTGATAAAGAAATGTGATTTCTACTGGAGGAGATTTATTGAGGACATCTGGGTAATATTAACATCTATATGTTGATTGAAAGTGTCACTCTTGTGATAGATAGAGCATCCCTGAGAGTAAGGCATGTGAAAGAAGAAATATTTTCACAAGTTATGGGTGACCTCATTATTCATATTTGGATGAGCACTGTATAAGCTCCTCATGGTTTCCTAAAAGTTTTAGCTAATTAAGGAAAAGTTCATGGTATTAAAACATGCAAATGGTGAGAGTTGAGCCAAGTTGTAGATCATATTTAAAATCATTATTTCAGCCACCATCAATTATTAAAAGACTTTGCAAAAATCTGGGTTATTAGAACAAATATATTAGTTAACTAGGTGGTAGGAGTTCAGCAGAGTGAACCTGAAAGAACACTGAAGTAGAATTTAGGAAACTGGTGATCAGTTTGTAGCCCTGCACTCTCCTTGCTGTTAGATGCATGCTGCTTTAGTCCTCTGACCCTCTACTTTCTCATCTCTCAAATGGATACAATAGCCACCTAAAAATATTATAGATTGTATATCTGGGTGAAAGAACTAGTATATTCATGAGAAGAAAATACTTTGGAATGTTAAAGCCATTTAAAAACATATAACAACATTTTTTGAAGATTGGCAAGCATCACTGAGTATAAACAATAGCACGGGCTTTAGCGTCAGATAGACCTGGGAGGAAATTCTTCCTTTTCCACATAACATTGGTTCGACCTTCCCACAAGTTTGTTAACTCCTGCAAGCATCAGTTTCCTCATCTGTAAAGTTCTAAAACTAGTGTCTGCCTTGAAGTGGTTTATGAGCTTAAGATAAAAGGTGCAGGTGCCTGCCCAGCACCCGTGCAAAATGTTTAATACATGTTAGTTTTCATCCTTGCTTTCTTTATAATAGCACTGTTTATACCATTAACTCTGTGACCTTGGGAAAATCATTTACTCTTTCAGGGACTCAGTTTTCTTTTTAAAAAAAAAACACTACAGGTTAGTCCTAGATAGTCCCTATTCCTTCCTTAAGTTTTGATTTTTACAGAATCTATCATTTGTTCAAATTGAAAGAAAAAAAATCCCTCTCTTTACATTTTCCTTAAAAAAAAAAAAGGCAGATATATTTTGTTCCA
Source organism: Dasypus novemcinctus (assembly GCF_030445035.2). Classification (NCBI taxonomy): domain Eukaryota; kingdom Metazoa; phylum Chordata; class Mammalia; order Cingulata; family Dasypodidae; genus Dasypus; species Dasypus novemcinctus. Next base: position 44,615,468 of record NC_080697.1, on the reverse strand, counting down.
ATCCTGCTTGGTCAGAGAGTTCTCATGGAATTGTCTAACTAGAAAAATATAAGTTAAAAATTTATACTACTTTGTTACCACAGTCAGTCGGGGCTTAAATTTAATGTAATCTACATTCGTCTAATTAGCAAAGTTATATGTATTTACAAAGTTGGACAATTACTTAATTTAATGAGTTATTAAGCTGTACCTGATTATTAAGACACAAATAATAAGAGCATAGGCAGACTGCCTGGATTTAGCATCTCGGAGACCTTGGAAAACTTACCTAACTACCCCAGGATTTGTATGTAAAATTGAGCTAAAAAAATTATATTACTTCTTAAGAGTTGTTGTAAAGTTTAAATTAGTTAATATAAAGTTGCTGGCACATAATAAACCCCCAATAATACTAGCTATTATTGAGTTCAATGCATGTGATTTTTTAATTATTTTGGACGGAATGATTTTATGTAGTTTTTATCATTTTTACAATCTCCACTGTTGATTTTCTTTACATATATATATACATACACACACACACACATATATGTGTGTCTTCTACAGATTCTTCTCTTTTTTTGTTGGTTTGCTTCAAAAACTTGTATTCTGTGTCTACTTCCTCCCTTATGAATTGGTAGTCATTTTTCTTTCTTTGATAGTCATATATTTTCGTTGTTGCAAAAATTATGTTGTGACTGAAACCACAGGGAATCTTGGTATCAGAAGAGACCTTCATTATTATTAGCTGTGAGAACTTGAACCACTTCCTTCAACCTTTGCAAATTAGTAATGATGCCTACACACCCATAGTCATGGCTTACCCATTCTACGAGGCTGTTGGGAGGCTGAGGGACGACATCTACTTGCAAGTCGGACATAATGGAAAAGCACCATCAAAATGCACTATCGTGATTGTGTTATTCAGTTTACATCTAGATTACTTCAGGGTTATTTATATCTAGAGTTATTAAAGTAAAATGTGTAGGTCTTTAACCCTTCACAAACATTTAAACTATAATTTTTGTGTGTCATTAAAAAACAGAGTAATGGCAATGTGGAGAATTACACCACTCAAATCTCCATACCTAAATTTGCATCCTTCTCCAAGTATATATAGTGCCTTTTAAGGGTGTATGATACAAACATGTGCATTATTTTTCCCTTTCTCTCTCCAAAATCACTTATGGTCTTTTTTTTTTTTAAAGGAGAGAACGAAGTTCACATTAGAATCTTGCCCTAATACAGTGGGGTTTTGGGGTTTTTTTTAAAGATTTATTTCTTTCTCTCTCCTTCCCTCCCCCCCTCCACCCCAAGTTGTCTGTTCTCTGTGTCCATTCGCTGCATGTTCTTTGTCCGCTTCTGTTGTTGTCAGCAGCACGGGAATCTGTGTTTCTTTTTGTTGCGTCATCTTGCTGTGTCAGCTCTCCGTGTGTGCAGCACCATTCCTGGGCAGGCTGCACTTTCTTTCGCGCTGGGTGGCTCTCCTTACGGGGCACACTCCTTGCACGTGGGGCTCCCCTACGCAGGGACACGCCTGCGTGGCAGGGCACTCCTTGGGCACATCAGCACTGCAAGTGGGCCAGCTCCACACAGGTCAAGGAGGCCCGAGGTTTGAACTGAAGACCTCCCATGTAGTAGACGGATGCCCTAACCACTGGGCCAAGTCTGCTTCCCTACTTATGGTCTTTTATATTCTCTTAGTTCAACCCTTATAGTTGTGTTTCATCAGTGGTGGTTGAGAGCTTTTGTTATACAGAGAGTGCTGAGTTTTGCTGTTTCTTCTGCTTCATATATAAACAAGGCTATATTGCAAAGGTCTGGAGGGAGAAAAAATTCTTGTTCTCAGAGAACCTCGGGTCTAGTGAGAAAGATAAGATGAGGTGACCATTAACTGTAATAGAACCTGAATGAAATCTTTTCCATAAAATATGTGTGCATGACAAGCTATGATAACTTAAAGATTGGACTTGGGAGAAAGGGAGGTTTGTGGAAGAGATGGTACTTCTTGAAGGACACGTAGGATTTGGTAGTCAAATATGGAGTGGAGCTGAGGGTATTCCAACTAGAGAGAACAAACCTGGTTCATGGGTATGAAGTACAAAAGTGAAGTTTGGGGTGATGCACTCAGCATTCCCACTCCCTAGAATACAGGATTGCTGAAGATGAGGCTGGGATAAGGTGCAAAGAACAAGGCCACCTGGCCTTAGATGCCTTGACCCCTGGGATGCTCTCTTATCCTGAAGGCCATGGGGAGCCACTGAAATTTTGTTGAGTGGCACGACTAGATAGAGCTGGTAGACACTCATCCTCTGGACAGCAGTGTGCAAGATGGATGAAAAAGAGAGGTAGGAAGGCCAAAATGTCCATGCTAAACATGGCACCATTTAATTATGTGCTGTTTTTTAGCCTTATTCCACATTACACACCCAAAATAAATACGTACCATAGACGTCACAGGAAAAGTTGAGAATAAAGGTTTCTCTTGTTAAGTCTTGGCGAACAGTCATGTGGACCTTGCTGGTTCTGTTGCTTTCCTAGGATGTTACTGAGAATTTACTATGCACTGAGTGGCATGTCAAGCCCTTTATTCATGTCCTCTCATTTCATCTTCATGAACCACTAATGTAAAGTGCCCCACTTTACAGGTAGGAGAGGGAGACACTGGGAGATCAGGTAGTATGCACAAAGTCACATAGTAGATCTCAGAGTAGAGGTAAAATGTTAGGGCTAATTATTCAGCTATTTCAAGATCAGTTCAGTGCTTTACCATCATACAAACTGACTCCTCTTGAAAGTTTATACAGATCTCCATCAAAGCGTTAGGGTCCTGGGCCTGATTTGCAAGAGCTATAAGATCACTTTACATGGCATAAAATTGTCAATGATAGAGCCTGGCAAAATCTGAGGCATCATCCAGCTCAGCCTGTGCTTTCCTTGTATAAGGAAGCTGAGTTATTCAAAGAGAGAATATGATTAAGAGCATCTATTACAGAATCTTTGCATAGCTTAGAAATCTAGCAATTTTTAAAACAATGTTCTTAAACTGTAGACCCATATTTCGCTTCCAGGCCATCTCAAATACATTCCTTAGGTGTGAACATCTTTGGGGGTGGCATTATTCTGTCTATCATATCCCCCCAAGACATTCAAAATATCATTATTCTGATCTTTTATATTTCCCTAATTAAAAAAAAATTTCATATATGAATACATTGATATGTGTGAAACCAAACCATTCTACCAGCCTATAAGCGTCATGGAGAGAACAGGAGAGAAAATGACCTGGGAGGGGCAAGGGGACTAAGAACTCTGTGCATTAGCCAGGCCATCAGCCCTTTCCTCCAAATGGTCCCTTTGAGCCTTCCTAAATACAAGGACTGCTGGGGGTTGGGAAGCTTCTCTATTATGGGCAGGGATTACACGGGCTTGGAAAACATTTTTTTTTTTTTGCTTCCTGTTATAATCTGAACAAAGAGAACTTGTATAAATCTTACCCCACCAAAAAATATATATATACATATGTATATATAATTTAGGAACTTGTGAGCATATCATTTAACATGAGGATGCTGATTTAATAGAAAAATCCCTCGGAACTGGAACCTGATGCCCATATTAATAGTTCTGTACCTTCAACCCAAGCTATTGGTATCCTGGGATAAAGGTGTGGTTTACAAAGTAAGGTTACTTCCTTTACCTCATTAAGTTCAACAAATACTGCCTGATGGCCTAGCGTGTTACAGGCATTTGGCTACTACTAGGCCTACAAAGATGGAGGAGACAGGATATGTGTAAGATAGGGGATTACCATCTCCTGGGGGCCGGGGGGAGTTAGGTATTTTCAGTATAGTATTCTAAAATAGGTATTCATAAGGCGCTGTGAGAAGAAAGGAGGGGAACTTAAGAAAGTCTGAGGGCACAGGGAAGCATGGCTCCGGTTGAAGAGAAAGTGAGAAGAAAGGGTCACAGGAGGGAGAAGCCAGGAGGTGGCATTGCGGGGACTGCGTGAGGCCAGCCCGTGTTTGGAAATTCTTTAAACTTGGAAGGAGAGAGTAGCAGGTAGGCGGGCCGTGCCCGCATATGGAAGGAAGGCCCTCGCATGTCCTGCGTGGTTTGGAGAGGGGGCGGGGTGGATTCTGCAGGTAAGAGGACACTGGTGGGAAGATTTAAACACAGGAATGAAATGGATCGGCTTCATTTTATATCTGTCATTTCTCTAGCCAGGTGGATTACGTATTTAAATGGGATGAGCCTGAAGGCAGAGAAGGTCTTGGCAGGGTGGCCAGAGATAATTACTCAGCCTTTGAAGAGGACAGTTTGATGCAGGTCCCTGGTCTTAGGCTAGTATGCTCAGCCTCAGGTGCAAATAAGAATACATCTCTTTTCTTTTTCCAATTAACCACGAGCTCCACTTGCTTTTATTGGAAGAAATCCAGACTCTTCCTCCTAAGGCCTGTCTCACATTCTAATTGTGCCCAAACCAGGGAAGTTTCCTCAATGTACAGCCTCATTCCTACTTCCAAGTTCCAGGCCCAAACTAGAAAGTCCACTAATGCCGTGGCTCTGTGCATCCCCACATCCCCACACCAGGTCGCTGGATACCCTGCTGGACTGAAGCACTTGCTCATCCAGTCCCTTGAGTGCTTGGCGACATTAATCTTAATTTAGACCCAGATGCATTGACAACGTTCCAGTGCCTGATCATGCCAGGAGGGCTGTGTCCTGGGCTGTCAGCTTCAGCCACATGCTGTGTTGGACGCATCCCTCCCTCACAAATCTGCAGGATCTTGTATTGAGCCTGGACCATGGACCAGCAGGCTATTCTGGGGAATTCTCTGTTAGAGGCATCATCTCCATGAACAAAACTTAGGTTAGCACTACAGTTTTTCTCAGAAGAGTTTTGGGTCTAGAACTTTTCATTTCCAGAAGGCCTTGATCTCTTTATGCATAGAAAAACCTGCTTTCTTGTCAAAGGAAGTGGCTATACCCTCATCTATTTGGCTTGTAGTTGCATAACTAAAAGAGGTGATTCTAGTGAACTTTTCCTTTTCTTGAATATTGAAATGATTGCCCTAGGTGATTTTCTGTCCTCCTCTCTCTATATAGAAGAAGTAAGCAAATAATCTGTAGTTGTACCTTACCAGATATAGCTTTATATACATATGAGGAAACTGAGGGACCAGAGAACTGTGTAATTTTTCTTTTAATATCTGTAAAGAAAACACCTCTAAAATAAAGGTAGGTTTGGGAGAACAATTCCAATCACTTACTCTTCTCTGCTCTGCATGTTACCAGACCTTTCTCTCTCTTGGATTTAAGAGTCACTTTCAGGACCAAGCTTGCAAGGTGGCTGGTCCTACAGTCACAGATTCAAAGCCAGTTTCCTCCCTGACACTGTTTCCACCAAGACCAAAGTATCTTTATAAAATTTTCCCCACTGCCTCTGTCATTCCTCAAATTTTTCCCTGCACAAGTAAACTAAATCTTTTAGTTGTTTGTTGAAGGACTGAACTCTAGTCTGAATTTGTCCATTTTGCCATAGACACTGAATCTCTCAGATTTCGTTGTCCTGTCTTGAATCAAGATACAACTTGGAATACATGTTGTGTGATTCTCTTTCAGTTATAATAGCCTGTGGCTTTGTGATAGATTACTTTTGTTCCATTAAGAAAGGAAATTTTGAACATAATTGTTTGGTCCATCTACTATATATTTCTAAGTTCTTTTAGTTCTATAGTAGCATTTCCTAAATAATTCTCCAATATGGCCCATTTATAAAAAGCCAAATAAGTTTGGAAAAGAAAGCCTGCTGTGTCACTATTGAAGATGCTCAACATAATTAACACCAAAAAGACTACAAAATCTTGCAATAAAGAAAGTTTTCTCTCTTTAATCTATTGATTATCCAAACTTATATAAGCATAGACCTCCATTTTTACGTAACATTTATTACTATAAGACAAATTCTAGGAAATGCTGTTCTGGCGATACAATCACAATGTATTTTCCTAGTCCAGCATGTTGTGATCTCCACACCAATGTATTTTAGTGTACTATATGCATAATCAAAGAGCTACAGAGGTCTGCTTTCCTTCTCCAGGGTTAAAATATAACAGCCTTTGACTGGCCCCTATTCATGTATTTGAGGAGCATGGAAGGAAGTGAGGGATACTTGGAGCCAGACTTTGAATTCAACACGCGTATTCAGTTCAAACAGAATGCCAGAATATGTTTTTAATCTACTCTCGTTGTAAGATTTTGATTCAAGATAGCCTCAATGGTAATATTTGGTTAGAATCCTAAACAAATCAGACCTAATGGACCATCATTTCAGAAGCTTTTATTTGAATCCTGGGTTTGAACACTGTTGACTGAGATTTTGCACAGAATTTAGTGGAATAAGTTCATTTTGTTCTGCCAGAGAATTTTGCAATGCAGCTTCAAGTTATAATGCCAGAAGTTACTGGTGTTTCTTTTGGATTTGTGCATTAATACTGGTGACCAGTTGGCATCTTGTTTCAGTGTGTATTGTGCTATCATTGACTAAATCTTCAGGGTGCTTGAAAAGCAATTTCCAATTTACATATGTAAAACTAAGACCCTGAAGCATAAGTGGTATGGGCATTGTGGCTCTTTTTGTTTTCGTTCTTTCAAAATGTCCCTTAAAGAGGCTCAGTAATGTATCTTTTAAAAAATACATATATAAATTGAATTACAGTAGTATGTATTACGTTTGCAAGAAACATGTGTTTCATCTAAAAAGTAACTTGGTTTTTCTCTGTTTCAGAGCTAAATCACAACAAATAATTTTTTAAGTCTCTGGAGGCTCATTTCACATTGTCTCTAGCCAGAGATTTTGACTAAGGGTATAAATAGTGGATCCAACCTGAAGTACAGTTTAGCACGGGGACAAAGCAGCCTCTGGATTCTACACATTTTCAGGGGAAGGAATAGTCAGTAACAAGTATAATGATTCTTTATGGAACTAGTTAAATCATAGGACCTTTTACTGGAGTATATACCTAAATGTCATGAACATTTTGCTCACTGTCATCCAAAAAAGTCAAAACAACTGATGGATTAACTATGTCATTGTCAAGGTTATGATTCATTCACAAGCAAAGGAGGAACTTAATTCAAATTGGAATAAAGGAACACTTTGTTTCTGAAAACCAGGCAATTGAGGGCTGGCTCCATATAGCTGGATCTTATTATCATCTGATATTCTTTTACTTCCCATCTCTGCACCGCATGCTCCTCCGTGTTGAATTCATTTTTTAAGCAGTCTCTTTCCATTTGGTGGGAAAGAGAACCATGAAAAGCTTCAGGTTTTCGTTTGGTTGGTTGTTTTTTAGTTAGGCCAGTAAAAAGAATTCATTTGGGAAATGGGAGAAAGAACAGAACTTTCTGAGAAATGGGAGAGAAAGAAGGAAATACACACCAAGATTTGGTGCAGGCCCCTCTAAGCAGAGGAGTATGCTCTGCCTCGTGTGATTACCTTTTAAGCTATTAGTTATTCCTCCTCCTTGCAAATGATAAGGGGATGGGCCCCAGCTGTTATTGGTTATCCCACCAATGGTGGGACCAATGGTGAGGACTGTTGGGAATATCTGGGGCTAGGGGAGGTCCTGGAAAGAGAAACGGGGACCCCAAGGTTACACTCAAGGTCCCAGGGAGGTCTTGCAAACATGTTGTCTGCTGGCCATGTTGTCAAAAAGCTTCAGGTTTTCACTCCTCATAACTGGCCATACCATAGTAATTGTCGTGACCTCCCTCTCCCCACCATCAACTTCCAAGGAGCTCCAAGGCTTTCCCAAGTTAAATGCACAGCCCTAACTCAATCACTCTACATCCTGAGAGACCTTAGAGAACTCTCTGGGTTGTGTATTTGTCTTTCCTGCAAAGCTGGGCCACGTGAAAACACACGTTCTAAATAGCAGGCCACCGGAGGGAATGAGGTTGACTTCAAGTTGTAGAAGAATTTGTTAATATGTCAGATCCTTGGTTCACGAAGAGAATCATCTCGGAATAGCCAGAAGAATGAGTGGGAAGGAGTTCTTTACTTCCCTCAGGCCCAATGGAGTGTTTACCTTTCTCCATCCCATTGTCCTGCCACAGAATAAAAAATATCACAGATTTTGACTTTAGAGAGTCTGAAAGGAACACATATATAGAATAGACAAGTCAGAGTCTTTTTTCTTGAAGTTTATATAGCTTTCTTTTTGAAGTCATCTCAAGGGTATAGAATATGCTAGAATTTCTATGATATGTGGTTACTAGGATGTCAGTCAATAAGCAGTCACCTTAAAAAAAAATTGCTTTGTTCTTCATTACATTGGACTATTGCTATACAAGCATAGAAAGAAACAAAATCAAAGTAATAGACCCCAAAGTTCCTTCTCCCTCTGTAAAGTGGAATGGCAGAATAGGGAAAGTTTAGATTTCACAATTTAAAAATATTAAAATATCTTCCCAATAACAATGTAACTTTTAAAAACTTTTTGTTTAACCTCTATTTCAGGTTTGAGACTCATTGTTGACTTTTTTGTTGTTGATTTGACATGGAGACTTTTGTGGGGGAGTTTGTGGAAAAAGGAATGATATCAGTCTGTGGCTCATTTTTTCTCTTAAATAGCATTTGGCCTCTTTAAATGGGGAAGTAAGGGTCCAGGAATTTATTTTCAGTATTTCCTTCTTTCCTCCCTTCCTCCCTCCCTCCCTCCCTCCTCCTTCCTTTCCTCCTTCCTGGTGGGGGGAACAACATCTCTTAAAGAAATTAGGCCCCTAGAGCATCATTTATTTCCCCTGTTGGCCATGGTGACAGAATGAGGTTGTACCAAAGTCGTTCACTCCATGTAGGCATGCATGCACTCTGCTTATTCAATGCCATACAGCTGTTGGCTCTTGCCTCTAACAATACTATTTGTTAAAACACACACATACCATACCGTAAGCCTGACAAGGCCAAGATTTTAGTGAAGATTGAGATCATGGCGCTGGGATTATCGGGGCTGACTTGAGCAAGATTCAGCACGGATCAATTTGGGATGCAAAATAAAGGAAAGTTGTATCTAACCTATGGTGATTATAAGAAAATAAAGAACAAAAATTAAATCGTCAAGGTATAAATGCAAAAACAAAAAACAAAAAGTATATTCATGTTTATAGTTACCTTTGATCATATTAGGCTGTCTTTTGCTGTCTTAAAAACCTCATGTTGTGACTTTGAGTTATAACTCAGAGTGTGTCTTTACATACTGGGCATAAAGGGCTCATGACTTCTGTTGATAGAGCAGTTCTTACACCCAGCTATCACAACACATCACGAGTCTTGGACATAAAGCTAAGCTAAAGATAGCTCAGTTATTATCAAATGTTGTCTTTCACTTTGAAACTTATTTATTTCATGTGTATTCTTATGAGTAACTATCATGGAGTTCACAAAATACGGAAGGTGTTAAATATTTTTGTAATGTGTTTTTTCCAATAATTATAATCTATACTTTTAAATTTTTTTTCTTACAGGAACTTGAATTTCAGGATTTGACGGCTGTTCTGCATTGCATACACTCCTTTATAGCAGCAAAGGTGGCCTCAGTGGATCCTGTGTTTATAGACAGTCAGAGTATTGCAAGAAAATACATGTATAGCAACTAAAAAGTGCTGCTGTTGAGTGCTGAAAAATTAAATTATTTTCTTAGGAAATGAATCTTTCCTGCACAATATTACAATTTTGTGTGATTTTATAATGAGCCTATAGTTGTGATACCAATAAAATATGTCATTAGTTTCCAAATATATGGGTCATACTTGCTAAATCTGACAAGTTAGCACAGACTATGTGCAAGCAGTTATGGTTGGTAGAAGTCAGAGTTCCACAATATAATAATTCACATCACGTTCTGCTGTTATTTCTCCAAATAATATAAAAAGTGATATCAATACTACAGACTCCACTTCCTGCATTGGTAATATCCAGATTTCATTCTCCTAAAATACCTAATAGAAAATATATTGAGAGCTCCTCACTTTATTTTCTTCAAGAAAGAAAGGATTGCCTTTGGATTTGGTTTTAATCTAGCCCTTTTTCTCAAGGGGTCTGGGTGAAGGGATTATTTGAAAAATTAGTGGTATAAATATATGACAAAGGAAATTATTTTCCAAATTCATAGCTGGTAGTTTAGTTTCCTTGTTTCTAAGTAGGGTCACTTTATATTTTTTTTATTATTAATAAAAACAATTTAATGGAATCCTTTGAATTTTCTTTTAGGAATGCAGGCTGTACTTAGGAAAAGTCAAGATTATGTACTCATTTCTCAAGACTGCAAGTAAAGAGAGAACATAAAACCATCAGACTGTAAAGGACAGGAAAATAATTCTAAGAAAATAGATGCTATACTTTTATCGGAAAGCAAATGGATAGATACTAAGATCTGATGTTCCATGATGTGATGTAGGCTTCAGTAATTATTAGTAGTTCTTGTAATCTACCCACACCTTGATTATATACTTAAGAGGAAGTAAACATTTTGATTTATAATTTATCAAATATTTATAATCAGTTGTTTTTCTGTTTCAAAATATAACTGCTTTTTAGACAATCTATGTTATAGATGCATATAATTACATATTATGTGTAAACTTTTAATCAGCATTTAATTTAATCCAGAGAAGACTCTAAAAGCAACAGGGCATTTAAGTCATTTTTAAAATGATATTCTACAAAGGGAATGATGTTCAAGGAGATTCAGAAAACATTTTTCAGTAGAGGTGTTTATTCTCTTCTTTTAACTCAAGCTTCCTATAAATATTAATGGCAATAGGAGTTAGAATTTGATAAAATATTCACCAACTGAAAAAGATAATGCTGGAACTCTTCCTTTCTCTAGTTTCTCTTCTTCTGTGGATATTTTGATCTCCAAATTGAAAGGGTTCACATTTACTTTCCTTATGTCCAAACAGGCTAAACTCAGTCAAAAATACAAAGTGTTCTTCTGCACTAAAAAGTGAAGAAATTGTGACTTTTTTTATGAAGATATTCCACTTTTAAAATTTACCTTATTAAATAAAAATGAAAAGAATAGTATTTTCCCAGGAAAATTTGACACTAAAGTTCATTTTTAACATTTACAAATATACATTTTTTTCCAAAAGATGCACAATTTTTAAATTAAATAACAGCAAAAGTCTTTTCTTATACAAATAAAACAGACAACCAAAATGCCCTCTTGTCTTCCTATTTATATTAAAACAATGTCAGTGTTGCTATGTACAATATTATAAAATAAAGAATCACAGACAGAACAAATTAAAGCAGTGTTTGTCATAAGGCATCAAGCCTTGCTCCTATAGTGTAGACCTGGTGGAAGGAAGACAACAGAGAACAGAAGCTCTGTTTTTTTAAAATATTTATTTTTAAAAGATACATAGGTCACACAAAATGTTACACTAAAAAATATAGGAGGTTCCCATATACCCCATTCCCCACATCCCTGCTTTTTTCACATCAACAACTTCTTTCATTAATGTGTGTATTAGTCAGCCAAAGGGATACTGATGCAAAATACCAGAAATTGGTTGGTTTTTATAAAGGGTATTTATTTGGAGCAGGAGCTTACAGATACCAGGCCATAAAGCATAAGTTACTTCCCTCACCAAAGTCTATTTTCACATGTTGGAGCAAAATGGCTGCCAACGTCTGTGAGGGTTCAGGCTTCCTGGGTTCTTCCCTTCCAGGGTCTTGCTTCTCTCTGGGTTCAAGTTTCCTGTCTTCCTGGGACTTGCTTTTCTTTCCTCTGTGTGCTTGCTTCTTCCTAGGGCTCTAGCTTAAGACTTCAGCATTAAACTCCAACATCAAAACTTCAACATTAGGAACCCTTGAATTTTCCTTTGCCATGCCTTTTATTTGTGAGTCCCGTCCACCAAGGGGTGGGGGCTTAACACCCTACTAACTTCCCCCAATCAAAGCCTTAATCATAATTTAATTATGCCCAGGTACAGACCAGTTTACAAACATAATCTAATATCTATTTTTGGAATTCTTAACTTTGTTAAACTGCTACTGTATGGTACATTCATTGCATTTGATGAATACATTTTGGAGCACTGCTGCATGACATGGATTATAGTTTACGTTGTAGTTTACACTCTCCCCCAGTCCATTCAGTGGGTTATGGCAGGATATATAATGTCTGGCATCTGTTCCTGCAATATCATTCAGGACAACTCCAAGTCCCAAAAATGCCCCCATATCACACCTCCTTTTTCCTCTCCCTGCCTTCAACAATTCCTGTACACAGCCACTGTCTCCACATCAATGATGTAATTTCTTCCATTGCTAGAGTCACAATTCTGTAGTAGAATACCAGTAAGTCCTCTAATTCATATTTTATTCCTCCATTTGAGGACCTTGGGATGGCGATGCCCACTCCACCTCTCAGTCGAGAGGGGGCTTCAATCCCATGTGGCTGGTGGATGGAACTCTCATGTCCGCAGCCATAGACTCTCTTGGTTCCCTGGTGTGGTGGTTGTCCATCCTCACCTCCCTGTCAGCTGACCTGGGTATGTCCAGCAAACTAGAGAGCAGGTACTGCGATACTGCTGAGGCTCAGGGCCCAGCAGGCACAGGTCAGCCCTGAGATTCAAGTCTGCTGAGCACACACCAACCCCAGTGCCAACCATAGGTTCAATAAAAGGGACAGAAGAGGCATGTGTAGAGAGGTCGCATCTGAGTCCAACTTTATCACATTCAGGAGCACAAATTCCAAAGTAGGGCCCACTGGCAAGGCACCAAACTCTGGGGCCATCTGCCATGAATGTAGGACCTGGGTATCTCCATAGCCCTCAGGAGCACCACTACCTGATGTATGTACTTTGCCTGTCTCTGAGATCCTGCTGAGACATGCATAAGCATGACCCCTTGATGACCTCCCAGCTCATTTTGAAGTCTCCTAGCCATATAAACTCATTTATCTTTACATTTTCCCCTTTTATTCAACGTCTTTTTCTAGTTCCATCACCAGCTGGTTGATACTCCATTTTGGAAAAAAATTCACCAAGAAGAATTGGTATCTTCTGCCCTGGGCCTTTCTGCTGGTGATGGAGGCCAACTGGGCAATTATTTCATTTTTATTCAGGAGATGCAGTTATTCCTAAGACTTCTTAGTTTTATATTCAAATTAAAAATTAGTAAGAATCATCTGAAATCTTTACAGCTAATGTTTATTGAAATCTTGGAGGTTCCAGATATTGTGATAAGTGCGTTACATCCATGACATTTTCAACTCTCAAAATACCCAACCTGGGGTTCTGGGGTGTAGATACATTTTTTTTTTAAAGGAGGTATCAGGGATTGAACCTAGGACCTCTTACATGGGAGGCAGGTACTCAACCACTGAGCTACATCCACATCCTAGATACATTATTTTGATTCTCATTTTACGGGTGAAGAAATAGATGCTTACAGAGACAAAATGAATTGTCATATAATACACTCTTTATAGCAGTAGAACTGAGACTTAAACTTAACAAAGCAGTCAGTCTCACTCCCAAGCCTGAATCCTAATTATTACATTATAAAGTAAAAAAAAAAAAAAATTCTATTTTCCTAAGTAAATTGTTATTCAGAATTCACAGTTCTGCCATGCAAGTCTGTAAAATCACATCTGTGTTGATGTTCATGTTTTGTCTCCCAAAAGTAACAATGATTATCTTACAAACGTGAACCCATTTCCCTTTGTTTCCTTTTCAGGTATTTTATATCCCATTTGAGCAATAAAAACAGAAAACTTTCTCATTGATGAAGTATTAGTAAAAGTGAAATAGATATTTTGGAAATTATTTCAATCCATGTATTTGAACATGATTTAATTCATAATGTATGTATTAGCAATTGATGGACTATTATTTTTAATGGGCAATGAATATTCATCTTAAAGTTGTAAATTATATCTTCAAAGAGAAAGACTAAGAAATACCCATAATCCTAAAAGGTAAGGAGATAAAATTACAAATATTTCATCATTTTTATTAGGGAGGATTATGTACCAAGTCTTTTGTTACTTGGTTATGTGTCTTGTATGCAGGTTGTGCTTTGTAAAAAAAAAAAAAAAGGGGGGGGGCGGTTAACAACTCTGAGTGAGCAGAAATGATTAATCTCTATTAAGAAAAGAACTGGATAGATACAATTCAACCCAAAATTATGATCTCAAGCCATGGAGTACAAACAGATTTTAAATAAGAACACTTAAATTGAAAAGTGAGAGAAAATCATTTCAGCAATGGATCATAAGAATCTATAGTAGCAATTTTTAACATTAGGAATAATTTTTAAATGTCTCACATAAACTTTGTCCTCTTATTATTTAAATTTTAGCGATGTCAAAGCACATTCCAGTTATAAAAGGAAAAATGACTAATTACATTGGATTTTAGAAGTTAAAAGAAAAAAACCCTCAAAATATAAATTATTTCAGAATTTATTCTAATATTAGTTGAATTCTCTGTGTGTTTGGACAATCAATATCATCCTACTAATGCCTTTTAATCAAATTATTGATATTTCCCTTGACCTAATGTTTGTATTCTCAAACTATTTTTATATGTTGGATGATGATTTTCTTCCATTGTGACTCTCAACATATAAAGCAGTGGCTACAGAACCCCAAACAGTTAGTAAGAGTGTTGGGTTTACTCTTTTGTCTCTATGGATAATTCATAGGAACTGATTTTTAAACGCCTCTGATTTACTCTTAGTCTCTAATGAATATACATCAGTAAATAACTTCACCTGCCAATCTTTGGTGACATGACCTACTTTGTTGTATAGTAGACACATGGTATAAAGTATAGGTTCTTTCAAAATAGGCATAAGATTGGACAGACTTATTTTTTCAGAGTTCGGGACAAAAGAATGAACGAGTGAATGGTGCACAGTCCGCCCTCCTAGTGTCCAGCATGACTTTAGAGCATACAGAATGCCAAAGAGGCATCTGGCTTAAAAGACTATTGGCTTAGAAGTTTGGAGAACTCTGTCCCACTTCTGACTGGAAAAAACAAGCTATATTACCATTGTTTATATGAATTTGTTTATAAGAATTTCCTGTCTTGTTTCTTTTTCTCATTTATGGAATGGCATAGTAATAATCCTTGAACCCACTCTCCCACAGCCTCAACAAAAACATCATATGGGAAATATGGGGGAAAGCCCTTATTGTATTTGGCCAAATTATCCTCTATCTTAAAGGGTATCTGTACCTATGAAATTGTGTACCTACTGAATATTTGAGTGAAATACATGTACACACACATTTGAAAAAAAGACCAGTGATCAAAGAGAGCCAACATGATTTCATTAAGGAAAAGTATTTTTCTATTTGTGAAAAAATCCCTAATAGATAAGAAAAGTGCTATAGACTTGGAAAGTATCCATCTCAATGAGGCATTTGACAGCATGTCTTATGACCTAGTTAAAGTAACGCATGCTGGATAATGTTATGGTTTTGTAGATTTATAGTTGGTGAATAAAGATATATATGGCACACCATCAAAAGCATAATTAGATTGAAAACAAGGACATGGTAGTTTGAAATACAAAATTAAAAATGTAATGCTTTTAACAAGTTAAAGCACTGGGATAAAACTAGTACAATATATATGTTGGAAGAAAGAAGTACAATTTAATTTAAAAAAATAATCCACTATGTCAATTCCAGGGGACCCAATTCTAACTCAACAGTAGCGCTTGTAAGAAAAGTTTGGAGGTTTTAGGTGTGTCTTGGGTTGAATAATAATGTCCCTCCAAATAGTCACGTCACAGAACCTTCGTGAACGTGTCCTTTATTGGGGAGTAGAGTCTTTTCAGATGTAATCAAGTTAAGATGCAGCCATACTGGATTAAGGTGGACCCTAAGTCCAATAAGATAGGGGTCTTTGTAAGAAAAGAGAAATTTAGACGCAGAGACATAGATATACAGGGAGAATGCCATATGAAGGCAGAAGCAGAGGTTGGAGTGACACAGCTGCAAGTCACAGAATGCCAGGGATTGTCGACAGCTGCAAAGAGCTAGAGGAGAAGCATGGAACAGGAGCTGACAGAGGGAGGGGGCCCGGCTGACCTCTTGACTTCTGACTTCTAGCCTCCAGACCGTTGTTTTAAGCTACTCAGTTTGTGATAATTTGAGATCAATTTGTTATGGCAACGCTAGGAAACTAGTACAAAGTGAAAAGTGTATTTGAGTCATTCATTCAACAAATAGCTGTGGAATGTTAACTAAGTGTCAGGCACTGTTGTAAGTCCTGCAGCTATAGCAATGAATAAATATACTAAAAACCCTGCCCTAGTGCAGCTAACATGCTGAGATCAACCAACCATGTATGGCTGCTGGAAAAGCTAATGTAATCTTGGGGTGCCTGAAGTGGTAGATAAAGGGAAGACCAAAAAAGTAATAACCACAATATACCCTGCGTTGGTGAATTCACTTACGGACTATAGTACTCATTCTGGGTGCTGTGCTTTAAGAAGAAAACTGATTTACTGCTCCCAAATAATCACTTCTGTAAGTGTAATATGCTTTTGATAAAGTACAACTCTCCAGTGTGTATTAAGGATTAAGATAGATATTTAAGATATATTAATTAGGTAGCTGGTCTATTTTAAAGCCCTGGACAATTGGTGAAAAGAGCATAATAATTGTACCATTTTACCAGAATCTCCATAGATTGGTTTACAATGTTCTTTTTTTTGATGTTTTTATTTTAAAACTCGAAAGTAATACTCACATTACTTAATTTCCCCAGTCTTGATGAAAACAGGGTGCATATTTGGAAGTTGGTATATGAATAAGGCAGGACAAAACTTAACTGACTTTCTATGTGTACTGTGCACACTATCTCTAGTCTTGAGGGTCTAGCAGGACTAGGTAAATTTCTGAATTCATCTTACCGAGAATTTTGTCCTGAAGGACAGTCATTTATCCTGCACAAAGCACCTATGGATGCATTCCCTGTGCAGGACCGGTGTGGAGGCCTGGAGCAATGTACTGCGGAGAAACGTGTTCCTAACCCCATCCATTCCTGTGGATGGGAAGGCATCGCAAATAGGACCTGGTCATGAGATTACTTCAATTAAGGTATGGCCCCACTGGGGCAGGATGGGTGAAGCAAAATGAAACGTGGACACACAGACAGAAAGTCCCAGGGAGTATCCAGAAACTGGGAGTCAACTGGAACCTGAAAAAGAAAGCAGAAGCCAGGAAAGGCCCCCGTGTGCATTGCCATGTATCAGGCAATGGCACGTGGATCGTTTTATCATTTATCAAGAATTTATCAAGGATCTAAGATTGCTGGCAGCCAGCCCCAGAACACCAGTCTTCTGAGGTAAAGCATCCTCTTGATGACACCTTAATTTTGAACTCTCCTAGCCTCAAAATCATGAGCCATGGGAGTGGATGTAGCTCAGTGGTTTGAGTGCCTGCTTCACATACACAACCCCCAGGTTCAAGCCCCTGTACCTCCTAAAATTAATAACAATAATAATAACAATAGAAAAAACCGTGAGCCAATAAATACCCACTGTGTGGTATTTGTTTTAGCATCCAGGAAACTAAAGCAATATGTAACCATTATCTATGGAAGAAAGTTCAGTCTCAAAAGAGTTTGGAATGGTGTGTGCACAAAACGTAGGAATTGTTTCCAGTCAAGTGTAAATCTTCACTGTCTTTTCTCATGACATTAATTTCAAAGGTTTTTTGAGAATGTAAGTTTGTAGGCCCAAATATATTACAATATATGCACTGACATACAATTTGTAATAGTGAAAAATCCCAAACAAGTGTACAGAACACCCAGGCAAAATATAAATGATCTTCTAAAAGATAAAGTAAGCCGTTTCCTAAAATATGGCTGTATTATTCATTTCCAATTCAGAATTAATATGCTGAGTGATATGAACGAGAACAATTTTAACACAATGAGAAACATAAAAATGTGTCAGTTGTAGAACCCTTTTGTCCTCGTGAAAAAAAAAAAAAAGTCTTTGAAAATGTTTTAAATATGCCAAAAGTAAAAAGAGAAAAATCCATTTGTCATTTGTCCTTTCTATTCTTTTTCTCCCCCATTCCTTGTAGGTCAGTTGTTTCTATTTAGGATGCTCAGGTAGAACGACATTTGAGGAAAAGTAAAACCAGAATCAGCAGTTTTCATCCTTCGTGTTTCAGAGTAACTCGTGATTTATTCCATGTGAGGAAAAGGATGAAACCAGGTGCAGTGTGATTTCTATCTGGATCATGAGAGAAATATTTTCCTCAATCAACAAATAGTCTAGAAGTAGGGATACAGCAGTAAATAACAACAACAACAAAAAAGACAAAAACATTGATCTTTCTTTCTGTGCTTGTGCAGCAATTATAATAGGAAATACTGAAGATGTACCTTGAACACTCAGAAAGTTTTTGGGCAAACTATTTCAGAATAACGACTTAAGCCACTGTTTCCTCTTCATAACGTTATGAAGACAATTTGCCCTGAAATTTTCTTTATACCCCAACGATTGGAAATATAGTCATCGTTTGTCATTTTTTCAAGGATTTGAGGTAAAGAAGTGGGAAATGTGCATTCCAGTTCAGTGGCTTTATCAAGTGATGTGCTCAGCTGTTGTGATTGCCTAAGCACATGACACTGAACCATCTGGCTACTTCAATCAATAGTTCAATCAATCAGCCAGTAATGCTATCTATGTGATACTACAGAGTGGGCTTGAATATTTTTTGTTTTTGTTCTATTCCTTTTTGGTTTTGTTTTAACTGTACTGGTTGAATTTTTGAGTGAGTTGATCTTTTGCTGTTATGCAGACAAAGATGATTAATTTTTCAACTGTGTTACAAACTTGTTAACCCAAAATATATCAAGAAAACAATTTTCGCCGTGCTTAGTTTTGCCTCTCTTGCAATACCATATGTTTGCCCCTTTAAGATTCTAAGTTTTAACTGAGAAAAATTGAAAACATTTAAGCTAATATCTTAACCATCAAAACTTAGACATTGAATCTAAAAAGGTGAGCTCTCTAATTGGTAGTTTTACTTTTTAAATAGATATTTAAGAATTTTAAAGATTCAAACAAAATTGCTGATTAGTGATAGCTTTTTTCATTCTTTTTTCCACTAATTTTCAAATTTTAAGAAAGAAAACATATCATTAAGAAAATGGCATGAATTTACATTGTGTATTGCTTAAGGCTGATAAAACATGTAGATTAAAAAGAAAATAGGAGAAATAAGGCTCTTACCCTAGATCTACACTAGCATAATGAATGGTTAATTAGGAAAGTTACCTTGCTAATGATTTTTAAAAATCCACTTTGGTCAACAGCCTCTACATCTAAATAGATGAAAATATATTTAGAGTCAGGAATTATTCAGCATTTCCAACCCTATACTCAAGCCTTTGATTCTAAATTCCATTTCTGGTTTTTGTTTTGAAGCTACATACCAACAACAGCTCAAGTCAATACTCTTGTTTTAAATGTTATCTATCTCAGAGGTCCAAAAAGCAGTAAAAGTTAAAATTATTAAGAAATATTTTACCAATTTTGGCATTTTGTCTATTTAGAAGATAAGGAAGAACTGTACGTTTTGAGATCCAGAGATGGGAAAACAGGATGTTTTGCTTTTTTTAATCATGCATAATGAATATTTGCACTCATATTGGTCAATAACATTGTTGCAATGTTCAGCACATCTTTGTGCAGCACATCTTTGTGTCCATTCAATGGGTCATCCCTTTGGTAGGTGTTAAATAAGAACAATTAATTGTGTTCCGTGTTTGTTGGATGTGGGACATATACCAACACATACAACATCCTAATCCATAGAAATAGAAAGATGAAGAAGACACCATCTCTTCCTTCAAGGATTTAACAATCTAATTAATTGTGTTATAGACCAAAATGTTCCTTTGGGGGTGCCTTAGTTGCTAGGATGCTAAGACAAATGCTAAACATTAAGTTGGGTTCAACAATGGGAATTTATTGGCTTACAGTTTGAGGCAAGGAAGTGTCCAAAATCAGTTTCAGCAAGGCAATTCTTTCTGCCCAAAGCCTGTAACATTCTGGTGCTGCTGTCAGTGGTCCTTGGCGTTCCTTGGTTTGTTTTCCACACAGCCATGTCCTCTATGTCTCTTCCAGCTTTGTGCTGGCTTTCGGCTTCTGACTCTTCCCGGTGACTTTATTACTGAACTTCTGCTTGTACAGGACTCCAGTCAGCCAAAGGAAGGCTAGCCCCCATTCAGTTGGACCACATCCTAAGTAAAATAACATCTCCAAGAGATCCTATTTACAATGCGTTTTTATGCACAGGAATTTGGATTAAGATAAAGAACATGTCTAATCTGGGGTATGTAATTCAATCTACTGTAAGAAGAAATGGAAATAAAATCTACCATCCCTCTATTACCTGCTGTATGAACTATACTACATGAAATGTCTCACTTGTTTAAAAACTGAGACTGGGATGAAAGCTCAGCTTTAATTTGCAAACTGATACATAAGCGCCAAGTGCTTTTATAAAAATGTATGCTCCTATCTTAGTTCTCAGGCTGCTGTAACAAACACCACACAATAGTTTGACTTTTCCTACAGGGATTGATTTATTGGCTCAGAGCTTGCTTCCTCCCAGGGTTGTTAGCATTCTAGCTGCCTGGCAATCCTTGAGGTTTTTGGCTTTCCTATCACACCGTGATGTCTTCTCCTCTCTCTACTGGGGTTCATTGATTTGAAGCTTCTGGTTGTCTCAATGGCTTTTTCCTATAAGGCCTCCAGTAATGGGTTTAAAACCCATCCAGATTAAATCGGTCATACCTTAACTAAAAATGGCATCTTCAAATGTTCCTGTTTGTAGTAATTAAAATCAAGAACAAGTTTTTGTTCTTAGATACATAATTCAATCTGCTACACTTCCATTTTCATTCATTTTAAATAAAAACTAAGACACAAATAAATAATAACGATTCGTCATTTTATCCTTTAAAACAATTCGCTAGGGAAATTCTTTGTTTCAATCTAGTACATTCTTCTTTTTAATTTATTTTTTATTTTTTTAAAAGATACTTAGATTACACAAAATGTTACACACAAAATATAAGGGATTCCCATATGCCCTACTCCCCACCCTTCCCCACATTAACAACTTCTTTCATTAGTGTGGTACATTCGTTGCAACTGATGAACACATTTGGAGCATTGCCATTAAGTATGGATTATAGTTTACATTGTCGTTTACACTCTCTCCCACACAATTCTGTAGGTTATGGAGGATATGTAATAGCCTGTATCTGTCACTGCAATATCATACAGGACAGTTCCAAGTCCCAAAACTTCCCCCGTATTATACATCTTTTTCCCTCTCCCTGCCTTCAGCACCTCCAGTGACCACTGTCTCCACATCAGTGATAAAATTTTTTCCATTGCTACAACCCCCAAAGTAGCATTTTGTCCTATAACACATCCTAGAGTAGGGTACCAGTCCATATTTTATTCCCCAGTCCTGAGGATTCTGGGATGGTAATGCCCACTCTACCTCTAATTGAGTGGGGGCCTCGATCCCATATGGCTGATGGATGGGACTCTCTTGCTTGCAGTTGTAGGCTGTCTGGGTTCCTCAATATGGTGGTTGTCCTTTCTCACCTCCTCGTTTGTTGTCCTGAGTGAGTCCGATGAACTGTCCTGAGTGAGTCCAATAAACTGTTGCAATTCTACAGAGGCTCAGGGCCCAGCTGGCCCATGGACAGCCTGAAGATTAAAGTCTCTTGGACATTCTTAAAGAGCTATTTGCTTGTATCTCTAGAGATTCCATTTCTGTTTGGAAATTGATCCAAGACCTAGCTTTCTAATTTATCATATAATGATAATCCTTCTGGAACTAGAAAAAAATCTTAATATTATCCACAACAGTTCACAGGATATTCAAAGAGCTGAAAACCCAAAATAGCACAATCTTGGGGCCAATATCATTGATGATGATAATGGCAGCAGCTGTAAGTTCATTGAGAGGCTGTTGGGTGCCCAGCTTGGTAATAGCTCCTTATCATCTCCATTCACAGGGCCAGCAACTGAGTTCAGACTGAATTACTTAACAAAGGTCACAAGGCTCAAAAATGATGGAGTTAAACTTTACAATCTGATTCAAACCCATATTTTTTTTGAGAAGTTGTAGGTTTACAGAAATATCATGCATAACATACAGAATTCCCATATTATCAGCACCTTGCATTAGTGTGGTACATTTGTCAAAATTCATGAAATAACATTTTTATAATTGTACTATTATGTCCATCATTTACAACTGGGCTCACTGTTTGTGTTGTACAGTTCTACCTGGCTGTTTTTAAATTTTTTTATTCTAGTAACATATTTACAATCTAAGATCCATACTTTTCCTTTGCTTCACACTGCCCCTTTATCCAATGAAATAAGAGTAAAGGCAAACTTAGAAAATTGTGCAGCACAGAAGGCAAACCACAATGTAAACTATAGTCCATGGTTAGTGAATGCTTTCATGGGAGCTCATCAATTGTAACAAAGGTAACACACTAATGAGGGATGTTGTTGATATGGGGAAGTGTGGGAGGGAATGGGGGTGGTGCATATGAGAATCCCTTGTATATTTTAATGTAACATTTATGTAATCTAAAGATTCTTAAAAATAAAAAGAACTAATTATATATATATATAACATTCAGACATCAGCTTAATGGTATTGCTTTTCAAACTGATTAAATTTAAATGACTCTGGCGGTGATTGGAAAACCAAATTCATATTTCTAAAAAAATTTCACAAGGACTTTGGCAGCATGACAGTAGTATAAAAACAGTGAAAACCTTTAGTGAGTGCTTTCCTAAAAACTATTTCATATTTTGGCATGATAAAATAGATAAAAAAGGTTTTGGAGTGGGGAGCAAGATATGTATATATATGTGTGTGTAACTAATAATAAATTATGCCAGAGTAGGAGAGAAGAAATTTAAATAATGTATATTTACCTTAAGGAAAATATTTTCTATTTTCTTCTATAATAAAATGTTCCTTTAAAGTTGGAATTCATAGCAAAAAGAATACCTGAAATATTTCCTTTGGGTAAACCAATAATCCTGTTTTCCTTTAGATAGCTATCTCTGGTTATCTTTAACCTTAGCATATATGTAAATTGAAAAACCTACCTGCATTGGAATGCAGTCTCTTTTCTCATATATATATATATATATTTTTTTCTTTTATAGCTTTCATGGGCCCTACAAGAATAATATGTAGGAACCACAGTTCTTTCTGTGATTACCTGTCATGGTTTTATGAAAGGCATTTTCAAAAGTCAACTTCAAGGTGATACAGGGGATTTTAATGCTTCTAAGCAAAATCCTTCCCTTACTGAGGTTCAGAAGCAGAAATGAGAGGTTAGCTTGATGGCATTATAGGAATGTCACATGGTCATCTTCCTTCATGAATTGGGATTTTCTGTGTCTTTGCAAGGACTCAAAATGAATGGAGAAAGATTTTCTCAAAGGACATGTCCAAGCCAAAGGAGCTAGGCCATGGCTCTGCACTGTTGATTTCAGACTCTATGTCCTCATCATTGATTAAATTAATGTCAACTTATCTACCAAAGCCTTTTTTTTCTACCCTAGAAGAATAAGTTACAGAAAGCTAACACAATTATGGAAATGAAAACATTTAGTCCAGAAGATCAAGCTGGACCAATACTCTAGCTTTTCAGGTATTGCCAGTGTCCATTTAAGTGTATTTTTACTCAGTGAATAATTTAAGTGTTCTTGACTTCTGCTCTACATATTTCAAACTCAGGATATATTGAATTTGAGTGGTTGTCTATACACTTTTTAATTGGTAAGTACTTTTAAATTATTCTTGAGCAATGGTCAGCAAACTACAACCTAAGGCCAAATCTATTCCAATGCCTGATGTATAAATAAAGCATTATTGGAACACAACTGCATTCGTTCATTTATGGATTGTCTCCAGCTGCTTCTGCACTTCAGCAACAGGGGTGAATAGTTGCAATAGAAACTGTATGAATTGCAAAGCCTAAAATATTACTTTCTGGCCCATTACAGAACTAGTTTGTTAACTCTTTTTCTGGAGCACTGTATTGGTTATCTGCAAGTTACTCCAAAACTTGTGGCTTAAAAGACAATAATTTGTTACTGTCTCTCACAGTTGGTGGGTCAAATATTTGAGAGTGGTTCCATACTGGGATCTCCGGTGAGGTTGCCCTTAAGCTGCTGTCTGAGCTGCAGTCAACTAAAGACTTGAATGGGGCTATAGAAACCACTGTACACCAAAGTGCTTCATTCACATTATTGGCATTGCTATTGATGGGAGGCCTCAATTTCTCTCCATGACTTGGGTGCATGATCCAAAACAGAAACAGAATCAGAACTGTTTGTTATAACTTTGCCTTGGAAGCCACAGAATTCTTTTGGTCACATAGACCACATCTGATTTAATATGGATGGACACTACACAAGGGTAAGAATACCAGGAGGCAGTATTGGTGGTTTGGAGCCATTTTGAAGACTGGCTGTCACACGTATTTATCACTTATAGTTCCTTTTTATAAATACATGCAAGAATGTACATTTGGAATTTTAACTCAATTAATTTGTTTTTACTGTTTCCTGAATTTGGTTTGTTTGGTTTCCTAAATGTTATGCTACATTCTTTAATCCTCACCCCATCCCTGTAAGATAGATAACTACCCACGTCTTAGAGAAGAGGAAAATAGACTTAGAAAGGTTAGCTGATTTGGACAACAATTTGATCTTTGGTCATCAGCTCCCATAACCTGAACTATGAAACATTCTTTTATTTTGCCTTCCACGTGTAGTATTCATATCTCATTCAAAAACCATTTACTGGATATTTACAATATGCAAATAGTATGCTAGATTTTGGGGATTCATAGGAGACTAAAACTCAGCTCCTGTCCTTAGGGCACTAACATATTTGTGGGGAGGACAGGTATCTAGAAAGTTATAAAACAATATACTAGTGCTGCAGCAGACATAAGCAGACGGTGTAACGAAAGCACAGAGGAGAGACACTTAAAACCTAAGAGTTAGTTGTGAAGGTGTCTCTGAGCTGTGAAGCCTTAGGAGGAGTTAGTCAGGTGAAGGATGAAGGAAAGCACTCTGAGAAGTATAGACAAGAATGAAAAGGTCTTGAGATGAGAAAGAGTCTGACGTGTGGTTTGTATGGCTAGAAAGAGGTAAGTGTTGTAAATAAAGCTTAAAACAGGGAGTAGAAGCTGTGAGAGCAGAAAAGTCTTCTGGGGTCAGGTGAAGAAGCATTTCATGTACCATGTGTTTGACTGTCATATATTATAAGCTTCTTCATTCCTCCTTCTATTCCTTCAATATGTATTTTGATCCCTTTCTAGCTACAAGGTACTGAGATTACTAGAACCAATATCACAAAATCCTTGACTTTTGGAGATCATAATATAGCAATAAACACAATCAATTAAAACTATGAAATATAGTAGAGAAAATGTAGCATACTGTCATAGACAGAGTACCAAAGAAGCACAGAAAAGAGACCAGTTAATTCTTCCTAGTGAAGTGTGGAAATGTAAGCACTGTGACAATCCTCTACTGTTTTATAAAGTCGCACTGACTGTTAAAGATCCAAGGAATAATATAGTTTCTCTTCTAAAATGTAACGTGAATATAGGTGACAAATAAGTGTGAATCTGCAAATGGTCAGGATCATGTAACAATGTAGAAAAATAATTATTAGAATTGTAGGCAATCAATGGGCAGTTAGTAGTTCAATATTTGCTGATATAGAGAACACCAATGTGTGAAGCAGGAATTTCTGGAAGGTTTAAGATATCATAAACCTACTTGGCAGATGGGAAATGATTAGGTTCTGCCTCCACCTGTTGCGGGGAATTTAAATAGGAATTGTTCTCCTCTTGCTAATGGCAACACACTGAAATTTGACAAGTTAAACATCTCTTGGCATGAATCAATTTAACCACTTGGCATTGAATTTTGAAATCTCAAATGTCTTGGTATAAACCAAATAAATTTCATTCAAAAAGCAGAAGCAGGGCCATTAAACACAAGAAGTGGCAAGCTTTGTTGTTAGTAGGTATGAATCTAGCTCTTTTATACGTGATATTGAACAGAAGGCTTGGCCAATTCCAAAGAAATTCTTATCCAGGGATTCAATATTAGATTGATTGGGAGACATAGTTGAGCCAGAAGATGGATCTGGGGAATGAGTGCCTGTAGAGATCCTACACCATCTTCTCTTTGGGTGCTTTCCTTGTGCAGTGCCTTAAAAGTTCACGATTTTCCCAACTTCCTCATTCTGACAAAATATACCTACCCCCAAGGATCTTATCTATGTATGAATTCCTGATAGTGCCTTAATATTATAACTTTCCTGTCAAAACATTTCATTTAATAAAGTCTTTGGACCACAATCTCTTAACCTAAAGGAATAATTTTAAAAGTGCAAATATCAGGTACAACAATTGTCCCCTAACGAGCAACTTAGACGCAGACATACATTCAGTAAGTCTTAAGCTACCACATTTGCCAAGAACACAGTAATCAGAGTCAAGAGTTGCATGAAAAACATAGTTCACACTTTGTTGACAAATGTCAACAAAATGTATCATTACGTTGTTGATCCTGAAAAGAAGTTAAATATGACTTTACAAAAGGTTAAGTAGAAAATCTGTTTGTTCCTTATTTTAGTGGAGAACAATGAAAAGTAATTTTTCCAATGAAGACCATTTACATGATTTCATTAAGATAGATGGTTAATTTTAGAGGAAAACAAATGGTCCAAATGGTTGTACTCATCATGATATTATAACAGAAACCATATTTGTAGCATTTGTCACTATCAGGATGCTTCTCCAGATACCAGAGCTCATCATTAAAGGAAAATAGAAGGTTGATTATTCTTGTTTTATACTAGCCAATGCCCAGCAATAAACTCAATAAAGCAAACCATTCAACCACGATTTCCCAAAAGAATTAGAATCGACTGTCCATATTTAATCAATAGAGTCAATATTTAAATGAAAACAGATCTCATCTGGAAAAAAATAAACATATCTAGAAGAGTTAACTTCTAGAAGAGAAAACTAAAGTCAGACTCTTACGTGAATTAAAATGCTACAGTATACTAATTCCTTCATTGCAGGCAAATGTATTTCAACTGATTGACGTCAAATGATGATACAATAAGTGATAAGTCAGAAATCTAATTTAGAAAACCATATCCTTTTATAACCTAGATGATCAATTAGTTAAGCAATGGGCCTTGAAAGAATGGAGTTCCATTCCCAGTCCCATGACTTTTAGTTGTACAGCCTTGGAAAATTATCTAACCTTTTTGGGCCTTGGTTTCCTCATATGAAAAGTGGGACTAAGAATTGTTTCTACCTCTCATGATTGTTGACAATTTGAGAAATTGTGCTTGGCACGGTATATGCATGCAGTAAATGTAGCTATAAATTTGGGTTGCATTAACAGAGATGGGAAACCTCTTAGTCATTCAAAACAGAAGGATTTCCTATCCCAATTTCAAAAAAGATGTTAAGGAAGAAGAATTAACCTCCAGCCTATCATTTGCCCAGAAGACCTGTAAATTCCTCACCTGTCATATTAAACTTCTTGAAAAGATTATTCAACATCTAATGCACAATTTACTACTGAGAGCCTCACTGAAGTTGCAAATATCGAAGCCAGTATCATTCCAGCTTCTGGGTAAATAGCTCCCAAATTTAAATGACTGAACAGGTGTTGGTGATTGGACAGCTCCTACAGTTTCTCTCTTCCAAATGGTGATTCACAAATGTAGACTTCTTCCAGTTTAAGATTTCAGTATCATTAACACAAAACTCCCCGGGCCATTGTGGAAGAAGAGTAGAGGAGAAGAGGCAAATATCCCCCACTTCTTTCCTATTGGCCAGAAACCCTGACATGCTTCCTTATACACGAGGCCAAGGGTAATATCATCTTTCATGTACCTGTAAGAAAAATAAAATATTTTGGTGACAATAGTACTGTCTCTGACACAGTTTCCAAAATTGTTGATGTTGATCAGTTGCAAGGGATGTAGGCAGCAAAAATCCTCTGAAACTTAAAAAAAAAAAGTCCCTTACTAGGAACTGCATGTATATTCATGCTAGGGAAGACTGTCATATAGATCTATAAAGAAAAGTAAATTTATTCTTCTCATAAACATCATTAAACCAGAAAGGTCTACAAGCTAACAAATAGCAGCAAGTCTAAGAGAGAGAAGACAGTTCTTTAAACGATGGAAAGTCATACCAGGAATTTACCAGCTTCTAACTTAATGAAGTAGGGATACCACTGAAAATTGGGCTTCAAAACAAGAAAGACTATAAAAACATGAGGCAGGTAGCTATATTTGTTTATATACATAAAAATGAGACATGATTGTCCAATTATTCCCAGCCCAGAAGAGTTGCAGGTGTATTTGTGATGTTATCAATGGAAGGTTGACGATGTCAAAACCTGCTTTGTAGGTCCTCAGCAGCAGTTCACCTTGAATCCCAATGCAGAAATGGAGCCCCCTGATGCCGCTCCTTTACTTGAACAATGACCATATGTTTGCACTGTTTCATTCGGTACATTCCCAGAGCCAGAAACCATTGCCAGATGGAGAGGAGTCAGACTCTCTAGAATGTACAGTGATCCATGGATAATTATGCAATATCAGTCCTATTTCAGTCTATCAACTTGAGGAAATGGGTTCTCTCCCAAATTAGACTTGAATGAACCTTTCAGAAAACTAATACCTCAGCATATACTCTGTAGCATTTGCTTTCACAAGTAACAGAAAGTATTTTCTTGGATTCAACACACTATTCTTCATTTAATGATAAGTAGAGTTATTAAAGATATGAAGAGTAAAATCTTCTCAAATCATTATACCTAGTACTTACAAACTGCTTTTTCCATGCTGCTCAAAGAACATTAGAAACATTGCCAAACAAATTCTTGTCACACGGGAAAAAGCAAAATTTATTGGCAAGGTTGTCAAACAGATAAATAAATTTTCCTAGAAAAAGGCTGTGCTGAAAGAACTGGTTGTTCAAAATAATAATAATAACATACTTATGTTGATTGCCTCATTTTATTTTCATCACAATCCCACACAGCATATAAAGCATGTATGATTATCCCCATTATACAAGTAAACAATCTCTAAAAAAGTAAGAAAGTTTCACAAAATCATACCTACCATGTGTTAGAGCCAGAGCTCAAACCAGGTCTTCTAACTTCAAATCCAGCATGGGATAATTCAAAAATCTCACTCAATGTCTGCGCATGTAGTGAGTTAACAAAATTTGCTTAAAGGAGCTGCACGTTCTCAGGCCTGCAGGGAAGAGTTAGATGAAGGACTTCATTTGCAGGCCAGGCCAGGGAAGCTCAGCTTGGGTGATCCACTGGAGAAGCTCTTGCTGCCCTTTCTGACTCCATTCCCAGGACACTTTGGAGTTAGCTTTTTGGATCTTTGGCCCTGTTTTGGCTAAGAAAGACAGACTTGGGAAAGGACTGTCTACAGTAGCCTCCTCTCAGAATTTGTCTTCCAGGCAAAAGCAGCTTGAAACAACAGAAGTATGAAAGCCTACAGAGATGGACAGTATGGGACAAATGCCTGCTGGTTTCGAAGACATGGAAAATGATGTCTGCCTTCTGGGAAACAGAGTGAACAACCAAACTCCAATAAACAGGGATTCTCTAAAACAACTAACAAGCAAAAGCCCAGGACAAGACAGAATTCCCATCAAGATAGGCACAGCCCTGCACATTGCATCCACTTTGTTCAGACCGTCATGAAAAAAGGCTGAAGCTTGAGAAAATCTCTACCTTTTCGTGAGTTAGTTACAAAACCAAGAAACAGACATCTCAGAGGATAAAACCCAGAATTAACATTTTAAAATATAAAATATATAGTACGCAAAAAAAGACTACAAGACAAACAGGAAATGGTGACCCATTCAAAGGAATAGGAGACAAATACAGAAAATACCTGTGACATTTTGAATTTTTCTGAATCCCAGAAAAGATTATGTTCCTTAAACAAATCTATTCCTGTGGGTATAGGACCCTTTGATTGCATTAGATTCAGTTAAGGGATGTTTTAATTACATCATTTTATTAGATCACTTTAGGGCCTTTGATTGGACTATGTCAGTGAGGTAGCTTGAGCCTCTGTCCTCTTGCTGGAGGCTTATGTAAGCAGAGAACTGAAAGCAGAAACACAGAATGATAGCTACCTACTCTGCCATGTGAGAAAGGACTCCAGGATCACCTATAGCTGCAGAAAGACAGAAACCCTGACAGGCTGAGAGAGAGTTGGAGGCTTCAACCAGTGGAGTAGCCAAAGCTGGAGAGGAGACCTGGGAAGAGCAGGTCTACATGGCTGATGGCCCACAGCTGAGCCAGAGGAGAAAATAAGCCTGGCGGAGAAAGAAGAGATCAGCCACCGTTTTATTTTGCCATGGCAGGAGTCCAGACTCACCCTCAGCTGCAATTCAGTAAGACAGCATCTCTGACAATGCCCTGATTTAGACATTTTCAAAGCCTCGGAACTGTATGATTTTACCCTAAATAAATTCATATTTAAAAATCCAACCCATTTCTGGTATTTTGCTCCCAGCAGCTTTAACAAACTAAAACAAAACTAGTGAAGATGAGAATGTGGACAATCCAAACAAAGCCTTTAAAAACAATTGATCTTAATAATGTCCAATGAGATGTACAGAGAAAGAACTAAAGGAAATCAGGAAAAGAATGAATGAATGAACAATTAGACAGTCTAAGTAAAGGGATAGAAATTTTAGAAAGGAACCAAACAGAACTACCAGAGTTGAAAACCACAGTAACTGAAATGAAAAATGACCAGAAGGATTTCAAGAGCAGATTGGAGCTGTCAAAGAATGAGCCAGGCTGAAGAACAGAAAGATAAAAGAAATATTAAAATCAAAAATAGCCTAAGACACTTCTGGGAAACCATCATGTGCACCAATATATGCACTGTGGGAGTCCAGAAGGAGAGAAAGAGAGAAATGGACAGAAAGAATATTCAAAGAAACAATGACAGAGAAGTTCTCAAACTTAACAAAAGACATGAATTTGCACGTCCAAGAAACCCATAAAACACCAAACATGATAAACATAAAAAAAGTACATCCTATCACATATTAAACACACTCTCAAAATGCAAAGGACAAGGAGAGAGTTAGGAAAGCTGCAAGAGAAAAGCAGCATGTTATGTACAAAGATGTTCCTATTAGACTTCTCATCAGAAACCATGCAGGCAAAGAAGCAGTAGGTTGAAAACACAAAAAAATGTGCTGAAGACCTAAGTTTAAGAGCTAGAACTATCAAACTCTTAGAAGAAAGCATAGGGAACATCCTCAGGACCTTGTGATAGGCAATGGTTTCTTAGACTTTGCACCCAAAGCACAAGCAACAAAAGAAAAAATAGGAAAATGGGATCTCATCAAAATAAAACAACAACAAAACCTTTTGTTCCTCAAAGGATATTATAATGAAAATAAAAAGACCACCTATCCAATAAAGGACTAAGATCCAGCATATATAAAGAAATATTTCAACTTATCTGCAAAAAGACATACAAATCAATTTTTTAAATGGGCAAAGGACTTGAATAGACAGCTCTCCAAAGAAGATATACCAATGGTCAGAAAGTACATGAAAAGATACTCAACATCATTAGTTGCCAGGGAAATGCAAACCAAAACCACAATGAGATATCATTTCACATCCATTAGAATGGCTACTATTTTTCAAAAAGGGAAAATAAGTATTGAAGCGGATGCAGAGAAATAGGAACACACATTCACTGCTGCAGGCAATGTAAGATGGTACAGTTCCTGTGGAAGACAGTTTGACAGTTTATCAGAAAACAAAGTAGAGAACTTCCACAACTAGGTATACACCCAAAAGAATTGAGAACAGGGAACTCAAATAATATTTGCACACTGATGTTCTTAGCAGTAATTATCAAAATTTCCAAAAGTTGGAAATGGATAAATAAAATGTGGTATATACATACAATGGACTGTTTTTCAGCTGTATAAAGCAATGAAGTTCTGATACATGCAACAATATGGATGAAACTTGAAGACATCATGTTGAGTGAAATAAGGCAGACACAAAGGGACATATATTGTATATATGGTAATAGAATAAAATTTTTTTAAAAAATCAGTGGAACTACACTACACAAATAGTAAACACTGAGTTAAATCATGGGCTTTAATAATTAAGAGTGGGCTATGAATATGATTAAGCATTTGTCTCTTCATTTTCTTCATTAATATAGAGACCTTGACTATGTCATTTAATCTGTGTTCATCTGTGCATAAAAAATATTTAATAGTGCAATTCTAAAACGTGCTATCATCAATTGTAACACAATAATGTAAGGAGTTACTGGTAGGGTGGTATATGGGAATCCTGTATTTTATTCATGATTATTCTGTAAACCTACAACTTCTGTAATAAATTTTAAAAGGGGGGGATTGCTGTTTCGCTTCTCTTTCCAAATTTTATACTTGATCTTCTGAACCTCCTCCAAATAAACCATAATCCTATAACTGGTAAGTTACCTAACAATTGATTTTAAATATATTCTAGGTACACTTCACATCATGAAGAGGATGGAAGCATATTCTTCAATTCACTGAGAAATTTAAGTCTGTCGCTTATCTTGTTTTGAGCTACAACATCTGTAAAACCCTTTAGCCTTGAATGTATACAAATGCAAGCATCATCTGCAAATACACTGTCAGTATAAAAATTTGACTCATTTCAGCACGATTTCGAGAGGTGAGATACATTTCAAAGAAAGAAAAGGCCTTTGTGGCAGATTAGAGGGAATAGCCATAGGCAGTTGTTCTCATACCTTACCAAACATGTGAATGATGGGGAGTACATTAAATGGAAGATGCCAGGGTCCCACCCTCAGAGATGTTCATGCTAGACAAAGATCTGGGAAGCTGTAGATTAAGAAATACCCCATGGGGTTCTGATGTGCATATTCTAAGATCATATTAATATATATACCACATTAAGTTTTCTGGCCTGAAAGTTTGGAAAAACATTGGGTTCTTTTTTTTTTTTTATTTCTCTCCCCTTCCCGCCCCACCCTGGTTGTCTGTTCTCTGTGTCTATTTGCTGTGTCTTCTTTGTCCGCTTCTGTTGTTGTCAGTGGCATGGGAATCTGTGTTTCTTTTTGCTGCATCATCTTGTTGTGTCAGCTCTCTGTGTGTGCAGCACCATTCCTGGGCAGGCTGCACTTTCCTTCGCGCTGGGCGGCTCTCCTTACGGGGTGCACTCCTTGCACGTGGGGCTCCCCTACGCGGGGGACACCCCTGCGTGGCAGGGCACTCCTTGCGTGCATCAGCACTGCACGTGGGCCGGTTCCACACAGGTCAAGGAGGCCCGGGGTTTGAACCTTGGACCTCCCATGTGGTAGACGGACGCCCTAACCACTGGGCCCAGTCCGCAGCCAACATTGGGTTCTTGAACAGCAATGAAATAATTGGGAAGAGAAACTCAATTGAGAGGGGAAGATGATTAAATCAGCATAAGACAAACTATGAGGTATTTGGCCATAAAAAAATTTAAAAATGGAAAATAAAATTGGAGTTCCCTGACTGTTTAGAGATAGAATATAAACTTGGGCACCATTAACAAAATATGAGACTTGAATGCTTAAGAAAAGTGATGTCCAATGAATGAGCAATTTTACAAAATTTAAAATATAGCAGAGGAGTCCATGCACAATTGGGAGGCAGAATGACAAAGTGAAGACAGCAAAAGAGGAAAAAAGAAAAAAGGGAGCATCGAAGAATGGCAGGAAGTACATTAACTCAAGATTCAAGGGAGAAGAGAAGATGGTGTATAGAAATAAGATGTGGTCAACTGAACAAAATGAAACATTGACACCAAGAAGAAGCTCCTTGACCAGCTGTGAACAACAAAATGACTGTTTGTGCCTTCTCCCCCACCATCAGGTCTACTTCGTTCAGTGCCAAAAGAGAGGAGGAGAAATGACTCTTCACTGTAGGGACCCAGGTGGCGATAAGAATCTTGCCATCATTTATTACAGCACTTTCCTTCCTCCCAGGAGACGAGAGTTGAATTTGTATTGAGTAATTCTATTGAATGCATCATGAGGAAATATAAGTCCTTTCTAATCTAGTCCTCATTTACCTTTCACGATTAATTATACACTACAGGTCTCCTGCTCATTCCCATCAATCCATCCTCACAAAGATACTGCCAGCTCCTTAAACATCCCATTCTTTCTATTATTGAATCATCGACCCTCCATTCAGTCTTTCCAGCCATTATATCATCCCCATCCATTCATCCAACACACAGACATTTATTGAGTACTAATATACGTCAAGCACTGTGGATAGAGCAATAAAGTCAACTTATCTTTGAGTCTTAAATCTGCTGTTTCCTTTTACCAGAACCTTCTCCTTTTTCCCCATCTTCCAGACTGCTTCCTACTCACACTTTATTTCCCTGGAAAATTTCCTCACCATGTCGAGTGGTTAGTTGCTTTCTTCTGTGTTCTCCACATTCGTGTCCAGGATCCTGACTGAGACCCTATGATAGTCTACAGAAATGATTTATTGAATTGTTTTCCTAACCAGGCTAGATTTTTAATAAATAGGGGGAGTACACCAAGAAGCATAAGAACCTAGAAAATAGGCTCTTGATTCTGTGAAGGTAGAGCATATTGGTGACAGTTGCAAAAGCAGTTTCACTAGAGAAAGGTTAGGAACAAGTCAGAGCCAAGGACAGAACAGAACTTGAGATGGAATCCCAATTATAGAAAATACTGAATGTCCTGGACTGAGAGAAGAAACACAGATACACAGGTGACTAGATAACTCTAAATCCATTGCAAGAATAACGTACTTTCTGAAGGAGATAAACTTACAACTGGATTTTCTTTATTTCTAGAATCTGATTATCAAACTGATTTTTTGTCTCCAACTATACAAGTTACCTTCATTATCACAAAAATCTTTTAAGGTCTCTGTGTAGGGCCTAGTTTGAGAGCCCATGTGAAGCGATGACGGCTGTTTCCAATAATACGTCCATGTGTACCTGCACACCTACAAGCACAGATACATACATTGAGTTATTGGATTTTCAGGACATTAGAAGGTGTGATGGAGATAGGATTGTTTTGCTCTCTTGCTAGGTCTGCACATTCTTTCTTCCCCATTTAGAATCATGTATTTCTTGCCATTTTTTTCTTCTCTCTCAAAAGATGGCATTGCTTCTCCTTCCCTCCTACCTATATATATCCTGGGGCCAATGCCTGCCATCTTTTATCTTTTCAGACCAGCAATTCTTGTGAAATTTCAAGTGTGTTTGAGGATTACAAACAATAAAAACACAAAAGACACAAATAGCTTTCCAAATATAACATCTCTGATGTATCGCTGAGAAAATGCATGCAAAGGAAAACAGGAAGTGAAGAAAGGGAATAAAAGAGAGAGGTAATTTGATGCAATTGAGTAAATATTTTTTGAGTAATTACTACATATCAATTATTGTGGTAGACGCTATAAAGGATTCAAAAGAAGTAAGTCCAAGGCCACACCCCAGGGTTGTAGAATTTTAAGGCTTGCCTCTGAAAAGTTTTCTCTTTCCTCCTTGGATTTGTTTCCTGGCTAAACCAATCATTTCAGAAGATGGCATGTTTGAGAAATCAGTTCAAGGGGCTGTGGCATCCCCTGGTGGAAAATTCTGTTGTCTGACTCCATATGTGAAGGTAGAAATTTGACTGTCTTGGCAGAAGAAAAATTAATGAAGGAAAGGTATGTAATGCAGCCAAGTTAATTAAAGGCAAAGAGGATGTGGTGTTGATAAGCGGAAACCGCAGGACTGCAGACCATTAGGAGGGACTCCGAGTGGATGCTGCCTAATCTGGAACAATTTCTCTAAGAAGAGCCTTCTGATGCCTTTCCTCTCCTATTGAGTTTACTAGAGGACTAATGAGGACAATTATGATGGTAATTGCTCTTTCATATTTATGAAAGGGAGCTGATACCAGTGACCATAATGCTGAATATTCTGCACAGCAAGCATGAAGCCTAACTTTGTGAAGCCCTGAGGAAATGCAATCCTTTTTATAAATTCAATCTAAATACCAGCTAAAAGGCTAAATGCTACTTTTAAAATATTTATTCACTGCCCAGAAAGTTCCGAGCAGCATTGTGCATGGATAAACCTAAGTCTATGTCCTGTAGAACCTCAGTGAGGTATGCACATGCTGGTCTGAGCGAATGTTTGGCCTGAACATGGGTGTGTGCCTGCATTAGTGTGAATGGGTGTGTGTGCATGCAGGCACTTCTGTGCCTTTATGCCTGGGTGTGGGCACATGTGCATGTGCCTCCATGGGTGTGTGTGTGTTTATGTGCATATGTATAGAGGAGGAAGGCGACTTCTAAAAAAAAAAAGGATTTTGTTTTCAGAACCTAGGGAAAATGATGCTGCATAGAAAAAGACAGCCAA
Source organism: Dasypus novemcinctus (assembly GCF_030445035.2). NCBI lineage: Eukaryota > Metazoa > Chordata > Mammalia > Cingulata > Dasypodidae > Dasypus > Dasypus novemcinctus. The sequence goes on along the minus strand of NC_080697.1, from coordinate 44,578,855 downwards.
TGTCCACTATACTCCCACTGAAAAGACTTTCTCTTCATTTGACTGAGCATCTTTCTAAACTGGAAAACTAAACAAACAAACAAAGGTAATGCATAATGTTTATGCAATTCAAATGATATATTTATTGAGGAGCTCAGATACTGAGGGATTTTTACATTCACAGAGTCATTCATTGACCCATGACATAAGGAATGAGATGAGGGCCAGGTACAGAGCCATTATTAGGAAAGCAGCAAGGCCTAGTGGGAAGAGTGCTGGTCCCAAGTGAAGGGAGGGGTTTGAAGGGGCCACTTTCTCACCCCTGGAAACCACCACACACTAATCCATTTTTCAGAGTAGCCCCTCCCTTAATGGTTTGTAGAAGTTTACAGAAGCTTCTATTTAAATGCCCCACCTTTTCTTTTTTATTCATAAGAGGCTTGCTGCCGAACAGGAAAAGTTACAGTTTCTGCAGGCAGCTCAAGCTGGTTCTACTCACAGAGCTAGCTAGACCTCCATTTTGGGACCAAGCATAATTGCAACAGAGCGTGCTCAGTTTAAAGGCGACTTTCCCAAAATGGATTGGTTTGTGGCACCTCACCCCATCTTTAACCCCTGCCTTAAACCCACCTTTCCCAGACTGTATAAAACTCCAGCACCCATTTTGCTCAGGGAAACTGATCTGAAGCTCGCCTCCAGTCTCCCTGCTGGCCAGCCATGCTATAAACTCTTTTCTGGAAATCCTGGTGACTCAGTATTGGCTTCTGTGTGCATCAGGCAAACAGACCCTCTTGGCAGCGTCAGATTATTCTTCTCACCCATTTTTAATTTAGCTGAACTTCCTTGGAAGCAACATGTCACCTCTCTGAACTTCAGTTTCCTCATCTCTAACAGAAAGGGTTGTATTAGATGCTCTGTTAAGGCCCTTTCAAATCTAAAACTCTAGCACTGGAGTCAGGTACATAAGCTCAGCTGTTTCATCCTTTGGTGTTTCTTCAGGAAGACTCTGTAAAGCTCTCCTGGCCTCTCCTTGGTCAGAATAATGCTGGTCAGCATTGACAGTGGCTGAGGTCAGCCTGCCCGCCTGTTTCTTGGAAGGAGCCAGACTTAACTAGGCCAAGAATGATGTCTGAGTTTGGTTGTGGAAATTATTTTCTCACCCCCAGGATTTCTCACTATTATTTAATCCATCGGAGAACATTCAGGATGCAAAGTGTTAGGTGTTGTCAGGAGCCAGGGACATCACAAACAGCAAGGGCGGGTCTCCTAAAATTTGAGGGGCCGGAGACAAGCGTGCACGTAGAGGCATCCACCCAGTGTTTGTCCCCCTTCTCTTACTTTCATATCCATCACTCACTGCAAGGGACTCGTGTATATGTATAAATAATGGATACTGCAGCCCAGCTGTCTACCTTTTATTAAGCACTACCCCTCTCAACAGACATTCCTGGCTAACCCTTTGGTCTGGGGCAACACAAAGTCCACCTTCCCTAGGAGACACTGGAGTTGGAGACCCATACAGGCTCTGAAAGCAGGCTCAGGGCCTTTGGGGCAGGCAATCCTATTGGCGACTGGAGGGACCAAGCTGGCACAAAGCCAGAGCAGGTCTGCTAGCACATGGGCCCAGGGCAGAGGTCCTGACGGAAGGCAACACGAAGGAAAGAGGTGGGTAAAAGTAAATCACTATGATGCAAGGTATGAATGGGATGTCAAAGGGTCTCAGAGCAGGAAGAGTCACCTTGGGGTTAAGCGCATTTATTTTGCAATCATGCTAATAACTAAAAGAAAACTTATTAATGACTTTAAGAGCCAAATATACGGGGATATTGCACAGAAAAACTTTGTGGAGATGATCCTGCTTTTCTTATATTGAGAAGGAACAATGTCAGTTCTTTTTCTCCTCTGGAGGCAAAGAACCTACCACTAAGAAAAGTTAAGGAGAGGAAGGTACATTGTCCTAGGTCAGAGAATATTTATATCTCAAAAATTTATCTGAAGTTTTCCTTTTGGATGAGTATACTTATGTGTATCAGTGGGAAAAAAAATAGTCTTTCTCTCTTTGGGTATAACCTAAAACAAGACAAAAATAAAATAAAATATATTTAAATGTACATAGAAGACTGTCACTGGGTCCTCAAAAAATTTTCATTTATAACCAGAGTTTTCATTTTAGATGGAGATACAAATAACATTTATTGAGTGCCAGCTGTGTACCAAGAATGTACTCAGTGATTATTGAATATTTTTTTCTTTAATCATCACAGAAACCCTGTGTTAAAAAGGCAGGAACGTTAGTCTTCATTTAACAGGATGAGGAAACAGAGGATTCAAAAAGCTAAGTGATTTGTCCCAGACCATACAATTTTTTTTTCAAATATATACATTTTAATTTATTGAAGTATATCATTCATAAATAAACATACATAAACAATAAGTGTACAATAATAGTTGTGAACTTACAAAACAAACATATATAATAACATCATACAGAATCTCGCACCTCACCCTATAGACCATACAATTTTAAAGACAGAGCTGAGATTAAAAGCCAGGTTATTTGACTTTTAACATTTGACCAGTTGATAACTGAATGGGGAAGAAATGGTAGTCCTCCTAATTCTTGGACCCCTGTTCTTGTTATGCGCAGCATTGTTGTACATAGAACACACGCTCCATGTAAGTATGTGCTCCATGCTCATCCTCAATACCAGCCTTCCTAGTCACCCTGTCCTTTAATATCCAATGAGAATGGCTTGGGGTTCTCCAATGTACGGTAAAAAGTCAACTAGTGACTTCTACCCAGTCGAGTCCTATATACCATGAGGAGACAGTAGAGTGTTGCTTGCATCTTTCCTCTCCACAGCTCTCCCTCATCTGGTCCACCAACCATTGCTGAGGAAGCCTTCCGCTGCTGCAGTCTTGTCACGTTGTTCGGCTGGACATCTCTCCTCTCCACTGCTGATTTCAGTTGCCAGTGGACTCCTCCTCATCCCACACATGCAGTGACTTTTTTTCACCATGTCATTTATTTTAATATGTGTATGTATCACAATATGAAACACAGTTCTGAATATGGACACAAACTTTGCAAGGCATATCCGGTACTTCCTTTCTTCACAGTAACTTTATTTTACTCACAAATAAAATTCTTTAAGCAGTTGAAACAACAACAGCAATAACAAACAACTTATATATGTGCACTGCTTAATTATAATCAAAGAGCCGTTTATCCAGGTCTCCTTTCTTTGCAATAAAAAACAACCAGGAAAAACTGAGATTATAAAATCAAGATCAAATTCATAGGCAAGAAAGTCACAAATCAGTGGACTTGTATGCTTCCTGTTTAAAATTACAAAATTCCACTTCAGACTGGCTCCACCAAATAAAAGGAATGTATTGGCTTGCCTAACTGGGAAGTCCAAGGCGTGCATCTTTCTTCAAGCACAACTGTATTTTGGGACTCAACTAGTGTGATGGAAGATTCTCTGTATTCCTTTCCCCATTTCTCATTTCTGCTAATGTTTGCTTGACCTTAATTTTTCAGAGTCTCTTCTCTGCGCATGGTAGTTTATAAGACTATTGAAAGCCACCAAACTCACCTCCTCATTCATAGTCACAAAATAGGAAGTAAAGAGAGTATTTTCTGAAAAGTCCATGGAAAACTCTGAAATAAACTGAGTCACACGCCCCTTTTCAAAACCATACATTGAGCCCTAGAGGACGGAATATTCTGGATATCTAAGGCTAGGCCATGTTTTTATCACAAGAATTCAAAGAGTGGATAGGAAATCTGCCACTGTTGAACTACGAGGAATGGTTTGCCCACAGGCAGGAAAGACTCTGTTATAGAAAGCTGGGGTGGGATTGGGGACAGGCACACACACATTAAGCAAAACACAAAAACAAAATAACAGCAATTCTCCACACAGAAATGTAAGTACAAACTTCTCCACACACTAACTACTTGCTCCTTGGTATAAGCTTCAATAAAGTAGCCATTATCCATTTTGGGTATAGATTACCTAGCCTATTAAGAAAAATCAAACTTGCTTTAATTTCAACTTCTCTTCCCAGTCTTTTTCTAACTAAGAGGTAGTTATGCCTTTGTAATAGATCTATTAAGTCCCAGGCACTATCTACAAATAATAAGAAATGTCAAGAGGTTCCAACAGGCCTCTGTATAGAAGCACAGTATTACCTTTACCCTGGACAGGAACAGATATGAAGATTTTTGATAAATAAAGTGTTTCTCTTTCTTAAGGGAGATTCAAAGAATATTGAATCAGAGAATTGATATTTGAAAACTGAGACTATCAGAGGGTAGGAAATGTTGCAGTATATTCAGGGTCATTATTTAAGAGTGTCATTTAATCTCCATATATTTATGAATTTTCCCTTTTTCTATCCATTTTTTATTTCCTGCTTCATTCTGTTAGGATCAGAGAATGTTTCTGTATAATTTGAGTGTTTTGTTTTGTATCATGTCAATCTTTTAAAATTTATTGACACTTGTCTTGTGACCCAATATATGGTCTATCCTGGAGAAGGATCTGTAAGTACTTGAAAAGAATGTATATCCTGTTTTGGAGTGCAATGCTCTATAAATGTCTGTTAGGTCTAGTTCATTTATCATATTATTCAAGTTCTCTGTCTCTTCATTCTCTGTCCAGATGTTCTACCCAATACTGAGGGTGTATATCAAAGTCTCCAAATTTATTGTGGAGAAATCTATTCCTTCCTTCAGTTTTGCCAGTGTGTGCCTCATGTATCTTGGGGCACTCAGGTTAGATGCATAAGTATAATATTTAATATAGTGATTTCTTCTTGGTGAATTGCCCCTTTTATTAATATAGAATTACTTCCTTTTACCCTTAAAACAGTTTTGCATTTAAAATCTATTCTGTCTGATATTAGTATCGCTACTTCAGGTCTTTTTTGATTACTATTTGCATGGAATACCTTTTTCTAAACTTTCACTTTAAAACTGGTTGTGGGGAAGCTGATTTGGCTCAACCGATAGAGCGTCAGCCTACCATATGGGAGGTCCAGGGTTCAAACCCAGGGTCTCCTGCTCTCTGTGGTGAGATGGCCCATGTGCAGTGCTGATGCATTCAAGGAGTGTGGGGTGGCCCCCGCATAGGGGAGCCCCACACGCAAGGAATATGCCCTGCAAGGAGAGCCACCCGCATGAAAAAAGTGCAGCCTGCCCAGGAGTGGAGCCACACACACACACACAGAGCTGACACAGCAAGATGATGCAACAAAAAGAGACACAGATTCCTGGTGCTGCTGACAAGAATACAATTGGACACAGAAGAACACACAGCAAATGGGCACAGAGAGCAGATTATGGGGTGGGAGGAGTTAGGGGAGAGAAATAAATCTTAAAATAAAACAACTAGCTGTGTCTTTACGTCTGAGGTGAGTCTCTTGTAGACAACATATAGATGATTCATTTTTTTTTAATACATTCTATCAGTCTATGTCTTTTGATTGGGGAGATCAAGCCATTAACATTCAAACTTATTACTGTAAAGGCATTACTTCATTGATTTTTCTGTTGGCTTTCTGTTGTCATATCATACTTTTGTCTGTCTTTTTCCCCGTTAATTTATCTTTCCTAATAATCTTCGTTTCTATACTCTTCTCAAAGTCTCTTGCCCCTGCTTTTTCCTTTTCAGGCTACAGCACCCCCTTGAGTATCTCTTGGAATTTTCATCTTTTGGTAACATATTCTATCAGTTTTTGTCTGTGAAAACTTTGAGTTCACCCTCATTTTTGAAGGACAGTTTTGCCAGATACAGATTTCTTGGCCGGCAGGTTTTGTCTTTCCATACCTTAAATACATTGTACCAATTTCTTCTCATCTCCATGGTTTCTGATGAGAGATTGGCACTTAATTTTATTGAATTTCCCTTATATGTGATGCTTTCCTTTTCCCTTGCTGCTTTCAGAATATTCTTTTTACCTCTAATATTTGTCATTCTGAATAGTAGGTGTCTTGGGGTAGGTCTATTCAAATTTATTCTGTTTGGGGTGTTTTGTACTTCTTGGATATTGATATTTACATCTTTCATAAAGGTTAAGAAGTTTTTAGTCATTATTTCCTCAAATATTCTTTCTGTCCCTTTTCCATTCTCTTCTCCTTCTGCAACACAGATAATGAGTATAGTTGTGTGTTTCATGTTATCATTCAATTCCTTGAGACTCTGTTCCATTTTTTTCATTCTTTTCTCTTTTCGTTATTCATCTTATCCAGTTCAGATGTTCTGTCTTTGAAATCACTAATTCTGTCTTCAAGCAAATCAAAGCTACTCGTACATGCCTCTAACATATTTTTTATTTCATCCTTCATGTCTTTAATTCATATAAGGTTTGTTTCTTTTCTTTGCAGGTTTTCAAATTGTTCTTTATCTCACCAGTGTCTTTTTAATATCCTTTATCTTTTTTGTTATATTTTCTTTCAATTTTTTAAATTGATTTAAGAGAGTTGTGTGATTTTCACCAATTGTCTTAAGGTCTGTATCTCTTCAGGATATTTGTTTTGTTCCTTTGTCTGGGCCATCTCTTTCTGTTTCCTAGTATGGCTTATAATCTTGTTGCTGATGTCTAGGCATCTGAATATGTTAGAGAACTTAGTCTGATGGCAAATTCTCTCTCTTGCCTATTGTTTATTTTTTCACAGCTCTACTTTGATATTTGAGTCAACCTATTCTAAGTCTTTAAAATTACCCAGCTTAAATTATCAAAAGCAGGCCAAGGAAGAACCAGCAAGATGGCAGCAGAGTAAGGAGCTCATAGAGTCAGCTTCTGCTATAGGGCAGTTTGCAAACACCCAGAGCTCTCTGGAGCTAGCTGAAGCACCTGTTTGGGGGCTCCAGGAGACCAGAAGAGCATCTTGCAACATCCTTGAAGGAGTTGAAGGAGACGACTACCCATCTGCAGAGAAAACTCATAAGTAGAGCATTCCACACCCCAAAGGCCAGTGCCTATCCTCCACTGGAGGCACAAGCTGCCTCGGGTGCTATTCTGTGACTGTAACTGAAAGCTCCACTTCCCCAAAACAGGGGAGGAAGAGATGGTTGGGCGCCAATTTCAGCTACTGATGAGTAAATTCAGCGGTCTACAGTATAATCCTGAGAACAGCTAAAGTTTGAGCCTGTCCAAGTCAGAAAGAGGCCAAGAGACACCATCTTAACTCCTCACCTGGCATGAGGGTAAGCAGGGCCGACTGCAATCACAGTGCTGGTGGAGACCAGCTTCTTTCCATCCAGACCATACTGCAGCTCTAGCCTAGGCTCCAGTGCCATCTCCAGCAGGGAGGAAGCTGCAGGGGCCTGCACCAGCCTCTCCAGAAAATTACTGGCCAAGGTGCGGAGGCTGGTGATTATCCTACTCTGGCAGCACGAGCCACCCCAGGAGCTATTCTGTGGCTGTAATTGGAAGTTCCATTTCCCAGAAACAGGGGAGGAGATGGTTGGCTGCTGATTTCAGCTACTGATTAGTAGACTTGACTGGCTAAGATATAACTCTGAGAACAGCTGGTGTGTGAACTAGCCCAAGTCAGAAAGAGGCCAGTAGCTGCCATTTTGACTCTGCCCCCAGACTGAGGGGAAGCTGGGCTGACTGAAACTCTCAGTGTCAGCAAGAACCAGTTTTTTCATGCTGATCAGCTTGCAGCTCTAGCTGAGGCTTCAGCACTGCCTCTGGCAGGGAGGAGGCTGAGGAGCCCTGCAGCAGCCTCTCCAGGTAACTGCAGGTAACTTTGGCTAGCATAGACTGAAAATCAGAAGTCTACCTGGGCAACTGCAGTCATCTTGGACCGACACTGCATAATTACCGCCCATACCTGTGGCTTCATCCTCACCCCAGGCAGGAGAGAAAGGGATGTGAAGCTTCATCAGTCTCTCTGGGCAACTACAGTCTAGACCTGCACTTGGATTCTTCCTCACAGCTGTGACTTTGTCCCTACCCCTGGCAAAGGAGAAAGTTGGAAGAAACTTCATTAGAACCTGGTTCAATGAGGGCAACTTGAGCCTCCACAACTTAGAGCACCAACTACATGCTTGGCTCCAACTGCACAACCATCAAGGGAGAAAGGATAAGAAGCCCTAAACTAAAGAGTAAAACTGCACCCAGAGAAAAAATACTGTAGTAAGCCAAATGTGAAGACACCAATAAAAATTACAATCCACACCAAGAAACAGGAAGCTATGGCCCAGTTAAAGGAACAAGATAAACCTCCAGATGACATAAAGGAGTAGAGACAACTAATCAAAGATGTTCAAACAAATCTCCCTAAATTCAATAAGATGGCCAAAAAGATTAAGCAGACACTGGATGAGCAGTGTTTGAGAACATACATAGAAAAATAGCAGATCTTATGGGAATGAAAAGTGCAATAAATCAAATTTTAAAAACATTGGAATCATATAATAGCAGATTTGAAGAGGCAGAAGAAAGGATTGGTGAGCTTGAAGAAATGGCCTCTGAAAGTGAACATATAAAAGAACAGATGAAGAAAAGAATGAAAAAATTGACCAAGGTCTCAGGAAACTAAATGACAACAAAAGGCATGCAAACATATGTGTCATAAGTGTCCCAGAAAGAGAAGAGAAGGGAAAGGGGGCTGAAGGAATATTTGAAGAAATGATGGTAGAAAATTTCCTAACCTTATTGAAGAATATATCTCTGTCCAAGAAGTACAATGTACTCTCATCTGAAAAAATCTGAGTAGACCAACTCCAAGACACATACTCATCAGAATGTCAAATGCCAAAGACAAAGAGAATTCTGAGAGCAGCAAGAGAAAAGCAAGGCATAACATATAAGGGATATCCAAAAAGAGTAAGTGCCGATTTCTCACCAGAAGCCATGGAGGCAAGAAGACAGTGGTCTGATATATTTAAGACACTACAAGAGAAAAACTTCCAGCCAAGAATCTTATATCCAGCAAGACTGTCTTTCAAAAATGAGGGTGAAATTAGAATATTCACAGATAAACAGAAACTGAGAGAATTTCTAAGCAAGAGACCAGATTTTCAGGAAATACTAAAGAGTGTGCTAGAGGCTGAAAAGAAAAGACAGGAGAGAGGGACCTGGAAAAGAGTCTAGAAATGAAGATTATATTAATAAAAGTAACTGAAAGTGTCAAAAGAGTGGTGAAAATAAAATATGACAGATAAAACTCAAGTAGTCAGGAATAAACTTAACCAATGATGTAAAGCACTTGTATTCAGAAAACTGCAAATCAATGTTAAAACAAATTTAAAAAGCCCTAAATAACTGGAAGAACATTCCATGCTCATGGAATGGAAGACTAAATATCATTAAATTTTCAGTTCTACTCAAGTTGATATACAGATTTATGCAATTCTGATAAAAATTCCACCAGCATTAAAGAAAAAATTGAAAACCCGATCATTAAATTTATTTGGAAGGGTAAGGGGTCCTGAACTGCCAGAAACATCATAAAAGGAAAAATGAACCCTCTTCTCCAGACTTTAAATCATAATACCTACCTATAGTGATAAAAACAGCTTGGTACTGGCCTAAAGACAGACACAAGAAACGAATGGAACCAAATTTATGGTTCAGAAATAGACCATCACAGGCATGTCCAAGTGATTTTTGACTAGCCTGCCAAAGTCACACATTTCGGGCAGAACAATTCATTCAACAATTGATGCTGAAAGAATTGGATATCCATAGCTGAAAGAAGAAAAGAGAACCCCTATCTCATAGCTTATCCAAAAATTAACTCAAAATGGATAAAAAAAAAAAACCCTAAAAATAAAAACAAGAACTCTAAAACTTCTAGAAGAAATTATTGGAAAATACCTTCAAGGCCTGGATGTAGGTGGTGGATTCTTAAAGGAGATAAGAGGAGGACTAAGTTGACTACTGATGTTTAAAGCATGTGTAAGTTTTAATTAGCTTTCCTGTAAAAGTGTAGAAATGTATAGAGTGGATGGTAACCCACAGTGAGTAACAGCTAGTGTATAAATGGGAATGTGACTGAAAATGGTAGTCTAGTTATGTAAATGTCAATTGACAAAATGCTAGAGAACAGTCTAGGAACTGGCTAACACAGTAAACCAAGAGGTGCATGAGAATTGTGATTGATGGTACAGATGCAAGTGTGCCCTTTGTTAGCTAGAGTAAATGTACATCACTACTGCAGGGTGTTGGGAATGTGGAGTAGCATGGGAAAAATATAGCTGGAGTGACCTATAGACTGTGGTTAATATTAATAATATAATATTCTTGCATCTATGTGAAAGATGTACTGTGTTGATACTGAGGCTGTATGGAAAATGTGAGCCAAATGTACAGTATGGACATAGTAACAATCAGATGATATTATTTTATCTGTAGCAAATGACACAACACATTGTGGTGTGTTGATGGAGGGGTGTTTGGGAATTCTGAACATGTGCATGATTTTTTTATAAGTGCACAACTTCTGTCATAAAAAATATATTTAAAAAAATAATAGGGTGGGTTGGGGGAAAACACATCAAATGTAAGATAAGGACTATGATTAGCAGTAAGATTTTGACAATATTCTTTCATAATTTGTAACAAACATCTCATGACAATGCAAGGGTTGATGTATGGAACCCCTGTGTGATGTTATGCATGTTTGCTTTGCAACTTTACAATTTTTACTATACACTTAATTATTTATGTATGTTCATATATAAATGATATAAAGATAATAATAATAGGATTGGTTGGGGGGAAAATACTTTGTTTAGTAATAATATTTTGACAATGCCCCTTTTTTTTTTAAAGATTTATTTATTTATTTAATTCCCCCACCTCCTCCAGTTGTCTGTTCTCTGTGTCTGTTTGCTGTGTCTTGTTTCTTTGTCCACTTCTGTTGTCGTCAGCGGCACGGGAAGTGTGGGCGGTGCCATTCCTGGGCAGGCTGCACTCTCTTTCGCGCTGGGCCGTCTCCTTACGGGGCGCACTCCTTGCGCGTGGGGCTCCCCAATGCGGGGGACACCCCTGCGTGGCAGGGCACTCCTTGCACGCATCAGCACTGCGCATGGGCCAGCTCCACACGGGTCAAGGAGGCCCGGGGTTTGAACCGTGGACCTCCCATGTGGTAGACGGACTCCCTAACCACTGGGCCAAGTCCGTTTCCCTGACAATGCCCTTTAATCATTAGTTAAAAAGATTTAACCACAATGCAAGTTGTTGGTAGTAGGGTGAGTTATGAGAGTCCTGTAAGATGTTATATATGTTTGTTTTGTAAATTCACAACTATTATTATACACTTATTGTTTATGTATGAGTGATACACTTCAATAAATTTAAAAAAAAAACCAACCAGGGACTTACTAATGGGGCAGATTTTCTCTGAGGAGTTAACAGAACCAGAAGCTGTTTTTGGCCTTGCAATTTCCTGACAAACCAGCAGGTAGTGCTCACTGAAGCACCATTCCATGGAGTTGTTGACTCTGGTTTCCTGTATTTTGATCCGGCCAGAACCGAGATTCAAAGCAGACTCTGCTGCTTGAATTCACTGAAGAAAGCCTACCAACTCCTCCTCCCTTTACCTTTGTAACATCAGACAGGGGAAAGATGTCTCCCTCTCCTTCCAGTCAGCTGCAGTGAGCCAGGGCTTTTACCCCAGCTTGTTATCTTGGAGGTGAGGGAGGGGAACCCTTCTCCGCCGCCACAGGGGTTTGTAACTCACTTTTATTGTTTCCAGTGCTTTGTTTTTCTGTCCTTCACACTCCTGGGGTTTGTGTAGCACTGTCTTGGTCCACTGACTCCCAAAGCAGGTCCCTCAGGCAGCTTTTGGCTCTTTCTCCATTGTTTTTTTGAGTGAGCTGAAACCTGCCTGCTTAATCCAACACTACCTTCTCACAATCCCCCCTCTAACTTCTCTTTTAATCTCATCTCTTTACCTATGCAAAGTTCATTTAGTTTACTCTTAAGCATTTATGTTTCTTGTATACATTGCCCTCTATTTATATCAACATATCCGTAGATATAGGGATAGCCATGAGTGGAGATATGGTTAAGAATTAAGGCAGAGGGCCTTGTAAAGAAATGAGCACCTCCTCCTCCTTTACCTGCACGGTAGAAACAGCCCTGTGTCCAGTGAGCCAGGAAGAGCTGGCTAGTGAGAAGTGCTAGTCCACTGCAGAGGCCAGCGAGGTGAGGAACAGTAGCTAGAGCATACAAGTGAGGGTGGAGCACCTGGGAAACAAAGTCCCTACCCCCTAATTATTAACCAAATATTTTGACATATAGAAGAAGTTGACATCTGAGTCATATGTGATTTCTTTTTCTTCCTATATTCTATGGAGTCTAATCCAGGGACTTTGAAAATCCCTATTTTAACATCTGATGTTCTTTTGTGTCTCTTTTTTTAATGTTTATTTTTATACGCAATTCAAAGTTGACTGTAAGCACATTAGCCCATTTCATAATTACCTTGTATCATAATGACATATATGCTTGTAAAATAAATATTGAAGCTTTATTCTTTGGAACAATGTTCTTTTAGTACATAATTATCACTCTGTGTAAACACCAATTCATCGCTAGAGAATGCTCACTGTTGCAAAGATGTCTGTTTGCCAATCTATTTGTAGCCCATATGAAATGCATCAAATGCACTTTCCTTGACAGATGTCGACTTTCTCTAACTACAATTTTAGGAGAAATTCTTGCCCCAAATGAGAGGACACATATTTGTCCTAAATAACTGAAAACTCAGAAGTTTTTTGTTTGTTTCTTTCTGCTGACAGCAGCTCCCTGGTGGGGGAAAAAAACAACCAAATAACCTGTTGATAAAGCTACAGGTTTACAGCTTACTGTATGTAGTAAGGGAGGGCGCTTCCTTGACAGGGTGTCTCGGAGGCAAGAGAACAAAGGTGGGATATTTATGAGGCTCTTGGCATCTGGCCTTTCACTGTGGAGGCATGATTGGGATTGGGCGATATTTTGGACATAATTTAGAATTGGTTGACACTCAAGGCAGAGGTGTTTGATGAGCCTATTGAGCAATCTATTTCCTCAGAAGGGAGTAATGAGAACTAGTTGAGTGATCGATCATTCCTATTCTTCAGGTGCATGGGTTTTCAGGGCATTTGTGAAACAGACCAACTGATTTGCAACTTCATTTCCTGGGTAAGAGTTACCTGGTCATGTTCATGTAGCCCGAGACCTGAGCGGCTGTACATGGTCTGTGCTCTCTCTTCTCTGTGTCGTTAGAATCTAAGCACTTCATGAAATGTTTCCAGAGTGAATCCATCTGTGTGTGATTCATAAATGGCCACAAGCAGAATAATGAAAGAAGGGAGGGGATTTGAAATTGGAGAAAATTAGACTGCAATACTTGACTGCAAAATGTGACTCAGGAAGTATGCTTGGTGCTTTAAAGGCATGACTGCTATTAATAATTCCCCAATGCCAACATGCATTGGAAGCAGGGATTATTTTTATTTGTATTTCGTTGAAGGAAAAACCAAAGTTTACGGTCTGTAAATAATTTGGCCAAGTCTGTTCAATTGGTAAGCAGCAGGGTCAGGATTTTCATCTAGCACTGTCTAGAGCCCAAGCCTTTGTCCATTCTAATATTTCCTGTGTTCTACAGCCCCAGGCTTTGTACAGTTCATTCTAAGTGTACATTCACTGCCTCTCAGTTACATCATAGAGTTGTGCTGTCATCATCTCATTCAATTTCAGAACAGTTTCATTACTCCAAAAAAAAAAATTCCCATACCACCCTATTTTTGTGCCTTACAATTGATATAACATCTTCTTTGCCATTGCTGCAAAAATATTACTATAATCCATAGGCTACATTAGATGTAATTTCCCATATATTACCATATTCTTAACACTTTGTAAAAGAGGAACATTGTTATATTTATACTATTAACCGAAACCTTCATTTACTATTGAAATCACTATGCTACACAGGCCCTAGATTATCCTCTAGATTCCTTTCATTGGACATTTACCTCCACAGACAACTCCTTTCAGCCACAGTCAGATTTATAAATCCAAAGTAGGGTTCACTCTTGATCAGGTCTATAATGAATGTCAAGTGACTCAACTTCTTTGGGCCTCCTTAGCTATAACATTAGCTGTAAAATGACAGTATCTGTCTTGAGGGGTGTGCAAAGTAACTGAAAAATACATCTCAAGTGGCTATTACAAAAATACCTTGTATAAATCCTCAAATACTGTTACTTTTCCTCTCCCAAACATAAGCAATCTGCAAGCAGAAAGGTCCATGACCTTTGTCTAAAAAATTTTTTTAGAATAAATAGGATGTTCTGAAAACACAATTATGGTACAAATAGAAAGTATTTTTTCCTGTTATTTGCAAGTAGATGGAATCCAATGCAAAGCTGTATTTGGGTTTAGGCTTCAATGAATCGGCGTTTGGGCATTTAGTCTTCAATGAACCCATGAATAGCTCTTGCTCCTGGAAAGCTTTCGGTCACGTCTGATAGATTGTGTCAGGTTAGGTGGCGCAGGCTTGCTGTGGCCTTTAGCTGTGGTATTGTAAGCCACCCTTCTTATATGAGCATGGTCACCCCGGCCAAAGGACTCCCATAATGAGCCCATCAGCAGTGAGACATTGGGCCATGCTCGAATGCCACCTGAGGAAGGCTTTCATACACCCGCGACTGAATCTATTTGGTTGACATTGTAACATTGCAAGAAAAACGTATTTGAAATCAGGAAGTTTCCTATGTGCTTTATTTCATTCGGTTTAGCCTATAAAGCTTTTGGAGTCGAAACTCCACCAATGGAAAGTGGGATATCTATTTTAATTCTACATTCATAAATATGAGAAGGAAAAACAAAATTTGCATCTACAAGTACTAGTAAAATACAATTTTTCTGTATACATTTAAACTCAGAGGTACATTATTTGATATACAAACATTCATTAGCACAGAACATTTTCTAGCATGTAATACTCAGGACATTTGTATTCAAGTGAATAAAAGGGAATGTATATTTTCTATCTTTTAATTTTCTTTAGTTATTAAATAATACATGTACACTAGAATGAGTTAAGCAATAAGAGGTAAATAAAGGTAATACTCTGCCCCCACCCTCACCTCTTTCTAATTTTCTACTCTCACACAGGACTTCAACTGCTCCTTGAACACGCCATACCTGCCGCCATCAAGCCTGTGCATCTCTTGGAATATTCTTCTTCCTGATTTCCATAGGGTTGCTCCCTACTTCTATTGGGCCTTTGCCCAAATATCACCTCATGAGTTTGGCCTTCCCTAACCATATCTATCCAGTATTTACAGTGTGGCAAGTCTGTGTATATGTATTTATTATCTCAGTTTCTGTGGAACAGGAATTCTGGAACAGTTTACAGATTTGAGAAATCAGTTCAAGAGGCTGTGGCTCCCCAGGGTCTCTTATGATTTTGAGGCAAAGTGTCTGCCAAGGCTGCAGGAATCTGCAAACTTGCCTGGGACTGGAGGAACCGTTTCCAAGACGGGTCACCCACAGGGCAGCTGGAAAGAGGCCCCAGGGCCTCACCACGTGGGCCGCTCTGCAGGGCTGCTTGGGTGTCCTCATAACATGCCATGACTTTCTGCAGAGTTAGATTATACTGGTCAGAGGTGAGTCACTAAGACTAGCCTACACTGATGAGGGGCACTGAGCTTTACTCTCTTAATTTGTGGACATAATGGATGTTGGTGATGGTGACACAAAATTGTGACTCTTGAAATTTTGAGTTGCAGATATGCTGATACAATAAAATGTAAAAAACCTATCAAGAAAATATATAACACTAAGATGATATAATTGTTTTTAAATTGTATGCTTCTAATTAATATAACTTCAAAATATATAAAGCATTATGAGGGTAAGGTAAGATTGATTTGATAATGTCATTTCTTAGAATGTGAAAGTGCTTTGTAACTCAATAGAATATTTGCTGCTTTGTCTTCCACGATGTCCTGCTTTTCTGGTCATTGTTCCCAGGAATCTGTATGAGAAATGGAATATGACAAATAAATATTCTAAAAAAAATTTTTTAACTATATATGTAAAATTTTAATATATCAGACACATTACTCTGAAACATGCTTTAGTTCCTGAAGATATATGATAGGTACTGCTACAGATCACTGCCTATAGATTTGATTTATTCTTTGTATTTGTTTCATGGTAACTCATAATTACTTCATAATTTATTCAACCATTTCTGTGTTAATGAACATTTTATTTATTTCCACTGTTTTTTCACTACAAACAGTATTGTCAAAAAGCCTGGGTTCCTTCTGGATTTCTACAACTGTTGCTGGATTGCTTTCTCAAAAGTTTGTAATAATTTACATTCCCAAGAGTAGTGTTTCTGTGGACCTATTCTACTAATTCCTCTCCAGTACTGAATGTCATCAGGATTTATTATAGATTATGTGTACTCTTGAGAACAGTTTATGCTATTTTCTTATTTGACTGTTTCTCTTAAGTTTCTTTGTACATTAAGAATATCCTTCAACCCTTCCCTCTCCTTCCCTCCCCTCCCTTTCCATTCCCTTCCCTTCCTTCCTTCTTAATAGTTTCCCCTTCTTTCTTTCTTTCTTAATAGTTGCACAGCAAGCCTTGAGAAATAACTATTTGTGAGCTCATAACTGATAAGTGAATCCTGTACGCTTAGACTTCTTTCCTAGAAACTCTTAGAATAATCTGTTCTGTGAACTGCCTGGCCACCTTAACATAAAGATGTAACTTCCGTCCTAATGACAAACATTGTAAATGCTTGTTTTATATTGTTACTGTGACAGTAACATTGTTACAATTGATGATAGCACATTTTTATATATGTACTATTAATTAAAGTCCATAATTTGACTTAAAGTTCACTGTGTAGTGTAGCTTCATGGATTATTTTTCAAATTTGTTCCATTACCATATATGCATCTAACATTTCTCACAATACATTTGCTGCTGTGACTAGAAGGGGAATGAATGGGAAGGTTATGGCAAAAATGCAAAGCCATATATATATGCTACAACTCAACTTTTCATACTTGCCTGACTTTGTTTCTGGATTCTGTGCTTTATTCTATTAATTAATTTGCTTATACATATGATGATGTCATAATTAATGTAGCTTTTTAAAAAAAACATTTATTCAGCACTTTATAAATGCTGGGCATTTTTCTTTATTTCTTATTTTTTATTACTTTATTAGAGAAGTTGTGGGTTTACCGAACAATCATGCGTAAAACACAGGATTCCCCTACACTATCCCACCAACCACAGCTTGCATAGTAACATTTGTTACAATTGATCATGGCACATTTTTATATTTGTAATATTAATTAAAGTGCATGATTTAACTTAGGGTTCACTGTGTAGTGTAGTTTTTCACAGTTTAGAAAAAATTTTGTTCTATGACCATATATACAGTCTAACACTTCCCTTTTTAATCATATTCAGATATATATTTCAGTACTGTAATTGTGTTAACAATATTGTGCTACCATCACCATCATCAATTACCAAAGCATTTCTATTGTTCAATTAGAAACACTGAACATTTGAAGCCTTCACTTCCCATTCCCTAGCCACCCCCATCCCCTATTAAAACACGAGTTTCATCTAGAGAGCTGTGAATCTTATATGTTGCCTAGTCTCACAAACTGAGTAAAATAAATGTTTCATGCACTTCTATGTTCTTATCTTGACTAACTAACACAGTTAAAACATACGTTCCATCTAAAATCCGAGATGGTTTGTGCCTAGCTTATTTCACTCAGCTTGGCATCTTCAAGGTTCGTCATGCTATTGCATGTGTAAAGAGTTCATTTCCTTTTACAGCTGAATAATATTCCGTTATAAGCCATATTTTATTCATACATTCATTGGTTGACAAGCATTTCGATTCTTCCACCTTTGGGCAATTATAATATGCCCCTGCTTTCCATTCTTTTGGGTGTACGCCTGGTAGTGGGATTTCCAGGCATATGGACGTTCTATAGTTGGCTTTCTGAGGAACTTTCAAACTGCCTTCCACAGCTGCTGCACCCTTTTACATTGCCATGACCAATAAATGAGTCTTCCTATTTTTCTGTATCCCCTCCAACACTTGTTGTTTTCTGTTTTGTTTTTTAATTGCAGTCATTCTAATGAGTATGAAATAGGATTTCCCTGTGGTTTTGATTTGTCTTTCCCTGATGGCTAAAGATGCTAAAATCTTTGCATGTGCTTTCTGTCCATGTATATATCTTCTTTGAAGAGATGTCTGTTCAAATCTTTTGTTCATTTTTTAATTGAATTGTTTATCTTTTTGTTGTTAAGTTAAAGGATTTCCTTATATATTCTGGATATTAAGCCCTTATTGGATTTGTGATTTATAAATATTTTACCATTGGGTAGGTATCTTTTTACCTTCATGATAAATTCTTTCAAGGACCAAATTTTATTTTATTTTTATTTTGATATGGTCTCATGATTCTATTTTTGTTGTTGTTTTTGTTGCTTGTGCTTTGAGTATAAAGTCTAAGAAACCATTGCCTAACACAAGGTCCTATAGAGACTACTCCTTCCCAGTTGAGTGGTCTCTGCCACCTTGTCAAAAATCACTTGGCCATAAATGTGAGGGTTGAATTCTGAGCTCTCAATTCTATTCCATTGGTCTTTGGGTCTGTCCTTGTGCCAGTACCATGATGTTTTGATTTCTGTGGCTTTGTAATAAGTGGGTTTCTTTTTTTTTTTTTTTTTTTTTGCTTTTTCTGCTATCTATTTTTTTTAATGTTACATTCATAAAATATAAGAGGTTCCCATTTTTCCCCCACCCCCCCTCACTCCACTCCTCTCACATCAACAACCTCTTTCATCATTGTGGCACATTCATTGCATTTGGTGAATACATTTGGAGCAATGCTGTACCACATCGATAACAGTTTACATTGTATGTAGTTTACATTCTCCCCTAGTCCATTCAGTGGATTATGGCAGGATATATAATGTCCAGCATCTGTCCCTGCAATATCATTTAGGACAACTCCAAGTCCCGAAAATGCCCCCACATCACACCTTTTCTTCCCTCTCCTGCCCTCAGCAAACACCATGGCCACATTCTCCACACCAATGCTACACTTCCTTCCATTACTAGTCACAATAGTTCTATAGTAGAATATCAGCAAGTCCACACTAATCCATATTTTATTCCTCCATCCTGTGGACCTGGGATGGTGATGTCCACTCTACCTCTATATTGAGAGGGACCTTAGATTCCACATGGATGATGTTTTAAAGATCGAGAAGTATGAGTCCTCCAACTTCATTCTTCTTTTTCATGATGACTGGAGCTATTTAGGGCCTTTTATCCTTCCATATAAATTTGATGGTTGGCTTTGGTTTTAGACAGAGTAAATGTGAATTACCTGTTAAAACGTTCAAGTGAAGTTGTCAAAAGAAGTGAATTTGTGAACAAGTCCAAAGTTCAAGGAAAAAGTTCAGGCTGGACCCATATACTTAGGGAGATATCAGCTTATGGATTGCATTTAAAACAGTGAGACTGGTAGGATTATCATCCTAGCAAATAATTGTGTACAGAAAATCTCATTGTCCTGGAACTTTCTTTTATTTATAATTTAGAAAAATTTCTTTTATTTATAATTTAGTGAAGAAGAACATAATGGAGACCAATGATTAAGAAGAAAATTAAGAGAGCCTATAAGAAAGAAAGTCAAGTGAAAGAGTATTCCAAGAAAGAGGAAGTTGTTGACTATGTTAAAGCTACTTGTAGGACAAGTTAAAATGGAGAATGACTTTAATCAAGTACTGGTATGACCTTGACTAAGAAATATTTTACTTAAATGGTGGAGGTGAAAGTCTGTTTGAGGCAGGATAAGTAAGAATGGGAAAAGAGACCATGATTACTGATTATTTTTCAAGCAATTTGGTTGCAAAAGAGATCAGGGAAAGTGAGTAGATTCAGAGAGTGATGTACAGTAAAGGGAATTTCAAAAAATAATGCAGTACAGTGGGAGAAATTGTTGATATAAAAGGCTGAGAGGACAACTGCGTTTTTGATAGTCTTGAGGAGACAAGAGTAGATGGGACCTGAGGCAATTACACAGGGTCAAATAATTGAATTGGACTCACAGGACTATCACAAAGGTAAAGCTTTAATGAAGGTACAGGATCTAGTACAACTGGAGGAAGAAAGGGCAAACAAACATCAGAAAGTTCCAAGACTTCCAGGCACAGCACCTAGGATCCTTTCTTAGTTGCAAAGGACACGTTTTGTCTTTGGATTTTGAGTCACCAAATTGTATGCAAGATACCTTGGTTCACAGGAGCATACATTTGCCAAGGGGTCCTTTATACTCCAATGGTCACACAGCTAAAACCTGGATATGTAACTGGCTAACCCAGGAGTAAGCTATCAATGTATACATCCTCAACAAGCAATGTAGGCAAGCTCATACATGGTGCTGCCAGGATAGTTTTGAACCTTCAACAGCATGTTATAAATGACTAGCTAGTACATTTCTTATGCATCTTTGTCAAGAAGTCAGTACCAGGGCTCATCCATAAAGATGAGCATAGAACTACTACAGGCTAGTTGCAAGGTAACCCTATCCTCATATAGGATCCAGGACACAAGTGAAGAAGTGGGGCTTACCAGAGGAGCCTGCAACAATTCAACCACGTTGGTAGAGAGAAAAGCAAACTGTAGAGTAGTGGTAGATGTGACAGCTCAGCATTAATTACTTCTATTTTCTAAGTGAAATAGGGAAATAAAAATGACTGAGAGGGAATATGGGGAAGGAGGTATTAGGAGTTTGGGAAGAGAGGAAATGTAAAATAATAAGGTATTAGATTGGAAGAAATAATAAAATAAGAAAATGCGGTAGGATTGCTGGACCACTAGGGACCCTCTTGATGCTAATGGTCACAAATTCAAGTTAGGACTCTCAGCACAGTTTTGCGTTTTCCTTTGGGTGCACTTATTTGCCCAGGTATAGACTATGTAATGAGTTGGAGTTATGGAAAGTTGGGGTTTTGTTAAGCAACTATAGCAGAGAGAGGAGGACAAGGAATTGAGAGTGAATATAAAGGAATGATTATAATGATTAAACTTGAAAGTTAAGCTGAGAAAAAAGGAAATGAGCTCATGACAGTGACAG
Organism: Dasypus novemcinctus; assembly: GCF_030445035.2. Classification (NCBI taxonomy): domain Eukaryota; kingdom Metazoa; phylum Chordata; class Mammalia; order Cingulata; family Dasypodidae; genus Dasypus; species Dasypus novemcinctus. The sequence continues at coordinate 44,557,718 of NC_080697.1, read as the reverse complement.
GGGAAAATAAAAAAAGTAGTAGAACTAATATAGCATTGGTCCATGTGGTATTGGGGAGCTGTTAAGCATGGATAATAAACTAGTAAGCTGGAAAGATAGGAGGTGATGGTTAAAAGGAAATATAACTGAAAGAGAGATACACACTAAGATAATAACCTTGTTTTATTATAGATATTCTAATATCTTCCCAGGAAATTGTTTTCCTTCCCTTTTTTATGATCTTTTTATCATTTATGCATATGCATGTTTCAGATAAAGACCATAGGTCCATCACAAGTTTATACATATGTTACAGAACCAGAATGAGGTCTGGCATTTGAGAATATATGTGTCAGTGGTTTACCTGAAACCCATCCTCCAGTGTTCCTGTTTCTATAAATGGTACCGTCAACTACCTAATACATTAAACTGAAACTTTGCAGACATCTTTGGTAATTCCTTAGCTGTTACCCCATACCCAGTCGATCACTGAATTCTATAAATTCTACTTCCCAACTACCTCTTGATTTCATTTCATTTCATCATCATTTCATTTCTGAACCTCAGTTTCGTTCTTTTTGATATGGAGAAATAACAATATGTCCCTTATAGTATTGTTTTTAAACTAAATGAATTATTCTTTAAACTAAACAATATTTGGCACATAGAAAATATTGGAAAATATTAGAAATGATCATGATTATGAAAACTTCCATTGATAATATTCTACTCCAAGACATTATCATCTGTTATGTAGGCCCTTTCAATAATGTCTCAAAGCTTTCTTTGCCCTCTGCTCATCCACTCTCCTTACCTCCTGGTTGTCGTGTGCACAGCTCCTTTCCCCTTGATCATCTACTAGTTTCCCTTATATCAGATTAAGTGCCATTTTCACAATTATCGGTTCTCTGAACTATCTTATACCAAATTGGACCAGGTCTCTTATTACATTTTTTAGCATGCTGTAATTAGTTATCATTAATTTGAAATTTTTGATGAATTTACTGTTTATATATCTTTTTTGATATCTGTCTTTTCCAGTAAGTTGCCTTTCCTCTTTAAGCTCCAAGGCAGGAGGGACTATGTCTATTTTTTCACCACTCTATCCCCACTCACTTTTTCTCCTTTGAGGTTAGACAATTACCTAAGCAAATGAAAAGAGAGAGGTGGAATGCTTAACATTTACTAGATTCTCTAAAGCCAGTAATAGACCTGCTTTACCGCCATTGGCTTCACTTTAAAGCAAGGATGATATTCAGAATATTTACAAACAGGTAGCTGTGAGTGCCTTCTTCCGAACAGCTGCCAGCTGCTGGGCTGAAGCAGGAGCCTGGAGTCCTGGATCACCAGGCGGTAAGGCAGAGGGGGGAGAGCAGGTGGCAGGAGTGGAGTGGTAGGTAGGAGAGACTCTAGTGCTCAGCAATGTCACGTGTCACCTGGTATACCTGGTATCAGTCCTGCCTTGAACTCTGCTCAGTATTCCTCTGAGTAAGTTATGTGAATATCTTTATGATGAAACAAAGGGAAAACACTGAACAAATCTAACCAAACAGATTTATGGGAGATGAGAAAGGGTCCCAAATACGAAACATCACTACTTCATTTTGGGAATCTGTATTTATTAAGAGTCCAAATAATCACCCTTGTATGTATCAAATTAAAGATTTGAAAAAAATAGTAGGCAGATCATAGGATAGTTCTAAATATTTTATTTATTTATTCTTTTCTCACTATGGGTATTAAGTGAGTAGAGTTTCTTAAAAGTGTTGCTCCTATGTGTTTCCATATAAGAAGTAAACTCTGAAAAGGGACAATGTACAAGGGGAAATATGTTATGAAGCAATTTGTTTAAGTTTTATGTCTCAAAATTGTTTTAGAAATTGTTCAAGTCTCACTTTCAGCTTAAGTTTGCTTATCTCCTCCATATATCAGTTTTTCAACTTCTAAGAAAATATTTTCACCTGTAAAATATCGGCAAAATATGACCAATCAGCCCCAAAGTACTTTGCCATATCCAGTAGCCTCACCTTTCACATTGAAATATAAATCAATGATATGTATCTGTCACAGGCTTCAAATTACTAAATACTGTTGGAATAGTAAAGATAAAAAGTTGATGGGATAATGCTTATACATAAAAACTTAAGATCTTATACATTAAAAATATTTTTTCTGCAATACCCTGGAATGGAAAGTACAAATAGGGAAATAAGTCTCGACACGATTTGATTTTTGATGGGCGTGGGATATAAATACTATGGCTTTAATGCTGTCTCCACAGAGCTGCAGAACCATCCTAAGTCTATCAAAAACCTCAAAATTCGGGTTGACATTCACATAACTATCTGTTAGCAATGGTGAAAGTCAGATCCCAGCAGTATCACCTCTCTAAGCAAGATGCTGAATAGTTCATCGGGACTGATCCATTGGATGGCTAGGTCAAGAATGTCCAGGTCCAGTGGCTTGCGAAGCATATGTTAGAGTATGACATTTAGACACTCACGGCATTGCCTTCTCATCTATAAAATGGATACAGTCATAATATTTACCTTACCTAGTATAAGATGGTGTCAGAGAGCTTCAATTAGCAAAAACATATTCTGGCAAAGCCATAGGTCAGAGTGCACGGCCTGTGCAGCTGGGCAGGGTCCCGTGCTTGGAAGGGACCAAAGCTGGGCGTCACGTTCTGTTGTCGTCATTTGAAGTTCTTATAATTTTCAAACATGGAACCGTGGGGTTTTATTTTGTGATCAACCCCACAAAACTATGGCCAATCTTGCAACTGGTGTTCCGTTAAGGACCGTAAGTATGTAAGTATGTTAAGATGTGATTGGAACTGCTCAGGCATGGTTTAGAAAGAACGCAAGGTTTGAAGTTTGGTGGATGGATATGGCTCATAAATTCAGTCAGCAATGCCTTCTTCCACAACACAGTAGTAATTGCCCTGAGTCTGGCATATCCTTTGCTGTAAACTTGTTTGTTCTTTTTCCCTCCTGTTTCACAACTGAAATCTTTAGTTGAGAAAGATTTTTCTAAGACAAAACAAACACCTGCAGGTTTTTTTGTTTGTTTGTTGAGTACTCTTAATATCTACTTGTTTTCCTTCACTGACTGTGGGGAGAGCATGCTCTCTAAATCAACCCTAAGCTTTCCCTGACTGTTGTTTGGCATAAAGTAACAGTCTGATAAGTACCAGGCCTGAGGCTTTTTCCACCTCCATGAGTGTGATTAGTTAGCACCACAGACTTGCACCATAGAAGTACTGAAAAGAATGTAAATGATATACTAAATTCCAAAAATGCTCAACAAAACTTTAATCCATGCCCCACTCTTTTAGGAATGTTCTGATGTAAATGTTTTCTACATTTCAAGATTACGCTCTATATAAGCTGATGTTCCTTCTTTCTTAAAAGAATCAAATCATACATTTTTTGGAATATGGAAAAAGTTCTGTGTTTAGGCATTTTGAGAAAAACTCAAGTGGCAAAATTGAAATTATAAAGGGTGTGGGAAAATTGTTTCACGTAATATGTTTAGCATGAAAAATTTTAATCATATAGGTAATAGTAATAAATGTTTTAATAGACATAAGAAATATACTTGAAAATTTCCATAACCGATGAAGTACAAAAAGGAGAAAATATCAGTGTGAAAAAAAAATTTGAGCATTAAATATAATTAGGAAATAAAAAGTGATTGAATCTATATGAAATCCAAACACTTTAATTACTTTCAAACTCTCACCTGACAGAAAACTTTTTAACTCAGTAGAAAATGTACAGGTCTTCCGTAAGAAACTAACAAAACTGGAGTCTACGTGGCTAATCTTCACCAAACCAGCTCTCCACTTGGAAAGAGTGTGGAGGACCAAGACCTTAAAAAGGAGGAAGAGGGCAAGAAAACCAGGGTCCTGGGACTCCAAATCATGGCAAGACTTTGGGTCATAGAACCTGGAGATTAAGGTTGAGATGGAATTCTCCAAACTCATGTGGCAGGTATAAGCTGGCAGGGATTCACAAGGAACAAAGAGTTGAAGATGAATATTCTGGAAAATTCAAACATTTCTCAATGATTTGGGGTGACTGATGTCCTCTGACACTAGATTAAAAACAAACACACACATTCCAAGAAGGGATCACATAGTGGTACCCGGGGTGGCAAGCAGATGCAACTCTCAGAAAAATGCCCATCTTTGATGATGGCAGCCTGGATGGCTAAATTGGAAGGAGTTTGAAGACTGTCCAAGCTCAGAAAAATAAACATCCCATAATTTGTAAGCAATATTTACCACAGTTAAGGAAGTTTCAGTGGACTCTTACGTACAGCTGCCATCCATGAATTCAGCAAATTTGAAATGCTTTTTTATTCAGTAACTGAATAGCTTTTCATTCTGACAGAACCCATTGATACTGTAGAGTAGTAATGACATGGATAATTATGAGCTAACACTACATAAATGTTGTAGAAAAATCACAGTATCATCAATTGTTCTTTTCTGCAAATGTTTAAGGATAAGTAAAATTATGGCTAATCTAGTAAACTTGAGGATAAATATCTGGTAACTCTTATTCCAAATGTTATCTTCACAGTTGAATTCTTTGCACAATTTCTTTGCTAGAAGCTATTTGTGTTCATTAATAGGGTTTCAAATTACAGTGCATGTTGCTAACATGAGAACTGATGCAGTCTTCCAGATAGTTATGCATAAGCAAACCAATCCATACACTTTTTGATTATGATCGAGTTAAAATATATAGTTTGAGAATAAATGAATAAATAAATGTTAAATAAATAAAGCATACATTTTGGAGTAAACCATAAAACTTGAACTCCATGCTACAATGGCATGTAAAATATTAGCATGCTTGCTTATGATATTTTCAAAGAGTATTTCTCAAATAAGACTTGCCTTCTGTCTCAGCCCCAGCACCTGCTGGGTGTTAACCATTCACAAGTAACTTCAGCATTGGTGAGCCTCAGTTCCCTCATCTGAAAATTGGAAATAATAGCAAGTGTCTCAGTTTATGTATTCAATATATATTGGTGACTATTGTTAATATCTGAAGTTCCACATTTGTGGGGAAAAATGGTGCTATTCATATTGGCCACAGCATATTAATTCTGTATATTTTCTGAATTAGAGAACTATTGCTTCCCGAGCAAGTTATCCCAATTTTGTCACAGGAAATCAAAATCATGAAACACCTGTAATGTAGGCATAACATGAAAATTATTTATTTGGAATGTCTATGTGAAAAATTCCTCTGCAGACAGTCTCGCAGATCAAAAAAACAGAAGTAACAACAACAACAAATCAGCTACCCCTCCAAGCTTCCTAATAATACTACTTAGAAGGAAGATATATCAGGCTTTTCCCCAGACTTCTTCCTCAAGGCATTGACAGAACATTGCTTAGATCCAAAAGGATTACCTTTCTAAATTCCAAGCTTTAGCTACAGGCTCATTATTCAGTCCAGAAGGGAAAAGACAAAGCCAACTCCTTACTCTCTTATTTTTATTCTTGACATTGAGAAAAAAAGTACAAAGGCTCTTTTAAGTCCATGCCAGGCGTTCTGAGTTATGGAAACATCACTTGAAGATTCTCACCGCTACCCTTTCTTCTCATTTAGCTATAATCATCTCTCTTCCTACCCTCTGACATTTCTCCAAAATCCCATACTCTTTCTGTTCCAAATGCCCCATTCATTTAACCCTACAAAAGTTAAAAAAAAAAAAAAAAAGGTTGACAGTTTTCTCATTGGCACATCACCTGCCATCCGGGATCTCTCTACTCTACAGTTTCCCTGGTGTAATTGCCAGACTGCATTTAAGCAAAGCTTCTCCACCGTTGCCACTGGACAGTTTTTAATTTCTTCCTATTGCTGCAAAAAGTCGCTCCCAACCCAGGACTGTTACAACATCCCCTTTTAGTCTTGGCGCTCACAGTTCTCTTTCAAGACTTTTACATTCCAGCCAAACTGGATTACGTGCCATCATTTCTTTCCTCTGTGACCTCACTTGATTTCCCTTGTCTACAGCAGTTGTCTTACTATACCATCATCTACATTCACCCAGATTCTATTTATTTCTCAAATGTAGGATCGACAGATTTAGCAAACAAAAATTCAGGATGTCATGTGTTTCCTAGGACAGTACCCATAGTAAAAAAATTATTCATTGTTTATTTGAAATTCATATTCAACTGAGGGTCCTGTAATATTTTATTTTATTTTATTTTTATTGTGGTAACTTATAAATATATAACACAATATTTCCCATTTTCACCATGTAGAGGTGTACAATTCAGTGGTATTACTTACATCCACAAGGGTGTGCTACCACCATCACTACCCATTACCAAAATGTTTTCATGACCCCATCAGGAACTCTGTACCCATTAAGCAATAACTCCTCCACACTGTCTGGTAACCTCCATGAATTCTGTCTCTATGAATTTGCATACTCTAGATATTTTATATAAATGGAATCATACAATGCTTGTCCTTTTGTGTCTGCTTTGTTTCACTCAGTATAATGTTTTCAAGTTTCATCCGTTTTGTAACGTGCCTCAGTGCATCTTCCCTTTCTACAGCTGGGGGTCCTGGGATTTGTCCAGCAACCTTCTTCTAAGGCTGACTGAACTGAGCTCTTCCCATGAGGCCTTCATTGCTTCTCCAGCTAGACGTTCACTTGCTTTCTCCCCCCTTTCCTGGCTTGGACATTCTTGACATTTATTTTTACCCTTCTTACGACACTCGTGGTAAGTCTCACATTGTTGAAATGTTATTAGAAATTGGGGTAGGCAGCTCCTTCTGGGCTATAGAAAACACTTGAAGTTGCAACTGGCTATAACTTAAGTGGCCAAACATATCTGTGACTTTATTTTACATGTGTTTTAGACAAAGAACCTCTCTTTTCTGATGTGTGAAATTTTCTAAGCAGCTTAAGTGAAAATGCAAATTCCCTTCACCTTCGAGGGAAACTGATGCGTGATTTTATTGTAGGTGTGAGTTTATTCAGGATTTTTATCAGCAAGAATTGAATATTAACTTCATGTCGAATCTTCTTCATGTCTTGACTAGTCAATATTAATGACTATGCCGAAAGGCAGTCTTTTAGAAAAAATCCTTATGATCTTTCACAGAAATGTACATAGATTTTTTTTTTCTGTAATATATCCTTGTGGTAAAATTTTCAGTCTCAGTAAAAAGAAAACCTCTTTTAAAATGCCCTCCTTTTCCTAGCCTCTCCTCACTCCTCAGAATAACTGTGGCATGTATTTGTCTGTACCAGCTTTATAACCTAACCGTGTTTTGTGGACATCTTTCCTTGCCCATCTGAATAGATTGTTTTTATTCTTGTCTGAAAGATGTAAAAGCATCCCATCCAGAGTCCTCTCCAAGGATGCTGAGGGAGTCCGGGCCGCAGACGGCCTTCAGCTCTCTGTTTCCTCAGGTTCTGCTCGGCTGTGGAGAGCTGCCTCCCCTGAAGTGACCCCAGGCAGCCCACAGTCACTGAGTGAGGGGAAGCCCTGCTAGTCCACTGACAGGGGACAACTGACAGGCAAGGCTCTCTCCAGAACGTTGGCTCTCTCCAGAACGTTGGCTATGGCGAATGCGGCTTCGTTGAGCTGCATAGCAGTTCTACTTCTCCCTCTGCCCAATCCTTTCTACTCCTCCTCCTTTCACAGGCGTCGATCCCTAATAAACATGCCGCACCCTAAGCTCTGTGCCAGTGTCTGTTGCCGGAGAACCCAATATGTGAATCTTGTGGATTCACAGATTCAACTAAGTGGGCTGAGTTTTTGCATCCAATAATCTTTGGCTTGTTTTAGAAACACAAAGTCACAAGAATCACCTCTAAAGGCCTCCTTTGCCCACCCAAGTCTGCATGGGGTGGGAATTTGATCACCCATACCCAGGCCTTGGGTGCCGGCAAAGAGAAAGGAAGGGTGAATCCTAAATTCCCTACTGAAGTCACAGTAACCATAAACCAGAGGAATCCACCAGCAGAAATCAGCCAAAAAGACTTTTCAGAGTCCAGCCAATCCGGTGAGGAAAAGAAGATAGTAAATAGAGTGAGAAGTGCTGTAGAAGTCTGCCTGTAAACAGAAATAGAAATGTGAGGAAAGCTAGAGAAAATGTCCCCTTCCCCCAGCCATTTGCACATCTTAAATTTAGAAAACTATACCAGGGTGCTTCTCCAGAAAAGTTTATCAATTTACATTTCTACCAATAATCTATGAATGGGTGCATTTTCCTACATATCCACTAAGACTAGCCATTATTGTGCTTTAGAGTCATTCTCAATATGAACAGAACATATCTGTTAGTTCAATTTACATTTACAGTGTTACTAGTAAATTTTTTTTAGGAAAGTTTTTTGACATTTTTATCATTTCTCTAATGAATTGCCCACTGGTGACTTTGGCCTTCTTTTTAAAATTGGTGTTGATTTCCTTAAGTGTTTGTATTTATCTATTTTTTTTTCCTACCTAAATCTCAAATTCAGCTTCATTCTCCCACCAGATTCGGGGGAAAGGTTGTCTTGAAAGTACATAAGAACATGGCAAACTGAAAATAACACCAGACATGAAGAGGAAGTGCTTGGATTCTGGTCATGCCTCAAGCAGTCTGAGTGACTTTGGGCAAAGATTTATGTTCTCTCCATCGCAGTTATTATCACCTGGAGATTGAGGTGAATAAAATCCTCACAGCCTCCTCCCGCAGTCATGAGAACTAAATTAAATACACAGCAGTTTTTCACTGGCTCGTCCCCACCCACTCATGGGTGTGATCAGGGGTGAGGATAGAGTGGGGTGCAGCTCACACTCATCGGGTGAAGCCCGTCTTATCTGGGGGGCAGCTTGATGGTCGCAATCTGGAAATAGCACACACATGGGGGTGCAGGGAGAGAAGGTTGGGAACAATGGAAATGATGATGATTCAATTTTTTGTAAACCATGAAGTTCTGCAGCCGTCATTTCAGTTCTCTGGGCATCAGTTTCCTTAACTGTTAAAATGAGGTTTTTAGAAGGAGAAAGTCTGATGATGGTCCTTGGAGCTGCTGACAATTATTTCAGTCTCTTTCCTTCTGAGCACATTGCAGGGTCACATTTCCCTGTGCATCAGAGTAGGTACAGGAGTGTTCGTGTGACTTGTTTGAGAAGCAAATGAAAATGGTAGTGATATGTGTCACCTCTAGGTGGAAGCTTTGAGAAATGCATGCTTCAGCACATGCAGTCTTCCCTATGGGATGATGACCAGTGACATCCAAAGGGTGCATGTCCCATCAGCCTGAGTCTCTGAATGACTGCAATGAGCAGTGCCCCTAGCCAAACCTCATTGTGTATGTTGTTTAAAACCTATGAAATCTGAGGGTTGTCCTTTACTGCAGCATCAACTAGCCTGTTCTAATTCAGATTCTTTCCAACTTTAATGTTTTTTGTTATGGGTAATGCTTGCATGGACTTAATGCATGGAGAGGAGAATCTAACTTACCTGTTCGTCACATGCCGCTATGAGGTTTTCCAGGCACAAACACGGCCAAAGGTGAAATGAATGTTTTATGAGGGTCTGAAACTGGAAGTGGGGGAGGGCTAGGGGACACTGTGCATATATTTTCTCCACTGTGGACTCTGCTGTGGATGTTTCCTTGAATCTGTCATCTACCTTGCACACTGTAACACGGGGAGAAGCATTTTCTCCTTGACCAGCTGTGAACAACGAAATGGCGGTGTGCGTGTCCCCCACCATCAGGTCTACCTCGTTCAGCACCAAAAGGGAAGAGGAGAAATGACTCTTCACTGTAGGGACCCAGGTGGCGATAAGAATCTTGCCATCACTTATTACAGCACTTTCCTTCCTCCCAGGAGACGGCAGAGTTGAATTTGTATTGAGTAATTCTATTGAATGCATCATGAGGAAATATAAGTCCTTTCTAATCTAGTCCTCATTTACCTTTCACGATTAATTATACACTACAGGTCTCCTGCTCATTCCCATCAATCCATCCTCACAAAGATGCTGCCAGCTCCTTGAACATGCCATTCTTTCTATTATTGGATCATCGACCCTCCATTCAGTCTTTCCAGCCATTATATCATCCCCATCCATCCATCCAACACACAGACATTTATTGAGTACTAATATATGTCAAGCACTGTGGATAGAGCAATAAATAAAATCAACTTATCTTTGAGTCTTATATCTGCTGTTTCCTTCTACCAGAACCTTCTCCTTTTTTCCCATCTTCCAGACTGCTTCCTATTCACACTTCATTTCCCTAGAAAACTTCCTCACCATGTCGAGTGGTTAGTTGCTTTCTTCTGTGTTCTCACACATTCGTGTCCAGGATCCTAACGGAGACCCTATAATAGTCTACAGAAATGATTTTTGAATTGTTTTCCTAACTAGGCTAGACTTTTAATAAACAGGGCGAGTACATCATATTCATGTTCATATCTATCAGGTACAGAACTCGGCCCTAAAAGATGCATTCAATAATTATTTACTGAATCCAGGAATAAATATATATCATTTATTTTTGTTAATCAATATTAAAAATTTGAACTGGATTGCATTCTAGATTAAGCCTTTGTGGGGTTTTTTGACCTTTGTATTTTTTCATTCTCACCACAATACAACTTCAAATTAGTCAGAAAGAGAACATGTATGCTCTCAAACTATAATTTGGTCAAAGCGACATTAACTATTCAATTTTTAAAATTTTGTTCTGTTTCCCTAAATTGATCAAGTTGACTATTTTATGCACCCATAAGCTATGCCTCTAATTCAACAAGTGCAAGCACCTCATCAGTTTTCTGGGGAAACTCTATATGCCTGCAAATCAGAAGCTATTTGGTTATATTCACATCCTTCTCTAGAAATTACTCAAATGCATTTATTGACCTTCACCATTCACATTAGAGAAATATAGTCTGTGAAGGAAGCTATGTATTCTAATGTGTATGGACTCCAGAGCCCTTTATATTGGCTAATAATTCTGAAACCAGCAAAAGTTTTGGGTCTAGTAACATAACATTTCTTTTAAAAATCCCAATATTTTTCTTTTCTTTCTCTAGAGAAACTGTATGTTTTACTTCCTCATTTAATATTGCCTATTTTAACATATGTGAAGAAGTTAACTCAACAGTACTATTATCTGTACCTGATAATACCTATCAAACATATTCTTCTCTGTTTTCAGACATGAGTTGGCTTGAATTTATCATACCTCCTTTAGAGCACCCATGCTCCCTGAAGAATGTCAATGACACAGGCATTTGATCTACCCTTCAATTTCTAGAGCTTTCAAATGTGAGAGCTTTTTTCCATCTATTATCTTGTTATATTGTAGCAACACTGACGTGAAACAGAGGTAGGTGTTATTCTGCATGTCACTCTTTTAGCAGCCTCTCTCACGGACCAGAGTCATTTCTCTTTTAGGAATAGAAATATGAGTAACCTTTCTCCTATTATGAAGTGGAAAGTGAAAATTGTCTGAGAGCCCTAGGGTTTTGAAATGAGATAAGCTTCCATTGCATCACTAGTCAGGAAGATTTACAAAGGAAGTAAATTATTTTGACCAAATCATCATTGAGAAGATCATAGACCTGGAAGGAGAGTTTATTTAGTCACCCCCACCCTCAATTTTATAAATACATATCAAGTATAGGACAATGAAAAATTTGCATTGTTACAGGTGTTGAGATTGAGAGGCGTACACTGGTCCTGAAGGGAAAGAATAGGTGATGGTATGAATGAAGATGTGAAGAGCATTTATTGGTGGTGCAGCAGTTTGTAGGAAGACACAGAAACATACAGGTATGACCTTCAGGAACTTTAGAATGCACACTGAAAACTGGATATATTTTTTTATTTTAATTTCTATTTTTGTTAATAGTGAAAAATCATATATGTAAAATTACTCTCAAAATATCTTTAGAGAGATGTTTAAGTCAACCAAGTGCATTTCCAAATTCCAAGAATCCTCATATTTAGTCTTAATTCTAACTGAGATCTATGCATGGGGGAAGGAGACTGAAAAAACAGTCCACATTAGGTAAAGTTATGGAATACTTTATCTGAACATGGAAAAAAATTGCATATCCTGGGACTTTAAAAACAACTGAAAATCAATTGGATACTTTTCAGAAGTGCAATTGTGAATTGCTTTTACAGACTGACCAAATAGATAGGCTCCTTTATGCATTTGTTATTTTAACAAAACCAAAATATTTATTTATTTTTTTTCAAAATGGCACTTTTACCTTAATTATTTTTTAATTTTTATTCTAGTGACATATGTACAACCTAGAATGTCTCCCTTTAACCAGATTCAGATATATAATTCAATGGTGTTAATTACATTCACAATGTTGTGCTACCATCACTATCACCCATTACCATTACTTTTCCATCATGCTCAACAGAAATTCTATACCAATTAAGCTTTGGTTCCCCATCCCTAGCTCTTCATGGGCCTTGATAATCTGTATTCTAGTTTCTGATGCTGTGAATTTGCCTATTCTAATTATTTCATATCAGTGAATCATACATGTTTGTCCTTTTGTATCTGGCATATTTCAATCAACATGATATCACCGATGGCTACAAAATATTCCACTGTATGTATATACTGCATTTTGCTTTAGCCATTCATCTATTAATGAACACTTGGTATATTAGTCAGCCAAAGGGGTGCAGATACAAAATACCAGAAACTGGTTGGTTTTTATAAAGGGTATTTATTTGGGGGAGCGGCTTACAGATACCAGGTCATAAAGCATAAGTTACTTCCCTCACCAAAGTCTATTTGGAGCAAGATGGTTGCCAATGTCTGTGAGGGTTCAGGCTTCCTGGGTTCCTATGTTCTTGGGGCTTGCTTTACTCTGGCTTCAAGGTTACTTCCTTCCTGGGGTTGGCTTTTCTTTCCTCTGTGTGCTGACTTCCCAGGGTTCCAGTTTAAGTCTTCAGCATCAAACTCCAAAATCAAAACTCCAACATTAAAAGCCCCCAACTCTATTCTTCACCATGCCTTTTATCTGTGTGTTCCCACCCACCAAGGGGTGGGGATGCAATGCCCTAATCATAACTCAGTCATGCCCAGACACAAATCAGATTACAAGCATAATCCAATATTTCTTTTTGGAATTTATCAATTATATCAAACTGCTACACATGGGTTGCTTCCACCTTTGGCAGTTGTGATTAATGCTGCTGTGACACTGGTGGGCAAATGTACGTCCTTGGCCCTGCTTTCAATTCTTTTGAGTATGTACCTAGAAGTGGGATTGGGTTTATATGGTAATTCTATACTTAACTTTCTGAGGAATTGCAAAACTATCTTCCACAGTGGCTGCACCATAAAATGGCACATTTGTTTTTAAAACTTCTCAGATAATTCCTTTTTACTAGATTGTCTCTAAGCAGTTAGTTAAATGATATAGGTATTTTATGAGACATCATATAGCTGTTTGTCCCTAATTCATCAAGTAATAATATTTTGAATGTACAATATAAAGCTGAGCTTATCAGAATATTTAATTAAACAGAATGCTTAAATGTCGATGGAAGACAGTGTTGCCTTTCAAAAATAATGAGCACTAAATCCTCTTTAACATTCATTAATATTTCTGTTACCCTTGTAGCAATTTATATTCATTAAAAGATAGGAACAATATGAAATCCTCTTTCTTATCTCAATAAAAATCATATTTGTTTGAAACCCTCATCTTCAGAATAACACTACAAAGATGAATTGCACTAAAACTTTCAAAAGCACTATACAAATGCAAAGAACCTGGAGTTCCATTTTCCACTATTTGTTTAATCTGGTGATACTCTGATAATCCTTATGATAATAAGGGATAATAAGGGAAATTATTAGATGGCTCTTAGATGGAACATAGGAGTCTTCACACTCCATAGAGCACCCAAAAGAGGCATGCACACTACTTGAGTAGTCTGACGTCAAAGGCACAGAACGTTCCAATTCATGGAGGATCACTTGACCACACAGGTGCACAAGAACCTGTTATTCCTCTTGTCAATGGGAACAGCTATCCACTGACATTTAACACCCTGTACAAACAACTCAATTATGTCAGTTGTACTGATAGCTGAGGTTATGTGATAGACTGAATTATATCCCTCAAAAAAGTCAGGTTAATTTTAATCCCTGTTCTGTGTGTGTGAACCTATTTGTAAATAGGACCCTTTGAAGATGTATTATCAGTTAAAGAGTGGAGTGATTCAGAAATAGAATCTTCGATGATCCTATTTAGGTGTGGCCAAAATGAAGGAAAGCAGCCTTTAGTCTTATGACTGGAGGTCTTACTAAGAAAGAGAACTCAGACACAAGGAGTAGAGCCAGAAGCCAAAAATCAATAGATTGTGGAAATGCAGACACAGTGAGAGAGATCACCAGGTGGCAAGAGGTGGTGATCCCAGGGATTGCGGCAAGCAGGCACCAGAACACTTTGAGGAGATGGCATGGTCTTGCTGACAACTTGAGTTTGGGATTTCTAGCCACCAAAACCGTGAGTTAAGAAATGTTTGTTGGTTAAGCCAATCCACTATATGGTACTTGCCACAGCAGCTTTATGCTCTAAATGAGTGCCCAATCTACTGTGCTGTTTTTCCCATAGCCAGGATTAATGGGTCCAGGTATCAAAGGGTGGAAATGGGAGTGGCGCCTCTCGCCATATTGATTCACTAGCAAAATTTTTGCTTCCTGTCTCCATGGTCTTATCTTCTGCTGGTCCAGAGATCTAAAGGGAGGAGTGTTTTCACCCAGGGACATGACAATGACTACATTGAACTGGAAATTAAGGCTTACACTTGGCCCCTTTGGCCTCCTCATGCTTCTGAATCAACAGGCAAAGAAAGGAATTACTGTTCTGGCTGGGGTGATGAACCTTGGCTAACAAGGGGACATAGGACTCATAGTACACAATGGAGGTAAGAAAGAGTTTGCTAGATATACTGGAGATTCCTTAGGGCATTTCTTAGTACTACCATGTCCTGTGACCAAAGTCAATGGAAAACAACAACACCCCAATACATGGAGGACTAATAATGGCCTAGGATCCTCAAGAATGAAGGATTGGCTCACCCCACCATACACAGAACCACGGCCAGCTGAGGAACTTGCTAAAGGTAATATGGAATGTATAGAGAAGGAAGTAGTTATTAATAACAGCTATCACCCAAATACCAGGTATAGAAACAAGGGCTGTAGACTTGTAACTCCTACCCTCTGGTTTATTGGACTTACCTGACCAGTTAACGGGGATGAAGAAGGTCAACCACCACACCAGGGAGCCAAGAGTGCCTACAACTGCAAGCAGGAGAATTGCATCCATCATCCATGTAGAATCTAAGTCCCCTCTTGATATAAAGGTAGAGTGGACATAACCATCCCAAGTCCACAGGATGGAGGAATAGAGTATGGATTAGAGTGGACTTATTGATATTCTACTATGAAACTATTGTAATAAGTAATGGAAGAAATTGTAGCATTGATGTGGAGAAAGTGGTCATGATAGCTGCTGAGGGTAGGGAGAGGGAAGAAGAGATATGATGTGGGAGCATTTTCAGGACTTTGAGTTGCCCTGAGTGGCACAGCAGGGACAGATGCTGGACATTGTATGCCCTGCCATGGCCCACTGGGTGGACTGGGGGAGAGTGTAAACTACAATGCAAACCATTATCCACGTGGTGCAGCAGCGCTCTAAAATGTATTCACCAAATGTAATGATGTTGAAAGAGGTTGTTGATGTGGGAGGAGGGGGGTGAAGTGGGTAAGGGGGTTGAGGGGGTTGATGGGGGTGAGGGGAGTGGGGGGTATTTGGGAACCTCTTATGTTTTTTTAATGTAACATTAAAAAAAAGAAACAAGGGCTGTAATTGTTATAGGTGTTTATTCCTTATTTTGTTATGAGTTACTTCGTATATTGATATAAATCAAGTATATTTGGTTTCTTCCTTATATTATCCCTTCTTCATATGGCATAAGTTGCATTAAATTTATATCATAATATTTAAGTTACAAGCTAGCAAGGATTAGAATGAGTATCACCAAAGGACTTGCATCCTTTTTGGGGAAAGGATTAGTGAATTTTGGGTTGTATGCAGGATAATCGATAGGTGAAAGTATGACTATGTTATTGACTTTATTTGGTAATTAAGTATTTTATGGAGATGTGTATGACTGTCAAGTTGACAAAGGGTGAACTGTGATGGTTAAGTTCATGTTTCAATGAACTAGGTTATGGTGTCCAGTTGACTGGTGTAGTAAGCACTGGCCTGACTGTTACTGTGAGGGCATTTCGTAGATGGGTGTAAATCCTTATTCATTTGCTTGCACTTCCAGCTGATTCCATCTTCAGTAAACAAAGGTAATTGCGGTCAGCAATGTGGGAAGTCTGCTCATCCAGTTTGTTGGAGGTTTTAAAAGCCAGAAATGAGGATTTTGGAAGAAATAAAGAATTTCTGCCTCTACTTCAGTCAGCTAGGTTCCCGCGGGGAATTCATCTTTACCTTTATCAGTGTTTCCAGCTCATGGCCAGCCCAATGGACTTCAGACTTGCTAGGCCCCATGGCTGCATGAGCAAATTCCTATAGTAAATGTATTTTTATCATATTACATCATGTATTATCTAGTATGCTATATTATAGAATATATTGTAGACTATAAACAATTATACTAAATTATCTGATTATTTACCTCACAGCAGCCAAGTGTCTCCTGCTTTTATTCCAGTGTAAGCAGTTGCTGATGGCATAGAGTTGCAGGTGAGACTATACAAGATATTTCAGGAAGAAATTGAAACCTGAAATATATGTATAAAATTACTCTTGATTTTAACTTTTAATATATCCAATTAAAGTTAAAATTCATATATTCCTGGAAGTTAGAGTGAATGTATACGTCTCACACTATTTTTAAATAGCAATAGCCAAAGAGCCACAGAAAACTATATCTTCCCAACCCCTTGTTTTCAAGAAATATATCAGGTGGGTTGGTGTGAGAGGGTGGAGGTGCTTAGAATCAAAAGGGTTCAATAGCAGAACATTAGTTTTATAATACAAAATACTTCCAGTATTTCATCATATTCACAAACACCTTACAATTTGTAAGTAGGAGGAACATAAGAAACTGTGAATCAAGGGAAAAAATAGTTTAGTGATAGAATTCCTATTTAAATTCCTTCTTTTGCCTAACTTTCCTTGTTGTATAAAAACTTTGTAACTTTGAAACTAGATGTAAATCTTCACTTTTAGAAAAAATGTGGTTGAGTTGTCTAAAGAGCTAGAAAGTTAACCCTTTGTATATAAGATGGCTTTTTGGTGAACTCTCAGGATGATTTTGAATCCCTAAATCAAGAGAGCCCACTTTACCATTAGTTTAAAGAAATGAAAAGCCCAGTGGTATTGAATTTGACGACGACATTGGGTGATAATATCGGCCTAGAGAATTCCCTTACAGTCGGAATTACCCTGGGAAATCTCTTTAATCACCCATAAAGTGAATGCATAGTTATATTTATGAGCCACTTTGGAGATTAACATATGGTCTCTCGGTAGGCTCAACAGTCTGTTTTCCTGGCAGTGTTAGAACAGATTGGCATTGCTTTAAATTGGGCACCGGATGAAGTTGTCGGCTTGTATTCAGGGGCCACACTGTATGAAAGTTATGTATCCGGAGATGCTAGACTCCACTAAATGATAAAGCAAGATGCTCACAATAGGAGACTTGCATGAAAACTGAGACAGACTGAGGTAACCACTGATTCTGTTCTCCCATTTCTCACTCAGAAACATCTCAACTGATGATATTGCTGTTTCTGCCGAGTAAGAATTTTACAGAGTGTGGGAAAGCACCATGCTTTTTTATTGAATTTATATTAGCTAAAAGCATTATATATACATATATATCTGCTTTTGTCTGGTATATAAATTGGCAAATTACTTAACTTACTGAGATTGAATTTTAACAAAACTGAATAATTCTTCAAATCTTTATAGAGAAAGTTATTTATAGTTTAATTGGAGGATTTTAGTTTCTTTTAGGAAATTCTTTTATTTTAAAATGATTTTTCATTTTTGTAAGAGTTGAATGATAATACAGAACGTTCCCATGTATGTTTCACCCAGATTCCCCATCCTGGGTATCCACAATAAGACTCAAGAAATTAACAGTGATATGCTCCTATTAATTAATCAGTTTATTCTTGATTTCCCCCATTTTCCCACAATGTCCTTTTTCCATTCCCGGATCCAACATAGGATGCCATGTTCCACGTAGTCATGAAGTCCCCAGAGTCTCTTCTAATCGGTGGCATCCTTTTCTTTTCGAACTTAAAAGAATTTTTAAACAAACAACATACATACACACACACACACACAAAGGATGAGTGAAAAAAGACAAGGTCAGGCATGTGGTTTAAAAGAATTAACAGGGAAACGGACTTGGCCCAGTGGTTAGGGCGTCCGTCTACCACATGGGAGGTCCACGGTTCAAAGCCCGGGCCTCCTTGACCCGTGTGGAGCTGGCCCATGCGCGGTGCTGATGCGCGCAAGGAGTGCCGCACCACGCAGGGGTGTCCCCCGTGTAGGGGAGCCCCACGCGCAAGGAGTCCGCCCCATAAGGAGAGCCGCCCAGCGCGAAAGAAAGTGCAGCCTGCCCAGGAATGGTGCCGCACACACTTCCCGTGCCGCTAACGACAACAGAAGCAGACAAAGAAACAAGACACAGCAAAAAGACACAGAGAACAGACAACCAGGGGACGGGGGGGAGGGGGAGGGGACGGAAATAAATAAATAAATCTTTAAAAAAAAAGGAATTAACATGTTAATGTGTTGATCCCATGTGCTAAGGTGAGTAGAATTTGAACTCAACTCCTGGCCTGTTTCTGCTCACACAGTTAAGGACACTGAGGTCAATTTCAGTGCTAGTTACCTGGTTCCGCTGTACCAAGAACATTCTCATTTGATAGCTGAATCCAAAGGATTTGCAAGGGAGAAAGAGCATTTTGGTAGAAGGTCTCAAGTGATAAATATCCTTTAGTGTGTCCCCATTCTTTGATAATTACCAAGCCTGCATGCATGAAAGTATTCAGTTAATCAGATTTCCCATTCTATTAAATAGTTAATTGGCAATTAACTTACCCAAAAAGTCCTAGTTAAGTAAATAAACTTGCACTTATTTCTAAATATACAGGAACTTCTAAGATGGCCATAATTATTGAATTTTATTCATATAAGTATATATACCTCTAAAAACCCTAGTCACAGTCAAGATGGCTATAAGACAGGAAGAAGTGACTGCAGTTGGGAAAGGCAGGAAAACGAGGCAGGATGGAGAAGAAGAGTCAGGAGAAGAGTGGAGGAGTGACTGTTAAAGGGATCCGGGAGCTGAATAGAGTATGCTGATTATTTTTCTCACCTACTGTAAATTTACCATGTGTCCAGGTACAATGCGACTCACTGTCTGTATCATTGTGTGTGTGTGTGTTTGTGTAGGCTCACAACAAACCTGCAAGGTAGTCGTTACTTTTAGGTAATGGGCTCAGAGACACACAACTGCAAGAGTGTAGGTCTAGGACTCAAGTCAATCTCTCTGACTTCCAACTTATATTACTCAAGTATCTAGCACTCTGGGCCTAACATGAAAAGCAGAAGGCTAAAAAAGCAAAAGAAGTGTCCAGGACATCAAAGAATTTTTTTTTTTTTTTTTTGCCCAAAGAGGTGATAGAGGAGAAACTGACTTAGCTGGCAAAAGCAGAAACAAAGACTGCCATTAGCCAGTGAACCAACAGTTCAAAGCAGGAAGAAAGGATGTTTGCAAAACTCAGAATTCAGAGAGTCCACATCTGCAGGTAGCCCTCTTCTTATCTGGTCTGTTTCCCTGCAGATTCCCCTCCCAGGTCCAATCTAATCTGTAGTCACGTTCTTCCCTGCTCCTGGTCAAGTCTTCGGGTCCCAGCCTGAAGTATTTTAATACTCCAATATGTCCTTTTTCTACGTTGTCTCTCTCCAGCTCATCCTACATACAGATGTCACCCTGATTTTCCAAAAGCTTAGTATCCAATTCCCTCCTAAAAGTTTCTGGCTCTCAATTACAATAGAGCCCAAAGCTCATTGTTTAACATTAAAACTTTCTAGATTTCCACCACCAGCTGGGCCATTTCTGGTGGCTAAGGGCACAACACTTAAAGCCGAGGATGGGGGCAAGTCAGGAAGTAAAATTGCAATAATAGTGATATCGATAACACCTACTTCGTTGAATTGTTCTTATGTCTCTGCATGAAATCAGATGGAGCATGTGGAGTCATTAGTACAGCGCCTATTATATAAGCACTCAAAGAGGCAGCCTTTTTAATATTGTTGTTACTATCTGCTTTACAATAAACTCTACCTGGCTTTTATGGTCTAATTCAAGTGCCACCTTCAATACAAAGTCATATCCGATTCCTCCCAGCTGTAAGTAATTTTCCTCTGTCCTGAACTCCCATAGCTCTCTACCTGTTGCCCATGGCATTTATCACTTCCTATTTTGTATTACAATGATTTATGCACATGTCTTATCTCCACTTGCAGACCGAGTTACTGCCTGCTTCATTGTATCCTTATAGCTTCCGATATAGAGAGTAATTTAAATTTATGTTGGATAGGAAAATCTTGGGGTAACATTTCCAACAGGAATTGAGAAGGAAGCTCTGCATTTCCGCAGCCATCCTCCCCACCCTCTCCTTTACAGGGAGTTCCACAGCCCTAACAACAGGAATGATCAGGCCCTGGTAGAGTGGCATCTGGTGGGTGGTGGGTGCTCTGTTCCCTCCTCCTCCCCGACAGCCTAACTAGTGGACCTGATAGGATTCCAAAGCAGTGAACTTCTCCCCAGTTCCCTTTCTCCCTCCTGCAAATGGAATTACAAGCCCTGCTCTCTGTCAGTTTGCCTCATTTCTCTCTTCCCATTTCTCATGAGAAATTCTAAATTTCTAAAGCAAACTACTTTCTGCTCTTTAAGTACGTGACCCAAACGTGATGTATTCTATCTTAGCCCTGAACACACTGCTTTCCCCATGCTAGGCACTCAGGAAATGCATTAAGGGGTGAAATTACATATAAGATAATATCCCTTTAATCATAGTTTTCCGATACACAGGAAAGGATTGTTTTTGATACACTCAATGTAATAACGGTGTGTGGACAAAATATAATGTGAATGAAAATAGCTGGTCCATGATAATGACCATTTACAAGGAAATGATCTAAGAAAGAGACTTTGATTCTGGCTGAATTGGGTATCTTTAAATCTGCAAGTATGATTCCATTGGTCTGGCATAATATAATTCGCCTCATTGTTCAAAAACGACAACTTTCCTCCCATCAAATTTTAGCCCTGTTCGATTTCTGGATGTTCTATCTAAAAACGTATATGAGGTTCTTGCTTAACTCCTAAGTCTGAACTTTTCTGGCCTGTAGTTACATTGGAAGCAAGTTTTTTAAGCAGTTACTCCACTTGTGACCACTATTAAAGGCCTCGCTGTATTTGGTTAGAAACCTATTAGAAACTATGCAAAATCATTTGTGACTTTTATTGACTCTGCCTTTGAATTTTACTCTGCTGGTGGCAGCAGGTTATGGAAACTTTCGCTGCTGGTTACTGGTGAGCAAACAGAAACTCTATACCATGGAGGGAATTGACTGTAGGAATCGCCTTCCAATTGGGCAGATAAGAATCTTCATTCCAGTCTCTACTTGAGGCTGTTTCCCAGAAGGTTAGAGAAGACTTTCAGAAGGAGGAAAGCAAGATTCCTTATTATAACGTGGTAGTTATATTTGCAAACAAAAGTATCAGCTCCCTTGATGGAAGAAGCAAAAAATGTCATGACCTGGAAACCATTGGCTGTTTAGCTACGAACATTGGAAGGCAACGAGGAAGCACTTTATTTTCTGAGCACTAAAGTGATCAAAAGCCAGATGTCCTCCCTAGCAGCTCCTCTGTTATTCAACTCTTGCAAGTTTTCAACTGAAGATATGGAATCTATGCCTCAGTAAACATGGAGAGGTTTTGTTTTGTTTTTTTCCTGCTATCATCCTAGGGAGTAAATAGTGGTTTGACTGAGTAAAATAACTGGAGATATTAATAACAAAATGTGTTTAGAGAATACCTGGAAAGCAACTTTAATATGGAAGGAGCCAAGTACTCATCCTGAATGGGCGATTTCCTGTTCTCAGTCAGTTCAGTGGAGAACACAAAGCTAAGTCTTGAAAATGTCCAGGCTTGACTCCTACCTCTGGTGCTACAATTTACTAAAGAAGGTTCACTTGGTCCACCTGTGAATGAATATAAATAGTACGTGGCCTTCTCTTTGGTTATTGTGAGGAAAAGATGAGTGAGGAAAGATCAGAAATGCCTGAGGATGCATTGAACAGATAATCAAAAGTTTCGAGTTCGGGCCTCAGTTCTACCATTGGCTAGGAAGGATTATCAGATTTAGCAAATAAAAAGACAGGGTGCTTAGTTAAATTTGGATATTTGAAAAATGACAGATTTAACTTTAGTATAAGCATGTCCTAAATATTACCTGAGCATAGTTAGCCTTTAAAAAGTAAAGGTATTGATTGTTTTTTGGAAATTCAAATTCAACCTGGTGTCCTGTATTTTATCTGGCAACTTTATTATGTGAACTTTGGAAAGTGTCTTTATTCTGAGTTTCAGTTGCTGTCATGCAATCTTTCTTCCTCTTTTCTAAAATTTCTCCCTGCCCCAATTAAATTGCCTGATCCTGGGAAAGGCTTTAGAACAGGGGTCAACTCTCTTCTAAGAGCCCGTGGAGCTGCAGGCTGAGAGCTCTCCTGTGCCCTGAGCTAGTTAGTCCTGATTCTGTGGTCCAAGTGCAGGCACTCCAACTTTGCTCTACTAGTCATGCTTCTGATTTTGTTTTCTTTGATGAAAATGGTCTCTAAGTTGGATATATGGAAAGTATAGGTATAAGCTCCAAACTGCTAGCACTAAGTGAAATGCCACACTTTCTAGCTGAGAACAACTAGATTACTGTTCTTCTTAGCCTAGGAAAGAAAATCTCATTCCATCCTTCCTTGTATTTCTTCTTCTAAAGAGAAAGGGAGGGAGAGTTTATTTTCGTGAAAATAAAATCACTATTGTTAAAATCAAGTAATACACAAACACTTATAAAGAAAAGCAATGGTCTCTTGTTATAATTTGACTGAGTTCTACTTTTCATGAGCAAACACTTCAGTGACTTTTATCTTTGGGAGTGGATGCCTTCCTCTCAATGAATATAGTACAGTTCTTTTCTTTAAACATTATCTGTTGAGCAATTTGTTCACTCATACCACCTGCTACCTCCCGTAACTGTCTGCTCACTCTGTTTTCTGTTTATCCTTTAGTTCCCTTTGTATCTTTCAGTGATACACTTGACATTTTTTAAGATTTATTATTTATTTAGTTATTTCTCCCCCCACCCCTCGTTGTTTGCACTTGCTGTGGCTGTTCATTGTGTGCTCGTCTTCTTTTTTGGAGGCACCAGAATTGAACCTGGGACCTCCCATGTGGGACAGAGGTGCCTAATTGCTTGAGCCATCTCCACTCTCTGCTTTACATCTCTCATTGTGTTTTCCTCCTTGTGTCTCTTTGTTGCATCATCTTGTTGAGTCAGCTTGTCATGTTACCTTGCAACAATAGCTCACTGTCTTGCTTGTCTTCTTTAGGGGGTACTGGAAACTGAAACTGGGATCTTCCATGTGGTAGGCAAGAGCTCAATTGCTTGAGCCACATCTGCTTCCCCATTTGAACTTCTAATTCTTGTCCATTATTCATAGACAGGGATTCTTAACTCTCTTCCTTATAAGATGAAGACAGTACTTTCTCTACTCTTTCCTCTGATGACCCTGTTCCTTTCTACTCCTCCAAATCTGTCAGCTCTATTTTACCCCCACATTGTCAAGGTTAATATAATTTCAATTCTGTATAGTAAACATAACCAAATCTTCCATTTTTCTTCCAGTTTAAGTTGATAATGAAAGATGGAAAACAACAATATTTTTTACTATTTTAGTCATCTGAGAATTGGTCCTTAGAACCACACAATGTGCCACAATTGAGGACTTTTACTTTTTTTCCCCTGAGGGGTCTAGTGTCACAAGATTATACCACTCATTCACATGCTATCTGCTTTTAACATGACACCATTCTCCCCACCCGAGACCCTGTTACATTTGGTTTGCTTTCTATTCATATTTTTTGATAGATCTTTGTTTTCTTTGAAGTTTTTGGTGATTTATTTTCTTGCTGTTAGAAGAAATGTATTCTTACACTAACACACCCCTAAAGCCGTTTTCTTCTGAGCGTATTGCCTGGAATCCGTTCCATTTTGGCTTGTGAAACCGACTCCTTCCCTGTTCTAAATTGGGATGGTAGCACCATATTTTGAATGTTATTTCCTTTTGGAACACCTGCTGACTCATTTTTCTTATAAGAACACTTGTCATTATATTGGGTCCACTGGGAAATCCAGAATAATTTCCCCACCTAAAGATCCTTAACTTACTCACATGTGCAAAGTCCCTTTTGACATGTAAAATGACATTCACAAATTGCAGCGTTTGCCAGCATCCTGGCTATGGTCTAGTGCACGCCCTTTAGATATTGGTGTCCTTAAGCTTTCTACTGCTACCCACCTTGTCTTTTCAATCCTAGAGTCCTTCACTGAATGACTCTATTTACTCATATTCAGCTACTATATCTATGCTGATGAGCACCAAATACTTTTCTTCAAGACCATATTCTACCCATAGTTCCAAATGTGTATTTACAAATTCCTACTGGCTCACTATCTCTATGTACCACTAGAATCTCAAATTCAATATCCAAATATGAAATAATTACCTCTCTATTTGTGCCTTCTATACCTAGTGTCCCTCTTCACGAGCTTTCGCGAAGTCAGTAAATGGTATCATCATGCACTTAGGCTGTCTAACTAAAGATGGTTGAGCCATCTCAGTCTCTATCCTTCTCTTTTGTTCCCCACAATATTTAATCATTAGCTCATATTAATTCTTTTTAAAGTACCACCAAATCTTGTCCTCTCTTTCTGTCAAAAATCTTACTGCCATACTTCCAATTCTCAGCATTATGGAGATTTATAACTCTTATAACTCTTGACTGATTTCCCACCTGTTTTTTAGATCTCTGCTAACTCATTTATTGTGTTACATTCAGAGGGATCTTTCTAATGCTAATCATCATGTTCTTTTGGGTCAAAATATCTCCTAACTTTCAGGTGGATATTCAGATGGCTTTGCCTAATGTTTTAGAATTTAGTCTCAGCTTTCCTAGGGGAAACATCATTCACATTGGAAAAAGTGCTAAAGAAGAGGGGAAGAAGGAGGAGAATGAAGCAGATGATTCCATAAAGTAGAAACCAAAAATACTAATATAGAAAATGGAGAGGTTCAAAGGCTCAGGTCAATTCACAGCTACAATGAAAGTCTTTATAATGATGCCATAATTAGCCTGAAAGTATCATTGAAAATACATGTTAGTTTGATCATTTTCATACTGACATATATAATCAAAAGCTGGATTAACCATGAAAACATTTCATCTCTCACCTTTTAGAATAGAGACACTATGACCTTCATCTTCATCATATCTCAGACTTTTTTGGTGTATCCATAATGAGAATGGCATTAGGAACATTGCCTCGTAAGCTGGTGAACGCCTCCTGGATAGTATTCATTTACTCAGTCACCAAACTGGGAAATATGGTTCACTATTTACCTTATAGAAATATAGAAATTTAGAAATGCTAAATAACTGATCCAAAATTACACAGCTAGTCAGTAGTAGTCCCACAGTAAAACCCAAGCAGTTTTCTTCCAAGGTTATTCTCCTCTTTTTTGTACATTTAACTCAGAAAAGAAAGAGGAAAATGTGAATTTAACTGTTTTTAAATTTCTCATTAAATAAGTTTTCTTTCCCTTTCTTAAGTCGCGTGGCCAGGAAATGAATCTCATGTGAACGTAAGTGATGGTGCAAACATAACAATACCAAGCAAGCATTTCGTGGCCACAAAGAACAAAGGCCACTCCATTTCCTAACAGCTTGAGTGGGTATCAGAGCATAGAGTCAGTTTATATGGTGGACAACTAAGTCCCTGGAAAGCAATTGAGGTTCACATTTCAGAAGAGCTACAGCCAATGATAAACTGCCGCACCTTGTGAGCTTGCCTCCTGGCTGAGAAGAGAAAAAGGTCAGATTGTAAAACTTTCGATTTTTCCATTTTCTAAGAGAAATTCATCATTGAAACTTGGAAAGTAGTCCAAAAAAGCCATTGTTAGGGCCTGTATGGTAAATACGGGTAGGTTCTCTTAACAAAGTTAATCGATTGGTGGTTTTTTTGTGTGTTTTCAGTTGTCTGAACTCCAATGTGTATGGCCTGTTAAGTCATGTTAGGTCATTTCATTGATCATAGTTTATTGAAACATATTCCCACCAGAATATACACATTAGTACTACCATGGTTAAAAATGAATGATTAGAAAATAACTACCGAGAGTCTTAGAAAAAGATTTTTAAAGTAGAATCAATTTTTAATCCTTTACTTTGTCTTAACAACTCTGTAATTCTGAAATAATCTTACAAGTGGAAAAAGAATGCTGCAAGAAATTCAATATTCATCGAGGAGTTTTATTTAACACTTTCACTCCCAGTAATTCAACACTATTTGGCAACACTATGGATTAAAATTGGTTGTTCCTGTGATATTTTGGTGACTATAGCTGCCAAATATGTAATTTCAGCTAAGTCAGACAAAATAGATGTCTCTATCATTTTCAGATAACTCAGACATAATAGATGTCTCTGTTTAACACCATTGCCTGATTGTGGATAACGATCTTTCTTGATTCAGAGGTCAATCCAGAATCTTCCAGACCTCTAGAGGCAAAATTAGGAGAATCAGTCACCTCTGTAGTGACCAGCTAGGAGTCAGTTGATAGAGATCTCTAGCTAACAAAATGCACATAAAAACAAACAAACAACAACAACAACAACAACAAAAACGAACTTTCTTTTGCTTGTTTGCATGGTTGTTTTTTGTTTATTTCTTTTAATTTTAGAATGAGAGCACTTGTAGCACTCGTAGTATTGGGAATGACAATGATTTGGGCCTATAGTGGAGTTTTCTTCCCTTTCATCTTGAGAGGCAAAGACATCTTTTGGGGTAAGTAATAAAGAAAATTTGATCTTTTGAACTTATAAGATTATTTTTCACACATACCAAAACATAAAGCATTATGGTACTGCTTGAGAGTCAGGTAAGATCCCTTTAGTATATGTTTTGTTATACTTTTCTAATGAAAAAAAATAATTCTTGAGCTTTGAAGGATTGCCATACAATTCTTTCT
The DNA here is from genome assembly GCF_030445035.2 of Dasypus novemcinctus. Lineage (NCBI taxonomy): Eukaryota > Metazoa > Chordata > Mammalia > Cingulata > Dasypodidae > Dasypus > Dasypus novemcinctus. The sequence goes on along the minus strand of NC_080697.1, from coordinate 44,530,294 downwards.
GTAAAAAATCTGAAGTTTCTATTATTTTACCATTAGAAATTTCCACTTTCACCTGCTCATATATTTGACAAACATTTCTTTGGGAATAAGTGAGTGTTCCTAAGCTACAAAATTATTTTCTGTTAAATAACCTGGGATCTATTTTCTGCAATCAGGATGCTACAATGCCAAATTGGTTTAAGAAAACTACAGGGATGGGGTCCTTAAAATATAATCACAGGTCCAAATGTTTGGGTTGTGTTTTGTAAAATTCAAAGTCCCAAACAGTGAGAACAAGTTTTACTCCTGCAGGAAGCTGTAGGGGCATTTGCCTAGGAATTTCAACCTTGTGGATCCTCGTTAGCCTTCTGGAAGGGTTTAACCCTCCCTCAGCAGGCCCACACTTCTCAAATGATCATTACCGGCCCATCTGTACAACCTTCCTGAGGTTTTGCCCATGCCCAGCCTCCCCGTTAGAAATTAGAAGCCTGTCTCTCATCTGTCTTCCAGGGCATTGCTGAGCTCTTCTGAGACCTTGCTGCCTGCCTCCACACCACACTGTGCCTCCTGCTGAACCTGACCTTCTTTTTTCACTTTTACTGACTACCTCATGGCCATATTTACAAGGGGCACAAAAGTCCTTCCCAGGATCATAGGCTTCTTAAGAGTTCCTTCAGGAAGTGGGCAGTAAAGTGGTTACGAACCAGAGCTCTGAAATGAGATAAAGCAGGTTCAGAACCTATTTTAGCCCTTTACTAAGTAAGGCACTTTGGGTAAGTTACTTAAACTCTTTATGCATCCATTTCTACATCTATAAAATGGAGAAAATTGGAAACTTATTCATCATAGTTATAATCTGTGAGCATTAAGTGAGATACTCCATTTAAAGTATCATGTGCCCTGTAACTGGTCATTACTGGGAAAAATAAGGACTGATTCAACTATTAAATTTTCTCAAATAAAAATAATTACATGTCTTCCCACAATAAATCAGTCATTCTAGTATCTGGTACACGATTTATGTTCAACAAATGTTTTGTGAAGTTATTAATCTGCCCCATTATTCCATATTTATTAAGGTCCTACATCTGTAAAATCATAATAATTAAAATTGTAAGTTATGTAGATGGTTGTGAAAAAATTGGTTAAGCATGAGAGCTATTCAATAAAGTAAAGATAATCTATACATCATTTTTATTATTTTCCTATCTCTGAGAGGTTTGCTCTTATTTCTCTGCTTAAATTTTCAGTAAATATATGAATAATGCACAATACAGCCCCTGGTAATAATAATGCACTTTGAAGATATTTTTGTTCATTAGGGCACATTTGAAACTGGCTTACGACTTGCTTGCTTTTAAGATTACTAACTTAGAAAATATTATTTGCCTCACAGTGTTTCAATTTTACATTATTTTATATGAGACTTTCCCCCAAGGGATAACAAGACAAACAATAGCTTTGAAACAGAAGAGATGTTCACTGGTGAACTTACTTTGAAACATTATTTTTTTTTAACATTTCATTATGAAATAGTGACAGTTGCAAAAAATAATAAAACTCATACATAGGACTCCAACATAACCTCCCCAGATACCCAGATCCACTGACCTTTAACATAATTTGACTTATCCCATTATTATTCTGTATTAACATTATCCCATTCTATCCATCCATCTTTCTACTAATCCACTGTCCAAATATTGAGAATAGGTTGCATATATTATACTCCTCGAACACTTAATACTTGCATACACATTTCCTAAGAACAAGGGTAATCACTTTGTAACCACCTTTAATGCAGTTATCAAGTTCAATAAATATTATGTTGCGTAGTTTATTCTTGACACCTTATGGCTATGAAATCAATAATAGCCAGTAAGCCTACTAAAGCACCTCAGAAGGCTGACACTCTGTGTTACTCAAAAGTATGATAAAACCCTAGCCAGGGAATTGCCACACAGCTGTGACTTTTAGAAACTTTAAGAGAAGGCGAACAAGATTGGCTCCAATGCCCTTTATGAAAGAAACACCTGGTAACTGACCCAAACTGAATACAGGTATATGAGAAGGGAGAGATTCACCAAATCTTGAGAGTTGTCTCTGGATGGAGATCTTTCCAGTCAGTCTGTTGTATGACTTTCTTACTGTAAGGCTGTAAGGTGCTACAACACTGGCACGCTTCCACTGTAGTAATAGTAAGAGTTCTGCTTGAGTGAACCTGTGTAAGCACCATATGATGCGTGAGATACCTCCTTGACATGGAATGAACGAAAGGGGAGATATTGCCACTGGCGAATTTGCCATCCATCCATAGACCTCTGAATGTGACAAATTGATATAAAGCTTACAATCTATGCTCCAATTTTTAATAGATCCTCATAATGCCCTTTGGGGCATTTTCTCCTTCATTATTATGTCTAGTCTGGGAACATGTATTGTCTTTAGTTGTTATCGTCTCTTTAATCTCCCTTGTGTTTTAATTGTGGAGACATGTACAACATGTTCTCGACTCACCCACTCTTGAACATAAAATTCGGTAGAATTAATTACCACCAACTCTTACCAGAACACTCCCATCACCCCAGAAAGAAACCCCATGCCCATTATGCCTTAACTCCCCCTTTTCCTGGTAACCTGTCCCCTAGTTTCTCTCTCTATGAAATTGCATATTCTAGCTATTATATGTAAGTGGAATAATACAGTATCTTTCCCCTTGAGTCTGACTTATTTTACTCAGATGTCTTTAAGAATTATTCATGTAGGAGAGTGTATCAGAATTTCATTCTTTTTTAGGGCTGAATAATATTCTATAGTATGTATGTACTACATTTTTGTTTAACTGTTCATCTGTTGATGGACATTTAGCTAGTTTCCACCTTTCAGCTATTATTTTTAATGATGATACGAATAGTGGTGTACAAATGTCTCTCTAGGTCCATGCTTTCAATTCTCTTGGGAATACGTAGAAGTGAGTTTCAGGGTTATATAGTGGGCCTATGTTTAACTTTTTGGAGAACTGCCAAACTGCTTTCCACAGCAGCTGCATCATTTTACATTCCCATTAACAATATAATAAGTTTCCCATTCATCATATCCTTGCCAGCACTCGTTATTTTCCATTATTTAACAATAGCCATTTTAGTAAGTGTGAGGTGGTTATCTTGTGGTTTTTTATTTGCATTTCCCTAATGGCTAATTATGTTAGGCATCTTTCAATGTGCTCATTGCCATTTGTGTATCTCCTTTGGAGAAAAGTCTAATCAAGTCCTTTGTCCATTTTTGTAGTGAAATCTTGAGAATCCTTTCCCATCTCTTTCTGTGCATACCTTTCCAATATTATCTCTGTGGTTACCATTGTGCTTAAATTTAACACACTAAATCAATCACAATCTTATTTGATTTGATAAAAACTTAATTTCTTTTTTTTTCAGTTTTTTATAATTATTTTTAATTAAAGTTAATAGATCACAAAGAATGTTACATTAAAAAACATAAAAAAACAAGAAACATAAGAAGTTCCCATATAACCCACTCCCCACCCCCTACCACATCATTTTTGTTAATTGTATTTTTTTGAAGATATATATATCACAAAAAAATGTTACACTAAAAAATATAAGAGGTTCCTATATACTCCCCATCCCCCCACCCCACTCCTCCCACATCAACATCTTCCCTCATCATTGTGGCACACTCATCACACTCAGTGAACACATTTTGGGGTAATGCTGCACTACACAGATAATAGTTCACCCTGTAGTTTGCACTCTCCCCCAGTACATTCAGTGGGTTATGGCAGGATATATAAGGTCCAGCATCTGATCCTGCAATATCATTGAGTTAAGGACAACTCAAAATCCCAAAAATGTCCCCACATCACATCTCTTCTACCCTCTCCCTGCCCTCAGCAACTACTGAGGCCACTTTCTCCGCCTCAATGCTTAAAATTTCTTCTATTACTCGTCACAATAGTTTTATAGTAGAATATCAGTAAGTCCACTCTAGTCCATATTTTATTCCTCCATTCTGTGGACCCTGGGATGGTGATGTCTTTTCCACCTCTAGATCAAGAGGGGACTTACAGCTTAATTTCAATACCATAAATACACTATGTTCCTATACCCCTCTCTCACCCCACCTTTATGTAGTTCTGTTCACAAATTATACATTATACATTATAAGTCTAAAACCATTTATTTATCATTATTTTTACTCGTTTGCATTTTAGATTATTTTGGAAGTATAAAGAAGGGTTAGAAAACAAAAATACAATAGTACTGGCATTTATTTTTATCCATGTCTTTGCCTTTACCACAGATCTTTATTTCTTTGTGCAACTTTGATCTATTGTCTAGTGTCCTTTCCTCTCAAAACTTCACATTTCTTGTAGGGCCAGTCTAGTGGTGAAAAACTCCTTCAGCCTTTGTTTTTTTGTTTCTGGGAATTTCTTAATCTCTCCCTCATTTCTGAAAGACAATTTTGTCAGATGCAGAATTCTTTTTTGGTCATCTTTTTTGGCACTTGAAATATATCATCCCACTGCCTTCTTGTCTCCAAGATTTTCTGTGAGAATTTGGCACCTAGTCTTATTGAGATTGACTTGTAAATGGCACATTGTGTCTCTCTTGTGGCTTTCAGAAGTCTCTCTTTATCTTCGGTATCCAGTAGTTTGATTATGATATATCTTCGTGCAGATCTACCTGTTTGGTATTTGTTGAGCTATTTGGATGTGTATATTCATGGCTTTTGTTAAATTTGGGTAGTGTTCTGCCTTTATTTATTTGAATTTCTGATGCTTTCTTTTTCATCTGGTACTCTCTCAATGCATATATTGGTATGCTTGATGGTGTCCCACAGATCTCTCAGGTTATATTAACTTTTTGTCATTCTTTTGTATTTCTGCTTCTCAGATGGAATAATAATCCATGAATCTTCACATTTATGGATTATTTCTTCTTTCAGCTCCAATCTGCTGTTGAACTCCTCTAGGGTACCTTTTTATTTCTGTGACTGTGGTCTTCAGGTTTCTTTGGTTCTTTTTCATGATTTCTGTCTCTTTATTGTCACTCTCTTTGTGTTTATCTATCATTTTCTTGATTTCCTTTCATTCTTTGTCCATGTTTTCATTTATCTCTCTGAGCATATTTAGGATCATTTCTTTAAATTCTTAGTCTGTTATGTCCAAGTTCTGGACATTGATGGTTTCTGATTATCCTGTTTTTTTGTACAAGCTATTATTTCATGTTTCTTTGTATGTTCTGTAATATTTTGTTGCAACCTGGACATTTTGAAATATTTTAATGTGTTATCTCTAACATTTTCACACTGAAGCATGTGTTTCTTAAGCTTGTATCCAGCTGGTGTTTTGACAGAGATCTAAACAATCTCAGGCACTGCACTCTATGTCCCATGGTCAGAAATTCTTTGTGCCAAGCAGCTGAAATTTGACTGTGTTCCTATAATATGCTGTAGGAGAGCTCTGTGAGTTGCCTTCTCCATGCAGGGCAAGTTTTGAGATGGCAAGTCTGTGACAAGTGTGCTGGTTTAGTCCTTCATACTGCTACCAGAGCTATTGGCACAGACATACACGTTCCTAATATATGCACATAGTTACTCTGCTTTCTCTGGAACCAGGACCAGGTACCCACAATGGGAACATGGGACAGCTTGACACCAAGCTTGTAAAGGGATGGAGAAGGATCGAGGTAGGATACCATAAGATGCTACCATTGAACCCAAAACCTCGTACATGTGAAGTAGACACTCCCCACTGAGCTATATCTGCTCCACAGAGTCAGAATTTTTTTAAAAATACCAAAGCAGTGCTCAGCCACTGAGCTACACCTGCTCTCCTTAACCCTACCATTTTCAGGTTGCCGTTTTCTTGATTCAGTGTTTACCCTGTTACTACAATTCTTCAAATGTTTTCTGGAGCTTTGAGAAATATGGTCCAGCCAGCTCTTGTTTTTTGCTTAAAATTAAAGTTTCTGTGGGAGAACAGAGCCCTGGCCCAGCCAGCTCATTCTATCATCTTGACTGAAACATGATTTTTATCAGTCACATTTCACCATAGCCAAATTTAAATACATGTGGAAAATGATTCCACTTGATTGTTTTGTTTGTTAGTTTGAGGTTTTATCATTTATGCTCACAGACCTTGTGAAACAAAAGAGATACCCTACTCCTTTGTTGTTGTTAAGAGCCAGCCAAAAGAACAGTCAATGGCACTAGGTCACTAGATCCTGGGAGATCTTTGACCTTGACCTTTGCTGGGCCACAGATTACAATCTGTAAGAAGGTGCTCCTAAGTAGTCTTTGCTCTGTGATTTGCTCATCTCCAGTCTAAAGCAATCACCTATTTACAATTCAGAAGAAAGTAGAGGCCCATTGAGGTTTCATAGGTGCCAGAAGTGATAATCAAATTCAGCTCTTCTACTTCCAAGTCATTATATAGAAACAACACATATAGAACCCTCATATTTGAAACTGGCTTATAAAAAATAAAGGAAAGAAAAACAGTCTTGGGTATATATTTTCAGTTTCATAAATTAGGATGTAAATTATGGGTATGTTAGAGTATCAAAAGAGAGGCCATATCAAGTCCATGTCTTTATGTATAGTATGAAAGATATCTGGTATGGTAAGAATTCCAGCATATGATTCCAGGTGGTAGTCAAATCATGGGAAAAAATAAACTGCAGCACCAGAAATATTCTATAATTAAAAATAATATGAAAATGGAAAACGATTTCAATTTTGCTCAGAATGCATGACCATTGTGGTTTGAAAAAAATCAATTTAAACCCCTTTTCAAAAACAGTGACTTGAGGGTATATTATGATAAGCCATATGTATTCATCACCACAGATTGTGGCGCATTTTCAGTGATTGTGCAAAGTCAAGATTTATGTGCAATTATCTTTATGGAAAATGGCCCAACAAGTTATAGCTGTTAAAAGAAAATAAGATGCAAATGAACAAGTAGAAGCAGAGGCATTGCTTGTAGATTGGGAAAATTTGGGAAGCCAGCCTAATGAGTGAATTTGCTTAAAAATGAAAGTTGGCAAACTTTATTCCTGTTCATTGGATTTCTGAAAACAGGGATTATTTAAGTAAGAATCAAAATGCAGAGCTCTAAGTAAAAACCAAGTATTCAGAGTTAGTGAAGGATAAGCCTTGGGAGCCAGGCACATTTTATGATTTTGGAGAAGGAAGATTTCAGCTTTCTTGAATTTATACATACACACATACACACACATACATATATAACAGAGGTGGCTGTCTAAAGACAATCTAAAGTCTATATAAAGTCTCTTTTGAAATAAGGCTTATTTCTGAAAAATAGTATTTTCTTGCATGACGAATTCTTGAATTTCAGCTATTTTATATAAAAGATGAACATGCATGGACAAGAACCTTTCGTGGGGATGAGATAGGGCAATAAATCCTATCAGAGAGACAACTCATTTTAGCAAGTGCACATACCCAGAGTCTGGAGACCAGAGTGTTAGCTCCAGATCAACTATTATATAACTGTGTGATTTTAGACAAGTCATGTAACTTTCTAGAGTTTAGTTTTCAGACCCAAAAAGAAAATAATAGGTTCAAATTCTATAAGTCTACGACCATACAATTTGCTGTCACTCCTCTGGACTTCCTTCTCCCCTTGCACCTGCAGACTGCTCTGAACAGCAGCCGAAAAACCGCTGAATAAAGACAGTGATTGAAGAACTGGGGACAAAGGCTAAGTCAGGAATCTCCATTCATCAAAGAAATAATTAATTTTAAAAATATCCAACTAGTTCTAGCAGAGATTTGAGATTATTATAAAATGGAACTATATTTTTCTGTGGGAAGTTTTTCAACACAGAATCATATTATACAATATTTGAAGAGAATAAAATTACACAGGGCTATAGAACTATCTTTAAAATTTCAGCACACTATTTTATAAGAATAAAAGAATATAAAGAATAAGAACTACATGATAAATTAAGTTTAGATAAAAATATATTAAGATTGGTCAATAATAAGAAACAATAACAATCTCTATAGCAGCTGCTATTTCTAAGGATAGTGGAGACAGATAATTTTTCTTTATATTTAATCAATTGGTTCTTAAATAATTTCAAATTCTACTAAGAACCAACCATTTATCCAAGTACTGTAGAGATATAAATGTAAAGAAAATAATACCTAACCCTAAAGAAAGTCACGAGACTTACATACACAGTTGACATGACCCAAGGAATTAGTTTTTTTTTCTGGTGTGTAAAAAGTGGAAGATTCAAGAAAGACTCCTAGAGGGGGAGGTATTTGAGCTGTAAACTTGAGTTTGAATATTTTATAACATGGATAAGAAATTGGGCATTATGTACAAAGACACTGAAATATGAAAATTAGGTCATGATCAGATTGTAGGAGCCTGAATTCCATAATAAGGATGCTAGACATAAATGGTAGACATTGGGAAATCATCAAATATGCTTTAATAAAAGCCAGAAACATATTCAGGTGTTGTTCTAGAAAGAGCACTTGGATGATAGCACAACCAAAGGATAGGGGATGGAGATTAAATGCAGAAAACAGATAAGAGGTTGCTCTTTCTATGGGCAGTAGGACTGGGGAATTAGATAAGGCAAAAAATATTTCAGAGGTACTAAGGAGAAATTAACACAACATAGTAAAAGAAAGGGAAAAAAACACAACAACTGCTGAGTGTCTTGCTGTGGAACTTGACTTGCTGGGTGACTATTCAAGGCCCTTAACACATGTGGACAATGGAAGAGCAGAAGCATGGATTTGAACTTTAGGAGAGAAGTTCAAGATGAAAATGGATATTTTAGATAAGATGAAAGAGGTTGAGTAGAGAGTGAAAAGACCAGAAGGGCTAAAGACCAATGCTCGGTATGGAGGCTATAGGGTAGTCAAAGACCTAGGAGTAGAACCAGGAGAAAGGCACATGGTAGATTAAAAATCTAACTTTCTAGGAGCACTTCAAATTCATTAGAACTTCTGCCAAGGGTATAACATAATTCTCTTTATAACCCTCGAAACAATTCTATGAAGTAATTATCATAAAAGGTGAGAAAACTAAAAAAAACTAATTTGCCAAGTCGGTAAGTGATTTTCAAAGGTACAACTCAAAAGTAGATCTAACTTCAAAGCCTGTATTGATAACAACTCAACTACATAATAATGCTAATAATGTCGCATGTACCAAAGTCAAATAGGTAGAGTAATTATTGGATTTACAAATAAGAGGTCATAGATGACTTCAGAAATTAAAATGCAAATTGAGTTGTGAGACCAGTTACGGTGTGTTCAGAAGGGAATAAGGAGAAAATATGTGAAATTCACAAGTGTATTAGAGCCCAGTCTTTTATGAGGAGCTTCCTGGTCCCTTGAGAACTAGTGAAATTCCTTTAAAGGTCCAAAACTTTGATCCTTGGAAGTTCAAATCCCGTTTGCAGAGTTCAGTAGATCTCCAGGTCCTTTACCTTCTTCTTGGTTTCCTATGTCTCTTGGCACATTCCTCCAGCTAACCACAGTTCTTCTAATAGGTCCCTTGTTCAAATTCCATAATTATGAACTCATGGACTCAATAACTCTCCACTGGCAATTGTGGTCTTCTAGGACAGCGTCCTCCCCGCACAGCCCTCTGCCACCTTTGCCGCTCTCCTCTCTTCTTCCCACCCTTCCTTGCTCGTCTAGCCCACCTTCTCCAGCGAACACTCAGTTCACCTGGCTCCCCCAGACTGTTCACGGATTCACACGCCCCAAGCAGTCAAGGACTAAGTATGTCTCCCTTACCCCAAGCAACCATCTATGATGGGATTTTTCTTAACTTGGTTGACTATACTTTTTAAAAGCTTGGTGGTCAAAGGAATAGCAGTTTCACTCTAAGCAGAATTAAATAGGAAAACAAAATGTATGCTGTAGAATAGTTCTTGTTTGGGGGTGGGGGGTAGTTGAAAAAGTTTGATGTTAAACTCCCTGAGAAGTCTTCCAAATAACTTTAACATTCTGCAGATCTACCAGTTGCAAGGCTCTATGTTAGACACTGGGGCTCTGTAAGTGGAATCCAGAATAATCTGGGGTTTCTAGGAACTTGCAGTACAAAGTGCCTCAAATTTTTCTAACAGTTTTGAAACACGTTATCTTCTTGCATCAAAATCATTGGTTAAATTTTAGGACAGAGACTATCAGGGGTAACTTTATCCTGTTAAATATATTTACTAATTTAATGTATTTTCTGGGATATGCTTTGCCTATTTAATGATAAAGATACTGAAATTTATCTTTTTAAAAATAGTTTTATTTTCATACAGATGTGTACTTCTTAAGAACATTCATTTGGCTATTCTATTTACTTAAAAAAATAAATGCGAGCTGGAGGCACCCTCGCAGTGTGAAAATCTTGGGGTATCGAGGTGGCTTTAACTTGGCATGAGAGGAATAAATTTTATCAGTCATAAAAAAATGCATTTCCTTTGATAAATTATTGCTTATACAAAAGATAATTTAGTAATAGAAGTGACTTGTGTGCAAATTACCAAAAGCAAGTGGTTCTTTTATATTACTCACTTAGAGACTTACATCTTAATATAGAATTGGAATCTTAAGCTATGAAACATTTCAACTACCTGCCAGAAGAACTGCTACTAGAAAAAAGAAAAATGAGAGCTTTATTGACAGTATAACAATTTGTGAATTGGACAACATCAAGTAAAAGCAAGTGTTCCAACATGTCGGGGGGGGGGGCAAGGGCATTGGGAAGTGATAGTACAAAAAAAGGAGGGAATTGTAGTTGTCAAGTGAATTCTGTTCTAGCAGCTGATTGGAACATGAAGGCAGTGAGAAACTTATTCAGAGCGGATTGGTCAGTGCTGAAGTTTCTTCTTCTTGTACTTTCTTTTTATTTTTAAGTTTCTTTCCCCAAGCTGTACATACCTAAAGTCTAATTGCATCAGTGCAGGGCATACATCTTATGTACCTCCTCTACCAGAAACCATTTTATAACCATTTTATAAGGGCCTGAAAGCCAATTTAAAGAAAATAAAATTGTGGTCTTCTCAGTGGAAAGTGCTGATATAGAAGAATAATTGCTCTTTTTATAATGCACAAGCTATACTAGACAAACATTACTAGAAATCTTGTTTATTAATGGTTGAAGTGACTAAAATATCAGAAAAAGGTTATTGAAAATCGTAAGTGGTTTGGGCAAAGTGAGAGCTAAATTTTGATAAGTTAAACTTATCAATGTTGGGTCCTATTCCTCATTCTGTTCGACATATAGTTCTATTAGGTAGGAATTAATATTCTGTTTTAATATAGGTAAGCTGAGGCTCATAGTAGTTAAATAATCTAGCCAAGACCCCATGGACCCAATTGGCCCAGAAGCCATGCTGTTGTCTCTAGATGAAGCAGGGCTTGCTGAATTATGCTAAAAATGAACAGAGACTGACTGAACTTTGCATTTTGATTGTGTGAATTTTTATTTCATAGGGAAAACTGAAAAACCAAATGTTATCAGCATTTTAGAAGAGAGTAAACACATGGTGGATAATGCTATCTACAATACAATGGAAAGGTAAGTCCTACTAAATAGGGATAAAGGAAAGAAGGCAAGGAAATTGCAATGAATTTCACCCCACTGCATGCCAAATCTTCTGTGAGAATTTTTGCATACATTGCCTCTTTCATTCTTTGCAAATTATCTCCAAAGTTGGTCCTAGTTCTCTATTTTACAATTTAGGAAATTAAACTCACCCAAGTTAATTTACTTGTCCAGTATACTAGCCACAGACAGAATGAATATTTAAATCCTGTAGTCTTTCTTTAGCAAAATATAAAGCAAAAGCACAATGATACAACCAATAATTAATAAATTCTGGTTTAAACGATGATATATATTAAAGTTCTGTTAGGAAAATGGACCTCTCCTCAAAGATTGTGGAGAAAAGAAGAGATTGAGAAACTAGGTCTTAACTGTCTGATCATTGTGATATAATTTTAGCATTACCTAGTTAGTTCTGCCTATCATTCTTTTTTAAATAATTAAGATATACCTTATTTTTAAACATATAACTGTAGTGGTCTGACGGTGTCTCTACCCAGGAAAACATGAAAACTAATTCATTCCTGTGGATGTAAACCCATTGTAAATACCACCTTTTGATGAGGCTAATTCAGTTAAAGAAAGGTCTTAATCCTATTCCTGGAGTCCTTTATAAGATAATAAATACAGAAAGAGAAAGCCATGGAAGCATGAAGCTCAAAGCAATGAAACCCAGAAGAGAAGGGAGAGACCAGCAGACACTGCCATGTGTCTCGCCATGTGACAGAGGATTCAAGGATTGCCAGCAGCTGGTCTTCAGGAAAAAAGCATTTCCTTGATCATGCATTTATTTGTACATTTGCCTGGACTCTGTGAGCAAATAATTCCCATTGTTCAGCCAACCTATTTCATGATATTTGCTAGAGCAGCGTAGGAAGCTAAAACAATAACGGACACCAATATTAAGGATATTGTGGGTCCTTATGTTAGCTGTTTAAAAAGCAAAACAAAAACAGAGAAGCAAGTCTTATTTTTTATTGTAAGTTACATAATAACTATATAATCTCTCAAGATACAAAATAGTACAATGCAGAGGTTTTTTCATTCCCAATTTTTCTTATTCCAATCAGGGGAAAAAATCTAGTGTCCATATTGGCTGCAGAGTAATTTTAGTTTTTTTTCCCCTGAAAACTTGATTCAAAGAGAAAAGAGAAAACTCTCTCTATGAAGTCATACACACTTGCATTTCAAGACAAATCCAGTTATTTAATAGGTAATAATGAGAAAACTTTTCCAAACAATATCCAAGGTTAGAATTGTGACCAAGTTATTGACAGTGGCATGGTGCTGTACTTTCACAAAATAAAACCAGAATAAGATCCATGAAGTTGTCAAGAACACCAGAAGAATCCTGGGTCAGAGACAAAGTACTTTACTTGTAGCAATACCAGTAACTAGACTTTTAACATTTATACCAGTTCCCTGAGACCCAATTCCTATAAAGTAACTCAAGCAAGGCCAGTTGATGCCTGCACATGAGTGGGTTGTGTTACATGAAAGGAACCCCAAGCTTACAGAATCCAAAACTTTTATAATGGAGAGTAAGCATGCCTGCCCTTTGCCTTGGATGGAGATATTATCTTTATTACACTGGATAGTATAATAGTTTGTTCTGGTGGGAGATATTATCTCATCTCCTAAAGTTGTCTGCTATACAAACATCCTTGAACACTTAGGCTGTAACAAAGATTGTCAGTGTTTTCTTAATCAAGATTTATAGAAACCACAAAAACCTAAATAGAATTGTCTCCCAACCAAAGCCATCCCTCCTTGTTACACTTTCTTGACTTCTTGAAAAATTTTCCATGAGTTTAGTCCTTTGTTGACTCCAGCTAATTGGATTGGCAGGTGCTGGGACCAAATCTGTTTAACTTATCTCCTTCAGCATTCAAGGCTGCTCTCAGCAGGACTCCATACAGCAGAATGAGACTCACATGTAGTATTGATCTCAACCGTGCCTACTATGTTGAACCCTGAATCCAACTACTTAAACAAATCTCAAGTTCCTTTGGGGTCTCCCCAAGAAAGCCAAGTGACTTTCTCCTTAAGTTTAAGGATGGCTCTTTCTTTTCAGGCTAAGGCATTAATCTAAGTAAAGCAGGATATATTATCGAGTTCCCAGACTCCTGGGCTCACAAGAGGAGGAAGTCTAGGGCAATTCAGCCATAATCACTCTGCCAGGTTGCTGAGGCCAACCTAAATCTCCAAGGTAGATGCCATTATCTAAATGATGAAGAAAAAGGAAAGTGGAGTACAAAAATGGTTAAATTACTTTTTTCAAATTCATACAGCTGGCAAGTAAAAGGGAGCAAAAGTGAATGATGGAAGGCAAAAATGTATTATACTTTATCAAGCTCAGGACATAGAAATCTCATTTTTAAAGTGCCCATTGTAATTCTGACCCAAAATTTGCTTTTGTTTTGTGTTCATGCTTAAATGGAAATATGAAGATGGATGGCAACATTGCTGGACTCAGAATCCATAAGGTCTTCTGAGTATTTTTAAGAAGACTTAAAAAATCAATTTAAGATAAGCAGGTTTATTTAAAAGTAGACATGCTAATGTTTTTTTTTCTTACTAGTAATTTTATCTCAATTAGGGTTAATGAACTCATAAACCAATTAATTTGCTATTTGCTTATTAATCAAAAAATAAATGATACAGTTTCAATGAAGAATTCGTATTTGGCAAAATTCTTCATATACTTGCATGCACATTTACTATATTTATGAAAGAATGAAAGATGAAATCTAAGAGTTATTTACATAAGGTAGTTGCGCAGCATTTTTATCCAAATATAATATAAGTTCTAAAGAGACTTTCACATCCTAAAAACTGTGGCTCATGTATTTCTGCTTTCTTCATACATGCTTCTACTATAAGAAACTAAATTTTTCATGTGAGACCCACAGTGACCGCTAAGAATATCAAATGGCCTTTCCTTAGTTCTGCCAACAAGCGTAATAAACTTAATAATGGGGATCTAAAGGTAAAATCCCCACCATCAAAGAGTGCAGAGTCTGGTGAAGAAGAAAGCATCTGACCTCGTTATCATGAAGTAAAGGAAAAGAGACAGAGAGGAGGAGAGAGAGAAGGGGGGGGGGAGTCGGGGAGTCTGGTGGGTGAGAAAGAGAGGGAGGAAGAGCAGTGGAGAAATAAGAAGCAAGGAAGTGAGAGAGGAAAAAAAGGAGAATCAAATAAAGAAAATCTCATAAATTAACCCTGTGATATGCCTTACTTAAGTCTATGAAAAAGGCATAGCTGGGGCCTTCTAGGAGCATAAAAGGCACCTAATTGAATGCAGTAGCTTTGAGAAAGGCTTCCTGAAGGCTTGAAGTCAGGTCAGAATTACTATGTAAATGGCAGAGTATACCAGATAAGATTCTCTCTGGACCCCAGATACAGCTCAACCTGAGAATTCAAGGGTCTCACAATCCAGTGGCGGCACAGAATGTTTGCATTCTCAGGCCCACTGCTGAATGGCAATGGTCTCTGTGATTGGGCTTGTGTGAAAGGGGTTAAGAGTCTTGGGCTCTGACTGCAGCCTCACCAAGGGTTCACCCATGACACCTAGAGCCTGCATTTCACCAGCAGGAAAAGAGACTATGTCTCTTTTCAGCCACAATCACATCCATGAATCAACAGCATGTGTTACATTCATTATAATGCATTACCATCAAGTCCAACCATTACCACCGATTTGCATCTGACCTTATTAAACATTCTACATACATCCAGCATCATCTCGACTAGTCTAGGAAGACCAATGTTAGTTGGACTACAGCTGGAGCATTATATTGGGAATGTATAGCAATGATTTTGGAAGTAGATGAGGATTGTGGTTAATAATATAAATACAGGAATGTTCTATTATGGGGTGCTAAGAATGTGGTGATCCTATGTGGGAAAATAAAACTGATGTTTTTATTTATAGAGAATTGTTAACAACACTGTAGTGGTTTTTGTAGCAAAAACAAAGTTGTTACTGTATTAATTCTAAAAGTTAACAAAAAGAATATTGGTTTTGATTTTATGAGATACGATACAATTAAGCACTTTTTTTTCCCTCCTTGTTTTCATTAAGAAGGCAAACTTGACAATATCATTTAACTAATCTGTGCTCATTGACATATCTTTCTGAACACTAGAGGAGCAACTGAGTGAGCAGTTGGAATTAGATGAGCTAAAAGAGCCTGAAAAAGAAACTTTTAGGAGTAAGGTTTCCATACCTTGTTGAGCTGCCTTTTTCTGTTCTTTTGTTTTTGTGAATTTGAAATATATTTGTTAATAAAAACAAATAAATACATATAAATAAAAATTTAAAAAGAGACTGGGTCTAGGGGTGGCAGATACAGGCAGGAATCTCCCTATCAGGCATGACTGGGCCACCTGAGCCGGGTGTGGCTGCTAATAAGTGACTCTGAGAGGGGTGGAAGGGTGAAAGTGCGCCTTTAGCTCTTCAGAAGCCCAACAAAGGGGAGCCCCTGCCATGAGCCGGGCAGTGTGTCATCATTCCCAACCACAGCAGAGAGAAGCCCCCAGGCTGCAGAACCACTCCCTCGCATCTATCATGATAAAGCTAATGCCTCTTCTAATCTCCCCTCCACCTCCTCATAGCCTTCTTCTGAAGCATGTGCTTAATTGAAGACCAATCCCAATGGCCTCAAACCCCTTTCCCCTGACTTGCCTTTAAAAACAAAATAAAAAACCTGATGACTCTTTTGATCACTTTTTTCTTGTTCTCTCAGGATCAACAGGTGCACAGTTAGTAAATGCGAATTTGCCCCCAGAGTAGGTGGCCAGAGTCATTTCCCTCCCTTCTTTGCCTCAAAATTTCCATATTGAATGGAGGCTTTTACATTAAGGAGGTACTGGATCTAGGGAAATTACAGGACGAAGGAATCAAATACTCTTATTAGGCTACATACCTCATAGTGGTGTGGCAGTATTTCAGTCTGCTAAGGCTCACATCCTTTGAGTAATAAATCTGGTCGTTTTTAGCATTCAGTGACAGTTTCCAATCTTCACAATTTACTGTGAATTCCAAAATGTATCCAACCTATAATATTTGTCCTTAGAGCTGTGATATCATTTGAGCCTGTTTACTATTAATGTTACACCCTTTCAGGCATTGCCTGGGTGACAGATTGAAAAGCTAAGGGAGCATTATTATTTAATGAAAATGACACTGTTGAACAGTGTTCCCCATTATGAAGAGATCCAAGGTATTAATGGGAACATAAATTTGATGTATGGTTCTTCCCATAGCCTATTCCCATTAGGAATGCTGAGCCAGCTAGAGTCAAAAGTCCACAAATTTGAGCTCAAAATCAGATATTTTGCTGCAGATAATAACATGCCTCTGTCACTTCTTAATACCTTACTCATGCTCTAAGGTGGAGGTCTTAAAATAACCTGCAGCACTAGCCTGGGGATGTTGACTGTGATCGTAAAGCTGACATAGAGTTGGAATTACCCATTGTGAAATCTCCCTGGGAAAGAGCAGAAGATTAACAGAGCACACAGCTGCTTACCGAGGGGTTTCCGACAAAACACCTTGCGTAAGGCGTATGAGCAGAGCACGTGACAGACTGGGCTCTTAGTAAAACCGACCGGGCTAAGCCAGAGAAGGGACGTGACTCTTCTTCACAGGGCTAGGCGGGGAGAAGGCCTGGGGCGGAGGGCCAGCCCCGGGCACAGACTTCAAGGCCCAAACCATCCGTTGTCATTCAGCCTGTCGTGGGGACCAGAATATCCAGCCCAAGTGTGCAGGAAATAATGACAAGGGGTTTTCAGTGGCCATCCAGCCTTAGAAATTGGGTGGAGGATGGTGAAGGCAAGGAACACTTTTGAGATGTAACCACATATACCAGGGTGCCGGGCAGAAAGGAGCAAGAAAAGATCTAGTTCCAAACAGAAGTTTGACAGGGTTCAGAAAGAATTCATATCAGAAGCGCCCAGGGAGCTGAGAACCAAAGCAGACCCTAGCCACGTGGGCTGAGCTCTCAGGAGGGTGAGATGGCTTTGCCTTGATAAGTTGGGCTGCCCAGGCTCATAGCCCCCAGTTAGAAAGCCAGTACTCATCTACCACCAAAATCACTATGCTATGGGTCCCTAGATTACCCTCGAGCTGTCATCCCATTAATATTACACTTGTTGTTAGATGTGGATCGTGGTGAATAATATAAATACAAGAATGTTCTACTACAAGTTATTAAGAACAGGGTGAAACGTGGGAAAAATACAACTAATGTAACTTACAGATGATAGTTGACAATAATATTGCAATATTTTTGTAGCAAAGGCAAAGGAAGGTTTTATGACAATGCTAAAGGTCCAAAAAAAGAATATGGGTTTAGTTTAGTATCAGGACACATCTAATCAATCTATTCATATAAAAAATTCTCCAAATAAAGATTTCAATTATGTTAACAGTGGGTTTTCCTTCCATTATTGATCCATAAAAAATAAGAATATGTGCATATGTCCATGTATATGTATAGATATACTGTATGTATGTTTGTATATATATACATACACACCCACATTTATTTATTTTTTATTTTTATTTTTTTAAGATTTTTTATTTATTTCTCTCCCCTTCCCCTCATCCCCCGTTGTCTGCTCTCTGTGTCCATTCGCTGTGTGTTCTTCTGTGTCCGCCTGCATTCATTTTTGTCAGCGGCACTGGGAATTTGTGTCTCTTTTTGTTATGTCATCTTGCTGCATCAGCTCTCCATGTGTGTGCAGCACCACTCCTGGGCAGGCTGCGCTTTCTTTCGCGCTGGGTGGCTCTCCTTACGGGGCGCACTTCTTACGCATGGGACTCCCCTACGCAGGGAAGTCCCCTGCGTGGCACAGCACTCCTTGAGCGCATCAGCACTGCGCACGGGCCAGCTCACCACATGGGTCAGGAGGACACGTGGTAGGCAGATGCTCTATCATTGAGCCACATCTCCTTCCCAACACACACACATTTAAATGGTTTAAAATAAATGCTGCCTTAAAGGATTCCTCCCAAGAGGACGCCTCCTGAACCTACCAAGTTTGAGCCAGTGACCAACTTGAGTAAAGGCAAAGGAAGTCAGGTGATCAGTCAGGGGCAGGGTTATGTGCTGAACTCTGGTTCCCAGACCATTGGTTCCTTGATGTCCCCCCTCCTTGAGACCAGGCTGTGGCATCCCTTGAATGCTGAGCAAAGGAAGGGATAAGAAATAATGAGCTATTGACTGGTTTAGAATGAGGTTCTAGGGAGAATAGAAAAAGTTGTGCCTGTTGGCCTTGAGATCTCCATAGATGTCTTGGAAATTCTCAGAGCATTTTGGAAATGAGCTTAACAGACCTCTAAATAACTTTTCATCATTGGCAAATTAAAATACATAAATGGCATTAGGTTACCCTTCTTGCCTTCTGGACCCCCTTTAAGGTCTGGTCCAGGGGTGGGGGGTGGGAAGACAATGAAGACAATGAAGGCTGGGCCATTTGGAATTGGTGGCACCAGTAAAAGGAATGGAAGCCCTGCGTGTATGCGTGAGAGTTTGTATATGTGTGTTTTGAGTTACAAGAGCAAATGGGCACCTGGAAATAAGGAGATTTATTATTCATACACTTCTGAAAATTAATGGTTAAAAATTTATAAGGTCAGAGAAGGAGTTCAAGTATATATTTCTTTCACCTTTGGGTTTTTTTGTTGTTTTTTTTTTTTGTGAAAAAAGACTATTTTAGTGCACTCATAGAGACCAGTGGAATATACATTCCATAAACCTACTCTTACTGGTCTGGGATTCTACCAGAATTGATTCTTTCACAACTGAGAAATAGGAGGTGAAAGCACAGTATATCATCATCTCATTTGGTCTCAGGTGAAGTTAGTTTGAGTTAAGGTACGATACTGTTAATTTCCTAATTGTCTTACTAAGAAGTCAATGAAGGAAAAATAACTCTGAATATAAATTTAGGAATGTGAGCTTTAATTCAATATTATTGAGGGGAGGAAGGGATTAATTTACCATGGTAAACAGAGGCAAAGACTTTTTTTTTGAGTGTTATATAGCTCAGTGTTCCTTTGAAATCTAGTTTGGGGGAATGTGTGTCTGCTTTATCATGTTAGACTTTTAAAAAGTCTTCTGCTTAGTGATAGATTTTAAATAAATTTCTCTAAGGAAAGAGTTAACCTTATGTTTGGTTCCAAGACTGGACAGTGTGGTAGCATTAACCCTAGATTTCTATTCAATACTACCAAATAATCTACTTCTCCAAGTATGTCTAATTATTTGTTTATGGCTATGTATATAAAACCTTATTTTTCCTTTTTTGATTATTTCTCTTCTTTAAATGCGAGATTAGAATATTTTTTACAGACTCTCTCTGAACAGTAATAAATGTCGAACAATTTTTCCCATTGAATTCATCATTTTTTCAAATGACCTTTAATAAAATCCTATTATTAATAGTAATTATAGTAAGTAATTTAGAAGCAACACAGTATTGTGGCTAAAGACATGGACTTTGCAATTCAGCAGAACTGATAGTAAATCCAAAGTCCACCATTTCCTCACCTCAGAGTTCCAGAGTTCTAGTAGGCAAATAAAATTTTTGATTGAGTTAATGTGAGGGTTCAAGAATTTTGTTCAAAAAAATGTAGCCACCACAAAATGAAAGATATGTGAAGTCCTTTAAACCATTTATATACTGAATTCAGTCCATCTGTACACCCTGTGGAGATATTAACAATGACAATACAAAATACCATTTATTAATTTCCAATTTTTGCTAGGATCTGTTAAAAGAATTTTACTTACATTATCTCATTTAATCATTCAACAAACTTGTGAGGTAAGTACTATCTTAATTTAATAGATGGATGGAGGGCAATAATGAGATTCAAACTTTCATCAGTCTGATAACATTTTCTTCAAGGGATATCATACACGACTGTTTTTCAGGGTTCTTTCCTTCAAACAAAATCCAAGTTGGAACACGTGAGATTGTGAACTTGGAGCTGCTTTAACTGAAGCAGATATGGGAAGCCCAGGGAACAAGTACACACACATATACATACAATGTACATGTGCAAACATACACATACCCATATCGGCACACCCAATAGAAAAACATAGCTTCAAAATTACTATTAGGAGAGAATAGTGGATGTGAAAATGGTCATTGAAAAATTTAATGAAAAAGTACATCATCAGATTACGTAAGATCCTTTTGACAAGCTCAGAGCTATAACAGGTATTTCCTTGAGGGTACTTCCAGTGCTGAGATGTGTCTTTTCAATTTCACATACATGAGACCCAGCCTGTTCACAGATAGGGGAATTGACCTCTTACTCCCACAATGTTTGTGTTTAAGCATTTGGGCTTTGTTTCAATTGTTAATGTTGAAACAGAGGGATACTTGCTAAAAATAGTAAGAGATGTAAAGCTGATATTAGTAACACCAAGAATGAAAATGCTTGAAACCTTGATAATCAGGCTGTCCCCATTTAAATCAGGTTTTCCTGTTGTGAAATAAAAGCTCCGAGCCAAGACTTGGGAAATTGAGAACTCTGGCCAGCCTACAATGGGTTTGCCACTGTAGGGTTTTGTTTACTTGTTTTTTGTTGTTTTTGTTTTTTATTTTATTTTATTTATTTATCTTCCCTTCCCCCCCCACCCCGGTTGTCTGTTCTCTGTGTCTGTTTGCTGCGTCTTCTTCTTTGTCTGCTTCTGTCGTTGTCAGCAGCACGGGAATCTGTGTTTCTTTTTTTTGTTGTTGCGTCATCTTGTTGCGTCAGCTCTCCGTGTGTGCAGTGCCATTCCTGCGCAGGCTGCACTTTCTTTTGCACTGGGTGGCTCTCCTTACGGGGCACACTCCTTGCATGTGGGGCTCCCCTATGCGGGGGACACCCCTGCGTGGCAGGGCACTCCTTGCGTGCATCAGCACTGCGCATGGGCCAGCTCCACATGGGCCAAGGAGGCCCGGGGTTTGAACTGTGGACCTCCCATGTGGTAGACGGACGCCCTAACCACTGGATCAAGTCTGCTTCCCTGTTTACTTGTTTTTAAATACATCATATCTTGAGAGCAGAGGCACTGACTGCCTTTGTTACAGACTATTTTTCAAGAATGTGTGTGTAGCAAATAGCTGAAAAAGATGGAGTATCTCCCTCCACAGAAGATAAAAAGTTTTGTGTATTGTCTGATGTATCATGGCTAATGTCTCATTTTAGAATAAAGGTTAGTCAGGCTTAGTGTCTAGTATAAATGATTCCAGTTTCCTCAGCTCAGAATTCCGCTTCTGTAACTTAACTCCCTGCATGTACAGACATCAACTGCCCTACTTGGTGTCTCTCTGTGGCAATTGGGTGTGTGAGTTTTCTATGGCTGCTGTAACAAATTACCACAAATTGAGTGGCTTTAAAAAAAGCAGATTTGTTATTTTATAGGCCTGTAGATTAGACATCCAGCGCTGATCTCAGTGGGCTAAAATTAAGGTGTGGTATTCCTTCTGGAGATCCTCGGGGAAAATTTATTTCCTTGCCTTCCTTAGCTCATAGCCCCTTCCTCCTTCCTCGAAACCTGCAGGGTTTGGCGTCTCCCTAGCCACTCTCCCATAGCCACATCTACTCTTCTGCTTTCCTCTTCCAGTTAAAGATGCTTGTGGTTGCATTGGGCCCATCAGGATAATTCAGGATAGCCTTCCCATTTTAAGGTGAGCTGATTAGTAAACTTACTTCCATCTGTAAACTTAAATCCCTTTTGCCATGTAACCTAACGTAGCCACAGGTCCTGAGGATTAAGGTATAGACATTTTTGTGGAGCCATTATTCTGTCCTCCACAGTGAGTCTTAAAGGACCTATACAAATGCTTATATCCTGGCTACTGCTATTGCTGTGAGTAATAAAATCCTTTGTCTCTGAGACAAGAGTCTCGCGTCTTCTTCTAGCATCCATGGAAATAAGTTTGTTTATAAGTAGTGTAAATACCCTCAAATCTCTTGATTTCATACTATTTTTTAACCTTTTGGAAGTTTTCAAATATAACTTTTTTAAGTCATACTATATCTATATATGATCTAGATAGATATATATATATACATTACATACATATAATTCTATATCCTAATATTGCTTCTGTCGCTCATTTTCTCTCAACTTTGTGAAAGCTGCTTAAGCCCAATTAATTGATTTCCTCATCTATGAAAAAGGAATAATTATAGAATTTACCTCATTAGGGTTTTAAGAGTAGTGACTAAAGATATGAAGTAATATAAATAAGTGCTTGAGATAGCATTTGACACATCATTTTTATTCAGAAAATCCTATATATTTTTTAGCTATTATTAAAAATGAAAAAGATAAATAATCCATTTCATTATGGCTAGCAGAAAAAATGAAAAGAAAAATTAGATTGTTTTTCCCCCAAGTTATCCTGCTGTGATTCTGGGCCCATTCTGAGCCACAACTCTACTGGACAGCAGTAAGGGGATTTTCCCGTCAGCTCCTGAATTCTTCCAGGCCCTTGCCACATGTATATCTGCTTCTGTAACTTAGCTCCCTGCATGTACAGACATCAACTGCCCTACTTGGTGTCTCTCTGTGGCAATTGGGTATGTGAGTTTTCTATGGCTGCTGTAACAAATTACCACAAATTGAGTGGCTTTAAAAAAAGCAGATTTGTTATTTTATAGACCTGTAGATTAGAAATCCAGCGCTGGTCTCAGTGGGCTAAAATTAAGGTGTGGTATTCCTTCTGGAGATCCTCGGGGACAATTTATTTCCTTGTCTTTTCCAGCTTCTAGAGGCTGCCAGCCTTCCTTAGCTCATGGTTTCTTTGGCCTCTGCAGGCCTGTCCCTCTCACTTTTAGGAGCCCTCAGTTCTGTTGGTGAAACAGCCAGGGCAGTGGAGTGGTGGCAAGTGCCTGGAACAGAGGCAGTTCTAGTATTCTACCCCTCAGTCTAGTGCCTGGACTGTGCCAAAGTTTCTTTCCAAAGGTGGCCAACTCATCCTCCCAACTTTGGTCTACTCCAGCTGTTCTTGCAAAAACAGTGGACCAAAGAGAAGGGTCTTCTAGGGACTTAGTAAATTCCATTCTTCTGGAGCTCTGCTAATACAGTGGGCATGGGCCACTTGCATGGTGATGCATAGCATCACTGCAGGTGCCGTGTCTCTCATACTCCTCAGATACCCCTGGGCCCTGAAATGCTAGTGGTCAACTTTGAAAAGACCCCTGGATTGGAGCTGGTGGAACTCTGAAAGGCCAGGTGTACAAACAGGCAAACACCAGCAAGGGAATAGAGACTTTAGTGACAGGGCTTCACAAGGTTACACTTTCTATTAGGTATTTTGGTGTGTTGCTGATTTTTCATTTTCAGTCTATCTAAGATGTCATAACCATAAACAGCTTTGTTGCCATATTTTGTTCCTGTGGTTCATTGATTCTCTGAATTGTAATGGAAAGAATATAGATTATAGAGTTAAGGCACAACCACAGCATTTGTTGACCGTGTGACTGGGGCAAGTCTGTTCGTTTTGTTTTGTTTTGTTTGAGGTACTGGGGCCAAGGATTGAACTGGGAACTCTTGGGAAGCTGGAGCTAAACCACTGAGCCACACTGGCTCCCGTGAGCTTTTTTGCCCCATTTGTTTGCTTGTTGTATGTTTTTTGTTTTGTTTTGTTTTGTTTTGTTTTTAGGAGGCACTGGGGACTGAAGCCGAGACCTCCCATGTGGGAAGCACGCACTCAACTACTTCAGCCACATCCACTCCCCTGAAGTTCTATTTTATTTTTATTTTTATCTTCTGAACGGTGCTTAGATTACATAAATGTTACCTAAAAAATATAGGGGACTCCCACATGCCCCACTCCCCTCATATCCCACACTTTCCCGCCTTAACAACATCCTTCATTAGTGTGATACATTCACTGCAATTGATGAACACATTTTGGAGCACTGCACCTAAGCATGGATTACAGTTCACATTGTAGATTACACTCTCTCCCACCCAATTTTGTAAATACAACAAGATATATAATGGCCTGCATCTGTCATTGCAATGTCATTCAGGACAATTCCCAAGTCCTGAAAACGTCCCTGTATTATACCTATTTTCCCTCTTGCTGCCCTCAGAACCTTCAGTGTCCACTGTTAAGTCTTCCATTACTAGAATCACAATAAGTCTATAGTAGAATACCAGTAAGCCTACTTTAGCCATCGTTCATTTACCAATCCTGATGATTCTGGAATGGTGCTGCCCACTCCGCTTCTAATTGAGAGGGGGCTTCAATCCCATAGGGTCAATGGATGGGAATCTCTTGCTTGCAGTTGTAGACTTTCTCGGTTCCTTGGTGTGGTGGCTGTCCATCCTCACCTCCTTGTTAGTTGTCCTGGGTGAGACCAATGAACTGGTCTCATCTGGTACATGGAAAGCCCAAGGATTTAAGTCTCTTGGACATACACCTACCAAATCTAGGGCTAATTATAGGTTCAAACAGAAGAACAATGAAATTCCATTTTTGTTGACTGGAAAATAAATAAAAGTTGAAGTGGGATTTTTATGAGAATATACCTATATTACAAAATTGTTAGATTCAGATGACTATGGATATGAAAGTTTCAGAAACAAATTCTGGTCATTTTCACCTTTCAATATCAGTCCATTGTTTGTATTCATGTCTCATTCTTTTTATTAAATCACAAGCTCCTCATGGACAGGCTCTGTGTCTATTTTATCTTCGTGTACCCCCAGGTGCCTGGCATACTGTCTGATATTATCCGGTACATGTTATAATTCAATAATTAATTTAATTAATCTGTTTAGTTATCAAAACCGTGCAACAAAACAGCCATAAAGAAATAGTCTAGTCCACGTTTTCCTTTTTTTCCCCCATAGAAATCTGAAGAGAAGGGAAATAAATTCTCCAACTCAGCTTCTGTCTTTTTCCAAACTTCCTGAACCAACAAGCCGAGCTATTTCCCGAGCAGCAGAGATAATGGAAACTTCAGTACAAGTGATGAAAAGAAAAGTTGACCTGAAACTTAAACAATTGCAGCATCCCACTGGTAAGCAGACCTCTTGTGTGCCCCTCTCCCCACCCTGGGGAGTGACAGCTCCCAGAGAGCAGAGCTATCTGAGCTATCATGCCACCTTCCAACAAAAGACTGACTTTGCTCAGAGGTGAGGGGTGGGGTTGCACAGGGCATGCTTTCTTTCTTGACACCAGGCGGGAGTGGAGTTCATGCTCATTCAGAGCACAAAGGCGGCAGTTCTTCAGAAATACTTACCAAACAGGCACAGTATTTCTTTTTGTTAGTCTGGGAAAGAAAGGCTTCTCTGCTATTCGAAGCAAATTTGGAGAAGTAACTCAGTAAGCTATATGACATGATATGAAATAATTTTGGAAAATTTCCATCGTTTCCCTATAAAATTTGAGATGCTCATTGATTTAAGTTCTTTGAGGAAACATATTTACATGATAGGCAGCATATTATTGTGAGAAGAAGCCAGTGACTTGGTAGAGTTACTCAGCCCTTTAAGAACCAATTTCCCTACCCCTAAACTGGGAATCACACTGGTCCTGCTCACTCAGATGACCACTGGCAGACCAAAATAAAAGTGAGGAGAAAGTTGCGTTACATCTAAACTACTCTAGGAATCTTAAATTTTTCACTGCATTTATTTTTTATTAGAGAAGTACAGGTTTATGGAAAAAGCATGTAAAACAATATAGTTATATAGTTCCCATATAACTGCCCTATTATTTCCACCATGCATAAATGTGGTACATTTACTACAATTGATGAAAAAATATTATTATAATGGCACTATTAACATAGCATATGGTTTTTTACTTATATATATATTATTTAATTAAAATTAATAGATAACAAGGAATATTACATTAAAAAAAAAAACATGAGGCTCCCGTATAACCCACTCCCCACCCATCATCACTTTATTACTATAAATTGTATTTTTTTGAAGAGATATACATAACACACAAAAAATGATACACTGAAAAATATAAGAGGTTCCCATATACTCCCCACCCTCCTAACCCACTCCCCCCACACCAACAATCTCCCTCATCATTGTGGCATACTCATCACACTCAGTGAACACATTTTGGGACACTGCTGCACTACACAGATAATAGTTTACCCTGTAGTTCACACTCTCCCCAAGTACATTCAGTGGGTTATGGCAGAATATATAAAGTCCAGCAACTGACCCTGCAATATCATTAAGGACAACTCAAAATCCCAAAAAAGCTCCCACATCACATCTCTTCTACCCTCTCCTTGCCCTCAGCAACTACTGTGACCACTTTCTCCACCGCGATGCTAAAATTTCTTCTTTTACTCATCACAATAGTTTTATAGTAGAATATCAGTAAGTCTACTCTAGTCCATATTTTATTCCTCCATTCTGTGGGCCCTGGGATAGTGATATCCTCTCCACCTCTAAATAAAGAGGGGGCTTAGATTCCACATGGATGATGGATGCAATTCCTCTGTTTACAGTTGTATGCACTCTTGATTCCCTGGTGTGGTGGTTGACCATCTTCACCTCCCTGTTAGCTGAGAACGAACCTGAGAGTAGGAGTCACCACTCTGCTTAAGCTCAGGGCCCAGCTGGCACGTGGGCAGTCTAGAGATTCAAGTCTCCTGAGTATGGACCATCCCTAGTGACAACCACAGGTTCCGTAAAAGTGACAAAAGAGGCATGTGTAAAAAAGTCACATTTAAGTCCAACTCCATCACACTCAGGAACACAAATTCCAAAGTAGGGCCCTCTGACATGGCACAGAGCTCCAAGTCCATGTGCCATGACTATATACCCTGTGGATCTCCATAGCCTTCAGGAGAACCAGTACCTAGAGTTGTATCTACTTTGGCTTTTTCTGGGGTCCTGCTGAGGTGTGTGTAAGCACGACCCCTCTGATGACCTCCTGACTCTTTTTAGAAGACTCTTAGCCATATCAACTCATTTGTCTTTGCCATTTCCCCCTTGTATTCAAGGTCAAAGAGTAGTTTTTAACACTTCATCCAACATGTAGGCTGAGATATTTTGCTGGTCTGAGTTGACCCTTTTATTTGAGGTCTCTTTCTAGTTGCTTCTCCAGTTAGTGATTGGTAGTAATCCCTTGGTGCCAGGGAGGCTCATCCCCAGGAGTCATGTCCCATGTTGGGGGGAAGGTAATGCATTTACATACTGAGTTTGGCTTAAGAGTGGCCACATTTGTGCAACATGGAGGCTCTCAGGAGGTAACTCTTAGGCACCCTACAGCTCTAGACTTAGTTCATATTTCAGGCGCACAGGCTCCTAAGCATAGTCATCAGTATCAAGGGCTCATTATTGGACCATCCTTCCTTGTTGATCTTTGCCATTGCACTTGGGGGATTATTGTTGTTCCATTAAGGAATGTGTCAGAGCTCCTCTGGAGGGGAACTCAGCACTCCCTCAGTTGACTTTTGTAACAGTAACTACTATAAAAATACCAACATTTATCCTAACATATTTATTGTCCCTATATACATGCCCTGGAGAACTCCCCCCGACCTATGTGCCCCCAATCAATAACACCCCACACCAGAGTTCTTCCCCTGCCATTGTTGAACCTCTCTGTGGTCCAAAACTTCTTCAACAATGAATCCTAATACATTGCCAAATTCAATTAATAGGAAATTGAAATACAGTGAGGGGTTTAAAGTTTAGAAATAGAATACATAGTAATTTAGAAATAGTAAAATAAAGTAAAAATAAATTGGTATATTAATAAAGTGAAAAATATGATAAAGCTTTGTTTCTAACGTTTTGACTTTTGTCACTGTAATAGGTATTGCCCTGTATGTACAGTGGCAAGGCACCTTCATTTCTTCCTCAGTGTCTACATCCTTTCTTTTTTTTTTATTTTCTAATTTTTAATTTTGTCTTCAAAAAGTTTTAGATCACAGTAATTCACATACACAATATAGGAGACTCCCAGATATTCAACATCAAACCCTTTTCACCTTTCCCCAGCAGTGATCTCATTACATGTTCATATTATATTTGCTGCAGCTGATGTACAAATTTTGAAACATAGCTATCAAACATGGTTCCATTTTGGTTTACATTATTGTTTATATTTTAGACTTTACAAATTTCTTACTTTCTAATTTCCTTATGTTTTACATTATAGTTTACATTTTAGTTTATAGACTTTTATATACTTTAGATGTAAGTTGACATGTCCATCATTGCATGATCTTGTGGATCACTTCCATTTCCCCCCAGTTGCCTGCTTTCATCCATGCTATACCTCTCTCCCCCTTCCCTCAGGGCACACCATGACACTCAATCTTCTCTACCTGAGGAACCAGATTTACAGATACTGCAACAATGTGAGGGCTTGACATACTAGACTGCCCTATCTAATTGGGAGCCAGCGATCCTCTCAAGAGACACAATTCCCTCTCTTTGGGAACATCAGGTCTCCCCAGGATGTGGGTACACCTTCACACTCACTGTATGGGTCTCCACCCAATGATATAGCACACTATGACAAAATGAACACTCACATACTCCCTAGAAGCTTGCCCCTGTAACAGATGCCCCCCTTAAGCACCTTAAATACATGATCCTTCCTTATTATATTTTCTAAAGAGTTTTCTCAACAGTATAGTTCAACCATATACCTGACATTCTCCCATATTTAATGGCTCCCCCTAGCACTCCCCGCAATTCCTTGGGTCATCTGACCTATCCTCCCAACCGTAGCCCCCCTCAAGCCCACAAAACCCTACCCAAAGGTATTCCTATTCCCCCGTCTTATCCCTTCCCTGTACAAATACTTACCTCCAGCTTATCAAAGACTTCACCCACGTAGGTGTCAGCTTGCAACCTACCTCTACCCCCCCTTCTCAGATTCCTTTAAGCCTATCTTCCATTCTTTTGCTCTCCGAGACAGCTCAGTTTGCTTGTTTCATATCAGAGAGGTCATGTAGTATTTGTCCTTCAATGCCTGGCTTGCTTCACTCAACGTAAGGTCCTCAAGATTCATCCGTTATCACATGGGTTTGTACTGTATTCCTCTTATAGCTTATACATTCCATTTTGTCCTTATTTTCAGATCTTCTGGGTATATTTCCAGCAAAGGAATTGCCGGGTCATATGGCAAATCTATAGCTAACTTTTTGAGAAACTGCCAAACAGTCCTCCAAAATGGTTGGATCCTTCTGCATTCCAACCAGCAGTGGATGAGTGTTTCCATTCCTCCACATCCTCTCCAGCACTTGCGGTCTTCTAATTTTTTGATAGCTGCCAGTCTTATGGGAGTAAAATGGTATCTCATTGTAGTTTTGATTTTCATTTCCTTAATAGCTAGGGATTTTGAACATTTTTTCATGTGCTTTTTAGCCATTTGTATTTCTTCTTTGGAAAAGCGTCTGTTCAAATCTTTTTCCCATTTTTAAAAGGGGTTGTTTGTCTTCTTATTTTCAAGATATAGAAGTTCTTTAAATATGCAGGATATAAGTCTCCTATCAGATATATGTTTACCAAATATTTTCTACCATTGTGTAGACTCTCTTTTCATTTTCATGACAAACTCCTTTGAGGTGCAAAAGGCTTTAATTTTGAGGAAGTCCCATTTATCTATTTGTTCTTTTTCTGCTCGTGCTTTGGGTGTGAAATTCATGAAGACATTTCCTATTACAAGGTCCTGTAGATGCTTCTCTACATTGTTTTCCAAGGTCTTTATGGTCTTTGCTCTTACACTTAGGTCTTTGATCCATCTTGAGTTGACTTTTGTATAAGGTATGAGATGGTAATCCTCTTTCCTTCTTTTGCATATGGATATCCAATTCTCTAGACACCATTTGTTGAAGAGGTCATTCTCTCCCAGTTGAGTTGGCTTGGTGGCTTTGTCAAATATCAGATACCTGTATATATTAGGATCTATATCAGAACTCTCAATTCAGTTCCATTTGTCAGTGTGTCTATCCTTGTGCCAATACCATTCCGTTTTCACTACTGTAGCTATGTAGTATGTTTTGAAGTCAGGTGGTATGATTCCTCCAGTTTCATTTTTCTTTTTCAATATATCTTTGGCTATTCAGGGCCTCTTTCCTTTCCAAATAAATTTCATAGTTAGTTTTTTTAATACATTAAAGAATGTTGTGTTGATTTTTATTGGGATTGCATTGAATCTGTAGATCAGCTTTGGTAGGATAAACATCTTAATAATAGTTAGTCTTTCTATCCATGAACAGGGAATATTCTTCCATTTGTTTAGGTCTTCTTTGATTTCCTTGAACAGTGTTGTGTAGTTTTCTGTGTATAAGTCTTTTACATCTTTGGTTATATTTATTCCTAGGTATTTAATTTTTTAATTTACTATTGTACATGATATTTGTTTCTTGATTTCCTCCTCAGATTGCTCATCATCAGTGTACAGAAATGCTACTGAATTTTTGTGCATTGATCTTATACCCTGCTACTTTACTGAACTCATTTATAAGTTCTAAAAGCTTTGTTGTAGACTTCTCAGGGTTTTCTATGTATAGGATTGTGTCATCTGCAAATAGTGAAATTTTGACTTCTTCCTTTCCTATTTGGATTCCTTTTATATCTGGGTCTTGCCTCAGTGCTCAAGGAAGTACTTCTAATACAATGTTAAATAAAAGGGGTGATAGTGGGCATCCTTGTCTTGTTCCTGATCTTAGAGGGAAAGATTTTTTAGGATTTCACCATTGTAAATGATGTTAGCTGTGGGTTTTTCAAATATACCCTTTTATCATGTTCAGAAAATTTCCTTCTATTCCTATGTTTTGCAGTGTTTTTATCAAGAAAGTGTGCTGTATTTTGTAAAATGCTTTTTCTGCATCTATAGATATGATCATGTGATTTTTTTCTTTTGATCTGTTTATATGGTGTATTACATTAATTCATTTTCTTATGTTGAACCATCCTTGCATACCAGGAATGAAGCCCACTTGGTCATGGTGTATAATTTGTTTAATGTGTTGTTGAATACGATTAGCAAGTATTTTGTTGAGAATTTTCACATCTAGGTTCATTAGAGAGATTAGTCTGTAATTTTCCTTTCTTGTGGTGTCTTTCTATGGCTTTGGTACTAGGGTAATGCTGGCATCACAAAATGAATTAGGTAATGTTCCTACTATTTCAATTTTTTGGAAGAGTTTAAGCAAAATTGGTGTTATTTCTTTCCAGAATGTTTGGTAGAATTCACCTGTGAAGCCATCTGGCCCAGGGTTCTTCTTAGTTGGAAGGTTTTTAATGACTGATTCTATCTCTTTACTTCTGATTGGTTTGTTGAGATCATCGATTTCTTCTTTTGTCAATGTAGGTTGCTTATGTGTTTCTAGGAATTTGTCCATTTCCTCTAAATTGTCTTTCTTGTTGGAATACAGTTTTTCAAATTATCCTCTTATGATAGTATTTATTTCAGTGGGGTCAGTGGTGATATCACCTTTCTCATTTCTTATTTTGTGTATTTGCATCTTCTCTCTTTTTTTTCTTTGTTAGTCTAGCTAAAGTTTTGTCAATTTTATTGATCTTCTCAAAGAGCCAGCTTTTTGTTTTGTTTATTTTTTTAGTGCTTTCCTATTTTCTATTTCATTTAGTTCTGCTCTGATCTTTGTTATTTCTTTCTTTCTTCTTTCTTTGGGGTTAGTTTGTTTTTTTTTTTTACTAATTCCTCCAATTGTTCAGTTATTTCTTCAATTTTAGCTTTTTCTTCTTTTTTGATGCATGAATTTTATGGCTATGAATTTCCTTCTCAGTACAGCTTTTGCTGCATCCATAAGATCTGATATGTTGTGTTATCGTTTTCACTAATTTCAAGGTAGTTATTGATTTGTGTTGAGATTTCCTCCTTGACCCATTTTTTTCTAAGAGTGTGTTGTTTAACTTCCATATCTTGGTGCCTAATCTGGACCTCTGGCCCTTGCAGATTTCCAGCTTCACTTCACTGTGGTCAGATAAATTATTTTGTATGATTTTGATCTTTCTGAATTCATTGAGACTTTTTTTGTGGCCTAGCATGTGGTCTATCTTGGAGAATGATCCATGAGCACTTGAGAAAAATGTATACCGTGCTGTATTTGGGTGTAATGTTCAGTATATATCTATTAGGTCTAGATCTTCTAAAATATTGTTCAAAGTCTTTGTTTCTTTATTGATTTTCTTTTGAGATGTTCTGTCCAATGGTGATAGTGGTGTGTTAAAGTCCCCCACTATAATTGTAGAGGCATCTATTCCTTCACTTAGTTTCTCCAGTGTTTGCCTCACATATTTGGAGGGGCCCTTGTTAGGGTCATAAATGTTTATGATTGTTCTTTCTTCTTGAAAGATTATCCCTTTTACTAATATGTAGTGTCCATCTTTGTCTCTCACAAGAGTTTTGCATTTAAAATCTATTTTGTCTGATATTAATATAGCGACTCCTGCCCTTTTTTGGTTATTGTTTGCCTGTAAGATTGTTTTCCAGTCATTCACTTTTAATCTTCTTAAATCCCTGGGTTTAAGATGAATTTCTTGTAGACAACATATAGATGGGTCATATTTTCTCATCCAGTCTTCCAATCTGTGTTTCTTAACAGATGAGTTTAATCCATTAACATTTAGTGTTATTACTTTCAAGGAATTACTTATATTAGCCATATTTTTTTTTGATTTGTGTTTGTCTTATGATGCTTGATTTTTTCCCCTCTTTTTATAGTTTTAGTTGTTCTTACGCTCCCTTCCTACTCTGTCTCTCTTTTTTTTCTTTCCTCCTGCAGAACTCCCTTTAGTATTCCTTGACAGGCAGGTTTCTTGTTGGCATACTCTCTTAGTTTCTGTTTATCTGTGAATATTTTGAACTCTCCATCATTTTTTAATGCTAGCTTTGTTGGATAGCATATTCTTGGTTGGAAGGTCTTTTCTGTTAGTACCTTGACTATGTCATACCACTGTCTTCTTGCCTCCATGGTTTCAGATGAGAGATCAGCACTTAATCTTATGGAGTCTCCCTTGTATGTGATGGTTCTCTTTTCTCTTGCTGCTTTTAGTATTTTCTCTTTGTCTTGTGCATTGGTTAATTTTACAAGTATATGTCTTAGGGTAGGCCAGTTGGGATTTATGCTGTTTGGGGTGTGTTGTGCTTCCTGGACATGTACATCCATCTCCCTCAATAGGTTTGGGAAATTTTCAACCATTATTTCCTCCAACACCCCTTCTGTCCCCTTTCCCTTCTCTTCTCCTTCTGGGATGCCTATAATGCATATGTTTGTGCATTTTGTGTTGTCATTCAGGTCCCTAAGTCCCTGCTGGATTTTTTTCTATCTTTTTATCGATTAATTCTACTATCCATTTGATTTCAGATGTACTGTCTTCCACATCACTAATTCTTTCCTCTGCCTCTTCAAATCTGCTATTATTTGCTGATAGTGTATTTTTGATTTCTTGGATTGTGCTATTGATCCCCATCATCTCTGTGATCTTTTTGTGCATGATCACAATTTCTTCTGTTTGCTCTCCAAGTGTTTTCTTAATATGCTTAATCTCTTCCTTCACTTCTTTGAATTGGTCCATGATACATGTTTTGAGAGCTTTAATTACTTGTTCAATGTTCCATTTCTCTTCCTGCTTTTTAGCTTCTTCATTGGATTAGGCCATGTTTTCCTGATTATTGGTATGGTCTGTAGTATTTTGTTGCTGTCTGGTCATCATTTTATCTTGTTGGGTTTATTCTGTTGATTATCTTCTTCATCTAGTCTTTGGGTTTAATTAGTTGTTTTTCATGTGTGTGTGTTAAGTCTTCTCTTTGTCACTTTTTTCTTTTTATTCTATTTCCTTGTTGTTGGCTAAGTTCCCTTGAAGGAAAATATTAGGTCCAGAGAAAGCAAAAGGGGTAAGAAAAGAAAAATATAATAGTAGTATTGATAGTGAATATTAGCAGAAGCACCATGTGAGATCTAAGAGAATGGATATAGAACTCATGTAAGCTGTGTATAGTTATAACTGTAAAAAAAGTGGAGTACCTATAATGAGATAGTAAACTGAATATGGGGAGGAATATACTATGAATTAAAATGTCAGTGTGGTCAGGAGAGAGGGAAAAAGAAAAGAGAGGACAATAATATAAAGAGTCAATAGGGAAGCAGACATGGCCCAATGGATAGGGCATCCGTCTACCACATGGGAGTTCTGTGGTTCAAACCCTGGGCGTCCTTGACCTATGTGGAGCTGGCCCATGCACAGTGCTGATGCGTGCAAGGAGTGCTGTGCCATGCAGGGGTGTCCCCATCATAGGGGAGCCCCATGCACAAGGAGTGCACCCTATAAAGAGAGCCACCCAGTGAGAAAGAAAATGCAGCCAGCCCAAGAATGGTGCCACACACATGGAGACCTGACACAGCAAGATGATG
Source organism: Dasypus novemcinctus (assembly GCF_030445035.2). Lineage (NCBI taxonomy): Eukaryota > Metazoa > Chordata > Mammalia > Cingulata > Dasypodidae > Dasypus > Dasypus novemcinctus. The sequence continues at coordinate 44,495,288 of NC_080697.1, read as the reverse complement.
CAACAAAAAGAAACAGATTCCTAGTGCCGCTGATAAGGATAGAAGTGGTCACAGAAGAACACACAGCAAATGGACATAGAGAGCAGACAACTGGGGGGGAGGAGAAGGGGAGAGAAATTTTTTAAAAAAGAGTGAATAAATGATAGATAACAGATTAGAGATATTAGAGATAAGAAGTCAGAAATATTGGGGGCTAAACAGAGAGAGGTGGAATGTAAGAGAAACAATAAAGGATGGAGAAGAGAATGAAGTAAAGGAAAGGGATAGCATTGGTAGTCAAAATCAGTACATACAGAAAAGAGAAAATTGAGGATAAGGAAGCATAGCAAATAAGAAATGTTGCATCACTAATATAAAAAAAAGAAAAAATAAAAAAATGAAAAAGAGAGAAGAAAAAAGCAGAGCAAGAAAAAGAGCAGGGAGAAAAAAGAAAAAGAACAGTGGGGGGAATAAGGAGGAAGGAAAAACAAGAAAACAAACCAACAAAACAGAACAGACAAGGCCTCAGGCAAAGAATCCTCTTTGCAATTGAATAAACTCCTTAGGAGTCTGTCTGATCTTCCCTCTTTCTCCTTTCCTCACTTCCTTCTCTCCCAAGGCAGCAGGAAGGCTGCATGAGGGCTCCTGTAGGAAATTCAAATGCGTCCCTGGAGAACCAACTCACCTGAGAAAATAATGACTCTTAATTTCTTGAGAGAGCACACACCCCTTGCTAGGAGCCCTAAATATGCTATTGGAAGGCTGTAAATCACATCCTACTGTCCCTCTCCCTTAAGTGTGCTACAAGGCGGCTAGTTAATTTTCTGTCTCCACCTTCTCCCAGACCAAGTTTCCTATCTCAGGGCATTTACATATATTGGGCTTTCTCAGCAATTCACCTCTCCTCTCTTCCTAGGCTCTCCCCAAGTCAGCTGATACACTCCTCCAAACTCAATAAAAGGGGGGACCAGAAAATTGAACCTGCACTCCTTGGCTCCTCTGCATCTTCCACCTAAACTCTCCCACCCCCAGAGTTATTCTGAAACCGGAGGGGTAGGGAAATGCCAGATTTCCGAGAGTGCTGGACTTGGGAAACAGAGCCCCGGGAGAATGTGGACTCGGGGTATGTAGGTCTGTGAAATGTGGGAAATGTTTCAGGGGACACAGGCTTGGGGTTCACATGTTTGGGAAACATGGGGCTTGGAAACTTTACCCCACGACCGGCAGTTCTCAGTGAACGCCCCGGCTCTTAGCCCTAGGGGGATGGGATGTACCTTCCCACGGCCTCCAAGTTCAGTATCAAGCACCAATTCTGCTACAGTCTCGCCAGATTGATGTCCAGACACCTCCTGCCCTGCAGGTTCCTGCAACAGCCCACTCTGGTAGGACTCCGTCCCCACACCAGCCGGTCTTTCGTAAGAGAGATGACGACTGTGTACTTACTCAGAAGCCATCTTCCCCTCTTCTACAGTATATGGTTTACATTAGGGTGCACTGTTTGCATTGTACAGTCCTATATTTTTTAATTTTGATTTTAATAACATATATACAACCTAAAATCTCCCCTTTTAACCATATGCAACTATACATTTAATTGATGTTAATTACACTCACAATGTTGTGCTACCGAGTTTCTCTTTGGGGTGATGCAAAAGTTTTGGCAATGGGTGGGTGTAATGGTAGCACAACATTTTGAACATAATATAAGACATTAAGATGATAATAATTTTAAAGGTAAGGCATATTTTTTGTAACTTCTATGATTGGAAACTAGAAAGCAAGATTTTCTTTTAAAGAACAGATTTTTTTCAGTGCTGTACCATGAGCTACTTAGGCTTTTAGATCTTCCTCCTAATTATCTATAGATTAATTTATTGCTCATTACCTTAGAGAGTAGTTAGGTTTAATTGACTTTCTGACAAGCAAAGATTCATTTGAAAGAGTTTTTGTTTCAAACCATCTAGTCTAAAAATGCGTCTACAGCCTCTTGGTCTATTTTCCTGTCTAGAATAAGGGAAGATTCAAAAAGAAACTTTCTCTGGTGTTAGAAGTTAGTGTAGGTCTTCTGATCCATACTCTAGAATTTCAATTCTCATTTCCCAGGCCAGTGGTGTAGGCAATTAGGGAGGTCAGGCAGATGTGTTTTAGTCCAGGGCATAAAGTAAAATGTGAGAACACCTTAACTTAGGTTTTCTATTATTTCCATTATAAAAATAGCCAATTTAGAACATTTAGAATGACATAAATGTAAAAGAACCTGAGATACTCCCTTATCACTTCATCTCCTGGTAATAACTATTATTAAATATTAGTGTCTCTCCTTCTGGGCAGTTTCTTCAGATTGTTTTTTTTTTAATTAGCTGTGGTCCATTTTTTAAAACTGGTAATTACTTGAGCATATGTGTGAGCATTTTTCTGTCATAAAGATTTGTATTCATTATTTTAAGTAATGTATAGTTCTTCATTAACTGAATGCAAATTGTAGTTGAAAGTTTATCTAACCATTTCCTTAGAGTCATTCCCATTTAGATTGTTTAGTGAACATTAATTATTAAAAGGCTGTTTTTGTTTCTCTTGAATATAATAATGAAATGCATTTCTTCCAATTTTTTTTCTAGTGAATATTTCTATTTCATTGGTATCTGGTTAATTAAAGTTTTAAGGCATCATCTTTGAAGATTTATATAAACCATCTTGGGGAATGATTACTTCTACTAGTACACAACAAAATAGCCCTTGCTTTGATTTGTTGAATGACAAAGAAATAGTGAGAGAATTGGGGAAAAAGTAAAAGAGGTGGTTTTTCTGAGGCTCTAATCTGGAAAGATTTACAATAGGGAACTCAAAATCAATAAGGAGGAAACATTAAAGACTTTGTGGATGGACTTTGAATACTATTACAAAGTTAACCAGGAAGTTTTTTTGGAGAATAAATACTACTTATTCACCATTCTCTGAAAAGTTGGAGCCATTGCTAGATACATATACCTCAGCAGTGCAATTGTTATGAATGAAAGCCGAGTCATCTGTTCACACTGGAGATGTGCCAATGGAGAATAAGTGATAACTTAAGAAGACCTGACTTGTTTACTTATCTTTCTGGAGGCTTAGCACTCTTAGAGTGGCTTTTCTGGGAGATCACAAAGCTAAAATGCATATTTTTGAAAACTCACATCCCTAGCAGTAAAGAAGCCCTAGGGAATTAAATGAGAGTGCAACTGATTTAAAGAGAAAAGGAAGTTTTTCTCCAAAAAGTTTCATGTAAGTGTAAGACAGTTACCATGTATTACAATGAAAACACACATACATGCAAGAAAATAGCCTCTTTATTGTTTATTTCACTTATGCATGTGTTTCCAAGTCAATTATACAGTTAGAATAAGGAGTCTGGCTTACATTCCAGGTTTGTAAGACAGTATTACAGGCACACAGTGGCACCCATACTGAATTGATGAATGAGTTTCAGTAAGTTTTAATCTACACAACAGAGAGGAGATGTGCTTTTGTGCCACAGTCGTTTTAAAAGAAGTATCCAAATATCTCTTCATAGCATTAGGTTGAACCACCTGGAATTGCCAGCTTTGTCCATTTTTGTCCTGCATAGGTAACAATTTTATATGACTCAGCTTATACCATGGTTGGTGGGCTGTAATAAAGGAAACGGATGTGTCCATTCAATTGTTCTAGAAAATAATTAAATTTATCGATTAATTGGATTTGACAAGCTGATTCCAAATTCTTATGTTGAGGCAACTTTTTGAGAAATATTAGAAAATTTACTTTATTAGGTAGATTGGTTATTACAAAGAGTGTGTTTTGATTTCCTGGGCTGTTCAAGCAAGTATCATGCTTAGCAATAGGAATTTGTTTTTAGGAAATGGCCAAATCTAGGCATCATCAAGATGATGCTTTCACCCTGAAGACAATGACATTCTGGGGCTGGCTGTTGGCGAACCTTGATCCTTAGTTTGTCTCATGGCAAGGCACATGGTGGCATCTCCCAGTTTCTCTCTTCTCTTCCTTGTTCCATTGCATTTCAGTTTCTTTCTTCCTGTGGCTTTCTCTCTCTCTCTTTATCTGAATTTCACTCCGTTTATAAAGAGCTCCCGTAACAGGATTAAGACCAATCCTGATTGAGGTAGGCCACACCTCAATGAAAGGTCCTATTTATAAAGGGTTCACACCTGCAGGAATGGATTCAACTTAACATTTTCATAGGGTATATACAGCTTCAAACGTCACAGAGCATTTCTGGTTTATTTGTTTTCTCAGACGTTTTATCAGAAGATCTACTGAACATAATTGCAAATATATCTGGATGTCTGCCATACATGTTACCTCCAAAATGTCCAAATAATTGCCTAGTAAACAAATACAGACTTATCACAGGAGCCTGCAACAACAGGTATTTTTTTCGGTTTTCTTTATCTTCTCATGTAAGTTTTATTTGAACATAATTAGATACCCATCATGAGTGAGATCCTCTAGATGATTTGTTCATCTTATCACTCCTCTGAGCTCTAGCCCCTTAAACTGACTATTTGACATCTCCCTGGTAGGCATCTCAATCATAACTTGGCCAAATCAGAACATTTTATTCCCACCAATAATACTCCCTCTCCAAATAAGTGTTTAAAAATCATCCTTGTCTTTGTAAACACAGAAAATGGCTCCATATTCCCCTAATTGCTTAAACCAAATACTTAAAGTCATCCTTGATTTCTCCAAACCCCTTACCCATTTATATTCAATACCTAAGTAAGTATTATTTATTCTACCTCCAAAATATGTCCCAAATATCGCCACATCTCTTTACATCTTCCCTCCTATCACCAATCTGAGTTGAAGTCAAAATGGCCAGGGTGTTGGAATAAAGTGATTGTCTCTTAAGTGGTATTATAATTTAAAACTCATTTTTCTACATCCCATACTCCATATTGTAGCCAAAGTGATATTTTAAAAACACAAATTTGATTATGGCATGCTCCTTCTTAACACTTACCATTGACTTTTCATTGCACCTAGAATAAATCTAAATTCTTTGCTAGGGTCAATGGGCCTTACAGAATCTGTCTTCTGATGATAGCACAGATTGTACACTTAGGGTGGATTTATACTGTATTATTATGTATTGATAAAATTGATTTGTTAAAAGAGGATAGATCCAAAAAATGCTCAAGGAGATAAAGAAAAGTAAAGAAAAAGAACTAAAGGATACAAAAAACAAAAAAATAATGAATAATATGAGAATCTAAGTAAAGAGATCAAAATATTATAAAGGAACCAAACAGAACTGCTGGAGTCAAAGACCACAATAACTGAAAAGAAAAATGCTGAGGAGGATTTCAAGAACAGGTAGGAGGTGGCAGAAGGAAGAATCAGTGAACTTGAAGACAGGACACGTGAAAGGATTCAGGCTGAGAAGCAGAAAGAGAAAAGAAATATTATAAATGAAAATAGCCTTAGTCAGTTATGGGACACCATCAAGCACACCAATGTATGCACTATAGGAATACCAGAAGAAGAAGAAAGCGATAAAGGAAATATAAAAGAGATAAAGGAATATAAAAGCATTAATGACAGAGAACTTAGCAAAAGACAGGAATATGTAAATACAGAAGCTCAGAGGACATGAAACAAGATAAACATGAAAATACATCCCATAATATATTGATTATACTATCATATGCAAAGGACAAGAAGAGAATTCTGAAAGCTGCAAGAAAAAAGCAACATATTACATACAAGAGAGTCCCAATTACCTTGACTTCTTGTGTCTCACTAGAAACCATGGTGGCAAAAAGACATTGGGTTGAAAAACTTTAAATGCTGAAGGAAAACAACTGCCAGCCCCCAATTTTTATATTCTGTGATGTTCTCTTTCAGAAATGAGGGGGAGATTAAGACATTCTTGGATAATCAAAGGTTAAAAGGGATCATCCCAGTAGGCCTGCCTTACGAGCAATGCTAAAGGGAGTTCTTCAGACTTAAAGGAAAGGACACTAGATAGTGGTTCAAAGCAACATAAAGAAATGAAGGCCTGGATAAATGTAAACATTTGGATAATGATAAATGCCAGTATTATTGTATTGTACTGTTTGGTATGTAACCCTACCTCTTACATATGTACTTCCTACATATGTTAAAATGCAAATGCATAAAAGGTAATGATAAATTTAGGTTTGAGGTCATATGATATACAAAGACATAAGTGGTAAAAAGAACAAAAAATGGTGGGGGACAGAGAAGTATAGGGAAAGAATATGTGCATGCTGTTGAAATTAAGTGGCTATCAAACCAAATATGATTGTTATATATATGGGGGGACGGGGTTAAATTTTAACCTCATGGCAACCACAAAAATATATATATGAAAAATATATCCAGATAGAAATGAGAAGGCATTCAATGTGGTACAGTATGAAGAAGCAAATAAGTATAAAAGTAGGCTTTAACAGAAGTGAGGGGAAAAAAAAGATATAAAACTTATAAAGGCTAAATAGTAAAAATGGCAGAAAAAGTCCTATAATATCAATAGTGACTTTCAATGTAAATGGATTAAACTCTGATAAAAAGGCAGAGATTGACCGAATGGATTAAAAAAAAAGCTGACCCAACTATATGCTGTCTACAAGAGACTCTTATTAAAGTCAAAGATAAAAGTAGATGGATGATGAAAGTATTGAAGAAATATATACCATGCCAGTAGTAACCAAAAGAGGGCTGGGGAAGATATATTAATAAGGCATAAATAGATTTTAAGCCAAAACACTCTTATAAGGGACAATGATGGTCATTATATACTAATAAAGGGGACAATTCAATAAGAAAATGTAACAGTTATAAATGTATATACACCTAAAAACAGAGCCCAAAATATATGAGGAAAATAACTGACAGATTTGAAGGAAAAAGTGATGGTTCAGTAAGGAAGCGCAATACTTGAATGATACATTAAGCCAGCTAGACCCAACAGACATTTATGGAACACCGTACCCAATGAAAACAGCATATACATTCTTCTCAAGTGCACATGGATCATTCTCCAGAAACTATCATATGCTGGATCACAAAACAAGTCTCAACAAATTCAAAAATATTGGTATCACACAATGTGTATTCTTTGACCACAAAAGCATGAAGCTAGAAATCAACAATAGAGGGAGAACTAAAAAATTCATAAATATGTGGAAATTAAACAACATACTCTTAAGCAACCAATAAGATAAAGAGGAAATCAGAAGTGAAATTAGGAAATATCTTGAGATGAATGGCAATGAAAATACAACACACTAAAACTTATGGGATGCAGCAAAGGCAGTACTGAGAGTGAAATGTACGGTAATTTAATTTAAAAATCAAGAGCACGTTGTTTGAGATGGGATGGGGAAAAGGATTCTAAAAAAATACAGGCCACTTGGCTTCCAGGTAACTGATGTAGTCCTTGCTGAAATACCATGTGTGCCCTCAATAACAGGTAATTCTGGAGCCCTGTTTGCAATATCTTGGAAAAACAAGCCACTGTTTGCTCTGTGGGCTATATCGATACATGTTTTTACTTATTTATTAATTTATATATTTGAAAATATTATCAATTGTATGATATAATATACAAATACTAATTATATGATAAATATTGATTTATGCATGTGTTTATGTATAATTTATAAACAATTTTTATATATACACATATATGATTAAAATTACTATATATGTTCCTGAGAAAGTCCTAAACATCTGAGCTATAGGCAATAATACATAAAAGAGAATTCATTATATTTTGAAATATAAAACAAGATTCTAGTTTCATATAGACTTCATCTGTTACCAGCTGGTTAGACTGAGCTATTCAGTTCACCTCTTTGATCACTGATTTCTTTCATCTGTCAAATGGCAAAGATAATAATATTTACTTACAGGGTGTTTATGAGGCTTAAGTGCAATAATGGAAGCAGAAATATTTTGTGAGCAATAAGTATTCTTCAGATGTTAGTTATTATTATTTCTAAATAATACCCAACTTTTTAACCCCTTGTTTGGATTCTATGGTTCTTTGGTCTTAATTAATCATAGCTTATCTTTGAAATGATTACATTATATTTTGAATTAGAGTCTGAAAGATCACAGCAATAAACCACTGTGTCATGACAACCCTGTAATATAATCTGTGTGTGTATATATATATTATACATAAATATAATTATATATATAGTGTATGTGTATATGGAATTGAATTTATCTAGCACCAATTATCAAAAGGACCATCCTTTACCCACTGAATTGCATCAACATGTATATCATTAATCAGATAACTATATATGTATGAGAGGTTATTTCTTGACTCTTAATTACATTTCAATTTCAAATACATATATTCATATATATATATTGCACACACACATATTAGCATGTGAAGCAGGGAATTAATCTTGCCCTTTTCTAAATCTATTAAGCAAAAGAGACAGGGATCCAATAAAACCAAAACATCGTTGTTTTTGGTTGTTGTTAAGGGTAAAGCTACACTGGGGAACAGGTGGTGGATGTGAGGGCTGCACTTCCCTCACCACAAGCCTGGGCCTGGGCCTCATACGAGGGGGGATTTGGGTCTGCAAAGCTGTGCAGTCACCTGTGTGAAGGCTTGTGTGCCTCACACCTTAAGTGAGCACAGAGATCTCTTCCAGCCGAGAAGTGGCACTGAAGATACCCATCACTCCCCATCTCACTGAATAAGCCTTGCTTCCTTCCTGGGCAGGAACCACTGAAAGCTGGGGGGATGGCAGACACTTCTTCCACAACATCTCCTCGGAAAGTGGGCTACCAGAGCTCCCCTTCGTCACTGTTGTACCAGAATGTGGCATTTAGCCCATTTCATGTTGCCATAAGTAGACTTTGGATGTCAGTAAGTGTTCTCTATCCCATTCATAGAAAACATGAATGTTCTTTGTACATCTGCACAGCTCTGTACCCAGTTCTTTTTGTCTAGAACCACTATTTATTGGCCAGGCAAACTTAAGGTTTTTCTTTAAGATGTCACTAAGACTTTCTTTCTTCTTTCTGAATCTTTCAATGATTTTTCTCCCACCCTAAGAGTAGGTTAATCATTCCCCCATTGCTTGGATATACCTCTATCATTGCTTATTTAATAAGACCATTCAACATATAAGTTATTTTTTTAAACTATGAACTCTTCAAAGGATAGGTAGAGTGTCCTAAACTCTAAATATCCAATCCTTAAAATAGACCACTTATCATGTATTTGTCTTCAATCTATGCATTGAAGTGGATTGAACTGAAAAAAAACATATTACCCTGAACTCAGAGTTTTAAAAAAGTTTATGCCTAGATATTTAGACCAGAACAGAGATTTTGTGTGGCTCCCTGATGTCATCCAAAAATGTCACATATCAGTAGATTTTGGTTAAGCAGACTGAGTAAATATAGATTTCCTGAGCCTGGATAATGTGGACAAACTCTAAATGACTTATTGACTTGAGATGCAAACTCAAAATTCTCAACTTTCCCATTTCCTAACCCTGTGAAAGTTTTTTTTCTCTCTTGTAAAAATTTATTATGCTTTTCCTTTTTGAAGGATTTAACAAATGCCTACTACTGAATTGATGAAGACATAAACAAAGTTATGGTGTGACCTTTCACAATTCATAAGCTTATGTTTGAGTCCTGCCCCTGCCCTTTGTCCACCTCCATAAACACATGCCACACAAACACTGGGAAATGCTGAAGTTGCTTCTTTTCTTCCCCTTCCCCTTCTTCTTCTTCTTCCTCCAGGACAGTTTCTAGAATAAAGTTAGGCAGGACTAAAATCTCAGGGGAAGTGAGAACTTTTTGATGATATTCAATTGGTGAGGGCATCACACAGTGGGCAGAGAACTAAGACATCCCTGACTCACTAATAGAGCACCATTAAGAGACACTGTGGGGGAGTGGATGTGGCTCAAGCGGTTGAGAGCTAGCTTCCCACACGGAAGGTCCTGGGTTCAGTTCCTGGTGCCTCCTAAAAAAAACAAACAAACAAGCAAACAAATGAAAAAACCATCTTAGGGAGCCAATGTGGCTCAGTGGTTTAGTGTCAGCTTCTCACATATGAGGTCCTGGGTTCACACTATGGCCCTGGCACCTCAGGAAAAAAAAAAAAAAAGAGTGAGAGAAGAGTGAGAGAGAGGCACTATGTAGCTTTTTGTTACGCCAAACTAAAGTAGCGCAGCACCCGCTCTGTGCCAGCCCCTAAAATAGGGACTGGACTATAAAGAGGTGATACAAAGCTATGATTCTAGTGAGCAGACTTAATACGGCAGGGGAGATAAAAGCCAATAATTGCAAAACCATAATTATAGGTACTACAGAAAAAATATGTGCTTAGTAGAGCACAAAGGAGGAAAAGGAGATTCACAAAAAATTTGACCTGAGAAAGGTTTTAAACAGTGTATAGGGATTTCCTAAGTAGATGAAGTAAAGATGGAATTTCCAAGCAGAAGAAATAGACCAAGCAGAGTCACAGATGCTGTCTGTCTACTAAGACTGTGTATTTGTGAAAATCTGAATATAGATGGGACTCTGAGTACAGCGTGGTAGAGAACAGAGGGCCACAGGTGGAGAAGAGCCTGGCGATGGAAAGGCTGTTGAGGATACTTGTATTAATATATACATGTTTGGACTTGAAATAAGACTGTTCTCTGGAGAACTATTTTAAGCAGCCCCCCACCCCAGGCGCTTGGCACTGTAAAGAATAACCATCAACCTGCCTCTAAGTGTGCAATTATAGTCATGGTTGCATGTGGAAAGTTTTTAGCTACCTCATTTTTTGCTTGTTAGTTTTATTTTTGACAGCGGGTGGGATATAAATAATTCCTAAAAGCGTTTCAGATATTGGAGATTATTTCATAAACCAGTGGAGTGACATGTCTCCTAGTCCTTTAGCCAAAATTATCCTTCGAGCTGCCTTCTGCAGGATATCAAATTAACACTATGCTTCCAAAAGGAACATGCGTCTAGTGATCCCAAAATGCTGCCACTTTTCAGGTAGCCACAGGTAACTTCCTGCCATTTGTGAGCTCCTGGCGGCCACTTCTCTGTTTCTTTTTCATGTAGAGGGTGCTGTGCACTTTGTCCTCCCCCACGTGAATTATTTTTCATATTTGTACCTCTTACACATCCATTTCTCTCAAAGTTCCACATAGCCCCTATTTTCACTTTTGTTTCTTACTTTTTTCCCCTCCCCCAATTGACCGAGATATAAAACTGACAAATTGATTTTAAAATATTATTTTAATTTTACCAACTTTTTTTTCTCAATGTCAAGCATAAGGAATTTTTAATAACTATGTGAATGTGCTTTTCCATAGAATTTGTATTTCATGGATTCCTTCCCCATCATGACCAGCTCCTTGACAACATCCAGCAGCTACACTCTGGCTGCTTTAACAAAGACACTTGGAGGAGAAACTGCAGGTCTTGGTATTAATCTCTGCCTGGAGTCGAGCCAGTATTCTGTCCTTTATGTGGGCCAAAGCTCTGTGTGCTGCAAAGTATTTTGTAATGGGCATCCTCTTTGAACGCAGAGGACTAGTGGGTGGGAAGAGATAGGCTGAAGCATAAGGCCATCATTTGGCAGGTGGTATCTTTAGACAGTGCAGCTAAGAATCACCAGACCAATCATGGGCTGTTCTACAGCCTTGAAAAACTGTGTATGAAAATGCAAGAGAGGCAAGGCTTAACCGTCTGGTTTTGCCCTCGCATGATGTGAAAGCAACTTCCCAAGCCTGGAAGAGGGCCAGGTAGCCAAGGGTTCAAAGCCTTTTCAGCAACACACCAACCTCATGACTTTAGGCCCTTGCTTCTCATCTTATCCACGTCCCCAGTCCCTTGGTTGTAATGGAGAAATAACACATCCACTTTCCAGGCACACTGTAAGGATCAAATGAGATCACAGCAAGTGATTGTAAGGGTTCCTTTACCTTTCTTTCCTCCTTTTGAATTCAACGGAGAAATTATTTGTAGTTGTTTCATGGAAAACACAAGATTGAGCTTAACATAGAGTTTTCAGTTGAAAGGGTATAAGACATCTTGAAAATGATATTGTAAGGCAAAATACAAGCACAATTGGAGAGAGAAAACATGCTGGGGGTCCTTTCTTTCCTTTCCCTTCATGTGACAGAGAAGTAAACTTGCTGTCATTGAGATTCTGGATTTCCAATAAAACAGGTGGAATCCTTGAAAATGAATGTAACACCTTATATTGGATACAAACCATGTGAATTCTAGATCTGTCCTTACAAACCATGTGACCTAGAGCAGGGTACCTAACATTTCGAGTCTTGGGTTTTCTCCTCTGTAAAATGGAGGCTTTAATAACAACTACATCGTCAACCACACGACAATGAAATGAGACAATGCCAGCAGGACTTAGTAGGAGTGGTTACTGTGCTGCTTAGTGGAAGCAGTTTAGAGCAGTAGAAGTAGAAGTGGATCAGTAGTTTCAGATCCTGTGAATGAAAGCAACTCCCCACAGAACAGAAAATAGAGCAAACATCTTAACTCCTGCTCAGAGGCTTACCCAAAGGCTGGCCCAGAGGCTCAGAACTCTGGAAAAAGCACCCACATTGAATGCTATCCTCTCCCAGCCAACTGCATGCATAGGTGATAGAGGACCAAGCAGTATGGTAAGTGAACGTGCAGTGAAGAAAATGTGGCTATTGGCCACAGAAGAAATTCTGGCTACTGGCTATAATTGATAAATGACCTTGATTAGTTCACTTAGTTACTCTAAGCTTCTATTTCCATGTCCATGAAATGGGAATAATACTTACCTTGCAAGATTGTTGTTTTTGAGAGATAATATTTATAACACTCCTTGCATTTAGTTTACAACCAAAATATAAAAAGTGTTAAAATGATCGCCTTCATGAAATTACTGATCAATATCTAGAACTCTTGGTTGTTTGCCCAAAGCTGCAGTCACACTGTTGTAAAGGAAATTCAATGTGATTTTTCCATGACAGTCATTGCTGAGCGCTCCAACAATTAAATAGCTGTGACTTGATTGATTTTCAGATATGACTGCATCTCAAAATTATAGCAGAATTTTTCATTGCTCAGGCAAAATATAAAGTTAATGATAAGCTGTGATGAAACTGGCCCTCTTCTATTTTCTTACAACCTCATTTGATGGATGGAGATTACAAATGAAATTTCCATCCAGATAGTAACACAGACTCAACCCATTACTGGATTCATCTAACACCCAGGCTTGCCAAATGTGTATTTTTTCATGGGTATACAGAGAAAATTGAATCACTATTACAAGCTATACAGCATGATCCTATCAACGGGCCAATTTCCTTTCCCGTGATAATTCTTTACTAAACTTCTTTCTTGGGGGACAATTTCTATGTCATTTATAATAGCAAACCCCATAAGTTCATAAAGCAAATGACAAACTCTGAAAGTAACAATTAGTATATGCATTTAAATTATAGACAGGACCCAAATCTACCTGGGTCTAGCATATAATGTGGTATATAATTCTCTATATATTTTTATCAAAAAATAGTCAAAAACCATAATTAACTATTAGAAGTGTTCTTAATTTACCAGGGCTGCTATGACAAATTCCCACACACTGGTTGACTTAACAATAGGAATTTGTGGGCTCACAGTTTTGGAGGCAAGAAGTCCAAAATCAGGGTCTTAACAGGTCATGCATTGACAAGAGTCTGTAACATTCTTATGCAATTTTGGGGGTTCCTTGATTTGCATCTCTGCCTCTGTAAAGGGCAATCTGCTTCTCCTTGAGTCTTCTCCTTTCTTTTCTGCTGACTTCTAGCTTCTATTGACTTTTAGCTTCTACTTGTTGTTTAGCTTCTGACTTGTTGGGTCTGAATTTTCTTTGCTTAGAAGAATTGCTATGGATTAAGGCCTGCCCTGATTCAATCTGGCCTCACCCAGCTAGGATCTTCAAAGATCCTATTCACAAATGAACAAATGAGCGTACAACTTAACTACTAATAACTTCAAAGGTCCTTTTTACAAATGAGTGCATAGCCACAGAATCTGGGTTAGAACTTGAACATATCTTTTGCGTGGCACATAATTCAATTCCCAAAATGTAAATATTTTGTGTTAACACTAAACATCTTGGTTAATTGGCCATCTGACTACACTGTTTCCTTTTTTTCAATGTATTTGCCTTGTAGTCACATTCCTGGTCAATTTTTTTTCATATTTTCATTTGTGTTTTGCCCTAATTGATGATATCATTCAGCAGAACTGATATCTTGTGTGGTTTTACCGGAATTTAGCACCTTAACTCAATCGGCTCATTTGAGGAACTATCTATATATTTAAAGTGAAAGTGCTTAAAACAATAATTATAAAGCAACAAATATTTACCTTGTTATGCTCTTAAGGGTACTCTAAATTTTAAAGAAAGCACTAAGCTATAATTTAGTAAGATTTTCATTCAAGTGAAGAAAATTTTACAAAACCAGCCTGAACTATTGTAATCACTGAAACTCCCAAGTAAATTTATTAGAGTCTTTAAGGAAAAATAGGTGAAATATTGGGGACCATAATATTGGTTCAAATTATACTAGAATAAGTAAGATTTTCAACATTTTTGGAAAATGCTGAATGCATACCAATTATAGAAAAGCACTTTTCATCTTCTGAGAGCTTTTAAAATATTTGTCCTGATTGATCATGGCAGTTGACATACCCCTTCGAAGGAATTGACTGGTTTTAATTGCCTCCCATCAAGCCGTTTAACCAACCCAATAAATAATGAGTTACCCATTGTTTTACACTTCAAGGCAATCTGACAGGGCATTAGGTGTCTTTGGGAAAGCAAATTAATTCCTTCAGGCCAGTTGGGTACTATTTAGTAAATTCCTGCTACGGGGTAATTAAATAATCCTCTTGGGTCTCAGTGTCCCATGGCAAAGCAACACCTGTCTTATTTCCACCACCACTATGCCCACTACCAAGAAAATGAGAAGGATAAAGTAAGAAATTGAAAGCTGACTTTTAAGTTTCTCCCAGCATATAATACTACATTTTATTCTTTTTCTTTTCCAAGAAGGACACAGATCTTTAGAGTTAAACATATCCCATATGTTAGTAACAGGGATGACACACCTGGCAGAATTATATTAAGTCTCTTGGCATCAATCTTAAACTTTACAGTCAAGCTGTCTTCAAGCTGGAAGCTTAGAATTTTGTTTCCCTTTAGAATTCAGAATAACACAACGCCTATAGTGACTGTTGCCTGGGAGAAATGAGAAAGTGTTTCTAAAAAAAATCATAATAACTAAGCTCCACTATGATAGCACAGACATTTGTCTCCCTATAAAACGCTCTTCCAGAAATGTTTCTATTCATTTATATTGGTCAGCTTTATGGTTACCATTTTTTCTGATGCTGCCATGAATCCCAAATATAATACAAAGGACAAATGTGGTACTATAAATTGATCCCATTGTGCCTAGAGAGCCTTCCAACACAAGCTCAGCATTATCTAAGGGTGGTCCTTCAAAGACTTGAAGAGATAAGAATAAGGACCAGAAGTTCCCAAGACAGTAGCAGAGGCAACCAGAAGCAAGTGTTATACATCCATTTTGTGGACCTGCTGAAGAGGCTAACACACTGATTATGAAGCTGAAGTGCACACATCAGCTGAATGTTCACAAAAAGCATCTGTGAACACTTGAGCTATTGTAACAACCTAGTGAGCTGCTAACATATAAAAGTCAATCAGGAAAAAAAAATCATTGCTTAAGCAGTTAAATTAACATTTCATTATTTTTAATTGAGTGAAATACCACCTCCCTACAAGCAGTACTTTATGGAATTTCAATAAAGACAAACCAACTGTAACCAATCTGAACACTTTATTAAAGCACATTCCAATCTTCAAACGTTGACTTATTGTAGCTAATTAAACGCATTACTGTCCCATATAGTTTTGCAAATTGAGCCACTTTGGTGTACTGGAGATCAATGAAGTATTAATAATAGAATAATTCTCCACTTACTGCCCCTACAAATGTACAAAAGTAACCATGTTTCCCTGGAGCATTGCCTCCAAATGCTAACTAGTCACTCTAGAATGGTTCCTAGACAAAGTAGCAGTGATGTGAAAGATAGCAGTAATAAAGTTCCTTTTCTCTAATATCAAGAACAATGTAGTGTCATTAAGAGACTTGCAAATGGAACAAAGCATAACTTGCTCAGTTATTGCCAAGGCCAGACTCCAGTCTTGCCTTTAAATATGATCCTTTGTTGCTCAGATAACAAATCGTTCTCAGCATTGTGTTCCTTTCATTCTTATGCCAAACATCTAACTCAATCATGTTTAGCTAATAATAAGCTAATAATGATTAATGTGTGTTATATCCAAAAGAGTGACAATAACTGAGTCTTAAAACAAATCAGCTAATTTTTAAAATTATATTTCCAAACACTCCAAAATTTTTAAAAAATCATTTAGTGTGTCATGGTTCTTATAGACTTCAGTTCCTTCTTTTTCTTTGTCTACACAGCAAACACATGAACGAATTTTTAAGTCTACACCCCAGTATTTTCCAGTTCAGATTATTTTGCCATGTGATGCCCAAAGCCCTCTGATACAACGTGTCTTTCACCTCACTTCAAATTCAGCAGTCTCCCTTCTCATTCCCTTGCGATGACTCTGTGACCACTAAACAAATACCCCAAAAGCTGATTATTCCGTACAGGGTTGCAGGCCACCGTTCATCTTACAGTGCATGTCAGTGGTGCCCCCTAGAGTTGTGCAAACACAGGGGGTGTTCTCTTCAGGCGTCTTTGCCCCTGGCACCTCACCCACAGGAATTTAATCATCTGATCAAGTACTGAGAACCTATTTTGCAGGTCATCTACAGTGTTCAAATAGAACTCCGAGAGAGGTCTGCTTATCTCAGTTTCCCTAACAGAGTTTAGAAGGAAACACTAAATGGCCTCAATGACCAGGGCAGGCCAAGCAGGAGTCAAGCTATGAAGCACATAGAGTTTTACCTAGGTTCTTTGACTATGCTGCAGAAATGAATTTCAAGAGCACATCAGGTGAGTTAGGCCACTAATTTGTTCAGGTAGGGAGGGATGAGAAATGGGGGAATATAACAGGTCAGGGGTCCCGTAGAGAGAAAGGGGCTGAAAAGTGATAAAAAGAGCTAGTTTACAGGATCCAACTTCCTATTATAGATTATAAATGCTCGGGTTTACTTGTGTGACCAAGTGGCAGAGGAAAGACGGCGAGAGCAGTGCGCTGAGGGCAGAACGGATCCACAGGCGAGAGAGCACACGAGCGAGAGCATCAGGCTTCGCCGTCTGCTTTTGGAACCATTAATTATTCCACCCTCTTGCTGATGGCAGGTGAGGGATTCCAGCTGTTTGCTGTTTTGATGGATCACGCCACCTATCAATCCCCCAGTGAGGACCCAATGATAATGTTCTTGGGGCATATCTGGGGCTTTTCCTGGCTTCCAGAAGAAGCCTTTGTTCTGGATAACAGAATCTTGGGGGTGGGGGGCTTCCAGCAGCCACCTTGGTGGTTACAGATGTCCACGTGGACTTCCTGCCAGGTTCCAGATCCCTCTGCTGATTCCCTATCTTACTAGCTGGTTTCTCTAATAGGATTTAGGAGGAAACACTAAATGGCTCCAATGACCAGGGCTGGCCAGGGGGAAGAGTCAAGACATGAAGCACGTACAACTGGCAGGGTCAGCCGTGAGGATGAGTTGCTGATGAGCACTTGACTTTCTTATGGAAGCCCTGTATCCTAAGTAGGAAGCTCCTGCTCCCCAGAGCTCATGTGCATCCAATGGTGATAATCGACCCCATCAGCCTCTCTCCCATCTCAGAACCTTCCCATTAACTGTTCAAATCCCAACTCACTGCCTTTCCATGCCTTGCATGGCATGTTTTGTTCTTCCTTCAGTGCCTGTATGCAGTTCACACAGGCTATGTGCTGAATTATTAATTATTCTCGAGACCCTTCCCTGGTTCTGTTTTCTGCATGAAGAGATCTTGATGGACCAAGGAAATGACTTCAGATTTTCGTCTCCGTGTCATCCACCGCAGTTTCTAGGACTCATTAAACTTAAGGTACTTAATAATCATGGACCACCAACAAAAGGACCAAAATGTTTGCTGAACCTCTCTCATTGAATAAATACTTTATCTAAAGTCTAAAGAAGAGAGAATTAGCCTTATGCCATGAAGCACAGGGTATTCCTGGCTTTGAAGGGAGAATGTCTAAAAGTCTTGGCTCAACTAGCACCTGTTGCTATGATTAGGGTATGAAAGCCTCAGCATCCTCATCTACTGACTGAAGATGTTAATTATGCTGATCTCCCGGCCTGTCTGGAAGGTTGGAGATAAGGCCATGAAAGAAATCTGTAAATTCTAAGAATGTAAGGAACTATTATTGTATTTTTAAATATTTATCATCTGATTTCTTCATTTCTCTTTTAAAGTGGTTTGTAGCCAAGTTTTAAGGTACATTTTGGTTTATCTAGCATCTCATCACCGTTTTCATGGCAATCCAAATTGTATAAACTCTCTTCTCTTTCCAGTTCTACTAGCCAAGGAGCCATGTTCATTGGAAAATTATAATATTAAAATTTTAATATAGAAATATAATATACAATTACAATTTATTTTTTACATGGGAGAGCACCATCGTTCAACAACAAAAGCCTCTGATAGAGTGGAACATAATAACATAATTGTGCCTCAATTACAGGTTTGTGTGATAAATCACCCAATGAAGTCTCTTCCCAATAAGTGCTCCAGTCTTCTACATTGAATATTCATGACTTTTAAACATTTTAATGTTTTGTTAAAATAATAAATGCGTCTAATTAGGGAATAACCTTCCTCCAGTGACATTTGTAATTTCCTTTTTATTGGACTTTTATATGGATCCATACACCTCCTATTTGAATCTTATCATACTCTATTTGGTTCTGAACTGAAATATCCATTT
This sequence comes from Dasypus novemcinctus, assembly GCF_030445035.2. Classification (NCBI taxonomy): domain Eukaryota; kingdom Metazoa; phylum Chordata; class Mammalia; order Cingulata; family Dasypodidae; genus Dasypus; species Dasypus novemcinctus. The sequence goes on along the minus strand of NC_080697.1, from coordinate 44,476,291 downwards.
CATAAATATTATCTCACTTAATCATTGCAAGCATCAATTTGGGAAACCAAACCTATGAAACAGTCAGTTAATTACTCAAGAGAAGAAAGCTTGTAAGCAGCATAGACGAAAGGAATTTTTTTAAAGATTTTTTTTCTCCCCTTCCCCCCCCACCCCCCAGTTGTCTGTTCTGTGTCCATTTGCTGCATGTTCTTTGTCCACTTCTGTTGTTGTCAGCGGCACAGGAATCTGTTTCTTTTTGTTGCATCACCTTGTTTTGTCACCTCTCTGTGTGTGCGGTGCCATTCCTGGGCAGGCTGAATTTCCTTTCGTGCTGGGCGGCTCTCCTTACGGGGCGCACTTCTTGCGCGTGGGGCTCCCCTACATGGGGGACACCCCTGCATGGCACAGTACTCCTTGCGTGCATCAGCACTGCGCATGGGCCAGCTCCACATGGGTCAAGGAGGCCCGGGGTTTGAACCACAGACATCCCATGTGGTAGACGGATGCCCTATCCATTGGGCCAAGTCCGCTTGCCAGACTAAGGGATTTGCAGCCTAAATTCCCAGAGCACAGAGCACCACTTTATGCCTCTATGTCTTTGCATTGCTCTTTCTTTGGGGAATTCTCTTTCTTCTTTTATTTACTCTGCCACACATAATTTCTGTGGATACTTGGGTTACCCAATCAAGAAAAATGTATGGTTGTTTAAGTTTTGGTTTTGGAGCTTAAAAGGGGAGCTCAAATTGCAGGTCAACCCCTCTAGCTTAGTAAAGAGAAAAATGCAATAAAACCGTAACATCTGTACAATGACAAATTAGCTTGAGGGTTATGTTTTCCAAGCTCCTTTCCTGGGGTCCTGTTTTAATTTCCTGCCTGTTAAAACAAACACCGTACAATGGATTGCCTCAGCAACAGGAATTTGTTGGCTTACAGTTTCAAAGGCTAGAAGGCTTGCTTCCTCCTGGGGTTCCTTGGAATTCCACAGCAATTCACATGGATGGGATTTCTCCTTTCTCTTCTGGCTTCTGCTGACTTCCAGCTTCTAGTTGGTCCCCATGGCTTCTCCCTCTCCATGTTCAATTTTCTTTCCCTATAAGGACTTTAGCGATATTGAATTAAGGCCCACCCTCATTTATTTGGGCACACCATAACTAATACATCTTCAACAGCCCAATTTATAAATGGGTTCACACCCAAAGGACCAAGGGTTGGGACCTGAGCATACTTTCTGTGTGGGACATGATTTAATCCCCAGCACGTTCTCAGTTATACCAGAACACTTTTCCCTCGCCCTTGGTTGGCACGCTGTGCTTAATTCCTGTTGAGCTCTTCTCATGGGCTTCTATTTACTAGTTTAAGTTGCCTTTCTTTCTCACTAGACTGAAAACCCCTTGAAGGCACGGCCATGTCTTATTCAATTTTGTTTTTAAGCACTTGATAAAAATTCATTGGGTAAATGAAAGAAAGTTTATTCAGGTTTGGAAATAACTATTGCAGGGGCAATAGCTAGAGAAATGTGGAGATGAGGTTAAATCTCTCTCTGTAGACCTCTTCTCCTTTCTACACCTAGAATTTTCTGCAGGAGAAACCATCCATCAAAATCAGCCCAGATATCAAGTTAACTTTGATAATAAATATCTGAAATGGAGTCACTTTTTGGACTTCTAGGCTCCATATCTGTGAGCAAATTAATTTCTGTTGTTTAAGTCAACCAGTGTGTATTATTTGTCATAGCAGTTCTGATAAACAAAGCCACCCCATTTAAATAATAGCTGTATAAGAGTAAAGATGTTATCTCATTCATTCTTGCATCTCAGGTAACTAGAACAGTGCCTGTTAATAAATAATTCTGTTTTGAGTGAATGAAAGTGTTTCAATGGTATGAGTAATTGCCTCAGAAAACTTCAACTACAAGGAGGTTGACTGGCTTTACTGGGATGCTAAGTGTATTTAGATTCCAACTACTTGATGCCTCCCTGGGTTTTATCCTCAGCTATCATGAGACTCTTCAAGGCCCTAGCATTTGTCCCTAGCTAGCTAGCTAGCTTAGCTAGCACCTATCTATCTACTTATTTACCCATCCTTCCATCTACCCATTTATTCCCTGACCCAGCAATCTATCATCATATCTGTCTGCCTGTCTGTCTATCTATCTATCTATCTATCTATCTATCTATCTATCTATCTATCTATCTATCTATCATCTATCTATCTACAGATATCCATCCTTCTAGAATATTCTATAGGAAATTTTTGAAAAAGCAAGAATCCCATATAGAATTATTAAAGATGACATCTAAAAACTTTCTATGTTTAAATAGTTGTAAATTATATGCTTTCTAGCATATTTTAAATGTTGATAAATAAAATAGAACTGATGAAATTATTTATAAATTCCAATGGAATGTGAATACCATAACAATTTTATACTTGCAACAATCCGTTTGAAAAAAGAAAATTTCCACATTTATTTTGATCTTCAAACTGATAATTCCATTCTAATTTCCCTATAAATTCTTTCAAATATAGTATATTTTAGGCTGGAAAATATTTTATTATCTTTTACATATTCTTTAACTTTTACATTTGCCTCTGCAGAAATTTTATATTTGTGATATATAAATTGCATATAATTTACATAATTTTATTTTATATATTTATATTTTACAGTTTTATTTTGCTTTACTTTACATATTTTACATATTTATACAATCTAAATTGAATTTTATACTTAGAAAAGTATTAATCATTTTCTTCACGGTTGGCTTTATAACTGTTATTTGAGAACAATTGACCAAATGATCATAAATTTTTACAAATGTTGATAATTGATAAACATAGAAATGTTTTCACTGAGAATTAATGTATAAATGAGATGTTCAATAGTGTTTCTGTTAGTTCACATATCAATTGGGTGAATATTTTTGGCTGACTGATCACACATCTCAGGTTGCCTGAGAGAATTCCAATGTATTTATTAATAACACTCCCCTTTACTCTCAAAAATATTTGAATTTGGATTATAAATTATATGGTCATCCTACCAATTGAAAATGAGACAGCGTAAAACAGCAATTCCCTGCTTATTTTTCTCTGTAGAGATGTACATGCTTAGAAACTTACTCACTTAAATATGTCGCTGGTAACAAAAGTTTTTTTATAATAATGGAACCCAGTTCTCAAAATTCTACCCTAGCTTTGCACTCTCTTTTAAAATTTCGAATTTCTTTCACTCTATTTTTCTATTTATCTTAAAATTTCACAATAAAGAACCTTTTAATAATTTGGATAGATCATATGGTATGTGAATACATCTCAATAAAACTGCTTAATGAACAAAAATTGTGCAAGAATAGGAAGAAATAGCAGCTATGTACAGCAGGGGAAAGAGACTGATTGAGAGATGATGAATTTTCTTGTTTGTTTTTTTGTTTATTATTATTATTGAAATAATGAAAATGCTTAAATAATGATTGAAGTTATGAATGTACAACTATGTGATTATACCAAATACCATTAATTGTATATTTTGGATAAATTGTATGCTTTATTAATATGTATCAATAAAATTGATTTGTTTAAAAAAAGAAAATAAAATGATCATATTATGTGCTGTCATTAAAATTAAATTTATTGATCAGCAAACAACTTAAGGAGGGTCTCTGTTATTTTAAAACAAATTTGGAAAGCATCTGATTTGCAAAAGAGTAACCAATCATTTGATTTTCATTTTTCAATTTTCGCACACAGTTCCCAAAAAGTTCTAAAAGGACACATCAAATGACTTTAATTAATCCTGTTCTTTTACTAAGAGGCACCTGACTTAACACAATATCATTAAAAATGATTGATAAAATAAAAATATTATAAAACATGCCTTGGCCTTATCATGCACATTAGATAAATTTTTGTCAAAATATATTTTTTATTTATATATATTTATATAGAATAAACTTCAAATCATTCTATTTATGGATACATCCTTATTTAAACTAATTGGCAGTGCCCAATCTCCTTGTCAAATTAATCAGCCAAACATGACTTATTTTCTCTCAGAAATAGCCTGATTTTATTTTTAATTCAACTGAATGCTTTAATATACATTCCCTTGACAACCATCTCACTCATGAATTTAAAATATTTCAGTAAATCCCAAAGTATCCTGATTCTAACATACTCTTAGCATAAATATCTATGACAGGATTAGACATGAAGCCCAAAGGTGTTTTAAGGTGTCTTGATTAAAGGATGCTTAAATACAAGAATATTTCAAAAATTTTCCTTCTTTAGGGCATCAGAAGATTTTATCTTCCAGGGAAGTGCATCACTGTATGTTCCAGAAGGATGAGAAATATACCTTTCAAAAAAAGTAAAGTCTATTGGAAATGAAGAAGTTGTACAGGAGAATCAACTAGCAGGATACCTCAAAAACTGATGCATTTTCAAATTTAGGAAAAAGTGTATATGGAATTTGAGGTTTGGGGAGCTAATTTCCTAGAGATTAGTCATGTCCATATACCAGGTAGTCATACCCCATATGAAGACTACATCTTTAAAGCATGGGTCTCAGAGAAGCATCCTCATTTCTTTTCCTAGAGAATGATGTGCAATCTAATATTATATTTGGGATTTGCTGCTGCTCTCCTTCCTTCTTTCCCATCTCAAACACTTTCACCTGTTTGCTTCCCTTAGAGACCATCCCAGATGGGGAGCCTCCAACACAGCCCTGGCAAGATGGCTTCCTCCAGTCTATGAAGATGGGATTAGTCAACCCAAAGGCTGGAACCACAACTACTTATACAATGGGTTTCCACTGCCCCTGGTTTGTACATCAGGATGCTGCTTAAACTGACTTGGCACTAGATTCCTGTAATTCTAAAAACCTCTCCAAATTTTTTGAGGAAACTCACCTTTTACTGAGAACTTGCTTAATATGGCAGGCACTGTGCCAGATGCTTTATATAATTCTCTCTAGTGCACAAAACATCCCTATGCGGTAGGTATAACTACTTCTATTCATAGCTTAGTAACTGGGGCTCTGAAATACTGAAGTCACACAGCTGGTGAGTAGAACAATGTAGATTGCTGATGAAATTAAGCTTCATCTAACTCTATCATCTTCTCTTTTCAAACACTTCAGTGTTTTCAAAGAAATTCCTTTATTCATCAGTCAGTAACTAGGTACATTCAAAGATATTTAACAATCAATACTCTCATGTATATAAAGATGACAATGACCACTTTCCTCCCTGAGAAGCATTTATTTGCAAAACAGACTCACATCCATTCTACAGATAATTTTGGTCAAAAAATTAATCATTTTGCCCCCTGTTCAACTACTTCTGTGAATAAACCACTTACATGGGTGTTATGCACACTCAGTCCTGTTCCTTCTTATATTATTTTCAATGATGATACTCATGAGAAATACAACAGCTGATGTTCTGGTCAGTCCCAAGAATGTCAAGATCTGATGCAGATCAGCTACAGATCATCTCCACAAAGTCCTGTGGAGATGAACAGTGTTATTTAGACACTTTTTTTCCAGCTGGTTATTTAGCAAGAGGACAGTGTGTTCTGGAAGCTGGCAAAGTTAGTGTGCACTGAGGAAGATTCAGTGCTCCTGGCAGCATGGGACCAAGACTGCCTGGTTCACACTGCACACTTAACTTGTCCATCTGTAAAATGGGGTATTAATTTATTACTTAGCTTGTGTCAGACACAGTTCCAGTTGTATTTCTGAAGTTGTTTTTTTCTTTTTAACTCTAAGTATTATGAGACTATTATTCTTGAACCCACATTTGCTCAGAATTATGTAACTACTCACAAAAACTCAGCACTCAAGTGTCTTCAAATATAGGCTGCATTAGTTTTCTATTGCTACCACAACAAATTACTATAACCCTAGTGGCTTAAAACAACACTCATATATGATCTTACAGTTATGTAGGCCAGAAGTCTGGCATGGTCTCACTGGGCAAAAATATCAGCACATTCCTTTCTAGAGGCTCTAGAGAAGAGTCCATTTCCTTGCCTTTTTCAGCTTCTAGAGGACACTCACATTCCCGGACTGGTGGTCTCCACCATCTTCAAAGCCAACGATGTTGCATCTCTCTGGTCTTGCTTTCATAGTCACTCCTCATGCTGAGCACAGACAAGAAAGTTTCTCAGACTTGTAAGGACTCATGCGATTGCGTTGGGCCCCTCTGGGCAATCCAGGATACTCTTCTATCTCAAGGTCCTTAACTGAATCATATTTACAAAGTCCCTTTTTCCATGTAAGGTAAAAATATATTCCCAGGTTCCAAGGACTAGAGGGTAGATATCTTTTCTGCCAACCACAGATGTTTTATAGTATCCGAAATTCACAGCTGACCCTCAAGTAAACTACATTCATTGCCACCCAAGGTCCCCATTACAGCATCAACTCAAAATCCAAAATCTCATCTAAGTCTCATCAGCTCAAAATTCTCAAATCTCATTATCTAAATTACCGGAATTAGTAATGCATAAGGTTCTGGATGCAGTTCTCCTTGGGCCAAATTCCTCTCCATCAGGACTTGTGAAACTTGGAAACAAGTTATCTGCACCCAGAATACAATGGCTGGATGGGCATAATTTAAAGTTATAGATATTCCAGTTTTAAAAAGGAAGAAATGGAGAGAAAGACAGAGTAACTTGTCCCAAGCAATTTCAAAACCCAGCCCGGCAACCTTCATTGTCTTCCAGGCCTGGGAACCCACCCGTGTGGCTCGAGGTGCCAGCTTCTCGGCTTGGGGCTCCACCCTTTGAGTCACATGCTCTATCATAACCACGGCTAAATGTTTTATAAATGACACCTCATTTAATTTCCACTTCAACCATAAAAGATCAACTTTTCTATGTCCACGTACAGATAAGGAATATAAGGCTCAGAGAAGTTATATAACAGGCCCCAAATCACCACTAATAAATGGTATAACGGATTCAAAGCCCAATGTATCAATCTTCAAAATATATGCTCTTTCCACTATAACTATAGGGAAGAGAGCTATGAACTTGCCAACAGTTCTGCAAATAAGAACTACACCATGAAATTTATTATTCCAAGGTGGCGTATTTCTGCCTAAAATATGGCCTTCCTATATCATGACAAACTGCTTTTCTCTTACCCAGGTACGGGAGGTGACAAGACAAGTGATTCAAGTTTCCAACGAGGCTGTTACAGAGGATGACCAATATTCTGATCTCCTGATGGTGTGGGGACAATATATTGATCATGACATTGCATTCACACCTCAGAGTACCAGCAAAGCTGCATTTTGGGGAGGAATTGACTGCCAGCTGACCTGTGAGAACCAAAACCCTTGTTTTCCCATACAGGTAGAATTTTTTAAACTCCTTATTTTGAAGCTAATTAATGTCATTCAAAAAAGCAAACCGTAAAGTATACGATGGAAAGTTAACGCCCCCTTATTTTGTCCGGTTCCCAGGGGACAACAGCTCTTATGATAGATTTTCCTACGGGTCCCATCAGAAATCTTCTATGCATGTATGCATATATGTGTGTACTTATGCATTTTTGTGTCTATGGTAGCATACTACATACATTGCTCTATACCTAATACGGGTTACTTAGCGATATTTTTTGTCCTTCTTCCTATACCCTTAAAAGGAAATTTGATTGTTTTGTGACTTTATAATAATCTATCACGTGGATGTATTATAACTTATTTAGCCAATTCTTTTCTTAATTTACATTTAGTTTATTTTCAGCTTTGGAATTTTTTCTCTGTTGTCACAAACAATGCAGCAAAGAACATATTCAGATATAAATTTTGTGCATGTGTGTATACCTAGAGGACAAATTACTAGGGATAAAATTACTAAGTAGGGAAGTGGACTTGTCCCAGTGATTAGGGTGTCCGTCTACCACATGGGAGATCTGAGATTCAAACCTCGGGCCTCCTTGACCCGTGTGGAGCTGGCCCATGCGCGGTGCTGATGCGCACAAGGAGTGCCCTGCCACACAGGGGAGTCCCTGTTTAGGGAAGCCCCACGTGCAAGGAGAGCGCCCCGTAAGGAGAGCCACCCAGCGCGAAAGAAAGTGCAGCCTGCCCAGGAATGGTGCCGCACACACGGAGAGCTGACACAACAAGATGATCCAACAAAAAGAAGCACAGATTCCCATGCCACTGACAACAACAGAAGCAGACAAAGAAGAACACACAGCAAATGGACACAGAGAACAGACAACTGGGGTGGGGGGGGAGGGGAGAGAAATAAATAAATAAATCTTTTTTTAAAAATTAAGTAAACGATACATAGATTTTGAATTCTGATAGGTATTACAAAATTGCCCTCCATTAATATTATACTAGTTCCCACTCTTACCAGCAAGGGATGAGTTTAGATGAGATTTTTGATTACTTCTCTTTAGAAAACAGCTTCAAAGCTGGTAAGGCACATTTTTACATAAAGAGCAAAGGATCTGGGATACTCATGAACTCACTAATATTCCTTCACTAAACCTGCACTGAGCAGCGGTTCTGTGCCGAGCTGAGCTCTGTACCAAGAATGCAGACGTGAAAGACACAGGTTCAGTGCTGGGAGAACGTCAGGCCAAATCAGTAAAACAACACTTGTAACACCTGAGGCATCTGCATACGAGGCCCCAGGTGGCAAGGCACCTAAACAAAATATACCAAGGGCAGAACTGGGGAAAAAGCTGGGAAAGGTGCACCGTAAAATCTGTATCGAATCATAGTAAATTGACTTTTCAACCATCTCCCTTTGTTCTTCTCCCTGGGAAGAGAAGCCGTTCTCACATGGTGTGGGGCACAGCCGTTGGGTTGGTCAAGGACTCAGTGGAGTTTTCTTACCTCCCATCCCTGGAGTGGCCCCACTGGCATGAGCCTCCAGCCCTGCCGTTCTATCTCAGCCACCCTGGGAGGCCAGAGGTCCTCTAAGATAAGAGCTATGAGTTCTTACAGAAGTACCCATATCTCCAGCAATGAACAGTCCCACCAGGCACAGCTCCTTGTTCACAGCTAAGAGGTTGCAAACCAGAATAGCTGCCAAGACAAAAAAAAAAAACCTAAAGCAAACAAACAAAAATCCAGAATTATGATGCAGCATAGAGAAGTGGTTGAACCAGTTTCTTTAATCTTAAAATGTCTTTGGTTCAAGTCTTGCCTCTACAACTCATTGTGTACGTATAGGTGTAATACATCATATTATAATAGCACAATAGAGTAAAATGTGTATGATAATTCCTATCTAATAAGATAGCAATGCAATTGAAATGAGATCAAGTTTACAAAGCCAGGTTCAGAGGAGGAACTCAATAAAGGTCATGGTTACCGTCATTTCAGTTAAAGCATAGATGCCCTGGGGACCTGAGATAGAATGGTGGAGAGGGAGCTCAGCGCTCCCACGCTTTCCTCTGGCTCCAAGTGAACATGTAGGTGTGGGCAGCTGCAGACTTTGCTGGCAGGGAGTGCATGTTTGGACAAAAACCTTTGTGGGGGAAACCAATCAGAGCAGTTATGTGTGAGCCTCCATTTTGAAAGCTGGTGGATGAGAACCACTTTGAAGGAAGTTTCTACCTTGGGAAGGGGCTACCTGAAGTCTGCTAGTGTAAGAAGAAATTCTCCTAGCAATTCTGCAGCTATTTGGATAATTTAGATTTAGTAGGACAGGTGGGGAGGAAGAGTTGGGGGCTAAGGTCACATGAGGGCCGCCAAGTAGGGTAGGAAAGTCAAGTTGGAGGGATGATGCAAGAGTCACTGTGGCAGATTCTCAGTCCTTGAGAATTATTCACAACATTAAGAGTCCAAAGAATCTTGTGGCCAGGCTATCAGTGTGAACATTTGCCCAGGGCTCTGTTATTGTTTTGTAGGCTGTAAGCACTTTTGTCTTCATAGGTTTCCTTTCTCTGTAAAAGAAATATTTAAAAATATATTTTGCTACTGCATACAGTATATATGGTATAGGAGAAAGATGAATATATTACTGTTGCAAGTTAAAACTTTTTCTTTGGCCTAAAGGTTTTTTTCCTTCAATTTTAAAAGAAATTAGCACATTTTAGTGAGCCCCACTATAACTAATGCAGGCCGGAGGCACTGTGCCTACTGTATCTAATGGGTAAGTAGGCCCTGGAGAAATTGGACATCCTTCCAATTTTCAACGGTTAACCTGTCCAGAAATGAGATATACAGAATTGTTGGGAGCAATTTGAGCCTGTGGCAAAGGGGAAAGTCTTAGTGGGAGAAATTAGTCTTATTATTTTAAGAAAAAACTAGTGAGAAGAATCAGAATGGGAATGGAAAACAGAATTGATCTGACCCTATACACACACACACACACACACACACACACCTCTTCCAAGATCCTTCTGCCAACATGAGTGCTAATAGCAGACTGTAAATCAAGGCACCTGTTGGACAAGGACCCAGGGCAGTTTTTTGTGGGGAGAAGGCTGATAGTGTCACATAGTGATGATCTTCAGAGAGGTTCATGGGTAGGGCAAGCCTAGGCCCCTCTTGGAGTTCCCTACTCTGTTTCCAATGAAAAACTTTTGCTCTTATTTGCCATTTTCTCTCCCCATCTCCTTCTCTCCTTTTAGGGCTAATTTATCTTGCAGCTCTAGCCACCCTCATTACTATCTCTCTCCCATATATTTCAACCTCCTGTTGTAGCAGAGTTTCTGGTTAGAGGGCTTCTGTGTTCCAGAACTGGCAGTCACAGCAGCCTCATTCCACACACTGACAGAGGAGGTTTGGTGTTGTTTATGAATTCCAAAAATAGGTGTTGGATTGTGTTTGTAAACTGTCTGTTCCTCTGGGTATATTAGATTGTATTAAATTGATTGAATTATGATTAGGACTTTGATTCAGCCACATCATTAGGATGTTGAGTCTCTGCCCCTTTGGTGGATGGGGACTCACAGGGAAAACGATATGGCAGAGGAGAGTTTTAGTTTTGATGCTGGAGCCCCAGGAGCTAACCATAGAGAGAAGAAGACCACAGGGGTAGGGAGAAGCTCCTTAGATGTGGCAGAGACACTGCGAAGAGAGGTGAGGCTGATAGCCTACAGCTGATTTTGTGAAGAGAACCAAGCAGATGAGCCTGGAAAGAAATGAACCCCAGGAAGAGAGATGAGCCCTATGCCAGCCTACAGCTGAGATCGGAAGAAGCTGAGACCATGGAGCCTTAGGAAAGAGAGGAAGACCAGCAGCCATCTTGCTCCAACACATGGCAACAGACTTTGGTGAGGGAAGTAATTTACTTTTTTAAGGCCTTGTGACTATAAGCTTCTACCCCAAATAAATACCCCTTATAAAGCCAAGCAACTTCTGGTATTTTGCATCAGCACCCTTTTGGCTGACTAATACACTTCCATCCAAAATTTGTGAGGGTCAAGAAATCAGAGGGGTTAAGAGAGCTAATGGTAGACACAGGGAGGAAAGCCAGGATTGGTCATTTAATGAGCAGGGAGCCAGAGGTTCATCTAGAGGATCTGAGGAAAGACTCATGGACCAAAGAGTTCTCTGCTGGGGTTTCAGGTGCATAGAAGTACACTCAGTACAACTGCAAGAGACAGAGAAACTGGAGAAAACTGATTGTAAAATAAATGATCAATTAAAAAATAATTATTATCTGTACTTAAGTTGGTTACAGTGAGCCTCCTTGTTCTTAGGAAATGTACATGGGTGGAAGTGTTAATTGTTAGAGGAGCATGATATATGCTACCTATTCCAAATTGTTTAGAAGTTAGATAGATAGATGATAGACAGATAATAGGTAGGTAGATAGATAGATAGATGATAGATATAACAAATGTGGCAAAAGCTAAAAGTTGGTAAGCTGGGTATCTGAGGGCCATGTTGGAATTCGATGTACTGTTTTTGTATTTTCTGCAACTTCTTGTGTCAATTTATTTCAAAATGAAAAGTTTATTTTAAAAGAAAGACCAAATAAATGCCACTGGAATTCACAAATAGATGGTGAACAAAAAATTAATCCAAGATTGATTAAATATTTACTGAAAGGCTCCTGATTAAACATGAGGAAAAATTCTATCTTTACTTTATAGCAAGATCTTATATTGTAATAGAAAAAAATGGGCACCACAATAGCCTAGCTATCTCATATAATCAGGAAAATTAAAAAAGAAAAAATATATATGCAGATAGACACATATGTATAACGGGATATAAATTAACTTAATGAAATACTGTTTTTCAATTTACAAACTTGAAAAAATTGAAATTAAAATTCCCAGAGTTTTTGAGGATTTAGCAAAATGATTCACCCCCCATACAATATTTGAACAAATGAAAATTGGTTAAAACTTTCAGGAGGCAATGTGGCATAAACCATAAAAAAATGAATACCCCCCCTCTTTTTTTTTTTACCACTACTAGCGATCTATCCAAGGGAAAATAGTGGAGAAGCCCATAAAAATAGGTATAAATACTTGTTCATCACAATTGTTTATATCACCAAACTGTTGGGAAAATTTTAAATATTGATCATAGAAGATAAAATCATAAAACATATAAAATACAACTTCAAATAATCATGTTATAAAACAGTATTGATATAGTGAAATGTTTCTTGATGAGTATTTTAGATGATTATTTCCTTGTTGCTTTTCTGTTTTTCAGATGTTCATTATTAAGCATATATTACTTTTGTAATTATAGAAAATAAAAATAAAATCATTCCTAAATCATTTTCTATAACTTCTAAATTATTTTTTAAATGAAAGCCAAGAATAAAACATCCAGCAGAAAGAACATCTGTTGTGCCAATTGATGAGAACAACAGGAGAGACTAGCAAGGCTTATCCTTCTGGAAATTCTTCTTGGACTTGGCATTGGAAGAATTTATCTACATGCTTGTAGTTAGTTGCTTTGCTTAATTATTCAAATCTTCTCTATCTCTGGAGCAGCATGTAGTAGTTATGGGATTTATCTAATGGTCATTCGTGTGAGTTGAAAAATAAACAATACACCCAAGAAATAGCTCAAAATTCGTTAGAAAATATATCATAAACCAGTATGTTTTTATGTGTTTGATGTTATTCTAAGAGCTTCAAGTTTGGTCTGTGAGTTCTTATGGAGGGTGGTAGAAGAGTGCTGGGTCAGGTTGGAAATTTCTTCTTAATGAGCTTGGAGCAAGTTGGGACTTTTGAATCCCAAAGAATAACAGAAAATGATCCAAGCTATTTCTCCTATCTAGGCTTGCTCACTATTCCTAAGGTAAACCTGTTTCCAGCACTTACATAAGACCATAGATTAAAAAGAAATTATTAAAGTACTTGAGGACAGACTGACACTGCCAAGGGAGCTGTGATACACTGCAGCAGAATTCCCTATCTGAAGGAGCAATTAATTTTCTCTGCTTCAACTAGGTAGGTAGGAATGCAGGTCGACTGATCAGGGTCCTGCTGAGTAGTGGGGACACAGGTCAACTACAGAAAATCCATGCCTTGGAATGAATCACGGGGACTAACAGCAAAGAGATCTTCTAGAGAAAATCCTAACCAGATAAAGATAATCAGATTTTCTCAGGTAATAAATTATTCCATATCAACTATTTTCTTTATTTAAAAAGATGCTTTTCAGGTGTGAGTCTAATTTGGCCTCTGATTTCTGCTGATTGGTAAACTGATAATGGTTCTCCAGCCAGTAGGTGTTGGTCAGGTGGGAGCACTAGAATCATTCTCTCTCTCTCTCTCTCTCTCTCTCTCTTCTCTCTCTCTCTCTCTCTCTCTCTCTCTCTCTCTCTCTCTCTCTCTCTCTCTCTCTCTCTCTCTCTCTTCTGACATCGTCTCTCTCCTTGGCTAACAGTGCCTATTGCATGGCAGCTTAGGGATGTCCCCTGTGTGATGCATCACTTGTAAAAATTACTATTTTTCTTAGGCTTTTGACGTCTTTGCTACCCTATCCTTATGTTTTCCCCTCTCCCCTTGTGACCCCCTTTCCTCCCTGAATTTTTTTGTTCTTGCTGTTGGTATTTCCATTGCCCTATTTTCCCTTCCTTTCTCCACGGTCCTCCGTTCACCATCCCACACCCTAACATCACAGCCATCAACTTATATGCAGGACAGAATTTGTTTTGTTTTTAAGTTGTTTTGTCAAACCTTTCTCTTTAATACCTCTCCGATTAAACCAAGGTTTGCTTGATCTGCATGGCCAGACCATCATAGTCACTCATGGGCATCTCCAGGCCTCTAATACGGCCTTCCTCTAACCCATGAGCTACTCTGCAGAAAAAAAAACAAACCAAAAAAGACTACCTTTTTTTTTTTCACTTTACTCTTTAAAATATTTTACGATTTTTAAAATTATACATATACCTATCAAAAAGTTGATCATTATAAATGTTCAAATACTACCATAAAGCTAAAGTTCCCTCTCCAGAATTAATGACTGTTAGTAGTTTGGTTGGTTGATATTATAAACAATACTTCAGTAAAAATGCTATGTTTCTCCTTGTGCACATGTATGAGTTTGTCTCTAGGTGTATGTTAAGAAGTAGAATTGGAGAATCATGGGAGGTGTACACATTTCAACTATAATAGATACTCCCAAATTGTCTTCCAGTAATTGTACTTTCTAACTGCTTAGAAACCATAATATAATTTAATGCCTATATTTTTCCAATCTGATAAAGAAAAAAGTATAATCTTGCCCTTCACTTTACTAGTGAATTTTTTAAAAATTGTCTTTATATTTCTCTTTCTGTAAAATGCCAGTACATATCTTTCACCCATAATTCTATTAAGTTTAGCTTCTCCTATTGATTTAAATAGATTCTTTATACATCCTAGGCCTTACTCTTCAGTCACACAGTCATACAAGATTGCTGGTCATTTAATTTTGTTTGTGGTGTCTTTTTTCATAAAGTAAGTTTTAGATATTGGTGTATTTCATTTAGTCTTTTTTCATTTATAGTGTTTAAATTGTTGTCTTGTTTAGCAGGGCTTTCCTATGTGGTGCGAATAAATTTTCCTGTATTTTATTTTAGTAATATTAAAGTTTGGAGTTTTCATATAAAATATGTTATATTAGGAATTTATTTCATGAACAGTATGAGGTAAGGTCTAACTTGATTAATTTTCTAAACATATCGCCAATTTTTAAAATATTCCATTTTTTTCCCACACTGATTTCCAATGCTATCTTAATTATATTCTAAACTGCCATGTACATTAGTCCTCCTGTGGACTCTAGGTACTTTGATATATGCTTCATTACTGTAGTTTTGGATTATGTTTGATGATCAGTAGCGTAAAGTTTCTCTTTTCTGCTTTTACATTATTATCCTGGTGCTTCTCTCACAAGTGCTCTATCATAAATTTTGGGAGTGTTTAAAATTAGTTTGTCAAGCTCTATGAAAAGTCTTGTGGAGATTTTGAATGAGATTACTTTTGTTTATGAATTCAGTTGGATTTTCATTTATGTCTTACAAAATTAAGACTTCCTTTTCAATAAAAGTTCCTCTTCAATTTATCAAGTCTTTTATGTCCTTCCCTAAAGTTCTATAGTTTTGTCCATTAATGTTTTTTATATATTTTGATAGATTTTCGTGGATTTTACTGCTGCACTGAATGAAACCTTTCTCAATTATATTTTTTAAATGGTTATCCCCATGTATATGGAAACATACAGATTCTTTTAAGTGTTGGTCTTGCATCTGGCTAACTTTCTGAGGTCTCTCAGAAAGTAGTTGATGCATTGAAACCTTTGCACTTCCTATATAGATGCACATGTTGTTTGCACGTAATAATTTTCTCCTCCCTTTCAATATTTACACCTCTCATAACATACATTTCCATACTGCTTTAGCTTGTAAAATTTTGAAAAGTTGTAAAGGTAGTAAGCATTCTGCTTCTGTTACTTATGATGGACATACTTCTAGGGTTTATTATGGATTTCTGTTAGATAGCTTTAGTAAATTAAAGAACATTTCCTTCTATTTATAGATTTCTGAGAGATTTTACTAAACATATGGGTTGCAAATTTATCAAATGCTTTTCCAGCATCTATTGAGATTACATAGTTTCTTCTTTAATCCATTACTATAGTGAATGCCACTGATTTCCAAAGATGAAATATTTTTATATTACTGGAATAAGCCAACTTGGTAATGATGTAAATCTTAATTTACACTTGGTTTCAATTTACTAATATTTTATTTAGAAATTTTAAATTTCTCTTCCTAAGTGAAATTGTCCTACAGTTTTACTTCCTTGTTTTGTGCTTTTCTACTTTTAATGTTGTGGATATATTGGCTTCATAGATTGAGTTGAGGACCATCCAATCTTTTTCTATGCTCAGGATTAGTTTGTCTAATATCGAATTATCTGCTTAAAATATTGGTAGAAGTTATTTGTAAAACTAACTGGACTTGGTAACCTTTGGGATGATTGATCTTTGGATAGGCTTTAAAATCTATTTATCATAATTGATCTGCATAGGTCAATAAAAGTCCTTTATGGTCATTATTTCTTATTACCATTGTTATTTTTCCTTTTCATTTACTTTACATTTCTTACCTTCTTATGTTAAAAGCTTACTTTAGCTAGTTTCAGTTAGTCTTTCTCATAAATGTAATTGGGACTATACTTTTTTCTGTTGCATCCCTTTGGCCACATAGCACAAATTTTGATATACTGCCCTCATATCGATGTTGGTTCTAAATAGTTTTTAATGCAAATTTGAGTTCCTCATTTTAAAATTGTATAACCACACATAAATATAAACTCAAATAAGCACATAAACTTGGAAATATGTATGATTTTTCCTAGCACACTCTTCCTTCTCCCTCCCTTGCTTTTCCTTATTTGGTTTACTTTCCACTTTATTTCTGCTCTGCATTCCCATATCAGTTTCTTACCCCACCAGGAAAGCCAAGTAAAAAATTTAGATTGTTAAAATGCACAAGTGCTTGTGGGGGGGAAGGAGATGATTAATGAAACAAGAATGGGAGGAAGTTGATGGAAGCTAGATAATCGGCACAAGGGGTTCATTGTACTAATCTTTGTGTTGTGTTGGGTGTGTTGAAATTTTTTCTATAATAATTATTAATTGGTGTGTATCCTTCATATTATCTCCATGCTCATACAGCTACACATAAAGAAACACAACCACGGGTAAATTTTTTGAATGTTAACAAAAACAGGATGATGTTAAACATATTTTCAGCATCTTGAATTTTGCACTCAGTAATACCTCATGGAAATCCTTCAAATCATCTGATATAACTCAAGGTCCTCCTTTCTAATTTCTGCCTGATGGGTTGTTAGAATCATGTATTCAGCCTCTCTTTTGGAAGGACGTCCTCACATGCTGTTTTATGTCACTGTTTTAATTCCATGATTTACATCCTCAGAATTGAAGCACCTAGATTGAAAGGCATTTTTAAAATGCTGCCATATTGCTTTCTAATAGTGCTGTTAACACTTCATGGCAATATCTGAAAATATCCTTTTCCTACATCCATACCACCAACAAACATATTAGTATTTTTCCTAATTTTTCTGTCAGTTTGGTGGTAATAAAATTATAGTTACTTAAGTTTGCATTTCCTGAAATAGAAACTTCTTTATTTTTTTGACAGTTTGCATTTTTCTTCACATCCTTTGTCCATTTTTCTATTAAGCTACTTGACTGTCAATTTTAATTGCTATTTATACTACAGATATTAATTCTTGCCTCTTGTTTTTTAAAAAAATATATCTTTTTCTGTTCCATCAATATGGTACTTTCATCATAAAACATTTTAAATTTTTATACAGTCAAGACTATATATGTGTTAGCAGTGTCTGTGATTCAGTCTTGGTTAAGAAGTCTCCCTTGAGCCCAAATTGTAAAAGTTACCTCCTATATAATATTGAAGGGCATATTTTCATTTATTTGATATGGTATATAATGATGGTGTATTTTTATTCTTATTCAGTAGATAGACAGTTGTTCCAGCCTTCCTTTTCCCCATGAATATAACACTTCCTCGTAGAATAACTTCACATTTATACGGGGACCTAGGTCTGGATTTACTCTCATTTTCATTGCTATATTATTTATCTGTTCCTACAATATCACACTGATTTGATTACAATTACCTTATAGTATATTTGACTACATATTAAGGCGAGATATTCATCATTATTCCCTTCTACACAATTTATAAAGAGTAAATAGTGGAATTCATTTCTTCATGAGAACTTTAAGATTAATTTATCCATTCCCCCTGCCCCAAATAGTGCTATTGTGATTCTAATTGAAATTAAATTTATGCCCTAAATACCTGAAGAGAACTGGCATTTTTCAGCTTTTACTTTCTATTTTTTATTGATTCTTTATAATTTTCTTCTTATATAACCTGGGATTTATTTGGTTATATGTATGTTTTTGATAATTTTGTTGCTATTATAAAGTGATTTTTTTTCCTTCCATTACCATTCTGGGTACTTTGCTAGTAAAAAAAAAAGGATTAATTTTTTACTATTGTACTGATTGAAGATATTTTTTCCTGAGGTTTTATTTATTTTTTATTTACTTTGTAATAATATTACATTAAAAATATATATATATGAGGTCCCATTGAACCCTAACTCCCCCACCCCACCTCTCCCCCGCCTCAGCAACACTCCCTCCCATCATCATGACACAGCCATTGCATTTGGCAAGTATATCTCTGGGCACCCCCGCACCCCATGGTCAACATTTCACACCATGGCCCACACTCTCCCCCATTCCATCCAGTGGGCCCTGTGAGGATTTACAATGTCCGGTGATTGCCCCTGAAGCACCAGCCAGGGCAGCTCCATGTCCCAAAGACGCCTCCACCTCTCATCTCTTCCTGCCTTTCCCCATACCCATCAGCCATCATGTCCACTTTTCTCAATCCAATGCCACCTTTTCTATGTGGACATTGGATTGGTTGTGTCCATTGCACCTCTATGTCAAGAGGAGGCTCAGATTCCACCTGGATGCTGGATGCAATCCTCCCACTTTCAGTTGTAATCACTCTAGGCTCCATGGTGTGGTGGTTGTCCTTCTT